>NW_026713038.1:0-1200000 GCF_030625045.1 Achroia grisella
GGCTCCATATCGCTCCGTTTCGACCCCATCATTGCGTTTTACCGTGGCATACACTGTAATTTCCTTTCGCCTATCTTCACACCAAAATTCTTCAATGCAGAAACAATATATTATGTATATTTGACGGCCTCGGTGATCTAGCGGTTTAGCACACCGCTTTACTTCCGATAGTCGCGGGTTCGATTCCTCGCACGGTGCAAACATTTGTATTCATAAGTATGATTGTTTGTATCGGTCTGAGATTTTTCTATGTTATGTATGTTTTTACAAAAATATATATCTACGTATTTATAACAGTTAGCTGGTACTCATAACATAAGCTCTGCTTACTGTGGGACTAGATACTGTGTTAATTGTCCTTGGTTATTTATTTATTTATTTGTCGTATATACTTCTAACAGCAAATAGTAGTGTAGTTAAGTAGTTATTGACAGAACAACCTCTGAGAGCCAGCTGATTCTGATCGGAAGTTCGATTCTCGAACAATAAAAACATCTCTATAAACACTATCTGTTCTAGGTACATACAAAAAAAAAGTATTTCTGCCAGTTGTTTGGTATCCATAGATACTAGATAGCACTGTGTGAATTGTATTGGATCATTATACCTTAAGATCTATTATACGTATAAGACTTTCGGAAGTAATTCAAATATTCTGAAGCAGAAGTAGAAAGTAAAGAATACAAATAAAAGAAAAATATAATGCGCAAAGAAAATACAGGTCATTAATCACCGTTATAAAAAACCACGAACGCAACAACTAACGCCAAAACAAAGGCATATCAGCAAAACATTGAATCTAACCATAGCAACCGCGCCTACCCCAAAAATGGAGAACAAAAAGCAATTACCCAACAAATCATCCTCTGACATTTAGTGCCATCGCAATATGTTCGAACTCACATTGTGCGCCAACAAACCCCATTCAGTATCTACTTTCCGGGTATATTTTTGAATCATTCATTTACATGTCAACATTCGAAGAGGGGTCCCAATGTTGTACCTTGAGCGACCCCATTGATTATCAATTAGTTTTGTGCTCGCATCATGTGTTGTTGCCGCATTATCCACACTGTTTACACGGTTCTTTATTATATGATGTGTTAAAAATAAATGTTTACAGATCTATACTCTAATTTAAACTTTATACGGTTAGTATAGAGCTGACGTTTGGATGATGTGACTTGAAATTAACACGTCCATCTTCGTTACAGATGATTCTTTAATGATCGAGTTGGAATCGATTTTTAGGGTTATCAGTGCTTTATTGATTTACGGTCCGATTGATGACTTGCTTTTTTTTGCTTGGAAACGTTTTTCTTTGTATTTATTAAATACCTTGTTATACTGTCCTTTGAGATTGGTTGTCGTTAGTTCAGCTTTAATATCATTGTTATTGGTATAAATTAATCTTCTTATTAACAAGTTTTGTATCCTGTTCTTTATAGAAATATTTGGATGTTTTATGATTTTAATGAAATATTTGATATCAAATTTGATTTCGTAGATTCAATAAATAGCAAAAGATATATTTAACATAATAGTAATATGAAAAATAAGTAAATTGATGAAACAACTATTACCCACATCTTAGTAATTATGAAGTCCTTACAATTTAAAGTTAAAATTTTCATTGTTATACAGATTAACCTTTAAATGAAGCCGCCTTTTGATTTATTTAGTGTCATATGTTAGATAAAGGATAATCTATAACTATCCTATAATAGACAGACGAAGTCGCGGGAATAGGTAGCTCTTCCAAATATCATTAAGAATCCGTTAAATCGTGAAAAGGTAACAACAGAGACAGTCAGATAGATTTGTGTTTATAATATTAGTATGACTATCATCTACTATCTCCATAAATATAAGTTTATATATATCAAAATAATTCAATTCCTTCACTACATCATCATTACATAGTATAAAATAAAGTCGCTGTCGCTGTCTGTCCCTATGTATGCTTAAATCTTTACAACTACGCAACGGATTTTGAAGCAGTTTTTTTAACAGATAGAGTGATTCAAGAGGAAGGTATATATAATACATGTATACCCGTGCGAAGCTGGGGGTGATTAATTAAATAATAATTAACTAATAAACTAACTAACCGTTTGTCTGTCTTTCCAGTCGGACATAGTCCACCAATCAGTGTACGAGCTGGTCCACTCAGAAGACCGCGAGGAATTGCAACGTCAATTACTCTGGAACTCCTTCCTGCCTCCAGAAGTCAACAACCTTACCCTCCAAGATGTACTGAGGCCAGACAGAACTCACCTGCTCGAGAGAAGTTTCACTGTTCGATTTAGATGTTTATTAGATAACACTTCAGGTTTCTTGGTAAGTATAATTTTAAAATTCAATATATTACAATGCGTCCAAACTAAATACGTTGATGACGGGTCTGAGGTTGCTTTGTATGAAATAGATCTACTTATTGTTGAATATACCAACCTTGCTCACATTAGATTGGGACTAGAAGATGCTATGTGAATTGTCTAGTGTTATGGTTATAGATAACCGAGTTGCATATAGTTAATGAAAAGATGGATTTATTTCCAAAATAAAAATAGTAAATTATAACGACGCAAAGGACGGGAGTGTTATAGAATTAATGTCTACATACAGACACATGGACGCATTTGTCTGTTGATGCCACAGATCTCCAAAATAAAGGGACAACTTGTTATGAATATAATCTGTTCTTAAAATTTCATGTATAATTATGAAGTTATTATGTATCTTCATATACAATGAGAGGATAATGATAATTCTGCTTTTCAACAGAGGCTAGACATTCGGGGTCGAATCAAAGTACTCCACGGCCAGAACAAGAAAACTGAGGAGCCTCCTTTAGCATTGTTCGCAATATGTGCACCGTTTGGACCTCCAAGCCTGCTAGAAATACCGCAGAAGGAGGTCATGTTCAAGAGCAAACACAAGCTCGATCTTTCTCTAGTCTCAATGGATCAAAGGTAACTAAAAACAAGGATTTTTTAAGAGTAAAATAACTTTATAATTTTGTAATAAAATTGTAAACAATTTTATCTTTCACTAGCCGAAATAATATATATTATATATATGACAAGGATATGATATCAAAAATAAGATTCATAATAAATATATTATTGATTATTGATATACCGGAAATCACTTCATACGAAAGTCACTTCACATGGACCTATAAATGTTATATTCTCTATAAATTTTATTTACCTATACAAATAAAGAAAAATGAAGTGTCCCTTTTTAATTTCAAATTGCACTTTGACACACAATAGTTTTACATTAAATTCATTTAAAAGTATATCCGGTACTTTAAAATATATAAATTAAAAAAAGATTGTCTGTTTGGTTCGTTCTTACTAATCTCTAAAACTGCTGGACGAACTTTGACGAGACTTTAACTTGCAGATAGCTTTTTTAGAAATATTTATCTAATAAATATTAAAATTGATATGACATTGATGGATTTGAAATTGTTTTGATGTTCTCGCCTTTTTTTCCAGGGGTAAAATGCTGCTAGGGTATACAGATGCAGAATTAGCAAATATGGGTGGTTATGATCTAGTACATTACGATGATCTAGCTTACGTCGCTAGTGCTCATCAAGAATGTAAGTATAGTATTTTTGTTGATATTCTTTTTATCATAATTTATTTTATCATATTGTGTACTTAATATCTGAAGTTAATAAATTAGTGGTAGTTGGTTACAATGATCATTTAAAAGAGCAAAGATGAGACAGCTTTACGAATAAGCGGTAGATTAAAAGAATTATAACTATGACTATTCAAAAGTACTTAAATTAAGTTTATTTAAATAAATGATTTTCTATTCTATTCTGAGATAAATAAAAAAAATGAAATCGTATGTTGAAATTATATAGAGTTGTTTATTATCTTTAAGTATGTAAGTAAGTGTAAGTAATAAAAATATAGTACAAAATCCAGCAAAAGCTGAGAAAATGTAAATAATAATAATAATATAGAAAACTTAAAAATTAATATCGCGCTATGAGCTGAAAGGCCGTCCACTCAGCTGGTGCCGTACAGATGCAGCGTGGCACTGCAGCACTGTAATGTATTTTTTATCTTTTCAGTATTGAAAACAGGTGCTTCCGGTATGATCGCGTATCGCTTCCAGACGAAGGATGGTCAATGGCAATGGCTGCAGACCTCATCACGACTCGTCTACAAGAACTCCAAGCCTGACTTCGTCATTAGCACACATAGACCTCTAATGTGAGTACACTACACCACTAATATGTAATTACTAGTGCTTATATAATAATAATAACGATCCAGGAATTATCCTGGATGGCATTATGTGAATTACACACAATGCCATCTGGACCCAAGCAAAGTAGACCAAATGTTATGGGTACCATACAATTGATATAAATAATTAATTTATTCTAAATTCACACGTGAGAACACTAGGACCCATAAATACGTATAAGCAATGAGACTCATACATGTTTGCACCGTCAAGAAATCGAACTTGCGACGAACGAAAAGCATAATCTAAAATGCAGCTTTAGAGCTCATTAAATTATGTACTTTAAATATGATAATTAAATTATGTACTTTAAAAAACATAAAATTGACACAAAAGTAAAAATTTACCTATGTTTCTTTCAGGGAGGAAGAAGGTAGAGATTTATTGGGTAAAAGAACAATGGACTTCAAAGTCAGCTACCTAGATACGGGTCTCACTAGCTTATACTTCTCAGAAACGGAACAGCTATCCGGCTGCGAATCCAATGTGACCACACCGCCTAGAGCTGCCAGGAGATACAAGACTCAATTAAGGGACTTTCTTTCAACTTGTCGAAACAAAAGACGAATGCCAACTACGCCTGCTCCTCCGCCTGTAGAATATTTAGCAGCAGATGCAGTTGCTGCTGCGTACACTAACCTAAATGGAGCATATACAGCACCTTATGGAGAATATCCCCCTGCACCAGCGTTACATTATGCTCCACCACCTCTAGATGACAGATTTTTAGCAGCCGACAACCTCTTCCATCAGTATAAACCTCTTTCTTACCATTACACTCCTTACGCGCCCAATGGCTTCCTGGAACCTGCCCCTCCACCTGGTTACGAAGTGGCTCCAACTTATCATAGGCCACCATCTAGAGAATACACTTATGTAGATAGTAGCGGAAGATATATGAGCCCAGTTATGGGGCAGGATAGAAGGTCGCCTAGTATCGTTCCCGGACCAAGTCCAGGGGGGTCTAGTGGGTCGACGGAACAGGAGAGAATGCAGCAGACCCAACCTTCCGAGATGCCGAGGCAGACGGTGCTGATGTGGGGGGCCGGGGGAGCAGCTCAAGAGGTTCCAGTCGAATACTCCCCGCCTCAGGTTTGGCGATACCACCCATCTCATTACCACACCGCTGAAGCAACTCAGTGATTCCTTTGTGCAATGTTTAAGTTTCGCTATTCGTCCATGAACTGTTTTCTTTTTTTATGCATAAGTTTATAGACAATTATAATTTCAGAAAATTCAATTTAAATTTAACGAAATTCAAAAGTATTAATGTAAATTAATTTGTTGGTTTAGTTCTGTACTACTCGTTACTCTGTATTTTATTATTGTTTTATATTTTATTATTTTAGTATTGGTCGTCAAAGACGGCATTAAAATAATCGACTTTTTAATTTGAAATATTATCATTTCATTTATATTTCATAGTTTTGAAATTTGTTAAATTTATTGAAATTATGATATTCACAATGAAAAATTATTTCGTTGTACAATTTCTTTTAGAAAATTAATTATAAACACACCTGTATTACTTGTTACCAAATTAATTTTCTAATATCCTTTGTAATACCTCGCTCAGTGGTTTAGGTTACTATAGTCTCGTTTACACGATACAATATATTAATTAAATAAAATCGCATCGTGTAAATGAGCCTTAAGACCTCTGTTACTCTAAGGTCTTGTAAAAACAGGGTCACTCCATTCTCTGTAGATATTTTAGAATTGTATATTATAATTGAGAAATTTATCCAAATATTTTAAATTGATAGTCGATTTTGATAGTTAATCTCACGCAATGCAATGTGACACAATTAGTCTTAGTGAATGTAAATATTTATTTTGTAACAGTTCAAGCTTTGGCTTTGTGTTGAATGCTTCTTGTGAAGTTCTCGCTTATATATTACAATGGAGCAAAGTTGTTGAAGTGTTTTGGCTGGTTTAGCATTGTTGTTGCAAATAATCTAGAGTGGCCACATACTCTTCGGTTCAGTCGGACGATTATCCTATGCAACCAAGATCTAAATGATGCATTTACAATGAGACGTAGCAATAGACATACGCCAATAGAATGGGAGTACCTAATGAAATCGTCCAACACAACAGAATACTGTGTGACCGTACTTACTTACTTATATTGATGCTCGTCGGTTCTGTGAACACGATCTATAACCCTTTCGATAGATCCCATTCCAATGGGGATCGAAATAGCCTTAGTCGATGTTCAAACCTCCACCGGTGCCCTCTGGGTAGAATAGATTTTAGTCTGTGACACATTTTTACATACATTGCTTGTTTTATACATCCAATATATTTAGCAACCTCTAAATCAGCCATGCTATTGAAACAATCTATACTGCCAATAATAACTTCATTCACAACTGTTCCAGTAACTGTTCCACTTATTCCAGAATGTTTTGGAATGGAATTTTCAGTAGACATGAAAAATATTCTCTCTCTCTCTCTGGTGCACCTGGATAATTGTAGTTCCAGAAATGATCTTGGGATTAGTAGCACAGCAATAATAAAATTATTTAAAATCCATTCATCTTGAACCGCAAATATTTTGATCTGTTATCTGTTGTTATTTATTTCACATAGAACTGATCATCAAAATTAGTAACAGGTTCCTGTAACTAAAAATTTAGTTTTAACATTTAGGAAAAATATTAGGCTTTGCTGCATTAAAAGGTATGCATACATGAACCCAATATCACTTATTTTATGAACGAATATATTATTTAATTAAATTATTACCAGATATAAGCAAAAACAAGATACATTTATGATAATTCTAATTTTTGAAATATAAAAATTTACGCTTTTGCGACTTTCTACGAACCATTCAAGACTGGCAGTTATAAAATAAGATGTATATTTTAATTGCAACAAACATAATTCAAATATAGACTACAATTTGTTTCAAGTTAGAATTGTTATTAACAGAGTTATATAATCAAGCTTCTGGTAACCAGTTTCTTAAATGGTAACTGATTTGCTTCTTATTCAATGTGATTTTATGATTTACGTTCATACCTTAGAATTATAACAGTACATATCAATAAGTAAGTTTAAATTAGGCTGCTCGTATACATCCGATTAGTGGTCAGGTTGTCCGAATAGGACTCCGTTTGGTGCATTTGATTGCTTAGCCCTACACTCTTCGGAGATACGGAATTCTAACTTTAGTCGCTTTATTTGGGTAACCCAATGAATGGGTTTTAATTAAAATAAACTTATTTTTTGTTGTACGACAAATGGAATATAGGCCTTGCAATTTTTCATTACAGAATGTATTTATTACTTACCATATTAGACTTAAATTACATGTAATTAATTTCAGCTTCTAGTATCTACCAGAGTGTATATGCCACAATAAACAATACCATAAACAATGAAGCTTGCCTAGTAGACAATTTTGTATGCAACTGTGGTATAAAGGTAGCATCGCAATGCATGCGCACGGTCTAATGCGGTATGTTATTTAACAAAAAAAGGTTAAGGTACTACTGGACGCATCCATATAATTTAACGATCGAAGCTTACCATAAAATGCGTTAAGATGCTGTACATTACTGCATTAATACTTGTAAAATTGAATAAATAACATCCTGCATTCTACCCATCGCAAGCAACGAGTGATCACCTTATGCATTAACTGCCTTTATACGTAATCTCTTATACGAGGGAATCGGCTTTCACGCAGGAAAGAATAAGCATGTAAATGTAGGCAAAGAGAACGAGAAAGACTGCGCTCTACTGCGTGAGCACTTTAGCGCCTTTTTGTAATAATTAATTATCATAGCAAAATGATGGACACATGACTTTAGAGTAGTCATAATTATAAAGTTATTGATAATTATAACTTATCAATAACTTTGTAATTATAACTGCTCTTAAATAATTGTCTTTGGAAAATAAAATCTGTGTAATAAAATTTAATTTTAAAGGAAAGTGAAATGACTTCAGTCATACGCGCTATTACATGTGAAAGAGTGAACACAAAATATAGTAAAATACAATAACTCACATTGCGCTGGCTATACCGCGCGTGAAAAAACGTGTCGTGTAAAGGCAGTTATTAGTCGAATTACACTTCACATGTTCGCATCGCATTACAAAAATCGAATTACTTTTAGAAAATATTTTTTTTTTAATATGATGCGGTCAATATTTGTCAGTTAGGAACAATCACGGGACCTTACCACGTTTTATTATTTTTTATTGAGTTCCCGATATTTAGGCAGTTTATCTGTGATGGCGGTTGAAGCACTAAAACTTAAACGTGGTAGGATCATGATTTTTTCTAATTGTATGTATAAATATATTCACTTGTTTGCAACTATATAGATATGTGAGAGATTATAATTATATTTCAGAGACTGTTTTGTCTACATTATTTCAATTGAACACGTCATATCTCATGTATTTTACGAAATAGAGATCTTGTCACTTGCAATATGATAATGAATGATGTAATGCATTGAATTAGCGATATTTTATACATAGATATCACATATAGTTACAGTACAGTCGTCTCGAAAAGAAGAAAAAATGGTGTACCAAACTGTTTAGTTGTCTATATATAAATAAATATAAAAATCAATTAAAAAATATAAAAATATTATATTTTGTTAGATTTTTATACGAATAGATAATAATGCATTTAATAATCTAATACATTATTCCGTTATTTTTGTGGATGATAATGAAATTTCTTACTTTCAAATGGTCTCAAAAATTCGAATTTATAAAATATAATGACAAAAGAACTAAAATTATAATATAATAATCAGTCTGTAATACTCTGTAATTGTCATCTGAGTCCTTATTTATTTAATTAATATTTAATATTTCAGAATAACAATAACAATTTCTTCATTGTGGTAATACCTAGATAAAGAATTCGACGTGTCTTTTGTCTACAATTATTATAGTATCTGAAAACAAACATCTTTACCGATCGGTTGCGATTCGGAGCGTATGCGTCTGTAAAGTCCTTAACAAAACTGCGTCATTCATTACTTTTCATTCCCATTTTTCGTTACAATGACGTCATCCATTTTTTTTCTTGGGACGACTGTATTAATACATAAGCACTGCCATGCCAACGTCCAACAACCGTAGCACATATGTAAATACACTTTGCGTGCCTTTCTCTCCTCATTAGACTTCCATTTATTTACTTTATACTTATATAAATATAATAAACTATACTTTCATTGTGCTCCAGTGACCGGCGCGTTGGCACGGCATCTTGGCGGGATTTGAAGAATTTAGGTGTTAAGATATAATAATTTCCCACATTGAGGAGAATTATCGTCTAATTCTAAGCAAAAATGACCTTATTTTAATTGTAAAAATGACGGAATTTACTTAACTTGTTTGAATTTATTGTTAATAAATTCTTCATTATTTTTACAGTTAAAGAGATCAACACAATCACTTTGAGCGATTATAGCGTGTAATGATATATCACTTTTTATTTTACATAAATTATTACAAATTCTCTATATTTATGGTTAACTCGTATAGTGTAGCAACACTGAAAATTTTCTATAGCGTAACGAGGAAAAGCTGTGTAAGTAAAAAATTTTAAAAATCGATTTTGTTTTCATTTAAAAGAAAACATGTTTTCATTCAATCCGCTATTAGGGCTACAACCGTACTCGCCCTGAAGCACTACTATTATTATAAACTTAGGTTATACCTATTACAATTTCTTTACAAAATATACACTACGATTTTACCATACCGTATAAATATTTGGTTTTGAGCACGCGTGCATTTCAAAATATTATAAGTAAACAGATTTCATTATATGCGACAATTAAAATAATCTATAATACCAAAACCAAGATTAAACGTTTAAAGCAAGATTTCTGTGTTGTGCGCTATTGGAGTTTACTCACTGTACGAAAAACATTGGCGTGAGAATGTGTGAATAAAAAATTACTTTATTAGAAACTATAACGTAACACAGATTATTTTTTTTATAATTAGTTGTGTCGAAATTTGACTGCATTTTAGTACAGTAACAATTATATTATTCACTATTTTAAACCGAACCGTAATTTAGTTTTTTTATACACACTAGCTGTGACTCGCTAGTATGTCTTTTTATATAAAAGATAGATGTGATAGATCTCCTGTTATTCGCGACAATTTTTATTAAAGTCTATACAAGCATTTAAATGTAGAAATTTAACAAACAGACAGACAAATATACTTTCGTATTTACAATTACTAGTATGCATATTTGACGCATTCATCAACTGATACGTTTCGATGTGGAAATTTAACAAACAAACAACCAGACGAACACATTTTCGTTTTTATAATTACTAGTATGCATAATAGTATTTGACGCATTCTTCAATAGCTACATTGTATTCTCCGCCATTGTTATTCATATTATGAACATATCGCATATCTAGTGCAGTAACTGAATAAACTTAAAATTTACACACTTTGGAAAAGACTCTCTAAATCTTTAACTTTAAAGTCTAATTTTATACAAATGTATTTTTTGTTTTAAGCCATTATTATACTAGGTGTGCGTTATGTTTTGTCTTGTAAATTTAAAAATTTTCCTTAAAAACTCGCTTGGCATTACGGGTTTACATTTTTTATCGTGAGCAGTCAATTGACGAATTTTATCTTCCATATTGAGAATATGATGTTTTGAGTATTTTGCAAGATATTGTATAATTATGTGTACAGCTGCGTTTAAATTAACATTAATAGATATTTATACGCAATAAACAGTTTTTTGTGTATCTCCAAAAATAATTTTAAATTAAAAATTATCATTATTATTCTGTGATTGTTATTTATTTATTTATTAGTACTTGTATTTCAGTGATATGAAATGAAATACATAGAAATGTATTTTAATATTTTTATGACTTACGACACTTTACTCCTTGAATGTTAGGAGATAATTTATTTAAAATAAATATCACCCAGAACGTGTTTATTATAACAAAATAAGGTTTTTAAATTATTAATTAAATTGTAAATAAATAATTAGGTTAGATGCTTAACTTTGTATTATTGATTAATTATTCATAATAATTTACATGAACATATAATTAAGGTAAATATATTCGAACAATTTCTGTATTTATTTTAGCATAGTATGATAATGTAATTAAAAGAAAATCAAATAAATTTTTCATGCCACTGACGTCATCTTTTATTTAAGTCCCGACTTAAATATTTAAGCAGATATAACCTACGACTATTATTTTCAATTTTTATGAAAGATGGATGAGCTGAGTTTCTTGTCAGTTCTTCTCAGCTCGATGGCACTCCTCTGATGGTAGATTTGAGATATCATAAGAGTGTGTAATAGACCTACATGAACAAAGATATTTTGATATTGATTTTGCTGTCGGGGCCCCAGTGGAGGATTGTACGATAATGAATTCAGCAATTTAGCATAATTAGCCACGAATCTTCTTCTTGTCGCCTGGGGGGACTACGTGGAATTTGACCTGATTACATTGCTAGCGATGGGGAGACAAGTTCTGATTGAGGTGAGGGGGGGAGGGACTGCATGGAGCTATACCATGAGTGAGGCATGATCAAATCTATTATGGATGATGATATCCATAAAAGTCCATTATATAGGTATCTAATAAATATAAAAAAATATAAGATATGAAATCTTATCATTCTTCTCGTAATCCTTACTAACTATGTCTATCTGTCGCGCTTTCACGCCTAAATTACTGTGCCGATTTAAATAAAATTTGGTACACACATAGTCTAGACCTTGAGAAAGGACATAGCCTCCTTTTTAATGTGAAAAAGGGTTGTAAGGGTATGAAAGGGTGATAAATGGTTGTATGGAAGTATCTTTATTATTAAAGCTAATAAGCATAAAACTTATTTTTAGGCTGTTAATTAATTTATAAAAAATGACATTCAAAGTTTGTAAAAATTTTACTCCTAAAAAATAGGTGATGAATATTTGTATGAATTTCCATTTTTGAAATTAGAATGATGAAACATTTCTTTGGCTTTTTTATAATTACCCTAAATAAATAAAAATGCTATCCAAGATTTATCTACGCAGATGAAGTCGCGGGCACAGCTATAATAATATATAATATAATAAAAGATTATATGATGAAATAATACTAGTTATATAAACCTATTACACCTTTATAAAAAAAAATACGTAAAGCGCCCTCTAGTAATAATTAGTACAAATAGTAACTTACCATCAGCGATGTGCTTTGTAGTGTTCATAATAATACAAAATGTATTGTATAGATGGCGTTATATACTAAATATATTCATATCTTATATTTTTATATCATAAACGCGAAAGTTTGTAAATATGGATGGATGTTTGTTAATCTTTGACGCAAATACTACTCTACTGATTTTGATGAAACTTTTCAGTAATATAGCCTTTGTGACGGATTAGGTATCAGGATGGCGAAACAAAACTATATATAGAAAATTATTTATTTTTATCTTACAACAATTACAATGAATGGTATAGAAAGGTAAAACAATATACAACTAGATAGAATTCATTCTAAGAACTCTTAAAGAGTTCTGTAACATACTCCGGCGCGCAACATGCGCTTGCGCATTTAAAAACAAACTAAATAAATTTTTATTTTGAAAATACAAATATGTTAGGCATGTAACTATTTACACGAGTAATCTTTGTGGAATTTTAATTACACGCCCCGATCTTGTGGTTTTAGGAAGTACCGCTATTGCTTCTTTTGCAATAATCTATGTGGATATATATACGTTCTCCATATGTTGTCTTGAGGCGAGCTACTCTTTCATGACCATCAACTCCTGGATACAATTCTTCCACAATAGCTAACGGCCAGTTAACTGTGAAGTAGTTCTCTTCATATCATTGATCTCAATAAGAACAATATCACCGAATTTAACATGTAATCCCTTTTGTATTCTGTTATTTTGTGTCTTTTGGGCTAATATAGCTAAATATTCATTCCTAAAACGCACTTTAAAATCGTTCTTTAATTTCTGAATATATTTTAAACGATTATTTAATAATTCTGTATTTACTTATATATACACTATAATAAGATATAGGCTATAAATTTTACGCGGGTGACCGCGGCCACATCTAGTACGTACATAAATATTGTATATATGTTTACAGGTAGGAGAATATTACATATAAACTAGAGTTTAAATAAACAATTGAGGAACAAAGCTTAAAAAAAATCTGTCTGCAATAGGCGAAAAAAATCTGAAAAAAAAACATTATATCGTATTACGAGCATGGTATCAGTGGAAGTGTAAATCCTCTTCTAATAAAGAGAGAGAGCCACCAATGGATGTTAATTGTATGTATGAGCCCCGGATCTAGGGACCAACACGGGGCCCATGCCCCGGGCGGCAAGTTTTGAGGGCGGCAAATTGGAACTTGGCAGATGAATTCACATCTCATCATTACCGCACTTTTGAAAACTTGATCATAGGGACGTCAAGTCAATTGTTCTTGTTGCAATAACCTCGTAATTAGAAATATATTAGACCTAAATAGAATAGAATAGAATATCATTTATTCAAATAAACTTAACTTAAGCACTTTTGAATAGTCATAACAATTTGTTTTTTATCTACCACTCCTTCGGAAAGCTGTCTCATCACAAGAAGAACGAGCAAGAAACTTGTGTGTTGCTCTTTTAAATAATCCTTGTAAGTTTACATTTACAAGTCGAAACGTGTGAATACAAACTACCAACAAGCACTAATTTTTTGGGTCAAATATAATCATGCAATAAGATTAAATCAGTCGTAGTGATAAGAGCAGACCAGTCCCTACAAGCAGCACTCGTTTCACGAGTATGACGGATGAGCCAGCCATCACTGCGCTCGACCATATTTTAGGGAGCCCAATGACCCGGCCCACCACGCCGCCACATGTCTGGACTTTTAGTGAGCATGACTACTCATTCCACACGACCACGTCACAGTAGGCAAAACCTAAATAGGCAAAACCTTAAAATAAAGATAGAGCCAATAATGGGTCACTGTCCCTTAAATAAACGCTGGTACACAATCGGTGCTACAGACAGTCCCCTTTGTCGGGGCTGCTTTGAAGCCGAAGAAACGGCTGCTCACGTAATCCTGGAGTGCTTGCAGTGGCCCACAACGAACACAAATCCTCGGAACAGTGAGGCCGCTCTGCGAAGCCTATAAATACAGCAGGACACTTCTGCGCTTCTGGGAGAAGCATGACTGGCTACTTTAGTAGTCTCGGCCTACACGCACAACGGCCCAAATGAGAAGTTAATTGCGGAGAATAGAATCCACATTACATTACCCGATAACCTCACTGCCACATCTCATCTTCCAACCGCCAGTGCCACCGCCTTCAGCAACCACGCGATTCTCCCTGGAAACCATCGTGGTGAATTGTCACATGCCTGGATGGACTAGCTAACCTGACCTCATGCTGATTTTATAATAATAATAATCTCAGGACAATTCACACAGCACCATCTAGACCCAATTTAAGGTAGGTAAAGCTTGTGTTATGGGTACTAGATAACTGATACATAGATATATATATTTTTAATAAATACATATTATACATAGAAAACACCCAGACCGATACAAACAATCATACTCATGAATACAAATGTTTGTGCCGTGCGAAGAATCGAACCCGCGACCATCGGTCGTAAAGCCGTGTGCTAAACCACTAGACCACCGAGGTCGCCGTCGTTTATCATCCTTCACTGATGTCCCGCCAGCGTAAACCGTTAGTCCATTATTCCATTATCTTACTAATATTCTAAAGGCGACAGTTTGTGAGTATGGATGTATGTTTGTTACTCTTTCACGCAAAAACTACTGAACGTATTTTAATGAAACTTTACAGTAATATAGCTTATACATCAGAATAACATGTAGGCTATAATTTAAAACTATATTATGTAAATAGAGCGAAATATAATGATAAATGTTAAGTAAGCGTGATGCAGACGAAGTTGAGTCAGCTAGTAATCCATAAAAAACCGAAATACAGCTAATAAAGTAAGCCTCTTGTCAACTTTGAGAGGTTAAACAGGTATTTATTACAGTAACGTGTTTGATCAAAATCTCTTATAGAACCAATTACTAGCAAGACAAAATAATTTTTTTACGTCCATTTATAATACATTGATTCATATATATTATTACAATCTTAATAAACATTGTTCTTATCCGTTTATAACTATTTCAAATGCAGTTCAAAGGCTTTTGTTTATTAGAATAAATAAATAAACAAGTCGAGAGAGCGCGTGCCAATGCTTAATACGTATGTATATAGAGATGTTATTACCACCTCAATTGTTTTACAATTAGTTGACAATTATTTATATAGGTTTGTTAGCAACAAGGACTGTTATTAACATCTTGTTTCTTTTAGTCTCTTAATATTACGCCATCAATACTAGGTACTACAGACTTATACACTATCAACTCGCCACAGCGTGTGCTGTTTTAAAAATGTTAATAATAATGGTAAGCTATATTTCCAGCTATAATACATAATATGCTCTGATAAGACATCAAGGAAAGTCGATAGTATGAGAATGAAGTCAGTCAGGTCACGTGACAAGTGGCAATTTTTTTTTAAATTTTTTTGGATGTTTTTTACGAACACATACAGAGTTGTGTGAAAGATAATATGGTAAGAAAGGAAGTAAATAACGTGATGACTGCGAACAGGGAGAATGGAAGCGAAAAACATATTACGCCGACCCCAAATAAATGGGATAAGGAAGAAGCAGATGATGATGACAGAGTTATGGGAGTGTTTGGAGAAACATGAAGCGTCTGGGAATTGGACCAGCTCCCCGAAGCACTGGCTTACTGCGTTGAAAGGGATTACCCACATATCGTGACATGACATATCGTGTTGAATTCACTAGATCTTATATATAGCACTTATGATTACCAAAACGTATCGCTTAAACCGACGTACTGTTTTACTAATAATGAGAAGAAAGAAAGGATTTTAATTGAACTTTATAATAATATAGCTCATTCATCAGAATAACATATAGGCTACAAATGCGGGTAAAACCGCGGGCACAGCTAGAATTAGATTTTTTTTGGGCTATAATCAGGCGCGTTGGATCTGTAGCACTGCGACCTACATAGATTATAGATATTGTGCTCACTTTTTCAATATTAGCTACCTAGACCCAAAACACAGCATAAAGATAATTATATTACGATTAAGAGAAAGTGGTAATATCCGCTCTATAGACACTATTCACGGTCGAGATGATCAGAGCTATGGGTCCGCGCGGCACAGCTCACCAGACCACCGCGTGTCGTGTCCATGACAGCGCACTTGAGCACTCCACACCACGGCGGCGAGCTGAGTGCGCGCACTTCAAGTGTTAAAAAGTGTTAGTGAAAATGCAGCTGTGCGGTGTCGCCACTTGTGTACTCATAACGGTAAGTGTGATTTTACTTTTGTGAGATCATATCTTTTAAGTGATAGTTTTAATTTGTTAATCAATATTATTATAGACTAGTTTTTTACCGCGGCTTCGTTTGCGTGATTGAGAGAACTATGTAGGAGTTAGATGTGATGTAGGCGATCTTCTTCATCCAAAATACTTACTACAAGTATAATAAATTTCATGAATTTTGATTTAGCCGTAAAAGAAACATACTCATTTTTATATTTAAAATGTTATTTAGGTATTATGTGAAAATAGACTGGTACCTCTCAATAAATATATGTAGATAGGGTTAGACAACTATTGGTATAGCGGATTAAAAGACCATCTCATATTCCGATGTAAGCGAATTCGTTCCCAGACAATAAAAAATACAGAATATATATATATACTCATTAGTTGTACCTACATCTATACTTAAACATTTTACTACCACAATTTGATCAATTAAAATACATAAAACAAATACTATAATAAAAAAATATAATAATAATAGTCGCAAAAGGAATAATATGAATTTACCCGTGTATCTAAATACATATAACTCAAAGTGACTGACATATAGTGATCTATCAACGGACAGCCCAAACCACTGGACGGATCGGACTGAAATTTGGCATGCAGGTAGATGTTATGACGTAGGCATCCGCTAAGAAAGGATTTTGATAAATTCTACTCCCAAGGGGTTAAAATAGGGATGAAAGTTTGTATGAAACTTTGTCAATTTTAAACCGAGCGGGCTGAGACTTTGCATGCATAAAGATCCTATGACGTAAGCATTCCCTAAGAAAGGATTTTGATAAATTCCACCCCTAAGGGGATAAATTAACGGGAGCGAAGCCGCGGGCAATAGCTAGTAGGTATATATATAAATATAATATGTATTAATAATAGACAATAATAAAAATATATTAAAATTAGCTGATCCCGCAAACGTTTACCCATATAAATTATAATCGCTATTAAAAATAGGGTTATAGTAGAAGGGTGAAAATTTAGGGTTTTATATATTTATTTAATACCACATTATAAGTATTAAAAAAAATTGTCTATAAATATATGTTAGGGATGGACAACCCTTATTACTTACGGGTATACAAAACAAATACCGATTCCCAGACCTACTGAACATGCATATACAATTTCATAAAAATCGGTCAAGCCGTTTCGAAGGAGTATGGTAACTAACATTGTGACACGAGAAGTTTATAAGATACTAGCTGTCCCGGCAAACGTTGTTTTGCCATATAAATTAATAACGCTATAAAAATAGAGGTTGGTGATAGAAGGGTGAAAATTTTGGGTTGTATGTATTTTTAATGACACATAATAAAAAAATATAAATAAATAACGTTGTCCAAAAAATAGAAAAATAATTTTAGGGGTGGACAACCCCTATCACTTACAGGTATGAAAAATAAATACTAGCCGATTTCCAGACCTATTGAATATGCATATACAATTTCATAAAAATCGGTCAAGCCGTTTTGGAGGAGTATGGTAACTAACATTGTGACACGAGAATTTTATATATAAGATAGTAATAGGACATGTAATATGCATAGTCTTTCATCTTAGAAATCTCGTTGCATCTCTGTCTGGTGTGGAACATTATAGTATCGCGTGATAGTATGTGATAACGTTGCTTAAAGACGAATACAATTCATTGCAATTACATAGAATTAGCGTGATTGTATAAAAACAATAATGAAATAGGCCTTTTGGTACGAAACGAGAGCGAGATGCTGTGACAATCGCAGATAAAATAGGCATTTTTACTTTACATAATACATTTTTTTTATTTAGTACATTTTACGATACTGGATAGAAGTCCTTTTGAGCGCAACGTTAACAATAATTAACTTTACATAATAGATTTCTTTTATTAATTACGTTTTACGGATCTGGATACGAGTTTTTTGGAGCCTAACCTTAACAAGTACAATAACTTATAGCTTTTGCAATACAAAAGTTAAAGACAATTTCTAACAAATGGGAATTATCTAGATTGGGAGTAATCCTACCAACTTTTAGGGGGTTTCTGTGTAGATCTTTGTTGGGAACTGTGAGATATATTCATTTTAATATCATAACTGAAAAAAGTATGTATATCTAACGGCGTCGGTGGTCTAGCAATTTAGCACATACATCTAATGGTCGCGGGTTCGATTCATCACAGGATACAAACATTGTATTCATGAGTATATTTTTTTTTATCCGTCTGGGTATTTTCTATATATATTAAGTATTTACAAAAGATATATATTTAAGTATTTGTATAAGTCATTTAGTACCCATAACTGAAGCTCTGCTTATTGTGGGATTAGATGGCGCTGTGTTAATTGTCCAGGTTAATTGTGCACCTATAACACAAGCTCTACGTAATTTGGACTAGATGGCGCTGCGTGGATTGTCCAGGTTATCATTATTGGCTTTATATTTTTTTTTTATTAATTCTCCTTTTGGTAAACTGAACCATCTAGGTCAGATTTTCTATATCATTAGATACACAATCCCTGTGTGAACAATTTCACTGTGGAAAATGTAATCTAACACCGAGAGAGTCTCGCGGTTGAATGTGGGTCTGTGTGTTTATTATATAGTGTAATGTTTATATAGTATACCAATTTCTTGTGAGATTACGACTTTAATTGATTATTTAATTGACTTCAAACACTGATGGTGTTATGGCAGTAGTCTTTTACTTCTTTGGTTTGGTTTATTGTACATAGAGTTGTCAACAGTCCTGTTTTCCCAGATCCTGTCCTAGTTTTTATAGTATCCTGGGACATGCAAAAAAAGTTTTGGGTATGGGTTACATCGTTGAAGAGTAACCTATACCCAAAATTTTTTTGCGAACCGGCCTGTTTAGTTTGAAAGGGGATTATTAGTATGTGGACTTATGATAATTATAAATTCTTGTTGAATTTGTCACGATGGGCTAACTGACCTGACCTCATGCTCATCTTATCATCCCCCACTGGTGCCCCGCCAGCGTAAACCGTTAGCGCAGGCGGGTGCACCATTCCATTGTCATCCATAAAAAAAACCGGCCTGTTTTGCCAGGACATTTTGTTTTTGTAATATCCTGGGACGTCTAGAAATGTATTTTTCCTGGATTTTATAATTTTACCGCATGGGTTTGTTTTACATTATTATAAACCTGTCAACCGTCCTATTTCACAGGACCCTAGTTTTTGTAGTGTTTTGGGACGTCTAGAAAAGTTTTTATTCCTATATTTTTAAATTTACTTCTTGGGTTTGGGTTACATTATTGTAGAGCGGTCAACCGTCCTGTTTTCCAGGATATGTTCTAGTTTTTGTAGTTCATCTAGTTCATGGAACATCCAGAAAAGTATTTATTTCTGGTTATAAAAATTTTAGATTTCGGTTTAAATATTTCATATTAAATTAAAAATAAAGTCAAATATTTATTAAAAATACATCGTTATTTTAATTACCTGAAATTCATTTCACCTATTTTCACTACATGTTAAATTAACTATTGCAACTTTATTACCTATTCTGTGTCCTGTTTATAAACAATTTTTTTCTGGTTGTTTTAATTTGGGGTTGGCTACCCTACTTTATTAAAGATTATATTACGGAGTCCTGCTTTTAAACTAAATTGTTGTGGCCTTTTTATTTTGGCAACCCTTTATTATAAAATATTAGTAAGTGCATTAAAAATCTAAAGTTTATTTGTAAATAAAAAATAGTTGGTAGGCTAAAACACACATTATACTGCTATACGCCTCGGCCAATAAATTCACTAAAAGACAAAGCAGTGTAAATATAACTTTGTACTAGAACAAAGTATTGTGTACATATTGTACCAGAACAGAGCCACAATAGTTATTACAACACTATTATGTACTAGACTGTATTCAACACCAAGCAGCCACTTTCGATTCGTGAAAACCGATACTCTGTGATTTACCGGTAATTGATTAACTGGCCGGCTATTATCATACTATTTGTTAACGGTTATTGGCATCCGATGTTATGGTTGAATCGATAATTCAGTGATAGTTTATTTAGTTTTACTTTTACTTATTTCAAATTTACGTGAAACTAATATCTCTTGCCTTACATCTGATGATGAACATATCTCGTGCCATATAAAAGAAAGGACGTAATGAAATATATCTGAAATTAGTGGTTTGCTGCTTGAGCCAACAACACACTGTAATGTTGCCTTATTTGCGTAGGGCAAGGATCTTTATATTACTCTACTTTGTACGTGCCTTTTAACGCAAATTAAAATCTTATTTATCTATTTTCTATCTCATTTGCCATTTCAAGTACATAAAAAAACAACAAATCTATTAATTAAATCCTTCATAAAATTATTGACTAGTATATTTTTAATACTATAAATGCGAAAGTTTGTGAGTATGGATGAATGTTTGTTACTCTTTCACGCAGAAACTACTGAACAGATTTTGTTGAAACTTTAGTTATATAGCTTATACATCAGAATAATACATTGGCTATAAATTTCACACAGGTAAAATCGCGGGCACAGCTAGTATTATAATACAATTGTTACATTTTTAGTCTACAAATCCTAGAGTTACTTCATACATATACAATATCTATACAGATAAAGAAAACTGGTGAGAATTCTCTTCAAAACTAACCGTTAATGTTGTCAATGTCCATTGACCACGTTTCACTCGCATACCATAAAACTATTAACAAATTAGAACACAATAGTGTACGATACAGCCACGCTTTCTACAAAATGTAAGAGCACGTAAGTATTACACGTTTTATTGAACTAATGGCGGACAGTAAACGCGTGAAGTGAGCAATTTATACAACTAACTCTGCAATATATTTTATTATTAATTTTGTTAAAGAAACACTAAAATTCATTCATTTATTCAAGGGATAAAAATTAATGCTGTTCAATTATTCTCCTTCAAAAAGTGAATAAATGATTTTTAGTTTTTATAAGTTTATTCTTAAACTACATACTTTGTAATTCGAATATCGAATTCTTATTTTAAATTTTTTATTACAGTTCTGCGTGCCAATGTAATTTTTTTAAGAATATTATTTTAAATAATGGGACTAACAATATGAACTTATGTTATAAATAAATAAAAATATAAATAAATATAACAAAAATGAATATAAGGTCAGATCAGTTAGGCCATTGTGATAAATTTACCAGGAATTTATTACGTTGGTTTTAAGTGGGAAACGCGTGGAGCTCAACCTGACAGGGTACATTGCTAGCTAACATTATGATCCTTATGTCCATATTACTAACATATTAGTTTTCTAGCTATTTTGGAGTACTTAGATGTTAATGACTAGAGGTAGGTGCAGGGTACAAACCTTATACTTTCAATGCCTGAAATATGTCAATGACAGTATAGGTCCCTTCGAAGGAAACAAAGTTTACAAAATAATTGCATCATGGCAGAAGTAGGTAAGATAGAAGTACCCACACAGACAAGTTTGTACAAAATCTGGAATCGTATCGAAATAGAAATAGAAATAATATATTTTTTTTTTTCAAATAAACTTAATATAAGCACTTTTGAATGGTTATATAATATTTTTATTGATTCTACCACTTATTATATCGCTTCGAAAAGCAGATTCATTACACGAAGAACGAGAAAGAAATTTGAATGTTGCTCTATTAAATAAACTAGTAGTCGCCCAGAGGTCGAAATTTGCCAAAATTTATTTACATTATTTAAGTTTGAACATTATTAAGGTTCTATCGTTCAAGGATATTCTGAATTTAACTACAGATCTTAATAATAAACAAAATAATATAAATGTATACTATATGCGTATATCTCAAATATACACACAAAACAAATTAAACAAGCATATGGCTAAACTAGGCCTATGCACGACAAGTATCTGCAGATTCTGCCAAACTAAAGAGGAAACGCCGCTTCACATCCTACGTGGTTGTAGCCCACTCATGCATAAACGAAATATCTCCTTTGGAAAGTTTACACTCTTTGCCGAGGAGATAAAAACGATCGCTCCTAAGAATATCCTTCAATTCTTGTCCCTGACTATATCTAGCGTGGGTAGCGAACTCTGAAATTTGGGCGAGCATTAATAGATCCATGTAGGTCGACACAGTGCTACAGGTGCTACACATCTGACAATAGCCCAAACAACCCAATAAAAAAAAAATCTCACATATATGGCAGTGTGTCTAATATTTATATAAATGCTTGACCAGAATGTTTGTAATAACAAAATATTAGGAACTCATATTCGTTTTATTAAAAACTACTAGCATTCTACACTCCTTCTATATATAAACTATAAGTGTGCAAAATTACATACTCTTACAACTGCGCAATTTTCTTCAAAAGAGGTGTAAAGTTTTTGCTTCAATATATGGATTTTGTTCCTTTACAGTTACATATCATTGTGTAAATAATATCAGTATAACAAATAGTGAACTTTGAAAATAGTGTTAGAATAAGATTTCATATAATTGTATATGCAGTGTAAGAATTCATAATGTGTATTGTTACATTATGAATTCTTACATTGACAGGTAATGTAATAATGAAAACTGTGAAATTAGTAGTAGTGTAAGATTTATATAATTGTATATGCATATTGATAAATCTAATCCTCCAAATAAAGATGGGTGATACTGCATGTTGTCAACTCACCCGGCCGGCCAGCGGTGGTTCTGGGCCAGACGGATAAGGTCTGCACTTTCGGTGTCACTGTTAGGCAAATTTTGTAACATCTCGGCTGGAGTTGTACAAAAATGGAAATTAAATAAATATTATAATATTAAAGTAAATTAAAAAAGGCACGGACTAATATGTCTGTGGAAAAATGTATTTAAATATAAAAAAAATAATAATAATATCAGTAATATCTTTTGTTAAGTAACATTACTGTTATTACTATATAAGTAACTTAGCGTGGGTTTACGTGATACATCACACCAGACTATAATCCGTGGTATTTGTGTGGTATTCATTATATACCACTTGTATCACGCAGCGAAAGTGAGGTATGTAACGTTGTGACACAGAACTCACTTTTATAATACGGCTATATATATGTACGTGACGATGCAAGAAAACTGACAACTGGACAGATGTATTGAAAATGTCACGTGATACAATAAAATTTTTAACCGACTTCTATAATAAGGAAGGTTCCCAATGCGATCGTATTCCTTTTGTTATCGAGTCGTCTTAAAAATATATATAATTGTACAGATTATATTTTCATGTAGGTATAACAAGAATATTACAAGGACACGTGACCAGAATGTTTGTAATAGCGTCAAAATATTAGGAACTCATCCTTCATCCGATTACAAAAAAAGAAGTTCCCAATTCGTTTTATTCGTAGACCGTTATTAAAAAATAATGTATAAAACAAGAATTTTTTCATTTTTGTATCCATGACCAGGACGCTTGTAACAGCGTTAAAATACCATTCACTTATTTTTTTATATCACGATGATGGCAATCAGGCTTACAATCCATCTGATGGTAAATTCTTATCGCGACTAAGAGAAGAATATAGAGAGAAAATAAAATAAATTGACTGATGATGGCCGAAATACATGAAACCACGAGGCATCCACACAAACGACTTTGTACAAAGTATACTTTGGTAAATGAAATATGTTGAATACAATTTGTCTATCTATTTATCAATCCATTATTTATGTATTTATTTACGTCATACTAACCGAGCTTTACTGTTTATTGTATTTTAGATTGTATATATACATATACACACACTTATAAACAATAGTTATTAATACATACACACTAATTACACAAGGGAAAAAAATCTTAATTTTCTATCTAATCTATACATACAAATAAAATTGGAGTGTCTGTTTGTAATATTAAAATAATCGTTCTTTACTACATGCATATGAATATAAATACGGCACTAATTTTGTCTGTCTGTCTGTTTGTTCCGGCTAATCTCTGAAATGGCTGGACCGATTTTGACGGGACTTTTTTTAACAGGTAGCTAATGTAATAAGAAGTAACTTACGCTACTATTATTTTAGAAAAAAATAAGTAAAATTTTACTTACTTTACTTACTTTATGAAACAATGGAATATAATCTACTGCCATCTTACGAAACTCGAGCAAATTCAAGTAAACATGTCTAGATCTGGAAAGCGACTAACTACACCGTTGAGTAGATTCAATGTTAGAGAAGCAGGAGCCTATTTGGCCATCTCTGTTCTTCTCAATGGAACATCAAACAAGTGTATTCGTGCTTGATTATAAACGACAGTTGCCACTTTCCCGTAACTACTTAAGGCTGAGCGTTGCAATTCCAGTCTTAAAAATTATCAATACCGCGTAGCTCTTCCATGAAGCAGTTAATTTTGTCGGTTAATTTCGCGGTTGCGAGGTAATTGAACTTGAAAAAGACTTCCTCTGAACTTGCATACTATCTAAATTTTCCTTCCTATACAAGCAGTTACTTTATTTCAACGTTACCAAGTGTTCTTTTGTCCCATTCTGAATATAAGATGAATTATGAGATTAAATGACGTGTAGTTCTATGGAAGTATATCGTAATAATCTACAGATTTTGCCAACCAGCAGAGGAAACGCGACTAAATATCCTATGTGCTGTAGCCCATTCAGGCATGAACGAAATATCTCCTTTGGAAAGTATACACTCTACCCTGAGTAGATAAAAACCATCGCTGCTAAGAATATCCTTCAGTTCTTGTCCCTCTCGGGTCTAGGTAGCAAATTTTGAATGAGGGCGAGCACAATAGATCTATACAGGTTGCAGTATTACAGGTCTTAGCACCTTACAATATTCTAGGTCTACTTTGAAAAAGGGCGAGCACAATAGATCTATACAGGTTGCAGTATTACAGGTCTTAGCACCTTACAATAGTCTAGGTCTACTTTGAAAAAGGGCGAGCACAATAGATCTTTACAGGTTGCAGTATTATAGGTTTTAGCACCTTACAATAGTCTAGGTCTACTTTGAATAAGGGCAAGGACAATATATATACAGGTTGCAATATTACAGGTCTTAGCACCTTACAATAGTCTAGGTCTACTTTGAAAAAGGGCGAGCACAATAGATCTTTACAGGTTGCAGTATTATAGGTTTTAGCACCTTACAATAGTCTAGGTCTACTTTGAATAAGGGCAAGGACAATATATATACAGGTTGCAATATTACAGGTCTTAGCACCTTACAATAGTCTAGGTCTACTTTGAAAAAGGGCGAGCACAATAGATCTCGCAGTGTCACTGGTCTTACCTAATGTTACCTAAGCGTTAAGATATATTACTTGAATCATTTATCTTTACCAAAGCAAAGAAAAAAATGAGTATTCAATCACCTTATTTGTATATTATTGTTGTATTCAGAAAATATCACTCACTATTTTTTACAATTTAGGGAGCGAGAGCGAGTCTATAAAAGTAATATGTAAAATCAGTCACGTAGATACTAAATAAACGGGATATAAATAAATTTATCTTAATATGCTATATCACTAATAACTATACATTCATAAATGTATACAATATAGCAGGTAAATACTGACGACGACTTATTTACAGTAAATTATATAAATAACAGACCACCAGGAATGCAAACATTTGCAGTCATGAGTTTGTATTTCGTATCGATCTGGATGTTTTCTGTGTATAATATGTATGTATTTACAAAAATATATTTCTACCAGTTCTCTAGCACTCATAAGAAAATCTGCTTAGCTTGGGATGACCGAATTGGCCTAGAGAGGTTATTATTATTATAATCCTTTCTCTCGGGAAAATAGGATTGTTAGTAATATGGACTGAAAACCTTATTGTTAGCAATGTATCATGTCAAATGACCTCCACGCAGTACCTCCTGCAAATGATCGTGGTAAAATGTCATTTTTCTATATGGGTTAACAGACATGACTTCATACTCATTTTATCATCCTCGGCTGATGCCCCGTCAGCGTAAACCCTTAGCGCAGGCGGGTGCACCATTCCATTATCATCAATAAAAAAATCATTAACTCGAAACTTACAAAAAAAACTTAGTACTAAAATTGAAAGACTACAAACGATTATACTTGTAAATAAAATCTCCCGCATGCATATTTTTTATGGATTAATAAGAAGCTTATGTTAACGGTATAATATTTAAATATTATTTAACTATCTCAGTATAACTGTTCTGTTCTATAACTGTCATGTCCACTTGAATGGTTGGAAGTAAGTCTCCAATTTACTGTGTCAAGTTACTGGTACATTTTTAACCCAAACTTGGTCAATATGTGGGTCAAAAATGTGCAAGTAACTTTTAAACCAGTTCCACGCATCAAAAGATCAAAGTATATGTTACATATTTTATTATTTTAGAGCTCTGTACCAACGGTAAGGATTTTTTAATCTTATTCGTCGTGCCTTTCTTAGATATATAATTTTGTTATTGTCGAATTTTATTAGTCTGTAATTTTGTTAAGTTATTATCCAATTTATGTTTACTTTATAGGACAATTTAGAACTAATATGGCATCGTTGTCGTCGATCTTTCATTAACATTATTATTAATAATTTACTAATAAAGGCTATAACAGAATAGTAGAAAGGGTAGACTCAGTCACTCTGAGTTGTATATCGTTTGGTCTCGATTATTAGTTTAAATTTTATTATAAGCAGCAATTGTAATAATTTATTATTTGAGATAAATATGATTTAATTATTATTATTTGTGCACCCGTTTACCTTAATGTTTTACGCTGGTGGAGCACCAGTGGAGGATGATAAGATGAGCACGTAGCCAAGTCAGTTAACTCATTGAAGAATATTAACAATGCAGATATATAATATTAAAACGTCCACCTCTCTTCCACGTTACTATACCTAACAAGATTCATATAATGTATGTGATATAATTACTATATCATAATCGTACGCAAAATAAATAACTAAATATCGTGGTGAATTTAACAGGATCATAATAGAGTCCAGGAGGAACCGCGTGGAGATCGGACTGATATGGTACATATGCTAACAGTTTCATCAGTACACATTGCTAACGAGCGCCTCTGCCCTATCTGTTGGTAATTGTACGTCGTGACATGTCACGTATGAACAGAAAGTAAATTTTATTATTCCATAAGCAACCGTCAGATGACCTTTGGGTTTTACAACAAATTTGCATACAAAGAGGTAAAAGTTCTGTTTATAAAAACAATTATGTAAAATAATTATAAGCATGGGACCTGTTATTGGCGTCGGCTACACAATTAAACCATTTAAGGTGTGCCGAAGTATAATAATAATATTAATCATTTGTTTATTTATTTATTTTTTTTTTTTATTTAATATTTTACGGCTCTGGATACAAGTCCTTTTTAGCCCAACATAAAATACAAACATCATCATCATTGCCTTGCCTTTTTCCCATTATTTGTGGTCGGCGCAGTATGTCATTCTCTTCCACTGCTCTCTATCAGTCGTCATATCTGAACATACTCTTCTTTTATTCATATCATCTTTCACACATCCATCCATCTTTTCTTAGGGCGTTTATTTCTTTCACATATTTTTACAAATAATTTATGAAATCCCTGACTTCTGAGGTAGGTATAGAAAACACCTGTGTTTCAGAAGTCATGTGTCCTCTTCCATATTGAGATGTACTTTAAGTGAGTTTGTTATGATATTTCACAATTTAAGTGTGTACGGGTGTGTGTGTGTGAGTGTATGTGTGTGAGTATATGTGTGTGAGTGTATGTGTGTGAGTGTATGTGTGTGTGACTGTATGTGTGTGTCTTGAGAAAGGTTGTTTTTGATATGGTGTGTTTGAAATGAAAATTATTTTTTTTGTTACTTTTATTATATATACATATACACATGAAAAATGGTTGGCGTGTTCATAATCTAATGTTAATAACCATTTCTTAAGGTTGTTTTTGGCTATATGGTGTGTTTGACAATGAAAATTATTTTTTTTGTCAATTTTATAATATATACATATACACATGAAAAATGTAATATCAATTTGCAGATTTTTGCAGAAGAGCTGTAACGCCACTACACATTTGATAGTACTCTCATGCCTAAACGAAATATCTACTTTAGAAAGTATATTATATTATATATTACCTGAGAAGATAAAACCCATCGCTCCTAAGAATATCCTTCAATTCTTATCCCTTACGGATCTAGGTAGAGAACTTTGAATAAGGGCGAGCACAATAGATCTATACGAGTCGCAGTTTCAGATGCTAAGACCTGTTACAGGTAAAATATAAGGAAAATAGCCCAAATACCCCAATATAAAAGACGACTGTTATAACGTAGAAATTTCTTTTGTTACATTATTTTTCAATTTTCAAGAAACAAATATAAATATATACCAGTATCAATTGTCAATAATAATATTTATTTACCATGCAGATTTTTCTTTTCCTAAACTGGATCGTTCAAACTATAAGTTACGCTATGTTCCAACCAGTATACTTATGACGTAATCCAATCAAAATTTAATTAGTACCACTAAAAATGTCAAACGAAATAAGAAATACGATCATATGAAAGGTAAATATTTGCAAGTTGATCGATATAATAAGGAAACGTAAATAACCTTGACTTTCATTTCATTGCTATGCATATATCCATATAATGACCTAATTATATTGATAGATAAAAACCGCATGATAATCCATTCAAAGTTTTTCAGATTATTGCGAATAAACAGACAGACACGAGGAATACCTTATATGTATAGGTGTATATGTAATATTATCTTATCTTTGATAATAATAAAATATCGGGCAATTTCTGTCACGGGTATTATCATTTAAATTAATATAGAATACCGATTTTATTTATTTCATCAGTAATAAATAACACTGGACAATTAATACAGCACCATCTAGTCGCACGGTAAGCAGAGCTTGTGTTATGGGTACTAGACAACCGATAAAAATACTTAGATTTTTACATCCAGACTGATAGAAACAATCATACTCATGAATACAAATGTTTACACCGTGCGAGGTATCGAACCCGCATCATCGGAAGTAAATTTAAATGACCCAACGGATTTTATTTCAATTTTCATCAATAGATAGTGATTCAAGAGGAAGGTTTGTATGTATAACACGTGCTTGTTAGTATAGAACTGAGAAATTAAACAAATTTTAATGCATCCTTGCGTAGCCGGGACGTGTCGCATTTTCTCTATAAATATAGATCTATATATCTAAAAGAATTGCCCCTCCGATCGATCCTCCGTCCAATTCAACGGGGATCGATGTTACGACGGCTGACGCTGAGCCGAGGTTCGAACCCCTCAGACTAAAGTCGTATCCGTCAGGCGGGGGTTGGCCTTCAGCCGCTCCATAAGTCCTTCCGCGGTTTTGGAGTGCCATCTGCACTCGCCCCCTATCGTCCGGTGAAACTGTAAAGGCCAGTTGCGGCCAACAGCATTAGAGTAGTCCGAAAAAAAAAGTAAAAGAATTTTTAAAATCGATTAACTACTTTTTGAGTTTAATCATTGCAGAAGAAAACGTTAAATCATTTCTATTTATAACTTTAAAAAAATCATGATAGATTTGCCTCAGCTTCAATCGACAATTTCCTTTAAATAGGTTTGACCTAGAAATCTGTAAATTACTTTATAATAACTAACGTTTAAAAAACATAAGTTTCCTAACGGCCGAATAATTTACTTTCAACTATTACAGTCACGCACTCTCAGAGAAAACAAACAGAAAACCGACAAAACATGTGATGTTATTTTTAGCTGTGAGAATATTTACATTGAAATTTACCGCTCTATTAATCATCACAACAATCTTCTTCTATTTTAATAAACATATAATTATATACAATAATAAATAAATAACATATTAAGACATATAATTATATATACAATAATAAAAAAATAACATCGTATACTCAATACATAAATGTGGTTTTTCAATGCAATTATAATTAAAAACTAAACGGCTTACCCGACAAATGATAGCTATTAACATGTCTGTATTTTCACCGCTTAACTTCAGATGGTCGCGGGTTCGATTCCTCGCACGGTACATACATTTATATTCATGAGTATGTTTGTATCGATCTTGGTGTATTCTATATATATATATTATGTATGTTTATACAAAACAAATGCATTTATGTATTTATATCAATGTAGTATACATAACACAAGCTCAACTGAGCTTGGGACTAGATGGCCACACAGCGCGTTGTCCTGAGATATTATACATGAATATCACAACGGCTCGCACTTTATACGATAGTTGTACAGATAAATCTTTTGTTTGTACTTTCAGCATACAACAAAATTATAATATATAAACATTACGGTTTTATAAATTACCGGTAACAAATAAAAATATAAATATAAAGTTATATAGTCAATTAGCTGTGCCAATTAAAATAAAAAAAAATTTAGGGGTGGACTACCCTTAACATTTAGGGGGATGAAAAATAGATGTTGGCCGATTCTCAGACCTACTAATACGCTCACAAAATTTCATGAGAATCGGTCAAGCCGTTTCGGAGGAGTATGGGAACGAAAACTGTGACAAGAGAATTTTATACATAAGATAATTATAATGAGATATTCGTTATATACATGTAATATATCGTTAAGCCTCTTATTACTGTAATTTCACTACCTAATCTCAACCATCAACCGAAACCAGCTCACTAAAACGTAAACTATAAAAAGACTCCCTTCTCTTGAAATGGTACTGCAGTGTTACCGATTTTTTTTTTTGCAGTTGCAAATTATTACCCTATTATTTTTTATACCCCTAAGTAAACTTAATACTACTTAATAACTTAATAATACTAATATTATAAAGTTTATACTTAGGGGTATAAAAAATAATCTAGTTTCAGACCTACTGGGTATACAGTATATGTTTCATCAAATTTGCTAAACCATTTACGACAAGTAAGACAACTAACATTGCAACACGTAAATGTTATATATTACATATAAATATTAAACAGTTTCTAAAATGTTCTAACTTTCTGAGCTAACTTCCTAAAAAAACGATAAAATCATTCAAGATGGCGTGACCAAGGGAAATAAGGATATATTACATAAATGTAGTAAGTGAGCCACCCAGTGACTGTCTAATATCTAACAATACATCCGATAGATAACTGTCTCGAGCTAAAATACCTTGACTCAAAACAATTATAGTCCATTATTTACCACCCACGTAATATTTAGCTATTTTTATGAATATATTAAATTTCTAAAATTTTGTACACCAAAATTGTAACCTAGGTAAAAACTTTCTAACTTTCTTCGGGCCTACATTCCTAAATGAAAACCGCATCCAATTTAAATTTCTGTTTAATGATATATATAAATCTTTGTATAAGCTACCATACACATAAAATATATCAATTATAATACCAAATTTATTGCGAATATTTGACAGAATGGATTATGAATTTGTAAGAGAATCAAAACCTCAATATAATTTTATATATCATTTGTCTATCTGTAATCTTTGTTATCATAAACCCTCGAAATAAGGTTATATCTACTTATTTCGAGATTAAATTTGTTAATATTTATAAAATATTTTAAATTCAACCCAATGAGGCTTCTCACGAAAGGTAAACAGGCGATAACAATTCTATTTCAAAAATTCTCCCGTGAAAAACCGGGAAACGACTATTAAATATTTAAAATTACTATTTTTTGTTACAGATAATAGTGACCGCTACATGCGTGCAGGGAAAAAACCAGAATCGAGGCCTCTTAGATCGAAAATCAGACAAACGGATCAACAAACGTGAGGCGACATTGCTAATAGACGATTTCCACGTAGAACCTGTATATACCCACAAACCCAAAATAATCTATAGAAGGGTATCGAGGATTGTTCCACCAAAACAAACTAGTAAATATGGACACCAAAGATCAAAATATGGACCGTATAAATTTAGAAAGCCAGCTAAGAAATATAGAAAACATGTAAGTGCAAAATATGGGCCCTCGAGTCACAAACCTCGCTTACCTAAACCAAGGTATACACCTAAACGACCGAATACTAAACCAAAATACGGTGTCCCAAAGAAAGTTCAACATTACACTCCTTACGCACCTGAACCAGCTGGCTTCGGAGAACCACCAACAGGGTATGCTAATGAATATCCACCACAGAAACAAAGTTATGGAGAACCACCAGTGGATTCGTATGGTGCCCCACTAAAAACTAGTATAATTGATCCCTATCCAACACAACAAATTTATTCTGAAAACCCAACACATAACAACCATTATGAAGAGCAAAACCAGAACTTTGGTCCCGAGTATTTATCATGGCAAAGCTTCCAACGTGAGAAAAACATTGATAATCAATATGCGTATTCACAGAAGCGACCTATATATGCTAGGCCAGATGTGTTAGAAAGGCCAAATATTGATGAAGCAGAAGATCCTGAATTGATAACTTATTCAGATATATTCGCTCATAATGAAAAGGCTAAAGAACCGTACTACTTACATAGTAAAAAGAAGAATCCACAGTATTTACCCGATAATGGAAGAGTGGTAAAAAATAGATGGAACACACCCAAATTAAGGCCGGAAACAGATGACGAAATATTAGTTGGAGGGCAATATGCCGAGCCTCCTGCAAGATATATCCCTAAATTTCAACCCAGTGCTCCTATGTTCAATAATGATGAAGATTTCGCTCCCCAACAAAGTTATGTGGAATCAGACATTGCTGCGTCTGCAACTATATCGCCTTATGTTAATTATAAAAATAGCAATATGGCATTTAGTCCACAAAATCTAAATGATGCATTCAGTATAGTTGAAAAGAAAAAATAACTCTGTGAGGTTATTTAATAAATTAATCAATTTGTAATAATTATAAGTCTTAGTATTGTGGAAAATTAATAATTTCAATGTGTACAAAATCAACTCGTTGAATAACTTTCTCCACCAATTATCGATTATTTGTTATTTATATGTGAATAAAGACTGCGTCGTGCAATAATCTTGTCTTAGGCACTGCCAGGATTATTATAATTAGTTTTAATAATAAATTATGAAGTTAGTGTCGTTTATTATTATGCAATAAAAATAAAACAGTATTCATGCGTGATCTACACTATATTATCAGAAGCTTAAACGAACGTAGTTCTATCAAAAAAAATTACTCGTACACATCTTAACACGGTTAATTACAAAACTATAGTAAACGAAATTAATCTAAAAGAGTCATCATTTCTGCATCCACACATTCTTTACCATCATTTATTGGAAGTTGAATTATGAGATTAGTATTTGCTAAAGCAGTTTCTTGTATTGAACAGTGAAAACATTTAAGCAACACAAATACATTTCGCTAATCACTTACAGTATAAATATGTCAATTCCATCATTATCAATGTTTAGACTCTTTCGGTATTAGAGCATTTCGACTTATCACATGTTTTTTTCTCCTGGCATTTCCACAAGCAGCTCTTGCAGCCTCACAAGCGGAATGGGCCGCTTGCTTCGTTGCTGTGCATTCAGCGCAGGCGCATTGCAACTTATGTTGAAGATGAGCTAACCTTGCTCGAGCTTCGGACAAGTTGTGACATTTCTCCTGCAGTCCGATTTTAGTCTTTTCTAGCACGCAATGAGCAGACTTTTCCATTTGGCTTGCCAGTTGTGTAGCCTGTACCATTAGCCTGTGCTGGAAAGCAATTTAGTCCATTAATATTTCTATTATAGTTTAGCCTAAGTAATAGAATATACCTTACCTGTACTTTTCTGTGAAATTGTCTAGGAAAAACTAAATAACTACTGGGATTTTTTGTTTAATTGTATAGAATTTATTTTACGCGAGAGTACCTCAGTCTCACATATTTCAGCCGCCAAGCAACTTGCTTTGTAAGTGCTTGCTGTGTTACGGTTGTAGGATCAGAGTAGAGTGAAATTATAGGATTAAGGACATGACATCTGAGTTCTCTGGACTGGCAAAGTATGTGTGGTAATATTGTTATCACATGATAATGCCCATGTATAAACACGACGGTCTCCACTTACCATCAGCTGGGCTGATAGCTTGTTTGCCGTTTTATAGTCCAATTTAATTCCGATATTAAGTGGCCAATCTTTAAATCTATTCATTACAATTAGCTTTTGATAATAATTAGCCATTATATAATATCTTTCACTTTTTTAGTTATATTTTTAGTCTACCTGACCTGCAAAAAGACGATGTTGTTTTAGACCAATTGTGATCTGCTCGGTTGACATTAATATTGACAGTAGACTGAGATAGAAAATAGAACTAATTGTTTAGTTTCTCGTATATCGTTAAGAAACAATCTTGGAATAGGTCTTTGCTAATATTTAGCTACATTAAAATAAAAGTTGAGAGAATATATTTGTTGACATGTCTATATAACTTAGATTACAGTTGTTAGCAAAATTATTTTAAACGTAAGAAAATAGACTTTATTTATATAATTAATAAATATTTATTATTCAAAATTTAACATAGAATAACAGAACATTTATCCACCATGCTATCAAGTATATATCGAATTAATCATTTTTTAGTACATTTACAGAGGGATCCCAGAACTGTATCGACTGAGGAGGTTTTCAAGCATACAGGAATGCAGGACAGCAGAGTCACTGCAGCAATACATGTATACAAAGACATACAAATCATTGTAATACTGTTTTTAACTTGAATATTATTACACTCCAAACTTCACGTCTTCCTCGTCCTTCAGATCCTTGGAAATAGAGAAAACAAAGTTTTACGAAGCGTAACACATGACCAAAAATTGGGTCTTCAACAATTACTACCAAATTTAGTTTGAAATAAGAGGTAGTAATCGTATATCACTTGCTTCGTAAAACATTGCTCTCTGTGCTTTCTGATCGGGTAGGAATTGTTGAAGATCAAGCATATACTCTCAAAAAGACAAAACAAAATCCGAATGCAGTATAAAAATAAAATTCGTCTATATAAATATATCTATATACATCGAGTTGCTTACATACATACTATACATACTTTGCGAGAGCAGCGAGAGGAATTGACTGTCGAAGTTACTATACTTACACGTATTAATTTTATCATGATAATATAGACTTCCCTAGTACCAATTCCAATTTCAAACATTGTAGTATCTTTATCAGATTCTTATTTTTGTACCTACGCTTTCAAAATAATATAAAGCAAAGTTGCTGTTTTGTCTTGTTCCAAATATGTTTCTTCGCTTATTCTAAAAGGTGCAACGGATTTTGATAGGACTCCCTATAAAATTTCTACCCAAAGATTAATATATATAATATGTACATATATTGTATACCTTCGTTATATATAGACCTATACGCGAAATAATGCGACACTACGGTGTACTAACGCAAATGTTTAAAAGATTAGGCGCGCAGTACTTAAATCATTAGCATATTATATCAGAGCAGTGATGGCCAGTGCCCTAAATTGCAAATGATAATCATTAATATGCTTATTATCCCTGACGATATCATCACCGATTTTAAGGACATGTGTAGACGCTTTAAAAGTAAGTAGTTCAATTATATTTACTTGGGCAGTCGCTTGTTGTGCTGCCTGTACAGCGGTGTTAACTGTCGACTGTTGTTGTCGTACTGCGGCTGTGTTCTCAGCGACTACGGCTTCAGCTTCTTTCACTTCTTGTTGTAGCTGCTCAACTACAGCTTGTTTTCCAGCTAGAGCGGCTTCAGCGGCTTTTGCTGCTTGAAGTGCTTTTTCAGCTAATTGGGTTTTTACCTGTCAATAATGAAATTGTATGAAAAGAAGTAGCTTGTTCAATGAAAGTTGTAAAATTTATTAATACAATTTTATTCTCATATCCTAAATGGTAGAAAATGAATAGTTTACTTAATCATTTCGTTTAACCAATTCATAAATTAGTTAGGCCATAAATTATATAAAATATACACATATATAGAAATTTCAGATTAGTTAATGATGACTGCAATATACCAACAGGCGTTGTTTCTATAGGTGTTAAAGTATTCTTTTGCTTTTACAATTCGTGTGCCTTATGAATTGTAAAAGCATTTCATTACGTTACAACATTAGGATGATGGTTTAATACGACCTAATATCATAAGTCTGGTCATTTAACCTATAGTAATAAATTTATTGGAAATTAACCTTGTTTCTCTTATAAAAGTCAACCGGACATTTCTATCAATTTGTCAGGTTAGGTCAACCTCCACGCAGATCTATATGAAAATCATCGTGTTTACTCAACACGATGGGACTGTCCTAACTTGATTTAGTTCTTCCTTTCCAAGTATGAGTAGTATCGCAGGCGTTACACGATTTCATCATGTCCGTAGTACTGTTCATATATATAGCCATCGGTTACTATTCCAATGCTCACCTAGTAGTAGTAGATGATGGTTATATACATCAGCTTCAATTCAATTTTAATTAATAATAATAATATTTTGGTTTTTGCCACTTGGTTCCAAGCTGAGCAGAGCTTGTGTTATGGTTACTAGCAACTGACAAAAATACATATGTACTTTTTTTTTGTAAATGCATAATAATAATATATATAGAAAACACCCAAACCGATACAAAAGATCATACGAATGTTTGTACCGTGAGAGGAATCGAACCCGCGACCATCGGACGTAAAGCGGTGTGCTAAACAGCTAGACCACCGAAGTCGTCAGTTAAATAAAAAAGGATTTACCATATGCGCAGCTTGAGCACCAGCTGCGTTCTGCGCTGCCTGCGCAGCTTTCGCCTCGGCTGCAGCCTTCTGGGCAATACTAGTGGCACACTTCCCCTTGCAGTCTCTGGTTGCTTCTCTCACTTTATTCTCTTTCCCCTCCAGCTGCTGCCCAGGCAGTAGCTGCTGCTGTTTCTCAGCTGCTCTCCGCTCAGGGAAGCCCCACACTGACGCAACTGTCAGAAGCAAAAGCACCCCAAGTCTCATTTATGAACTCTTCGACTATCCACTGATTTATATCGCAACTCTATGTTGTCCGCACACTTCTAAATTGTTACATATATTTCTTTACATTATTTATTTATCGTTTAAAGAATGGTGGATAAGAATATTTGCATGATTCGTGATAGAAACAAATCACTATCTACTTGGTGGGTGACTTGTACGTCGCCGAAAATGGTTCCATTTTAGAATAATAGATTTTTTCTATGAATAGACAGAGGTTTTATCTAAATATATATAACTCAAAGGTGACTGACTGACATAGTGATCTATCAACGCACAGCCCAAACCACTGGACGGATCGGGCTGAAATTTGGTATGCAGGTAGATGTTACGACGTAAGTATCCGCTAAGAAAGGTTTTTCATTAATTCTACCCCCAAGGGGATAAAATAGGGGATGAAGGTTTATATGAAACTTTATCAATTTTAAACCGATCGGGCTGAGACTTTGCATGCATAAAGCTACTGTGACGTAGGCATCCCCTAAGAAAAGATTTTGATAAATTCCACCCCTAAGGGTATAACATAGGGGATGAAAGTGTGTATCATCTTAGATTTTCGACTGATTGAATTGAAATTAAAGATTGGAGCTACTATGATGAAGACGTTCGCTTAAACAGAATTTTGATAAATTCAACCCCCATGGGGATGAAATAAGGAATGATGCAGGATGTAAATGTATTAGTTTGAACCTATCTGTACCTAATGGAATGAATAAATTAAGACGAACAAAATATTTTTTAGTTCTTTAGGCTACTTTTATTTTAGAATTTCACGCGGATATAAAGTCGCGGGAACAGCTAGTCGTTCTATAATTATTTACAAATAAAGAATTCATTTCAGAAATTACGTATTCGTATATAAACACGTATAATATATAATCAACTGATTCGATTTCTACGTAATCGAAAATCTAGTAATGTAAATATTTATTAATAATTTTATGATGATTTATAAAGAATTTTACTGGCCGAGAATAAATAAAAACTTGATATTTCTTTTTCTAAATATACCAATGTCATAATTGTCATTATCTCATGATGGACTGATTTTTATGTAAAATTTATTCTGAAGAATATTTCAATAAAATTATGTGTTGTAATATTAATAAATATCCGATAAATTTGAAACCAGAGTCATAGATACCGTGCCTCAGAATAATTTGGCAGAAGTGTAATTTTTTTTAATAGAAACAGGGAGGTGTATTTCGTAAGGTAAAATTTATCTCTATATCTATCGGTGATACAGTCATTAAAATATAAAGTTACTCATTTATCACTAAAGTTGTATTTTGATCTGTACATTTTTTTAAGTCCACGTGAAAGCCAAATGCTTTCATGCCCTGTAATTAAATCAAAAAACAGTTGCAGTAAATGATGTTGCAACTGCATAAAATTACATACTATAAAATTAAGTCGTTTCTGCTGTCTGTTCGCGTAAATCTCTTAAACTACGCAACGATCTTAATGCATCCCTAACTTTTTTATATATTTAACTAGCTGTTCCGGCAACTTCGTCCGCGTGGAATTTAACTTTATTTTTCTAAAATAAAATTGATTTTAAATAATAGTAGCCTAAATTACTACTTATTACATCAGCTACCTGCCAATAAAAATCCCGTCAACATCGGTCCAGCCATTTCAGAGATTAGCTGGAACAATCTGACAGACATACAAAAATTGTAAAAAAAGTTATTTTAGTATATACATACATGTACCGTATTTATATTCATATGCATGTAGTAAAAAACGGTTATTTCAAAATTACAAACAGACACTCCAATTTTATCTATATGTATAGATGTATATACTCCCGTACGAAGCCGGGACCACGACTGATTATAAAATTTACTTGAATATAAATTAAGTAACTGTTATGGACAGTCAAATCAAAATAATTATGCATGTTCTAGAAGCAGAGAAACTGCCACCAAGGAAACAGAAGGAGGCAACCTATCGCGTTGATTAAAGAAAATGATTTGCCTCTCCCTCTACGCCCTGATCGCGTCTGCCACGATCCTAGCCTGTGTCCCAGTCTGCTACCGCCAGTTGGAGATCCACAAGTTGATGCACTGTCTCCGAAAATAAAGATCTAGCGATATGATCATTTGCATGACTTGTTTGACAGCATTAATTGCGGCCGGATGTATCTCGTGCGCTCCTGTTGTACTAGATACTTATTGGCCATTGAATAAATCTGGAAAAAAAGAAGATAAGAACACAGATTTAAAAGCATGTAAAAGTCCATGTTGCTCAAAAAAGTCTAATAGTGGATAAATTGTTTGTTTATTATGCCATCCTAATAAATGTTTAGCAAAGTAGCTCCATTGTTTTGTATTAATTTTTTAATATTATTTCAACATTATACAAGGACCTATATAGGACCATTCACAGCGTCACTTAGTCCCAAGCTAAGCACAATATAACTAATAGAAATTCTTGGTAAATACATACGTTATATATAAAACACTCAGACCAATACATAAACAATTACAGAAATAATACAGAAACATTACAAGTGTAGGCACATGATTAATCATGTGCCTATACTTGTAATATTTCTGTCGACACTTAATACCCTTCCATTAGTTTACGTCTCGACTAACATAGATTAAAGTTAAGTGTAAAATCAGTCTACGTCCCGACTCCGCGTCGACTGGACGCGTTACTAATAAACCATATAGCACACTGCCAATAAACTTAATAATGTCCTATAAATAGTACAATCATTTTCCGGTATACTCACCACCTACATACTATAATAAATAATATATTATGTAGCGTCACCACATCACAACATATATAACGCTACAGTGATGAGGATAACCACCGCGCTGCAATCATAATTAGGAATACTAATGTTTATACCGTGCTAGGAATCTAAGCCACGACTATCAGATGCCTGGCGGTGTGATAAACCGCTAGACCACCAAGGCTGTCCAACACACCTTGTCAGTTATGATATTAAAACGAGTATCATTATTCCCACCAAATGGCTATACAGAAACTCCCTAAATTTATAGGGATTCTACCTAAACTGGCATCACTGTTTTAGTTGTAATTGAAAAAAATGTCATTAAATTTTGTATTACAAAACTTTACACGGTTTATTTTATATTTCAAAATTATTCTGTTCCGTATTTTTAAAATAGGGGAGACATTATTCAATGTATGTATCAACAAATCAGACCGCCAGCAGGCAGTCCAAAAAACTTCATGCACTGCAACATGGGGTTTTTTTTTTAATAAAAATATATATATATGGTATTCAATAATATAAAACAATAATAAATAATAAAATAAATGTAATATTATATGTAAATATAAGAGATATATATTACCGTTGCCACATGTACACAAGAATGTTCTTTAAACAGATAACTTCGCAAGTATTTTCATGATTTTACACAATGGGTTGAAGATGGATGAAAAAGAAGTTGAAGTTGCATTAGTAATTGTTTTTATTCTCATAATTGGCAAAATAGATAAGATTAAATGCACAGTCGCTTACTTTAGTCGGAAAGAACGGCAATGCATGATGAGATAAGGTATATATTTATAGAAGAAGATATATTTATATTTATAGAAGAAGATTTATTTATAGAAGTAATGTAGAGTTATCACTTAAAATTAGCTGGATCATCAGATTGTTTGCTATTGCAGTTAGAGTTAAAGTTATCTTCATTGAATTTCAAATTGAATTTCAATCATAATTTAAGAGTTATGATCTGGTCAGAGGACTCTTATTAATTTACTTTTAAAAGTGCATAACACCTCTACTAATATACTGTAATAACTACGCCAGTACTGACAACGTATAATTTAAATTTGGAATTGTATTAAAATTTATCATCCCGTCTAATTTGCTATAATTGAAATTATTTTTGTATTTCTCCAAAAAATATGAGTATGAAATTATTGTGGAATTGTGCTAGGATAATCTTGCTATCGGGATTATCTTTTGGCATTTAAAGTTCACTAAGCAGCTGCTGCTGTAGCCTAGCTGTGGATGTAAGTATTTAAGGCTCTATCTCTCAATTTTATTTTTTTGTCGTGTCCCAGATCAACGTCGTATTGTCATCATTGGAAAGTCGATTGCACTGTCGATTGCTAAAGATAATTACATGAATTTATACGCAGGTCGTATACTAATAAAACTGCAATTTCGTTCCTAAGTTTTCCTTAATTCATGTTTACTATAGACTTTATTCAGAGCGTACTTCATGGCAAACAGGCTGACGGTCCAACTATGTGCCCTATAGTTTAGTGGTAACCGTATCTATCATACATGAATATCACCACTGACCTCGTCTTAAAAAGCGTGTAGTATTTCTCATTGGTTGCCATTCCCGAAGTCTTAAAATGCCTTCGTCTTTTCGTTTCACTATAAAATCTTCTCCGTGGTTATTCGAACTAAAACACAACTTACAATGTAACTTGGCGGTTGATGATCGGTGAGACAGAGGCATAGTTCCCTCTGTTCCCAGCGGACTTTCTATATAGGTTATCTTGGTAAGATGTTCTATATTTCTCCTCGTTTTAATACGGTTGGTATCGACGAAGTGCCAAATGTTACACTATAAATTATTCACCCCAAAAACCCTATCGTTTTCTTGAACTATGAATATCTCTTGCAGATTCTATAATCAGCGGATCTCTATGGGTATTACAGCAGCAACTCTACCATTTTGAACGGCGAGATCACTACAACTAAAGTTCATTTGTCGTCTAGCACTGACTTTACCAAATTGTTGTTTGCATTAAGCTTTAAATGGTTAAATTTTCACTAGGACCAAGATGGTTTGTATAAGTTGTTGTACTGCTGTATCTGTGTTAGGTTTAGTCGTGTTTGGGCCTCTTATATGTGAGAAATTTTTATGTTTCCTCAAAAAAACTAAGAAAAAATGCAAAAAATGAAGTTAAAGTGACAATTTTTAATAAAAACAATTTTAATATATAATTAGTTTCATTTGGAGTTTTGAAGGTCGTGGCCTGTGCATTACTACCTGACGGAAATCCTAAATACTATGTTCAATTTAAAAAATGTGTATCAATTTATATTTTTTGACTGACACTGGTGATGAAAACATCGATAATATATCAAATTGATAGGAGAGACAGTAGGCTGGCTTCCTGTTACGTTGATTTCAAATATCAGCCAAATGTGGGCATATCAAGTTTTGCACACCAAACACTTTATGCCTCTGACTAGCATTTGAAAGAACCGTGATGTTAATTAAGTATTTCATAAACAAAATAAGGTCCAAATTGCAATAACATTTTCCATTAAAATCAGTATTTGTTAAAATTTAATAATTGACTCAAGATTTTATAGGCTAAGTTGAAGTATTGAAAAGTTATTAAAAGGTATTTTTATATAATTGTTACTTAACTTCATTAATTATTACTTTAATTTTTATATCAATTATTACTAATATCTGCAAAATTATTTTCTAACATAAGTAACGTTTATATAAAAAGACCTTTTAAATACTTATATATGTTATATGTGGTTATACTTAATCATGCGATTGTGTGATACCTGTCTTACATGTTTTTTCTTTCCAGATTATCTTCAATAACTGATAGTGTCTTATGATTTGCATATCACTTTTAAGCTTGATTAGTGTAACAACTTTAGTGCTTTGTCTGCCTCTCTGCGCACACAAATTGATGATAAGAAGGTGCTCCTGCCCAGCCAATCCTCTTTGTCCTGAATGTGGAATGTCCTATTGGTTAGTATAGCATCGAGATTCAATAGTCAGAATAGCAAATCATTTCTTCAAATAAACTTACATTGAAGCACTTTTGAATAGTCATCACAGTTTTTTTTAATCTACCGCTCATTCGAAAAGCTGTCTCATCACAAGAAGAAAGAGTAAGAAACTTGCCTGTTGCTCTTTTAAATCATTTTATTGTTACTTATTAAAAAAATGTGACTATTCAAAAGTGCTTATATTAAGTTTATTAATAAAGATTATTTCTATTTATATTTCTAGTACAGTGGTAGGCTTGTGGTTGGTACCACATGTTACGACAGATTCGACCCATCTTTTCGGTATATGACATTTTAAGAATTATGAATATAATTGAATTATTCAATATGAATTGAAAATTTATAAAGCATACTAATAGTATAAATGTGAATATTGTGTCTGTACATCTGACTGATCATAAGACAATCTATCTTCGCTTCAAATTGCATTAAAATCCATCCAGTTTAATAGAAAAAAATCACACACGAGAACGGATCTTTAAAAAAACATGTTCCATTTAACTTAAAACTTCCTTACAGTATTGTACTATATTTCTACTATTAGTTCTACCGTGTGTGGTCGAGCATTAGAACCTTTACGTCATTATGTTCCCTAAAATATGGTTGAGCGCAGTGATGGCTGTAGTACCGTGAATTCACCCGTGCTTTGCAGGGAGTGATACTAATATGACTGATTAATTTGATGACGAGCTACTCGCCTCGGCTTTGCACGGGTGTAAATGTATTATATATATAAACCTTCCTCTAGAATCACTCTATTTATTAAAAAAAAACCGCTTCAAAATCCGTTGAGTTGTTTAGGGACGGACAGCGACAGCGACTCTATTTTATGCTATGTAGTGCTATATATTATATACTCGAATAGTTATTATATTTATTTACTTTTGTCAGACTTGTTATTTGGCAGTCTGTTGTATTCACACTAAACCTTAAATATGTAATACTGGACAACATTTCTTTCCAAAGGTTTCTTGTTTGTTCTTCTGTTGTGTCTGTTTTCCGACTGAGCGGTAAAATAAAATAAAATATTATAAAACTATTCCAAAGTGCTTATATTAAGTTTATTTAAACAAAGATTATTTCTATATCTATATGGTGAGTCAAGCTACTATTTGATTTTTTTCAGATTGAAAATTATTACCATTTGACGCCTGTACCACTCTGCAAGTAAATATTTAATAATCAAATTTGCTACCGTTCAAGATCTAGGAATTTGTGCCAAAAAGCTACAAGTCTAAAGCAATTCATATATAATATTCTTTAACACTAATTCTAACTGCATTATATTTGAATCTTATATTAATTGCCTATTGGTAGATCTGTATCAACAATGATTTGCATGACTTGCGCCACAGCCTTGACTGCAGCCGGCATTATTGCGATGGGGCCTTTGTTATGCGAGAAATTCCTACACTGTATGTCCAAATCGAAGAAATAATACGTCAAAATGTAATTAATTGTGTTGAATATGAATAAACTGTACTGATTTATAGTAATTGCGATTTCATTGATGTTTTTTAAGCTAAATAAAGTAATACAGTAGAGTACTGACCCATTTCGGTTTTGAAGTAAAAGTTTGTGTCTCAAGTCTATGGGCCTGACTCTCATGTCTACGTTACTAATCGCAAATCGCACAAACCTGATGTAATCGATCTTATATTGGTTAATACACCAACCCTACTGGAACAGAGAGTGCTCTAGGTCGAGTTCAACTCTGACCACAGACCCGTATTGGTTCAGTTCAAACACATATATGTATGTGTATACGAAGCCGAATTTTCATCAACCTAAATGAGTTTGCCGAAGAAAATTATAAAACCTTGTATAAAATATTCTTTGTTGAAATAAACGTAATATTGAATAGTCATGTTTTTTATTCTACCACTCATACCGTTCCTAACGCAGACTCTTCACAAGAAGAATTTTCATTACGCTTTTCTATTACGTGTTGCTCTTTAGAATAATTCTTGTTCAAAATTACATAGCATCATTGACATATGTAAAGAATGAATAAATACGAGTAAGTAATAGAATCATCCTAACACCTGCTTACTTTTACAAGCAATTACTATACCTTGTAATTCAGTACATATCATACTATGTGTATGAATGTATTATATATAATATGTATTGTATAATATTACTTACCAAGTATCAATTTTAAAAAGTTTTTATTCTACTACTTTAAAATTGAGTTTCATATCCATAAGTTTTATCAGATTGAGTCGCCTTCTATTCATTAAAAATATTAACTAAGAATACTTCTTATTCGAAGTCATATGTCACATGTTAAGTGGTAAACCACCAGTATCGCAACTTGTGTGTCCGACTTGGAACCTTTACATACTTCATGTATTATTATGTCGGGTTTGTTCAAACACGTGTAACTATAGAACGGCTGGAGCGATTCTAATTGTTTTTAATTTGTTGTAAATATTTGTGTCCATCCCGAATAATAGAATAACTATAAACACTGTTCTGTATTATTAGAAAATAATACATGAATGTACTATTTAAATATTGGTTTAGTACCTATATACGAAACGAAACGAACATATACCTACGAAATGTTCCTATATTCTTGTTAAATATCCAATATGATGCACATTAGAGTATTGTTTCTGTTTCCCCAAAATGATGTTGCAACAGAATGTTGGATGTAACACGAGAACGTCAATGCTAGTACTAGAAATAAATTTACAAAGTTGTGGTTTATCATTCAAAGTATTCACAGACTTGAATTTCGAAATAATCATGGAATATTATAAGATTATTTCTAAAAATCGTGTAAACATATATTCCATATAAGAAATAAATTTATCATAAGCGTGCTGTTGGGTATGATTCGAGGGGCTGTATTTACATTCAGTTTGTAGTATATAAAAGTAGTAGGTGTATTGAAATAAAAGTAAATTACAGACATATAGAGTTATGTAAAACAATATAAAATAATAAGGAATTAGTAGCAGAAGTTTTTAGCATTTTAGTTCTTTCTATAGTTTTCCCGCGCAAACGCAATGCGCCACAGATGCAGAATATTGCACGACGCGCAGCCGCAGCACGATGTCGAGCACATGGTTATAACATAGCTGTATGCGCGATGTCTATCGTCATCCATATACTTGAATGCGAACGGTCTGCGCAATAAAGCTGGCCAGTTCGATAAGATATATGAAATTTAAATGAAGACCTGACTTGTCGTGCCTCGAAATCGCGTTGTAACACAACACATTGCCTCCTGGTGTTAAGGCGCTAGACGCTCCACAGCCACTAGGTATGATGTTTCCACTAGAATTTAATATAATAGTAACAATTAATTTATTTACATATTAGGAAAACATTTCAATAATATATCTCACACAACTTCTTATCTAGTCTAATCTATTCATCATATGACGTATGTATCCAGTGTAGATATAGAATCTACATTTCAGTATTAAAAAATAATTCTTATTGGACTAGTTGCGACACTGATAGTTTATTAAACTTGTGTGTCCGTCTTCGAATCCTTACTCCCAGTATATTTTGGTAATATAATAAAAATACTTGATTTGTTCTCAGGTCAGCCCCCGCCCCCCATTTACTGTATTCTATAATTCTGTATTATTATAAACCACTAATATTCTATTTAAATGTGCATTAGTCACCTTAGCGATGCTTAACTTTCCACTGTGCGAGTGAACATATACGAATTGTTCCTTTATTCCCATTAATTAATAATAGGTCTCAATAATCAATATTAGAGTGTTGTTTATGTGTCTGAATATCATATTGTTACATATGGATATAACACATTGCATCTCGACGTTAATGCGTACGACAGCCACAAACAAGGATTTCAATACTACAAAAAATAAACTTACAATGAGTGTGTTCCGATCGCCGCTGCTCGTATAATGCCCAGTTTGTCAGAGTCACTGCTTGAGCGCTATTACCCTCTAAAAATCAGAAGTGACAACAAAACATTACATGTATTAATAAATAAATTTACAGTGGGATACTTATTAAAATTGCGTGAATTGAAAAGATACAATGCGTAAATAAAAACCTGACTTGTCGTGCCTGGAAACCGTATTACTTATAACACAAGGATTCGAAGCATATTGCTGCCACTTAGTGTTAAATCATTCTGCAGCCACAGGAAGGCCAGCTTGAAAAGATACATCGTTATACTACACTAGTATATAGAAACTGACTAGAAATGACATTGCATATGAGAAATAAATTTACAATAAAAAAAATATCGTTCCTACACTTGAATGCGCGCAGCCTCCCGTATAGAGCAGGCCAGCTTAAAAATATGCTCGACAAATGGAAACCTCACTTGTGTTTAGTTTCGTAGATGATACTAGGCTCACATGTCACACGAAACTTCGACGGTTTCGGTTATACTGTGTACCGTAGCGACAAAGGTTACGACCGAGGGAAGGGTTTTCCGTGGACTGATGGTCCTGGTGAAAGATGGCATTCCTCACAGGCGACTGGAAGATCCACAACTCAAACAAGTATAACTCTAGAACGGCTGGAGCGATCCTAATTAGTTTTAATCTATTGTATTCGTCTCCATCCCGAATAACAGAATGACTATCTAGATCATTCCTCGAAATCGTGATGTAACATAAGGATTGGAAGCACATTGCCACTTGGTGTTAAATCATTCGACAGCCACTAGGATGGAAACTGACTTGAATTGCCTCGAAATCGTGTTATGACGCAAGGATTGGAAGTAAATTTGTACTTGAATTAAAGCTGGTCGGTTTGAAAAGATACACGTTAAATGGAAATATTACTTGTCGTCCCTCGAAATTGAGCTGTGACACGAGGGTTGGTAGAGCATTGGCCGTTGGTGTTAAGGCGTTCGACAGCCACTATGATGTTTCTACTGGAATATAATATAGTAAGTAAGAATAGAATATGTAAGGGAATTTCGAAAATCCAACCAAAAAAAGAATAGAATATATAAGTGGATTTCTAAAAGTCTTCTACAGAAATAATAAGTAACATTACCTACATATAAGTAATAAATTTACAATGAGTGATATATTATTCATACACTTGAATGCGAACGGTCTCCGGAACAAAGCTGGCCAGCTTGAAAATATGCTCGATAAATGGAAACCTGAGTTGTGTCTAGTTTCGGAGACGAAACTAGGCGCACATGTCACACGAAACTTCGACGGTTTCGGTTATACTGTGTACCGTAGCGACAAGGTTACGACCAACGGAAGGGCTTTCCGTGGACTGATGGTCCTGGTGAAAGATGGCATTCCTCACACGCGAGTGGAAAATCCGCAACTGAAATCATTAGATGTTCTGGGCGTTGAGTTACTCGATATACCTATGCGCGTATACGCTGCTTACAGAGGTCACGAAAATAACATATTAAATTCCGATCTCGATATACTGCTGGGTAATGACATGCTGACGGCCATTGCGGGCGATCTTAACTGTAGTCATGCAGCCTGGAATTCTAATCAGACTGACAGAAATGGGCGACTACTACTGGAGTATGTACAGAGTGCACAGACTAAACAGTGTTACGTATATGGGCCTGACACTCCTACATACGTCAGCAATCGCAGGTCTCACAGACCTAACATACTCGACCTCGTAGTGCTTAATGAACCAACAATTCTGGAACAGACAGTGCTCGAGGACGAGTTTAACTCTGACCACAGACCCGTATTGGTTCGGTTCAACGGTATACATGTAGACCAAGCCGAATCCTAATGGTAATATTCATCAACCTAAATGAGTTTCCGAAAGAAAATTTTAAAACCTGTATATATATAGAACAATAATATATAATATAATAATATATATAATACAAAGTCGGGTTTTTTCAAACAAGTATAACTCTAGAACGGCTGGAGCGATCCTAATTGGTTTTAATTTATTGTATTCGTCTCCATCCCGAATAACAGAATGACTATCCAAATCATTCCTCGAAATCGTGATGTAACATAAGGATTGGAAGCACATTGCCACTTGGTGTTAAATCATTCGACAGCCACTAGGAAGGAAACTGACTTGAATTGCCTCGAAATCGTGTTATGACGCAAGGATTGGAAGTAAATTTGTACTTGAATTAAAGCTGGTCGGTTTGAAAAGATACACGTTAAATGGAAATATTACTTGTCGTCCCCCGAAATTGAGCTGTGACACGAGGGTTGGTAGAGCATTGGCCGTTGGCGTTAAGGCGTTCGACAGCCACTATGATGTTTCTACTGGAATATAATATAGTAAGTAAGAATAGAATATGTAAGGGGATTTCGAAAATCTAACCAAAAAAAGAATAGAATATATAAGTGGATTTCTAAAAGTCTTCTACAGAAATAATAAGTAACATTACCTACATATAAGTAATAAATTTACAATGAGTGATATATCATTCATACACTTGAATGCGAACGGTCTCCGGAACAAAGCTGGCCAGCTTGAAAATATGCTCGATAAATGGAAACCTGAGTTGTGTCTAGTTTCGGAGACGAAACTAGCCTCACATGTCACACGAAACTTCGGCGGTTTCGGTTATACTGTGTACCGTAGTGACAAGGTTACGACCAACGGAAGGGCTTTCCGTGGACTGATGGTCCTGGTGAAAGATGGCATACCTCACACGCGAGTGGAAGATCCGCAACTCAAATCATTAGATGTTCTGGGCGTTGAGTTAGTCGGAAGACCTATGCGCGTATACGCTGCTTACAGAGGTCATGAAAATGATATATCAGAATATGATCTCAGAATACTGCTGGGTAATGACATACTGACGGCTATTGCGGGCGATCTTAACTGTAGTCATACAGACTGGAATTCTAATCGGACTGACAAAAATGGGCGATTACTATTGGACTATGCAAAGTCTAATCAGTATTACGTATATGGGCCTGACTGTCATACCTACGTCAGCAATCGCAGGTCTCACAGACCTAACATACTCGACCTCGTAGTGCTTAATGAACCAACAATTCTGGAACAGACAGTGCTCGAGGACGAGTTTAACTCTGACCACAGACCCGTATTGGTTCGGTTCAACGGTATACATGTAGACCAAGCCGAATCCTAATAGTAATATTCATCAACCTAAATGAGTTTCCCAAAGAAAATATTAAAACCTGTATATATATATATATAATAATATATAGTAATAATAATAATATAATATATAATAATAATATAATAATAATATATATAATACAAAGTCGGGTTTTTTCAAACAAGTATAACTCTAGAACGCCTGGAGCGACCCTAATTGGTTTTAATTTGTTGTATTTGTCGCCATCACGAATAACAGAATAATGGACTGTAGACGTAACAAAAACTACCGGGCGACCCCGGACCAATGCAGGAATGGAGAGTTCTTTGCGTGTCCATCATCGTCGTGTTTGTGCCGTGCGCGGAGACCGGTACGGAGGGATGAAGGAGTCCTGGTGGGTTGAGTGCAGCAGTGTGCCGGCTGTTGATGTACACTGCTCACGACACACCTCTTCGGTCTGGATTTCCTCTCAAACGGGCGGTCGTGGAGTAGCTAACCACGATCAATCGGCTGTGATTCCCCATAAGCGGGCAGTCAAGCGAGGTTCGGTGGGCTGTGGGGTGGCAGTCGGCGTGGCGCGGCGCCTCGGGGCTAGCCTGCATCATTGTCTCGTGATGTAGGTGTCCTTGTTGTACTTCACTGCGTGCGGACTCGTCTACTTCCCAACCTGCTGTACCTTTATACCTATATATACCATTGAAGTAGCAAAGTAGGTCTGGCGATCATTCGCTTGAATGAATGACGTCCCCGACGTGAGGGCTCCGTGGCGGGTGGAGAGCTCCTAAGGCGAAAATAACAAAACAAAGCTCATGGATTCAGAAACTAAGAAACAGAAAAATAAAAAACCGACACAGGCTGCGTCCCAAGATGCGTAGAGTCGATCACCGCTACAAACAAAGATGCGCCGAGCGAGGCTGCGTGCAAGGATTTGACGAGGAAGGCTATCGATCGGGATGCACCAGACCAGCAGGCTGCGTTCAGAAACGTACCATCCAAGGCAACACAACAAAAAGGCAAGGTGTTCTTATTATAACACTTGATTTGTCATTTGTCTGAATAAATATTTCAGAAGAAATGCCTTTGGATACAACAGTTGCCTTGACAAAATTTTCATGTGTATCGTAATCGTCAAAACAAATTATTAGGACACGCGCACAACCCTTGCCGTTGCGTACGTTCCGTTCGCCGCTGTTCGTATAATGCCTTGTTTGTTAGAGTCACTGTTAATAGGCCGCAATCTTGAGAGTTACTAACCACCCTCTAAAGATCAGAAGTGATAACAAAACATTACATATATATTAAATAAATTGACAATGGCTGTCAGTTAAACCGTGACTCCGAACGGACTACTCATTAAAATTGTGTAAATTGAAAAGATACTTATTAAAACAGTGATAGAAATTGTGCTGTGAGAAGTATAAAGCTCGTTACCATCCTCATCCTTGACTCGTCGTGCCTGGAAACCGTGGATTCGAAGCATATTGGTGTTAAATCATTCAGTAGCCACGGATATCTGAGTCAGCTTGAAGATATACTCGTTTAATACACTCGTATATAGAAACTGACTTGTTCTGACAGGAAGATTGTGGAAGCACATTGCCACTTGGTGTTAAATCATTCGACAGCCACAGGATGGGAGGCCAGAAAATGACTAGAAAGGATATGCATATGCCTATAAATAAAATTACAGTGGAACGATTATCATTCATACACTTGAATGCATGCGGCCTCCGGAAGAAGGCAGGTCAGCTTAAAAAGATTCTCGACAAAAGGAAACCTCACTTGTGTCTAATTTCAGAGACGAAATTAAAGTCACGTATCTCGATCGATCACCGATTTAGAGGTTATCGTGTCTACCGCCGCGACAGGATTTCGAAAAATAAAAGGGCTTTCCGTGGATTGATGGTCCTGGTGAAAGATGGCATTCCTCACACGCGAGTGGAAGATCCGCGACTCAAATCGTTAGATGTTCTGGGCGTGGAGTTACTCGATATACCTATGTGCGTATACGCTGCTTACAGAGGTCACGAAAATAACATATTAAATTCCGATCTCGATATACTGCTGGGTAATGACATGCTGACGGCCATTGCGGGCGATCTTAACTGTAGTCATACAGCCTGGAATTCTAATCGGACTGACAGAAATGGGCGACTACTAGTGAAGTATGCACGGACTAAACAGTGTTATGTATATGGGCCTGACTCTTATACCTACATTAGTAATCGCAGGTCTCACAGACCTAATGTACTCGACCTTGTAGTGCTTAATACACCAACCCTACTGGAACAGAGAGTGCTGGAGGACGAGTTTAACTCTGACCACAGACCCGTATTAGTTCAGTTCAAACACATATATGTATGTGTATACGAAGCCGAATTTTCATCAACCTAAATGAGTTTGCCAAAGAAAATTATAAAACCTTGTATAAAATATTCTTTGTTGAAATAAACGTAATATTGAATAGTCATGTTTTTTATTCTACCACTCATACCGTTCCTAACGCAGACTCTTCACAAGAAGAATTCTCATTACGCTTTTCTATTACGTGTTGCTCTAAAGAATAATTCTTGTTCAAAATTACATAGCCTCGTCGACATATGTAAAGAATGAATAAATACGAGTAAGTAATAGAATCATCCTAACACCTGCTTACTTTTACAAGCAATTACTATACCTTGTAATTCAGTACATAACATACTATGTGTATGAATGTATTATATATAATATGTATTGTATAATATTACTTACCAAGTATCAATTTTAAAAAGTTTTTATTCTACTACTTTAAAATTGAGTTTCATATCCGTAAGTTTTATCAGATTGAGTCGCCTTCTACACATTAAAAATATTAACTAAAAATACTTCTTATTCGAAGTCATATGTCACATGTTAAGTGGTAAACCACCAGTATCGCAACTTGTGTGTCCGACTTGGAACCTTTACATACTTCATGTATTATTATGTCGGGTTTGTTCAAACACGTGTAACTATAGAACGGCTGGAGCGATTCTAATTGTTTTTAATTTGTTGTAAATATTTGTGTCCATCCCGAATAATAGAATAACTATAAACACTGTTCTGTATTATTAGAAAATAATACATGAATGTACTATTTAAATATTGGTTTAGTACCTATATACGAAACGAAACGAACATATACCTACGAAATGTTCCTATATTCTTGTTAAATATCCAATATGATGCACATTAGAGTATTGTTTCTGTTTCCCAAAATGATGTTGCAACAGAATGTTGGATGTAACACGAGAACGTCAATGCTAGTACTAGAAATAAATTTACAAAGTAGTGGTTTATCATTCAAAGTATTCACACACTTGAATTTCGAAATAATCATGGTATATTATAAGATCATTTCTAAAAATCGTGTAAACATATATTCCATATAAGAAATAAATTTATCATAAGCGTGCTGTTGGGTATGATTCGAGGGGCTGTATTTACATTCAGTTTGTAGTATATAAAAGTAGTAGGTGTATTGAAATAAAAGTAAATTACAGACATATAGAGTTATGTAAAACAATATAAAATAATAAGGAATTAGTAGCAGAAGTTTTTAGCATTTTAGTTCTTTCTATAGTTTTCCCGCGCAAACGCAATGCGCCACAGATGCAGAATATTGCACGACGCGCAGCCGCAGCACGATGTCGAGCACATGGTTATAACATAGCTGTATGCGCGATGTCTATCGTCATCCATATACTTGAATGCGAACGGTCTGCGCAATAAAGCTGGCCAGTTCGATAAGATATATGAAATTTAAATGAAGACCTGACTTGTCGTGCCTCGAAATCGCGTTGTAACACAACACATTGCCTCCTGGTGTTAAGGCGCTAGACGCTCCACAGCCACTAGGTATGATGTTTCCACTAGAATTTAATATAATAGTAACAATTAATTTATTTACATATTAGGAAAACATTTCAATAATATACCTCACAAAACTATCAATTAAAATAAATAAACAAGTACCGATATACTGATATACGACTTCTTATCTAGTCTAATCTATTCATCATATGACGTATGTATCCAGTGTAGATATAGAATCTACATTTCAGTATTAAAAAATAATTCTTATTGGACTAGTTGCGACACTGATAGTTTATTAAACTTGTGTGTCCGTCTTCGAATCCTTACTCCCAGTATATTTTGGTAATATAATAAAAATACTTGATTTGTTCTCAGGTCAGCCCCCCCATTTACTGCATTCTATAATTCTGTATTATTATAAACCACTAATATTCTATTTATGCAAAAGGTGCATTAGTCACCTTAGCGATGCTTAACTTTCCACTGTGCGAGTGAACATATACGAATTGTTCCTTTATTCCTATTAATTAATAATAGGTCTCAATAATCAATATTAGAGTGTTGTTTCTGTGTCTCAATATCATATTGTTACATATGGATATAATAACACATTGCATCTCGACGTTAATGCGTACGACAGCCACAAACAAGGATTTCAATACTACAAAAAATAAACTTACAATGAGTGGCCTATCATTCAAGTATTCCGATCGCCGCTGCTCGTATAATGCCCAGTTTGTCAGAGTCACTGTTTGAGCGCTATTACCCTCTAAAAATCAGAAGTGATAACAAAACATTACATGTATTAATAAATAAATTTACAGTGGGATACTCATTAAAATTGCGTGAATTGAAAAGATACAATGCGTAAATAAAAACCTGACTTGTCGTGCCTGGAAACCGTATTACTTATAACACAAGGATATATTGCTCATTAAAATTGTGCCACAGGAAAGCTTGAAAAGATACATCGTTATACTACACTAGTACTCGTATATAGAAACTGACTAGAAATGACATTGCATATGAGAAATCAATTTACAATAAAAAAAATATCGTTCCTACACAAGCGAGCCTTATAGAGAAGCTTAAAAATATTGACAAATGGCCACTTGTGTTTAGTTTGTTAAATCATTCACATGTCACACGAAACTTCAGGTTATACTGTGTACCGTAGCGACAAAGGTTACGACCGAAGGGTTTTCCGTGGACTGATGGTCCTGGCAAAAAAGAATAGAATATATAAGTGGATTTCTAAAAGTCTTCACAGGCGTAATAAATTTACAATGGATAAGATCCGCAACTCAAACAAGTATAACTCTAGAACGGCTGGAGCGACTTAGCAGAATGACTATCTAGATGTTCTGGGCTCGAAATCGTGTTATGATTGGAAGCACACACAAGGATTGGAAGTAAATTTGTACTTGAATTAAAGCTGGTCGGTTGGAAAAGATATACGTTAAATGGAAATATTACTTGTCGTCCCTCGAAATTGAGCTGTGACATGAGGGTTGGTAGAGCATTGGCCGTTGGTGTTAAGGCGTTCGACAGCCACTATGATGTTTCTACTGGAATATAATACATATAGTAAGTAAGAATAGAATATGTAAGGGAATTTCGAAAATCCAACCAAAAAAAGAATAGAATATATAAGTGGATTTCTAAAAGTCTTCTACAGAAATAATAAGTAACATTACCTACATATAAGTAATAAATTTACAATGAGTGATATATCATTCATACACTTGAAGTCTCCGGAACAAAGCTGGCCAGCTTGAAAATATGCTCGATAAATGGAAACCTGAGTTGTGTCTAGTTTCGGAGACGAAACTAGGCGCACATGTCACACGAAACTTCGACGGTTTCGGTTATACTGTGTACCGTAGCGACAAGGTTACGACCAACGAAAGGGCTTTCCGTGGACTGATGGTCCTGGTGAAAGATGGCATTCCTCCGACAATCCGAAAATCCGCAACTCAAATCATTAGATGTTCTGGGCGTTGAGTTACTCGATATACCTATGCGCGTATACGCTGCTTACAGAGGTCATGAAAATGATATATCAAAATCTGATCTCAGAATACTGCTGGGTAATGACATGCTGACGGCCATTGCGGGCGATCTTAACTGTAGTCATACAGACTGGAATTCTAATCGGACTGACAAAAATGGGCGACTACTATTGGACTATGCAAAGTCTAATCAGTATTACGTATATGGGCCTGACACTCCTACATACGTCAGCAATCGCAGGTCTCACAGACCTAACATACTCGACCTCGTAGTGCTTAATGAACCAACAATTCTGGAACAGACAGTGCTCGAGGACGAGTTTAACTCTGACCACAGACCCGTATTGGTTCGGTTCAACGGTATACATGTAGACCAAGCCGAATCCTAATAGTAATATTCATCAACCTAAATGAGTTTCCCAAAGAAAATATTAAAACCTGTATATATATATATATATAGATATAATAATAATATATATTATTATTATTATTATATATATAATACAAAGTCGGGTTTTTTCAAACAAGTATAACTCTAGAACGCCTGGAGCGACCCTAATTGGTTTTAATTTGTTGTATTTGTCGCCATCACGAATAACAGAATAATGGACTGTAGACGTAACAAAAACTACCGGGCGACCCCGGACCAATGCAGGAATGGAGAGTTCTTTGCGTGTCCATCATCGTCGTGTTTGTGCCGTGCGCGGAGACCCGTACGGAGGGATGAAGGAGTCCTGGTGGGTTGAGTGCAGCAGTGTGCCGGCTGTTGATGTACACTGCTCACGACACACCTCTTCGGTCTGGATTTGCTCTCAAACGGGCGGTCGTGGAGTAGCTAACCACGATCAATCGGCTGTGATTCCCCATAAGCGGGCAGTCAAGCGAGGTTCGGTGGGCTGTGGGGTGGCAGTCGGCGTGGCGCGGCGCCTCGGGGCTAGCCTGCATCATTGTCTCGTGATGTAGGTGTCCTTGTTGTACTTCACTGCGTGCGGACTCGTCTACTTCCCAACCTGCTGTACCTTTATACCTATATATACCATTGAAGTAGCAAAGTAGGTCTGGCGATCATTCGCTTGAATGAATGACGTCCCCGACGTGAGGGCTCCGTGGCGGGTGGAGAGCTCCTAAGGTGAAAATAACAAAACAAAGCTCATGGATTCAGAAACTAAGAAACAGAAAAATAAAAAACCGACACAGGCTGCGTCCCAAGATGCGCAGAGTCGATCACCGCTCAAGACTGCGTCCTTCGACCTCCATGGGCAACACACGAACAAAGATGCGCCGAGCGAGGCTGCGTGCAAGGATTTGACGAGGAAGGCTATCGATCGGGATGCACCAGACCAGCAGGCTGCGTTCAGAAACGTACCATCCAAGGCAACCAAGGTTTATAATAAGAACACTTGATTTGTCATTTGTCTGATTAAATATTTCAGAAGAAATCCCTTTGGATACAACAGTTGCCTTGAAAAAATTTTCATGTGTATCGTAATCGTCAAAACAAATTATTAGGACACGCGCACAACCCTTGCCGTTGCGTACGTTCCGTTCGCCGCTGTTCGTATAATGCCTTGTTTGTTAGAGTCACTGTTAATAGGCCGCAATCTTGAGAGTTACTAACCACCCTCTAAAGATCAGAAGTGATAACAAAACATTACATATATATTAAATAAATTGACAATGGCTGTCAGTTAAACCGTGACTCCGAACGGACTACACATTAAAATTGTGTAAATTGAAAAGATACTTATTAAAACAGTGATAGAAATTGTGCTGTGAGAAGTATAAAGCTCGTTACCTTCCTCATCCTTGACTCGTCGTGCCTGGAAACCGTGGATTCGAAGCATATTGGTGTTAAATCATTCAGTAGCCACGGATACCTAAGTCAGCTTGAAGATATACTCGTTTAATACACTCGTATATAGAAACTGACTTGTTCTGACAGGAAGATTGTGGAAGCACATTGCCACTTGGTGTTAAATCATTCGACAGCCACAGTATGGGAGGCCAGAAAATGACTAGAAAGGATATGCATATGAGAAATAAATTTACAAAGGAACGATTATCGTTCATACACTTGAATGCATGCGGCCTCCGGAAGAAAGCAGGCCAACTTAAAAAGATTCTCGACAAAAGGAAACCTCACTTGTGTCTAATTTCAGAGACGAAATTAAAGTCACGTATCTCGATCGATCACCGATTCAGAGGTTATCGTGTCTACCGCCGCGACAGGATTTCGAAAAATAAAAGGGCTTTCCGTGGATTGATGGTCCTGGTGAAAGATGGCATTCCTCACACGCGAGTGGAAGATCCGCAAATCAAATCGTTAGATGTTCTGGGCGTTCAGTTACTCGATATACCTATGCGCGTATACGCTGCTTACAGAGGTCACGAAAATAACATATCAGATTCCGATCTCGGTATACTGCTGGGTAATGACATGCTGACGGCCATTGCGGGCGATCTTAACTGTAGTCATACAGCCTGGAATTCTAATCGGACTGACAGAAATGGGCGACTACTACTGAAGTATGCACAGACTAAACAGTGTTACGTATATGGGCCTGACTCATATACCTACATTAGTAATCGCAGGTCTCACAGACCTAATGTACTCGACCTTGTAGTGCTTAATACACCAACCCTACTGGAACAGAGAGTGCTGGAGGACGAGTTTAACTCTGACCACAGACCCGTATTGGTTCAGTTCAAACACATATATGTACGAAGTGTATACGAAGCCGAATTATCATCAACCTAAATGAGTTTGCCGAAGAAAATTATAAAACCTTGTATAAAATATTCTTTGTTGAAATAAACGTAATATTGAATAGTCATGTTTTTTATTCTACCACTCATATCGTTCCTAACGCAGACTCTTCACAAGAAGAATTCTCATTACGCTTTTCTATTACGTGTTGCTCTTTAGAATAATTCTTGTTCAAAATTACATAGCATCGTTGACATATATAAAGAATGAATAAATACGAGTAAGTAATAGAATCATCCTAACGCCTGCTTACTTTTACAAGCAATTACTATACCTTGTAATTCAGTACATATCATACTATGTGTATGAATGTATTATATATATAATATGTATTGTATAATATTACTTACCAAGTATCAATTTTAAAAAGTTTTTATTCTACTACTTTAAAATTGAGTTTCATATCCGTAAGTTTTATCAGATTGAGTCGCCTTCTACACATTAAAAATATTAACTAAAAATACTTCTTATTCGAAGTCATATGTCACATGTTAAGTGGTAAACCACCAGTATCGCAACTCGTGTGTCCGACTTCGAACCTTTACATACTTCATGTATTATTATGTCGGGTTTGTTCAAACACGTGTAACTATAGAACGGCTGGAGCGATTCTAATTGTTTTTAATTTGTTGTAAATATTTGTGTCCATCCCGAATAATAGAATAACTATAAACACTGTTCTGTATTATTAGAAAATAATACATGAATGTACTATTTAAATATTGGTTTAGTACCTATATACGAAACGAAACGAACATATACCTACGAAATGTTCCTATATTCTTGTTAAATATCCAATATGATGCACATTAGAGTATTGTTTCTGTTTCCCAAAATGATGTTGCAACAGAATGTTGGATGTACCACAAGAACGTCAATACTAGTACTAGAAATAAATTTACAAAGTAGTGGTTTATCATTCAAAGTATTCACACACTTGAATTTCGAAATAATCATGGAATATTATAAGATCATTTCTAAAAATCGTGTAAACATATATTCCATATAAGAAATAAATTTATCATAAGCGTGCTGTTGGGTATGATTCGAGGGGCTGTATTTACATTCAGTTTGTAGTATATAAAAGTAGTAGGTGTATTGAAATAAAAGTAAATTACAGACATATAGAGTTATGTAAAACAATATAAAATAATAAGGAATTAGTAGCAGAAGTTTTTAGCATTTCAGTTCTTTCTATAGTTTTCCCGCGCAAACGCAATGCGCCACAGATGCAGAATATTGCACGACGCGCAGCCGCAGCACGATGTCGAGCACATGGTTATAACATAGCTGTATGCGCGATGTCTATCGTCATCCATATACTTGAATGCGAACGGTCTGCGCAATAAAGCTGGCCAGTTCGATAAGATATATGAAATTTAAATGAAGACCTGACTTGTCGTGCCTCGAAATCGCGTTGTAACACAACACATTGCCTCCTGGTGTTAAGGCGCTAGACGCTCCACAGCCACTAGGTATGATGTTTCCACTAGAATTTAATATAATAGTAACAATTAATTTATTTACATATTAGGAAAACATTTCAATAATATATCTCACACAACTTCTTATCTAGTCTAATCTATTCATCACATGACGTATGTATCCAGAGTAGATATAGAATCTACATTTCAGTATTAAAAAATAATTCTTATTGGACTAGTTGCGACACTGATAGTTTATTAAACAGGTGTGTCCGTCTTCGAATCCTTACTCCCAGTATATTTTGGTAATATAATAAAAATACTTGATTTGTTCTCAGGTCAGCCCCCCCATTTACTGCATTTTATAATTCTGTATTATTATAAACCACTAATATTCAACTTATGCAAAAGGTGCATTAGTCACCTTAGCGATGCTTAACTTTCCACTGTGCGAGTGAACATATACGAATTGTTCCTTTATTCCTATTAATTAATAATAGATCTCAATAATCAATATTAGAGTGTTGTTTCTGTGTCTCAATATCACATTGTTACATATGGATATAACACATTGCATCTCGACGTTAATGCGTACGACAGCCACAAACAAGGATTTCAATACTACAAAAAATAAACTTACAATGAGTGGCCTATCATTCAAGTATTCCGATCGCCGCTGCTCGTATAATGCCCAGTTTGTCAGAGTCACTGTTTGAGCGCTATTACCCTCTAAAAATCAGAAGTGATAACAAAACATTACATGTATTAATAAATAAATTTACAGTGGCTAAAATACGGGACTCTGAAAGGGATACTCATTAAAATTGTGTAAATTGAAAAGATACAATGTGTACTTGACTTGCCTGGAAACCGTGTTACTAACACAAGGATTCGAAGCATATTGCTGCCACTTAGTGTTAAATCATTCTGCAGCCACAGGAAGGCAGGCTTGAAAAGATACATCGTTATACTACACTAGTACTCGTATATAGAAACTGACTAGAAATGACAAATGACATTTTTTTCGGTTTTCCGTGGACTGACTTGTGTTTAGTTTCGTAGATGATACTAGGCTGGTGAAAGATGGTATTCGACTCACAGGCGACTGGAAAGAGATTCCTCAACTGGAAGATCAAATATCGTTAGATATTCTGGGCGTTGAGTTAGTCGGAAGACCTATGCGCGTATACGCTGCTTACAGAGGTCATGAAAATGATATATCAGAATCTGATCTCAATATACTGCTGCATGCTAATAATAACATGTTGACCATCATTGCAGGCGATCTTAACTGTAGTCATACAGCCTGGAATTCTAATCGGACTAAACAGTGTTACATATATCAGCCTGACTCTCCTACATACGTCAGCAATCGCAGGTCTCACAGACCTAACATACTCGACCTCGTAGTGCTTAATAAACCGACCATCCTGGAACAGACAGTGCTCGAGGACGAGTTTAACTCTGACCACAGACCCGTATTGGTTCGGTTCAACGGTATACATGTAGACCAAGCCGAATTCTAATGGTAATATTCATCAATCAAAATGAGTTTACCAAAGAAAATTTTAAAACCTTTATACAAACATAAGTACACAAAGTAATTGTGAATTAATTGGAGTTTTTATGTGGTAAAGTCTTAATTGAAGTTTTTATAAGGTGACTCCTGTATAATAATAATGAATTAAATCATGTATAGACCATATTACTTACTGAGTAGTATAATAGAGTTTTTAATCAGTCTTGTTTATTCGTATAAGTTTCAGTTTATTAAGTTATTCAACGACAACTTCTGAAGATATTTGCAATTACATTAACTCTGTGCTAGTTAAGTAGGGTAGGTTTATACAGACAATATTGTACATACAACTATGTTTGTAAATAGCCTTGGTTTTCCGAAAAATAAATAAATAAAGAAATGTAATTTTCTACTATATTTGTTTTTATAATATTAGTTCAAATATAAAGAAATAAATGAGAATTTTAGATTCCTAGAGAACTTTGCCTCTCACTACCCCATATATAGGGAGACAAGTATTGTACACTGTTGTAGTCTTTGCTTATCCCAAAAGCCTTATAAAAACGGTAGTGTTTTGATGTTCTTGTAAAGCTTAGGTTTTATAACATTTTTGCATGTTTAGACTACTTGAGTTTAATAGTGAAAACAAAGTATTAATAGGAAACGCACATTTATTATACAACTATAAAACATACACCATAATATCACTTGACTGAATCCACTAACTAATAACACTTTGAGCAAACACGTAAGTTAAAAGTTCAACACTACATTACGTATCTGAAGAGAAAATAAATAAGTTAACAAGAAGTTTTATGACACTTAAATTTAATAGTAATTGACTATTACGATCATTGCAGACTATGTTTGATCTTTAATTGTATTACCAACAGGCTTTTTATATGCTTCAGGCGTAACTATTGTGACGGCTGCCTTTTTAAACCTCGTAGACCTTCCCAAAACAGCTTCATCTAACTTTGCTATCGTAGCAGTAGGAGTGGGGTATTCACCAATCAACTTAAGAAATGAGGTAGGTCTAATTATCTGAACCTTTTCATTATTCACCATTGCCATCTCCTTCTCTTCTTTACTGTTCTTTTCTGCGCTTGATCTATAAAATCTTTTAACAGGTGGAGACTTTTCTGCTTCATATAAATATGAATCTAGCTTGTGTAAGGGATCAAGTTGGTCTGTTAATTTCTCTTGTCTCACATCTGAGGCAGTGAAGTGTTCTATTGGCTGAATATCCTGTTTGATTATCTCTACTGTAGAAGTAGTAGTTTCAACAGACTTATTAGTTACAGTAGTACTACTGGTTGTACTGGTACTACTGGTAGTAGTAATAGGAGTAGTAGCTCTAGTTGTAGGACCACTGCTGTTTCTCAAAGTCATCCTACGTCTATGTTTTCTTTCTGCTGAACTAATTCGTGATATGTCTTCAGTGGAACTGACTTTACTTTTATTAAAATTTATATCAGCATTAACAGTTATGAGCTTATATTCTGAACTGCTTTGGTTTTCTTCAGTCTTTGGTTTAGAAGTACTTCTATTTGTGTTACTTGTTCTGTTAGAAATATTAACATTTCTGTTTGCACGATACACTGGAGTCTCGTCGGTTGATACAGATCCTTTATTTCTCTCGTCAACAATGAATGGTTGGGGAGTAATAATTTGTAAATCATTAGGACCACTACGAACAGGGTTGGTACTGTCTTGGTTTCCTAGAATTGATATCGCTTCTTTTATGCCATCCTCTACTTCTGGGTGTGTAGGTTGACCTAGAAACAGGAAACATCATGTTTTTTGTTAATCATAGCTAAAGAAGTAAATATGATTTTACGTTTTGAGTACTCTCTACTCTTCGATATAACAGACAATAAACTATCAGTCATGAAATATTAGAATACGGATATCTTCGCATATGTTTCTTCCTCATATTGTTACGTATTTGGAATAGTCGCAAGAATAAAAAATATCGAAGTCGAAACCATCTTCTGGGTGGAAAATGATTGTTAGTAAAGTGACTGATGAAGCAATGTACCATGTTAGATTGATCTCCACGCTGTTCTCCCTGGAAACCATCGTGACAAATCTGCTAGGAATTTATTACGATAGTTTCAAAGTGGCTAACTGATCTGCCTTCTTGTTCATCCTATCATCCTCCACAGAAGCCCCGCTAGCATAAACCGTTAGCGCAGGCGGATGCATCATTACTTTATCATACATTAAAAAACTTACCATCCTCTTGAACCTCTTTCTTATAAGAGGAGAAGAATGTCAATGCCTTCATTAGTTGATAGCTCTTCGACACCGGTATGTTTGTGTCGTACAATCGTCTAGTGTTTTTACAGTCCACGTAGAACCACCAGTTGCATTTCAGTATAGTTTGATCGAACAGTGTAGACTCGGGACATAAAAATGACTTCATCACTAATCCATCATCGGTCAAAGCACAAACGTGGAACACCTGCAAGTTTGAAAATGTTGATGTACTTTTTTATTTCAAATGGGAAGCTGACGGCTTACCTCATGGTAACCGCCTATGTATATACATGAACAGTATCACGGATATCATGTGATGCTCATAATACCACTCGTACGTTGCTATTAAATGCGAACGGTCTGCGCAATAAAGCTGGCCAGTTCAAAAAGATTCACATTAAATAGAAATATTACTTATCGTGCCTCAAAATTGTGTTATGATATAAATTTTGATAGTATGATGTTTCTACTAGAATAGTAATTTTAATAATGTCTACTAGGGACATATAAAAATCTAAACAAAAAAAATAATTAGTAAATAAGAATAGAATAAGTAAGTGGATTTCTAAAAGTCTTCTAAATAAGTAAGAAATAACAATACGTATAAGAAATAAATTTACAATGAGTGATATATCATTCATACACTTGAATGCGAACGGCGTCCGGAACAAAGCTGGCCAGCTTAAAAATATGCTCGATAAATGGAAACCTCACTTGTGTTTAATTTCAGAGACGAAACTAGAGTCACATATCACACTAGATGTCGACGGTCATTTGACGATGGGGGGACGGATGAAGTTCCGTTACTCAAATCGTTAGATGTTTTAGGCGTTGAATTACAAGAAATACCTATGCGCGTATACGCTGCTTACAGAGGCCACGAAAATAATATATTACAGTCTGATCTCGATATACTGCTGCGTAATGACATGCTGACCGTCATTGCGGGCGATCTAAACTGTAGTCATGAAGCATGGAATTGTAATCGCTCTGGTAGAAATGGGCGACTCCTTCTGGAGTATGTGCAAACTAGACAGTATTACGTCTATGGGCCTGACTCTCATACCTACGTTAGTAATCGCAAGTCGCACAAACCGAATATTCTCGACCTTATAGTGCTTAATAAACCAACCGTACAGGCACAGAGAGTGCTTGAGGATGAGTTTATCTCTGACCACAGACCCGTATTGGTTCAATTTAAAAGTTTATATCTATATAAATCCGAATGATAATATCATTATCAACCTACACGACTTTCCCGAATAAATTTTTACAACCTTTACACAACCAAAGGGGTGACGTGATTAATTTAGTATAAATTATCTTTAGACCATCATTCAATGTTTAAGATTTTTACAACAATAATCGAAGTTAAAGAATAATTCTTTTATTGTTGACTCCAAAGTCTTTTGTTATTTGTATTAAGTATATTCTACGTTTAAATCGGGGAAATATATTAAATTTAATTCCCTTATCTAAAAGTAGAATATACTTTTTTATTAGAAACCTACAATTCCAAAATAATAACTAACCACACATTCTTTATTTTTACCACTAATTACGATAGTTGCATCCAATGGTTATAAAATAACAAATAATTAATATGTTTTACTGATTAAAACTACAATATCACATATGCCACTATTTGAAGTTGAGCAACAGTTACATCAGTATACAACATTCTTAGTGTTATATAGATTTAATATAAACCTAATGTTCAAATAAAAATTGTAACAGTGCTAGATTCAAATTAGAGACACTGGGGCAGTGTTGAAATCAATAGCATGTTTAGTTCATCGCTCATCACTTAAGAAATACTATGTAACAACAGTCGTCTGGTGATGACTCTTCGAGCTCACTATATGTTTTACAAAAACTATATTTCAACTTACCATGCATCCAAGATTCTCATCTCCGTATAATCCAGGGAAGTATTTCTGATCTCCACAGTGGAACGTGGTTTCCGGGAGATCGACTTTGGACTGGAAATGATCATCAAAATTCTTTTCATACCCGACTGGATAATACTCCCGTGGTGCATTCATCACTTTCCCTGTAGTTGGACTGATTCTATAAAGAAAATTGGCAAAGTATAATATTAATATTATGGTATTTAAGAGCGCCGTAGCCGAGTAGTCCGTGGTGTAAGTCAGGGGACTTACACCTTAAACACTGGAGTTCGAAGCTAGCGAACATTAAAAACTTTGACGATCTAAACAGTCAATTTATATTTCCGATTCTTTTGCTATAAACAAACCGACAAGTTTTCCGACCAAATTTTCCCGGGGACGATGGTAGGCTCAGTATCTGGCATCTGCTACATTGTATTCAAATTAAGCCAGCGAAATATGAACATGTCAAGTGTTGTGTCGACGACGTCCACAATCTGACTATTCTTTCTACGATAATAGATAAAATATCTTATCTAACTGATCTGAATTATTCTTGTTTTCTTCTGTTTGTTCTCAGAATTTCAAATGTAATAGAAATAAATTCTATGACGCCTCTTAGCGTTTTATATATGAAACCAAAAATTCGCTATTGGCCTTAAACTTTTTTACGGTATTTTCAATGGACATGGGATATTTATCATGGCAATTATTCCGTTTATACAATGTGTATAATGTAACAAAAGATCGAGTAATCTAGTTTTACTAATAATCTAGTAACCGCGAGCCACGTATAATGTTTATATTAATTATAATAAATACCTTTTTGGCTTCTGAACCACCGAAGCAACCACGATTTCAGGCTCAGGCTCTGGATGGAACACCACCGGTAGTTCTGTGGTCGTCGTAGTAGTAGAGGTAGTTGACGTAGGCACAGGGAAATTTGTGTATTTATTTAATAACTGCTGCTGTCTTAATGCTATTGCAGCCTCCACTGCTTCCATAGAAATATTCCCTGCTTTTGCAATCTCCGAGATTTTAGCATTTATATCTTCTTTATTAAATTTCAGCGTCGTATCATCTCCGTATCCTGATATTGTATTGTAATCATCTATCTTCTTTGTGTTGTACGCAGAAAATTGGTTCGCAATTTCGTGTACTTGCTTAGGAACAGGATCTACAAAATTAGAAACAGGATTGTTTTGGATTGAGGTTTGATAAATGGGTGTATTAGATGGATGTGTACGTGAAAAGTCATTGAACATGGGTCCAGGTATAATTGATATGGCTTGTGTTGGTGGAGCAGCTACAGGCATTGGAATGAATGGGTTGACTGTTGTAGCCATGGAGTATAATTTTGGAGTGTTAACAATGATGGGAGTTGGAGTTATTTTGAGTATCTGTGGCTGAGCAAATTGTACTGCTGTCATTTGTGACACCATTTTAGAGACTTGATTGTGTGATGCTAGCGTTTGTGGGTAATTCTCACTTTGGTAAGCCAGGCCGGGTCCTTTGGACTCTGGAATTTGAAGCGGTGTATATGACTTCCTCGTAGATGATATTGGTACGACTTTGAGAGTGTCTTCCTTGGGGGGCAGTGGTTTGAAGGGAGGCACGCCCATGGGTACTGGCTTCGCTAAGGTCACTCCCGGTGACATTCTTGTGTTAGGTGCTTCGATAGTAGGTCCTACAATAATGGGCTGCATAGTGCTTGATACACGACGATGTAGACTAGAGAGCTTGTCCATTGCTGCTTGGTTGGGGCGGCTGGCAGGAGCCATTGGACGCATCATAATACGGTTTTGTTTTCCACGTTTCTGAAAACACAATTATCGTCAAATTATTATGGAATTCTAATTATAATTTTATACAAAGCGAACAAGTCACCAAAAAGTAACAATTTAGGCCACTTGCCGTCAGGCGAACCCTCAGCGTGTTTGTATAACATTAAGTCATCCAAAAATTATTAAATGAATAAACAAATAGCAGTTTCTCTTATACCACTACATTGGCAAACAATCATACGGCCGAACTGATGGTAAACGACTACCGTAGTTGATGGATGCCTGCAACACTGGGGGTGTAAAGTGATATGATCTATAGCACTGCGACCTACATAGATCCATCGTGCTTGCCGTTTTTTTTCTACCTAGGCCCGTTAGAGACAAGAATTTAAGGATATTTTTAGGAGCGGTGGTTTTTATCTCCTCAGGGTATAATGTATACTTTCCAAAGGAGATATTTCGATTATGCATGACTGGGCTATATATACCACATAGGATGTGTCACTACACATCTTCTGCAAATTCAGCAAACCAGAAAAAGAAATGCAATGACGTTTCCTCTTCTGGTTTTCAGAATTTATTTTTATTTATTTTGCCATATGTGTTTATTCGATGTCCTATGAGGGCCCTAATTATGATGCATATATTGGGCCGACCTTTACTTTACTTCTATTTAAAATAGTCATTAATAAATTTAGACCCCGAATTTGGTTTTCACATTCAGAAATTATTTGTTCCTGTTGGACATTTTAATCACTTATCCAAGTCAATTGCTCAGTATTATTTTTAGCATTATTAACTTTGAAATACGATATCACGAAAGTCTTCCTCTCCCAACCTTTGGAAAATGTTTCGTTAACGTTGACTCCCCCCTCAAATGAGTGATGTAATGCATCTATTTCAGACTTGAATATTCTAAAACCGAGCAATATTTATTACGCCCGAAACAACCTAATATGAGTTTCTATAACATTCAGTTAGAAATTATTCTAGCGAATGAGTGGTACAGTCATGTGTATGCCTGGCAGATGGCATCACAATAAACACAAAATGTAATTATTTTAAAAGAACAAATATATAAGATCTTAAGATATAAGTAATTTTTCACTTAACATACAAAAATATTATAGTGTGAAGTCCTGTAGCTGCATATATTGCTACGCCCTTTCAGGGCGTCGCAAAATATTGTATGGACTTAACCACACTCTGTATGCATGTTCTTTATATTTTGACGGTCTCGGTGGTCTAGCGGTTTAACCGCCACTATACTTCCGATGGTGGCGGGTTCGATTCCTCGCACGGTACAAACATTTGTATTCATGAATATGATAGTTTGTATTGGTCGGGGTCTTTTCTATGCATATTATATATGTATTTACAAAAAAATCTAAGTATTTATATCAGTCGTCTAGTACCCATAACACAAGCTTACCTTGGGACTAAATGGATCTGTGTGAATTGTTCAGGGATATTATTTTTGTGATACTGCAATAAATAAATAGATCTTAAAGGGGTATGAATGATACAAAAAAAGAAGCAGATATTACCTCCTGTTTACCAGCTGGTCTCGCAGTAGAATCACCAACCACATTAGGCGGGACCCCATTTCTGACGTTGACAGATCTTCGTCTGCTCGGGTCCAGATTTGTAAGAGACTGCTCGAAGCCGAGCTCGTCGCCCAAACTGAAACCTGATAAAATATAATCTTGAATAGAGGCTTATACATATCATTTGATACCAGAGGATATTGCTGATTGTATGTCTATGCAAAGGTAAGGACTTTTATTATTAGTGGACATTAGGAGCTGTACAGTCTCTCTGATAAGCAATTTATTTTATTACATAAGTAACTATTTATTAAACAAACACACTTCTGCATTATTAATACAGATAATAACTAATAATTTTATGGTAAATAAGGTTATTATATCTCTCGATGTTTCAACTAGGTGGCACTAGCCGTGGTCACGACCTGCCTGGAGACCTGCGATATCAATGTGGGCAGGCGCTAGCAGTTTGTTGGAGCGTTTTGTTTGGCTTTTAGAAGAGCTACCACGGCGCTTGCCGCTTCGTAAGATACCTCCGCTTGAGCTTATCCTTTGGGGAACGTATTGACCGTTACTATTAATAATAGCGGATATTGTCTTAATGGAGAATTTAGTTAATACGATTGCTATTTTGATTGCTAATTTTAGATGTCATTAATACTGGTTCTCAATTCACCTCTACTTTCTTAACTGAAATACACTTTTTTGCCTGTAACTCATTACCATAACACACAAATAATTTTATAGTATTAACTTACACATTGTCGCATTCAAGCCGTGCTAGTTAATGGTTATGTTACTCAGATACTCCATTATAAAAAGTAAATAAAGTTCAGAGTCCAGTGTTTTATGTTGAAGATTGCATTTATTAGTAAGTGCAGTGATTATATATCCATCCCACTCATAGTTGAACCTGTGTCATATGCGTGAAAAAGAACGATGTTGAGGTCACCAAGCAAGCAGTATCATTCAAATCCCGACCTTGTCGCTGCTAAAATCACCGAGACGCCGTTTAGAAAAAGGAAAAGATCAGAAAATGACTTATCTTTTACTTTGGAAAAATTGGGAAACACACTTTCCAACAAGATGGATAGTATGATTGCCGAGTTACGAACAGAGTTTGTAAATAACATTACTTTATTAAATGAGAACATTAACACAAACATAAAAAATGAATTAATTAATCTTAGTACCGCAGTGTTACAGATAAAGAGTGAAGTTAATGAGTTGCGTACTGAATACACCAGTATGCAAACAAATATTTCGAATTTGAACAGCAAATATAATGTTCTTAGTGACGAATTATCTGCATTGAAGGATTCGCTTGAGTTTCAATACAAGGAGTACTCTGATATGAAGGTATGCATTGAAAACTCGAAACTATCGTCTATGGCTGATTATGCAGATAAATTATGTAACCTGCAAAATAAAATCGACATCATGGAACAACAATCACGTCAAAATAACTTAGAAATATGTTTTGTACCCGAAAAACGCGGTGAGAATCTAATTATCTTATTTGAATCAATTACGACAGTGATTAAATACCCAATAGAACGCAAGGACATACTAGCTATTCATCGGGTACCACATGCCCGTTCTGATGAAAATAATCGCCCAAAAAATATTATAGTGAAAGTGTCATCGCGTTACCTTCGGGATAATATACTGAGTGCGTTCCGCTTATCCAAGGGACTTAAGACTGACGATCTGAATATTGTGGGTAACTCACGGAAAATATACATAAACGAACATCTTACATTACAAAACAAAAAGTTGTTTCGAGATTGTCGTGAAGCTGCTAAGTTGCATGGATATAAGTTTGTGTGGATCAAAAATGCCACTATACTGGTTCGTAAATCGGAGACGTCGCCAATATTCGCGATCAGGTCTCAGAGTGAAATTGGAAAAATTAATAAACTTAAAGGACAAACAACTAGTTCTAATTAAATTTTCGCTAACAATAACTATGTATTCATGTATAGGTACTTATTTATTTTTCTACCGAAAACTATGTGACAATAACACCTGCAATATTAATATTAATTACACCTGTATTCACCAGGGTCATTGCACTCTATGTTTACTTTATAATGGCATGGGTATTTGCGTCGTATTGGATAGCCCTCCTCGTATTAGTACTAAATATATACTTTACTTATTAGTTACGATACCAATTGCTCATAATTTTAATTTATATGTAAAAATAAAAGCAAAATGGCTGCAATCTATATGCGACTCATTATCATATCTTGCGTTCCATCACAACATGCTTAACCGGACTTCTAATATAATAATCGCCGTCTGTCTATTTTTCATCACGTCAGTCTACTTACGGGGTAGGCAAAGAACATTATGTCCTAGCATTCAACTCTTGTCCCAATCACTTTTATGTAAGAAATTAAGTAAGGTGATATACCTTTGGTTGTGTGTATTGTGGCCTGTACGCATAAATATTACATTTAAAATAATCTGCCTGTTTTTAAAGTGGCGCACGACACTGTGACTTCATTATTCTATCAGAACTGTAGAGGGATTCGTACCAAACTTCAAATACTATACATGAATATTCTGTCGCATTCATATGATGTAATTATACTGACTGAGACATGGCTCACTCCACACATTGCAAATAATGAGTTTATTGACGATCGGTACGTAACGTTCCGTTGTGATCGCAACCGTTCCTTAACTAGTAAACAAGACGGCGGCGGAGTCTTGATTGCAGTGAGGCGTGATCTGCGCCCGGTCAGTGTCACTACTGACTGCGCTGTTGGCATCGAGCACGTCATCGTTGCGCTCCCGACCGACCCACACAATAGTAAACAGCATATTATTAGTGCTGCCTACATACCGCCCCGAACGGTGGACCATGCTTATTTAACACATTTTAATACACTGCGTGATATCGTGATGCGAGACGGTGTTGATTCATTTCATGTGTTGGGCGATTACAATCTGTCACATATCAATTGGATATGCAATGACCGCAATACTGGTATGGTGAGTATGGGGAGTGGTGATGTGTGTTCATATATATGTGATTTTATGGCATATACTGATTCATTTCAATACAACAACATATTAAATCAAACTGAAAGAGTACTTGACCTGTGTATATCGAACATGTCTACTGATAATTTGATGCCATGTATACCTTTGTTACCGCCTGACAAATATCACCCGCCTTTTGCGGTGTTCATGTCATTGAATACACATTTTACTCCTATGAAACATAACCTGGCTATTAAATATAAATATAATTCAGCCAATTACGACACTATAAATGAAGAGCTTTTTAAAATAGACTGGGAACTAATTTTACGTGGTCTTAGTGTCAATGAATCGGTAGACCAATTTTATAATATTATTTACACAATCATAAGAATGCACATTCCCACTACACGCCGTAAGTCTACACGTTACCCTGTTTGGTTTTCTCCTGCATTAATTCATATATTTAAAAATAAAGAGAAGGCGTGGAGAAAATGGAAACAATATAGTAATATAATTGATTATGAGTTATTCTCTAAATATCGCTCTAGATTTAAATCTGAGAGTAAAAAATGTTACTTTGGTTATATTAATCGAGTGGAAGATGGGATTAAAACTAATGTTAAATATTTTTGGACTTATATGTCAAACTGCAAAAATACTTCCACAATACCGGCCACAATGCATTACGAGAATACATCTGTATCAGAACCTACAGAAATATGTAATGCATTCTCTTCCTTTTTCAATTCATCTTTTGAGCCGTCAACATTGAATCTTAAGGAATGGCATCCGAAAACTTCTTTTGCCAATAATTGTGATATTATAAATGATATCGAATTAAACCTTAAAATGATATCGAAAGGATTAAGTGACCTAGATATCTCCAAAGGACCAGGTCCAGACGGAATACCTGTAATTTTTCTTAAGTCTACAGCTAACGCTTTATCTAGGCCTCTACACATTTTATATAATAGATGCCTAAGACAGGGTATTTTTCCTACATTATGGAAACATGCTCATATAGTGCATAAAAGCGGAGATAAACACAATATTGAAAATTACCGACCAATATCTATTCTTTCTATATTGGCAAAACTATTTGAGAGCTTAATACATAATGTTATTTATCCTAGTCTCCATCGCGGTATTATGTGTGAACAGCATGGTTTTGTTAAGCGTCGATCGACTATAACTAACCTTATGATTTTTACTAATGATCTATTTGAAAATATGGATAGTCGATTGCAAACTGACGTTATTTACACTGATTTTAGAAAATGTTTTGATAAGGTAGATCATGAACTACTTCTCAATAAAATAGCTTATAACGGCATTCGAGGTGACCTGCTGAGATGGTTCTCATCTTATATATCAGGCAGAACACAGACAGTAGTCGTCAATGGTTTTAAGTCAGATATAGTCAATGTATCATCTGGGGTTCCACAAGGTTCTATCCTTGGACCTTTATTATTTGTTCTATTCATCAATGATGTAAAAGATTGCTTTCTAAATACAAGTTTTCTGATGTATGCGGACGATTTAAAGATTTACAAAGTTATTAGAAATTTTGATGATCATATCCAACTTCAACAAGATTTAGATAGATTTTCTCACTACTGCATCAATAATAAGCTGCAACTTAGTCTTACTAAATGCTGCAACATAAGTTTTACAAAAAAGAAATATAAATTTAATTATAACTATAAATTATTAGATACTGATTTGAAAACCGTTACATTAGTCAAAGATTTAGGTATTTTATTGGACTCAAAGTTGCACCTCGATGAACATATAAACTCAATTAAAGATCGTGCAATGAGAATGTTTGGCTTTGTTATGCGATCTTCTTGTGACTTTAAGCGACCCTCTACACTTCTATTTCTCTATAAATCTCTTATAAGATCCCAACTGGAATATGCGACCCCTGTTTGGAGTCCGGTATTTAACAAATATATAGAGATGTTGGAGAAAGTACAAAGTAAATTTTTACGAACAATTGATTTTAGATGTTGTCGCCTCAGGCTATCGTACACACAACTATTAGACAAATACAGGATGCTGTGTTTGGAACGTAGACGAATTTTGCTTAATACTATGACCCTGTATAAAATTTGTGCAAATACATTTGATTGTACTGAGTTAACTAATAAGCTGTGCTACGTGGTACCAACCAGTGTGCACCGTCGTTCGGTAAGGGTACGCCGTGTATTCTTCACCCCAACCTATCGGACGTACGCCGGTGCACGAGCGCCTCTTCACCATATTGTTGATGTATTTAACACCAAATTTCCTGATTTAGATATATTTGATTTGTCATACTTTAAATTTAAGAAAACCCTATTAGACATATTAAGTAGAAACCAGTAAATAAATAATGTATATAATAATAAGAGTAACATAACATAAGTATTAACCCGTGGATATCTGTATTGGTTTTACTATTATTAATTCATATCTATGTACTTATATACATACTACATTGTGAAACTGTTTGTATCCCAAATAAAATAAAATAAAATAAAATAAAATAAAATACACACCATAATACTTTAAGATAAAGATCTTATATATAAAATTCTTGTGTTACAATATTAGTTACCATACTCCTCCGTAACAGTTTGACCGATTTTTATGAAATTTTATATGCTTATTCAGTAGGTCTGAGAATCCGCTACTATTTTTATTTCATACTCCTAAGTGATAAAAGTTGTCCACCCCTAACATTATTTTTTGGACTTTTATTTATTTAATTTTTTTATAATGTGCCATTAAGAAATGAAATTACAATCCTAATTTTTCACCCGTCTACCATCAACTCCTGTTTTTTATATCGATTTTAATTTATATGACATACCACAAAATTATTTGTGTGAGACCCAATAAACTATATACAGGTATTAATAATGTGTACTGATCGCGAAAAAACATTTTCACAATATTAGTACGGACAATAATTTAGTATTACTTTATATTATATACTTAAGTAATAAAACTTACCTAAACTAGCATGAGCCTTTATACCCCCGAGATTCCGTACCCTGAATAGTCCCGATTTTTTGAATGCGCAGTTTATCTTGAATCCAAAATCCGAATCCAGAACACATGTTGGTTGTACAATATCTGTAACAAAATAACATAATTTTAATAACTTTTTTTTAAATATATGTTATATAAGAAAGTTATATTACAGAAGAAAAAATCGCATAACGCAATTACATTTTACATGAAAAACCGGACATCTCTAAATATGTTTTTTTTATGTTTGGAATATCAAACTAGTGAGTAATATTATTATTTTATATTCTTAAATACCGCAGTAAAAGTTTAGTTCAAATTAATAATAGAGAGAGGAAATAAAAAAAAAATTATAAAGGATAAACTAATTTTGATTCCTTCACATATAGAAATTTACATTCTTAGGGATTATAAGGATTGATGTTTATCTTAGGTTCTAGGGTTCAATCAATAATTGTACCTATGAGATTATAAACTAATAAACTATACTGTCTATAAAGTGAGCAAAACACCTACATATAGATATTCAAACGCAAAGGTGCATGTTTAACCTTGAGATAATTTCCGTTCAGCAGTCAAAATAGCTATGAACCATAATAAATACGTATTATTTCATAATTATGCATACAGTACTAATTATTATTACATACTCGATGATTAATAGTTAAGTTCACAAACAGGTTTTAAGGGAAAGTGAATGGACAAATACGTAGAGGATGTCCTCGCCGTGAATTCTTTAATTCAATCACATTCCGAAATCAATTTGGCTGTATATTAAATAAAGATATTTTAAAGTCCGGCCGCTCAGAGTGTGCGTTTCAGAGAGTAGTACAGTAAAAATTTAAATTAAACCATGATGTAACTAGTTTTGGCGCAATATATAAAAATAAGTTCTGAAATACGTGAATAGTAATATTCAGTAAGAAATTTTAATTCAAGTTGACGGAAAAGGGATGAAAACTCTTTATTTTTCAAAAACTCGATAACGGTAAGAAGTATGAAAAAACGTTTTGAATAAAAGATGTAGAGAAAAACATTATCCACAAAACAGGTCCACTTCATTTTTTCATTATCTGCTGTTGTTTAGCCACAAAAATTAAAAGGGCAATGTAATTGCACAAAACAGGTTCTCAGGTCGGGATCGAATGGACAATGTACCTTTGAACTGACGTATAATTTACGCCGGTTTTTTTATTTATCAAGGTTATGTCAACTGTTTGTTTTGGTTGGAGGTATCGAAGTGACACAAATAACAGATCTAAGAATAGAGCGTATTAGGATTCGTTTATCTCTGCCTACACCGTACTTAATCTAGTGTGAAGATGGATATAACAAAAGGTAAATACTGTGAGCAGGATGTAAAACTGCCTACCGACCTAGATTTCTCTCCAATTCTCAGTCCTTTATGGCTTTATTACCCGCCTACAGACGATTTCGTGACTCGTTCGATAACTGGACTGTGCTAAAAGTATATAATTTATATGTATAAGTTTTTAATTTAGTACATTCTACAGAATTCTATAATTGAAATTACAAGGATACGTTTCCGGAATGGCAGTGCATAATTGCAAAAGCGATTGTGAAGAAGTGTGTGAGGTAAGTGGTAAATGAACAGTAACCACGGATATTCTGTGATTACTATTCATATACCATTTATTATCAGGTGGGTATAATAAGTAAAATTGAAATGTTTTTAATTTCAAATTACTGGTCACTAAAAGCATATGAAAGTATATGGGTACTTGCATAAAAAAATATTTGAAACATTTTCTCTGTCTTTCTGTTTGATATCTAAAACACCGGGACTTTAAAAAGCATATGATAATATTTACAGTACTAAAATAAAAATATATAATTTAAAATATCTGTCAGTCTGTCTGTTTGAAATCTGAAACATTTGGACCGATTTTGACGGGACTGTCAATCGTATATTGCTACTATTAGATTAATTATTTTAATTATATGTCCTCACAAACATTAATGTTTGTATATGCAAAAACACATGTAGTAGTTTGGATAATACGAGTACAATGCATAGATATACTATCAATCAATCAATTGAGAAGTTGGTATCTGAAGTTAACCTCTGCCACAGGCCCTCAACCGAGAGCACATATGATAATTTGATTTAAGGAGTTATTTAGGCGAATTTATTATTTAATACAAAACTTCAAGAAGGAGGACTACTGGCCGATTGGGTGTGGTGTATCAGCGCTACAATGGCAGATTGACGTCATCACAGCCGTGACCACACAGACAATATCAATATATTAGCTTTAAAATATTATTTCCTAAGTATGTTAGTCTATAAGGTATTTATAATATGGGCCTAGTTGCCTGAAATAAATAAATAATTAATACAGAACTAAGTAAGTAACATAATTGACGATCTCGGTGGTCTAGCGGTCCAGCACACCGCTTTACGTCCGATGGTCGCGGGTTCTATTCCTCGCACGGCACAAACATTTGTATTCATGAGTATGATTGTTTGTATTGGTCTGGGTGTTTTCTATGTATAATATGTATGTATTTACGAAAAAAAATATCTATGTATTTGTATCAGTTATCTAGTACCCGTAACACAAGCTTTAGATAGCTTAACTTGGGACTAGATGGCGCTGTGTGAATTGTCCTGAGATTGTTATTATTATAATTAAATTAAATACAGACAAATAGGAATATTTTAAAAAGAAATACCATACCGGAAAGGGTACAAGATTATTTAAATTTACTTCTGTTGTGGCAGTGACATTCCGTTATTTCAATTAAAGTACATTACTTATATTCTTAAATTGGTTGTAATCATTATAATCTGGGTCGTGTATGCAGTAAAAAATTCCTTTAAAATTACTCTACATAGTCATTTTTAATAATTCGTGTTTACTATCTATAGTACAGATAGAATAATGTAGTAATTTTATCTATATATTAATACGTGAAACAAAAACTTTGTATATCTTTTCACGAAAGTTATGTGAATGGAGGAAGTAGGAAAGTACGTTTCGTACACTTTTAATTTATACAGAGAAGGAGTGCAAAATGCCAATATATCTCAAAACGTATTTTAAATACTAGTAATATAAATAAAAAAACATCATCCACACTAACATGGGTTTGATACTCTTACACACAATTATAGGTACTCATTTGTTTATTTGTTATTGCTGGTTCAAAGATCTTTTTGCAATTTTTATTATGGTCGATGAGCGACTACTGGTATATGTGTAGATATGTGTAAAAGCATATCTGTCTGTCTGTTTATTATCATTTCATGGCTGAACGTGAAAATAATTTGCATGACGAGGGCTTATACCTAAAAATATTTAATAAAAACTGAAAGATTAATAATTTATATAATCTTTTAATAAAATATAATATAATGTAATTAAATCATATATTTATACGTTTAATTGCAGAAGATTAACTGTAATTTTCGAAAAAAGAATTTGAATTTGAAATATATCTTAAAAGTCATAATAAATATTACAAGTAATGTTAATTAAACAGGTCAGCATTGAAGAAAGTGTCGGTGTAAATGAGAAAGGGCATCCTACGTTATTTCGGACATGTGAAAAGAATGCCGAATGAAAAAGATTGGCAAAACAGATGCGAAAGTAGAAAGATGAACAGTATTGAAAGACTATCAACTACTACTACTTTGTATAGCGTGAGAGATGACATGACGTGTGATGTGAACCAAGAATAGTGTTTTTGTTAGTTTAATTTTTATATTATACTAGCTGACCCGGCAAACGATGTTTTTCCATATAATATCGCTATAAAACATAGGGGTCGGTAATAGGGTAAAAATTTATTTTATAATGCGTAATCATAAAAAACCTACATAACAATTTCTGCCCAAAAAATAAAAAAAAATGTGTTGGTATAGACCACTATTGTCACTTATGGGCATGAAAAATAGTTCACATCATGTTCTCAGACCTACTGATTATGCACACAAAATTTATTTATTAATTTTTAAAATCCGTTGCGACATATAAAACATTCTAAGTTATAAAAGATTTAAAGTGTAGCGGCAGCAACTTTGCTTTATACTATGTAAAGCTCTTTATAAAAAGTTAATTTATACATTTTATAATATCATATTTAAAAGATTAATAATAACTGAAAAGTACGTACCATAAATGTCTCGAATAGACATGCAGAAATAAAGATATCATTGTTTTTAATTATTTCGCACATTTGCTTTCACACATCTCCTATTGATCATCCTATTGCATTGGCTATTAAATATGTTGGACTCGCCTTCTTTTCAAATACATACAATTCATACACTGTGTGATTACTACGTTGTTAAACATAAACATCAATATTACGACTAGAAATGTCGACACCGAGCAATTCTAAACCATTTTGTAACACCGCAGTAACAGACAAGAGGTAACCAAGTAAAGCAATTATTTTATGATTACGATAATAACCCAAGTTATTATAATTCTTAATATTCAGGAAGTAGGAAGTGGCACGAAAGGAGGCACAATGAACCCTTTATATAGTAGGTAATATTAAAATGAATAAACAAAGTTAATTGAACAAAAAAGTTACAATAATATTGTTTAAACTAGTTTGTGTTGATCTGTTGTTGAAACCATCACAGATACACTATCTATGACTGGAAAGGGATCACTGTACAACTATTCAATAGAAACCAGAGATTTTTAACGTTAAAAGAGGGCTCATAAGAAAGTCTAAGGTGACATATAAAAAAAATCAAAATAATACAAATATTTATAAAAAGAATGATAGACAAGCTGCCAGCAACAGTGTCAATTGCGAAAAAGGTTCAAACACTCATGAAATAAAAGTTGAATAATAAATTCGAGTAAATTTAAAACAAAGCTTGCTTTTTTATATATCTTAAGATATGGAAACTTGGACTAAGTTGGAATGGCTAAGTATGAGTGGTATCAAAGGTGTAACATGATAATATGAAGTCCGTAGTGCTGTTCATTTATATAGACAATGGTTACCAATTATACAGATCCTCCTCATACAACATTATATAAACAATATGTTTACCATGATAATGTTATTAAATAATAGCCCCGACATTTTGACGCCGTTTCAAACTTCTTAGTCGCATGTGATGTCCGTAGTACTGTTTATTTATATATGTAGGCAACGGTTGCCAAACACACAGATCCTCCTCATTCAACATTATATAAACGATATGTTTACCACAATAATATTATTTATGAGCTCCGATATTTTGGCGCTGTTACAAACGTCGTAGTCGCGGATCTGGGGATGGTGGTGGATGTAAGCAATTATTACGAGCAGACAAATCTATCTACCCGCTTTCTTAGCCTATTTCTACATAGGTACACCTTCACCACTACTATTGGAAAACACTCTGTAGTCTCAACAAACACACTCGCTGTATCATTTTGAGTTTTTGAAGCATATCTAGTTTTATACTTCTTTTTAAATATATCTAAAACTGAATCAGTGCGAATAGCGTAATGTGGATTGTCTAAGATTTATTATATTATCTATTTTATTTACATCGACGGTGATTAAACCAGATTCTTTATTGAAAGTGAAACCTGTCGATGTTTCTAGAAAGAAAAAATACAGGTAGAAAGTTTATAAACTAAAATTACTTCTTGATGTACGTTTTAACTGTAGATATATTAAATGTCACATGTCCGTCTGTCGGTCCTTAAAGGTCAGCTTTCTTTAAGAAATTCCATAGAATTGATACAGATCTTTCTCTGAATATGAAATACTTCACGTAGGACCCTATCTTGTCTGATTTTTTATACAGATGATGGAATAAGAGATACAATTGGAAAGTGGAAGTGTATCGATAAATATGGAGTGAAACTAAACTGAACGTCGTGCTTAGCTATCTGAGAAAAAGACTATTTATATATGTATCTAAAATAAAAAATGAGATGACGGATCACTGAGGTAAAGTAGTAATTTTTTTAAGGATGACAATGGAATGGTGCTCCAACATGCGCTAACGGTTTACGGGCGGGGCACCAGTGGAGGATGATATGATGAGAATGACGTCAGTTAGTCCGTCGTGATAAATTCACTTTTCGATTACCATTACGATAGTTTCCAGGGCAAACCGCGTGTTGATCAATGTGAATAGTATATTGCTAGCATTAGGGTTAATTAGACCACATTATTAACAATCTTTTCCGCCAATAGCATATATGCGTCAACAGTATCACGGACATCAAATCGTCGCGTGATAATCATGGTATCCCTAATGCTTAACCATTTCTGTGGAATAAGATTTCATGCCTCCGTATATTTAATTTTACCCCTCGAAACTAAAACAGCAAGTTATTTAGCAACAGAATTAGATACGTCATAGACCACGACGAATTAATGTTTACCTAAGTTCTAAAATATAGTCTACTTGGATGTATATATATATATATAAATATATATAATAGAATTCATATACAACACAGAGTAGTACAAACGAGGGGTAGGGTATATTAAGGTTTCTTAAGATCCGGCAACGTGCACGTGTTTCAGGAGTCCATAGGCTGCGGTCACCGTTTACCATCAGCTGTATTATGTGCTTGTCTGCCACCGTCATTGTATAAAAAACTGAAATCCTTTAGATACTCGTTTTGTATTGAATAAAAAAATAACGTTATACACCACTGGAGTACCAAGATATAAAGCACTATAATGTAGTGACATGTGTCTGTTGAGTTTTTAAAAATAAAAACGCTGTCAAACGGATGTCCAGTGCTCGTGCTCACGGATGTTGGTTACGTTATTCCATCTTAGAAGCATGGTAGGATATGTCCCATGTGTTAATATTGTGTAATACATTTAACGATTGATCCATTGAACCGGTTCAAAATCCCCGGCCGGATGTTTGATACATACCTTGTCTTACATAATCTGAGAACCGTGTTAATATTTACAGCTTTTCAATGAATAGTTTAAATCTACGAATGTGTAGCAATATTTCTAAGTTAGTTTAATAAACTTAATTTGAATATTATCGTTATAATTTAAATAACTATATCGACTAAATATCATTAAGTAGCATAACCGGATTTTATGTTAGTACTTTTAGAAGTTTTCTGTGGAGAAATCAGATCAGAGAATCAACCCAAATATCTCACAGCAAAGCAAAAATAATGTTTATAAAAATGTATATAGAAACAATATTATCATTCAATTTAAATATAAAATATAAACGTATTGTAAAACTGAGATTTAGTCTTAATTTCTTTATTAGTATATTTTGAATAAAATCTGGGCGTGTCATATATATATATATATATATGGTGTATATATGAATACATATAGATATACCCAATGTAAATATTTTTACCTGCAATTAATGACACATGAGAAATCTTTAATAATATCACAAACCAAATACACTAATTAATACGAGACCAAGAATTAATTCAAAAGAATATATGTTGTGTACACACATATTTTTAACACATATATATGTGTATGTTGACACACCTCCAAAATGACTGTGCAAAAAGTAACCGAAACGATAACAATAGCGACCTTTAAATATGTCACAACAAGTTACCGCTCGTTTAGTTATTTCATAAAAAAACTGATTATTACAATTATGTAAACAAGACATCCTTCACGGCTTGTTGAGTCAGCAAATGCCTGCTGAAGAAAAGTGAAAACAATTGAATGTGCCGATCATAGAAGCAAGCGCGGAAAACGAGCTTGTGCAAAATGATTGTCTGATTATAGATGTTGCAAATATTGAATTTGATTTTATCTGACTTTTTAAAGAGGTTTCTATTACTCGATTGCTTTTATATTTAAAAATAAAATTATAAAAATTTAAATTTGGAATGTCAGGCACAGAACATCGATGTTATTTTATATACAATTTTGCACTCCTTCTCGAACATTCCGTGGCGTCATTATTAAAATCTGTGTACAATATATTCTAAATATTTTATTTATTACAATTAAAACATTGCAATATTCCTCCAGCAAACAACCGGTATATGATAAATTCTTCTTATAAACATTACGTTATTAATTTTATTGACATTGAAAATTCTCTTTTGGAAATTAAAACAGAGAAGTAGTCTTAATACTCTTAGTAGGCTTAATAATCAAACTGGTATTTGTATTAAATTAAAGTTTCTGTACTAAAAGATATCTGATTTCTGCGTTATGAAAACATTTTATACATATATATTAATTAATGTAATAGTGTACAAATTAATAAATTAGTAAAATTAGTAGTACTACAATTACATGGGAATCGACCCTTTGGTTAAATAACAATTAAAATGTACACAGTTCATATAAATGCATAAAAATCAGTGTAAAACATATAAAATAACGGTAAATCATAAAAAAAGAACTTTTGTAACATCACATAATAGAGTGTAATAAATATTTGCATTGGATTGTCTTCATATTTCGCGGTACAACCAACCAATGGAAATAATGGCCACTACTCGTTGAAATTGCTGTAAAATTGCCCCTTTTTTATTTGCACCGCCAATTGTGGGTAACATCATTGTAGGTTGTCTTCTGAAGGTAAGAGTGATGCATTACTATTGAAGCTATTTCCTCAAGTTAAATCGTCTGAAGTAGGAAACAATATATATAACAATGTGTCAAAAAGTACTTTAATATCTATATTTCTATCTGTTTTTATTTCTATATATTATTCCGTATCCTTACATAGTATACATGGAGTCGCTTTCGCTGTCTGTTCGCGTAGATCTTTTAAACTACGCAACGGATTTAAATGCAGTTTTTAGCAATAGATAGAATGATTCAAGAGGAAGGTTTATATGCATAATGCATACACATGCAAAGCTTGTGCTGTGCTAGTATGTTATAATACGTAATATTTTGACCTTTTAACAGTTTTCAATTATTTTTTTCAAAGGGGGAGTTCTTGATAAAATTATATCACGATTCGTGGTCGGTCGTTTTAGTGTAAAAAACATATGGATCGAGACATACGATCTCGGCCGACAGACGACGCCGTTGCTCTAGTTTAGTTCCGCCGTAGCTCCGATGGCCGTGGGTTCGATTCCTCGCACTGTACTACTATTTGTATACATGACTATGATTGTTTGTATTGGTTTGGATATTTTCTATGTATATTATGTATGCATTTAAAAAAAAACAATACAAGCTCTGTTTAACACCGGACTAGATGGCATTGAGTAAATTATCCTAGGTTTCTATTATTATTTTGAGAAATCGAACCCGCCACCTTCGGAAGTAAGGCGGTGTACTAAACAGTTCGACCACTGGAACCGTCAATCATACAGAGTTCTCTGTTTATATCGAACATTTATGTTAATTAAGATGATCATCTCATTATACATCATTGGCATGTGCCAGTAAAAAGTATATTTTTTAAGAAATTTTCCATCGTGGGCATGTCGTTGGCACAACATTTACACCATAATGGTTGAAACTTTCGATTTCATTAACGGGAAAGTCCGCGCGAAAGTCGCGACTTGTTTTGGTGAACTCCGACGCTGGGAAATGGGCGATCCCGTGATAATTAATCATATTTATCATAAAAGAATAAACTTCTTCATTACATAGTATAAACTAAAGTCGCTGTCGCTGTCTGTCCCTATGTATACATTCTTATATCTTTAAAACTACGCAACGGATTTTGAAGCGGTTTTTTTTAATAGATAGCCGGGGCGAGTTGCTTAGAAGTAGTTTAGAATAATATTCAAATATTATTGTTAAAATGTATGTTACGCGAGTTGTTACTATCTGATTTTAATCTTTTTGTTTTAGCTAAGTAATAAAAGAAATGAGGTGACTTAAATTGACAATTGATAGACATATTCACCTACACAAGTTTGAAGTGGTATGGCCACGTAATGAGATGAGAATCATAAGATCAGAAAAGTCTTGAACCTTAACATTGGCCCAAAGAGATGAGCGAAGAGAGAAGACCCCTACTAAGTTCTTTATGTGTTACATTACATAAAGAACTTAGTAGGGTCTTCCTACCGATCTAAAGAAAACAGAAATAAACGACTGGACTACCCAGAACAGATGAGCCTGGCAATGAAGGATTACGAGAGCCCACCCTAAATGAAATGGGATAAGGCTAGGCAGATAGAGAGATAGATGAGTTGTCTATCTGATGAGTTATCTATCGTTATTAATATTTCAAATCCGAAAATGTGTCTGCCTCTGTTTTTTTTATACGACAAAATGATCGAATATTAATAAAATTTGACATAATTATAAATTGTACCATGAGAACGGAATTAGGCTAGCATTAATCTCAATAAATGTATATAATTTTTTTTTTAAATAAGCTTATATGCACTTTTGTATGGATTTTTGTTACTGTTTCGCGCAAAAACGACTGAACTACTATTTTATATATTTAATTGAATTAGGTGCTATTTTACGGAAGTCCATTTCACTACTCGATGAATTTATATTATTTTGTTTAATAACCTGACCAGCGGTACGACCTATCACGTCAGGTTTCCACACCGAATATTTATAGTCTCACACATGTTAATTGTAGCGGAATTAAACAAAATTATATAAATCCATCGAGTAGTGAACGGATTTTGATAAAACCTTACAGAAATATAGTTTAAACATTAGAATAACACATAGGCGATAAATTTCATGCGGGCACAGCTATTCAAAAATACATAATTTTTTTCTATTTGAGTATTTAATTGAATTAGTGCTAATTGGTGGTTTGTATTCACACACTTAAACTTAAAAATGTAAAGTAATAATTAAATTATTTAAAAGAGCAACACGCAAATTTCTTGCAAGTTCTTCTTGTGATGAGACAGCTTTCCGAACGAGCGGTAGATTAAAAAATGTAATGACTATTCAAAAGTGCTTCAATGTAAGTTTATTTGAATAAATGATTTTCTGTTCTATTCTATTCTAACATTTATTATACAGTTTTCAACCTAACATTTATGTGACATGAGTTCAAAGGTACAAATAATTATTAAGTAATCATTGGTACTGACAACTACCATATAAATATCTATAATGCCTTTTAAGAAGATGTGAAAGTCATTCTCAATTTATGATTAGACATTACTTAATAATATAATAATGGTACCTTAATTGTATTGTTAGTGAAATTATTGCTTATGAGGCCCTTAATTTAGACTTCACGGTATGTGATTTATTATAGACAGATAATGCGTAATACAAATTGGTATTTTATAATGGCATTTTAGATGAATGTAGCAATTTTTTATTGTATAGACGACAAACAAGCTTGCGGCTCAAAAGATGTAATTTCAGTTTTTTATTTCCTTACTTTTAGTCGTAAATTAAGCATAATTTATGTTGTAAATACTAGACAACAATTAAGGATTACAATGATTGTTTGTAGTAATTATGTAAAAAAAAATATAGGGTATATATATGTTATATAAGTACAATATACTAATATTTACTGATAATGAAAAAAAATAAGTTATATTTGTTGTTAAGTAAGAAGTTTAATATATACTAGATAACTAATAGAAAAACTTATATATATATTTTTGTTCATACACCTTTCCTATCGATTCCCGACGAATTCAAACGGGGAAGGAAAGTGAGCAGCATGTTGGTGGGCACCCGGGCCACAAACGCCTCGAAACTCGCGTTGTGACTCAACTCCAGCTGCGTCACCCTCAATATCAGATTACTCCTGGTCAGTATATAGTCGACAATATCCTGCTCCTTAATATTTATCGCTTTCTTTGTGGAAACAACCTTTTGTAAATATGTTTTATTCCTATGTTGTATTACTATTTTTTTATGATAAAAGTTCCTATATACATATATACGTATACTAGCTGTCCCGGCAAACGTTGTTTGGCTTTAAATAAAAAAATAATTTAGGGGTGGACTACCCCTAATATTTAGGGGGATGAAAAATAGATGTTGGTCGATTCTCAGACCTACTCAATACGCTCACAAAATTTCATGAGAATCGGTCAAGCCGTTTCGGAGGAGTATTGGAACGAAAACTGTGACACGAGAATTTTATATATAAGATATAGATGTATGCTTACGTGTTACGCTATTTATACCGTAAAACAATCATTATTAATTGTGGATTGCCTTATAGGTATTGTTAAGGTCATGGCATTCACTTCACAAAAATGTTGTGTATTTATTCGATTTCTGTTACTCTCATTAACTTATTACGCGCATTGGAGACCAATTACGCATTGTGCGTACTCTTGCAATGTTCAAAGTCATCTGGAACTCAAGTATATCCGGTATGCGTCCTGATACACTTGAATCTTATAATTATTATATATTTTCACGGCCTCGATGGTCTAGCGATTGAACATACCACATTACTTCCGAATGTAGCAGGTTCGATTCTCTCTCGATACAAGTATGTATTAATTGCTTTTGTCTGTATTAGTCTGGTGTTTTCTATGTATATTATTTAAGTATTTAGACAAAAAATAGAGTCGTGTGAAATATTTAGGGCTATATATGTATTATTATAGTAATAAACACCAAAACATTAATAGGTATTTGCAGAAAAATAGGACAAACTCCATTTCAATATAATTCTATTTCTTATAATTTATCTCTTCGGTTCTATATAATTTAGCTCTTTACTTAGCTCCATTCTGTTATTATATCCCAAGATAAAAGAGATATAACAATTGTTTTGTAAATATAAACAATAAATAACGTTTATTAATAACATTTTATTATTTTTAAAAGTTCTTTTATGTATGATAACGGAATTGCCTGCACTAACGGTTTACGCTGGCGGGAGGCACAAGTGGAGGATAAAATGAACATGAGGTCAGATCAGTTAGCCCAACGTGACAAATTCACCAGGAATTTATCACGATGGTTTCCAGGAGTACCGCATGGAGATCACCCTGACATGGTACATTGCTATCAATGGAATTATTAGACCACATTAATAAAAATCCCCTTCCGCTCTATCTAGAGTAACTCAACTAATTAAGTTAATATATTTTTCTGTGTACATGCACCGCTGTAAAATAATAGTAGATAGTTAAATAATGTTCTAAAGATACAGCATGCAATCAAACTCAATTATAACACATCACAAGTTAATTATAAACATAATGATTATAAATTATAATAATTATTTTAACATAACGTAACCAGTCCCTGGTCACACGCTTTTGATGCGTTGTCTAAACACGAGATTTCGTGTCAACTCTCAGATATGAGATTATTTAGCATAAAAAAGTATTAATATTTATTTATACCTAGTGGTAGCAATATTAAAGCTTGCAAAGTAATCTATAGTCGACTTTACATAAAGATTCTTTCTGTTGTTATGTCATTCTGTTAGTCTGATGTATAAGCTATATTACTGTAAAGTTTCATCAAAATCTGTTCAGTAGTTTTAAAGAGTAACAAACATCCATCCGTACTCACAAACTTTCGCGTTTATAATATTAACTAGCTACTCGCCCCGGCTTCGCACGGGTGTACATGTATTATATATATAAACCTTCTTCTAGAGTCACTCTATCTATTAAAAAAACCGCTTCAAAATTCGTTCAGTAGTTTTAAAGATTTAAGCATATATAGGGACGTACAGACAGCGCCAGCGACTTTGTTTTATACTATGTAATGATAAGGTTTATCTGATATGTTACAGTTTACAAATTAATAAAATGTCATTCAATCAGAAATATAAATATATATACAAAGATGCCAACCTCGGTGGTCTAGTGCCCATAACACAAAATTTAGCTATAGCTTACCTTGGGTCTAGATGGCGCTGTGTGAATTGTCCTGAGATTATTATTATTATTATTCAAGATTTTTGGTATCAGTCTCATTCGAACTAACGATCTTTTGGCATACATATCTCTAGACAACGTTAACAAACCACTAGACTGCAACTTTCACAATAAATAAATGTATTTTCAATAAATATACATATTGATTAAATAGACGTCATTTATTTACAGATTCAACATAATAATGAGATTAATGCTACCAAAACCGGAATATTCGTAATACTACATCCGTTTCACCCAAAGAAAGCGAGCACTTTTGTTTCGACATTCAACCTTGTTGACCAGAGCTAACCACACCGATGGCGCACGTTCAACTGTTCCTCCACTTTCATTAACGAATTAATACAAAACATCAGATAAGGTATCACTACTGATTAGTATATCGCACATCTAGTACAATAGTGAATAATGTAACAAATATTTTTTTTGAAAATTAGACTTTAAAACTAAAATATAGAGTAGATTTTCCAAAATTTGTAATTGTTTGAGTTAATCCAGTATTATACTTGGTTTGCGATTTGTATATATGTGTATCAGTATTGTAATGTATTTTCAGTCTGATACTGAATATATCAATAAAAGTACTTTGAGGCAATACTAAGGTAAGCCGCTAAAATAATAAATGGCAAATGTTGTAAAGATGTTTAGATGGTTAGACGAAAATATTATAAACAGTTGAAATCAGTGCAATGAATAATTATGTATTTTATTGGATTTGCCAAAAAAATTAACTAAAACTTAGATTAACACAGTATTTTTTTTTAACACTGTTTTTTTTATTACTTAGTGATTATAAAAAAAATCACGAAAATCAGTAGTATAGAACCGACAAAAATATATTTAAAAAAATACCTTTTTTTTAATACATGAATCCTTGGTCATCTGAATTGGTAATGCGTGAGCTATGTATATCCCGGGCGTCACATGATGATGTGATAATGCTTCTGTCACCGTGTTGCTGTTCATGGTGTATACGCTACAATTCCCATACACACAGCACATGGCCAGTCGAAGTATATAAAAAAAATACAATCAAAATTCCTTCTTCCTTATAATATAAAGGTGGTTATAATATGCCATATCCATTTTTTCGTTGCCAACTGGTTCACTTTCACCGACGACGCAGCGGCGCGCGCGCAGCTACGGATTCCGTCAGAACAGGTGCCGGTAATGGCATACAATTTACACAATTAGATTCCATTTACGTGGATGAGTAATATTTCTCAATATCGTAATAATATGATATATTATTAATCGACGTATAACATTGAAATAAGATACATATGTATGAGCTGCTTGCTCATACATATGTACTTAATATATATTTTATCGAATTAGGTGTTATTTTACGGAAGTAATTTTCACTACTTGATTTATAGTCGTCTTTGGACCGACTAAACCGCTACTCGGTCGCCAAAGAGTCAATACTAAGCTTCCAAGCTATATCGGAGCTCTATTCAATGCCTGATGATGCCTCGTGCAGAGGCGAAACACGGTCGGCATGTGGGGTAGACCCAATAACGGTCGGAATTTGATTACCATTAGTAAGAGTCGTAACGGTAGTCAATTTTCCGCACTGAATATTTATGGTCTCACACATGCTAATTGCAGCGGAATGAAACAAAACAGAATATTGTTTTGTTTAATTCTGTCACGTACAATCAACAACAAAACGCAATACAGAAGAAGCGTTCTGATTGGAGCGCACACCCATCCATTTGAATTCCCGATATGTACAAATATTCAAAATTAAAATCGATGGAGGTCACTTATCCTAATTTGTAATTAATAGTAATTTATCAAGTAATTTAAAAATAGAAAGCAATATCTATAATAAAAAAAAAGCCATCCTCAAGTACATTCAAGCCGCATCATCACGTACCAATGCAGTATATATATACAGTGAATGATATCTACTAATACTATTTACGTAGAGATGATACACTTTAGATTTCGAGCATAACGTTGGCCATGTAGCTAATTTATTGGTGAAATAAATTTCATATCGATCCAGTATTTTTTGCGTATATCTTTTATTAATAAATACAAAAATCATGAAAATATTTCGTCTTTGTAATCTAGTATAGATAAATAAACATACTAGATAAAATAAGAAATCAAACCTGCCTAACATGTATCACAACCGCATCACCCTGACCAGATCCAATTCAACCAACCAGTACATGAACCTGACACCATATAAACTAGGCCACACGTACACCGCGTAAAGGATGTCATCGTGTTACTCCACATTTCTAAACTAGATCAAAATGCATTCGAGACTAGTCTATCAATGATTAACACTACAAAAGCATCAGACCAGACATTGATCGAGTGACGGGGCACAAGTAAAACAAAGAGAATGAAATAAGTGAACGTGACAGGAAAAAAAAAATCTTAATATGGGTTATGGATTGTATTCATTGAGGTCATTTATATATATATTAGTACATAATATTTATTAAAAATAGGAGTTTGTGGTAGAAGAGTGAAATTTTTTAATGCCGAATCGTAGAAAAAATAACATAAATAATTATTTCAGAAATAAAGATTTATTTTGGAGTAGGTCACCCTTATTATTAACTTCATATCGTAGGTTTTATTTTATTTTATCCATTAGAAACAAAGATGCAATAAGTCATATTCATTTTCACGAAAAATTTAAGGATCCTTTATAACAGCACAAATTTAGCACAAATGAAATATACCTTAAAGTAAGTTATGTGTGTATTTGAATAAGAAATTGTATAATATAGTTGTAAAAAATAGGAACTATACATACGTTCACCCGCACAACCGTTCTATTAAATTTTAACATTGTATATTAGGGATTTTTTTTATGTAATATTAATGGCATACAAGCTGACGGCCCACCTGATTGTAAGTGGTAACCGTCGCGTCGCCTACATACATGAACAGCACTACGGACATCACATTATCATATGACATCCGTGATACCACTCATTCCACACATTCCTAAGAGAACTAAATGTCACGCCAATTATTCTGCAATATTATTTTATATTTTTTTTGTGAAATTGCAAATAGATATACATACTCTTTAATAATACTTACTACAAAGACAAATAGTTCACGACTCTATACAAAGTATTGTAGATATCGTAATAGATACAATGAATCTAAGCATATCGTGTGTAATACAACCTTGATATTATCATTATACATTTATCTCACCTCTATAATGAATTAAAATTAATTCGTAATGTTATTCAGAGCAGTCGAGGAGGTTATTTGAATTTTGCTATTTTATACCATGATGGTGGCAATTAAACATGGCAATTAAATCAAATATTCCCGTAATTACTAATTCGAACATTTTGCTTCATGAAAAGTAGGCTACAATTTTAGTAATGTTATATGGAAGATCCGGTCGATCCCCCGTCCAATTCAAACGGGGATCGAAATTGCACGGCTTGAGCCTATGTTGGAACGCAGTGCTATCATACTAAAGTCGTAGCCGTCAGGCGAGAGTTGGCCTTCAGCCGCTCGTAAGTCCTTCCGCGGATTTGGAGTTCCATCTGCACTTGCTTCCTATCGTCGGGTGATACTGTAAAGGCCTTTTGCAGGTTGAATATATCCCAATTTAGGTTATTTTTTTTAGCATTTAATTTTAAACAATGATACACTAAATACATTCATTGTTTTTGACGTCCAAAGAAAATATGTTTTGCTTTGGATAATAGCGGATTGTAAGACAATTGATTAAATGATATTGGAATACAAGCAACACTTCATAAAATTTACACCACTGCTTATCAGATCCGGTATTTAACACCGGCTATGATGTTGATAAATGAATCTCAGACGAGAAATAATATTACAATCCTATATCTATATATTTATATATTAACTGTCTACGGAATTATACTTGACAGAGTAATGTTACAAAAAGCGATCTTATCGCTCAAGCAATCTAATTCAGACAGTCTATGAGTAGAAAAAAACTTTAAGTGGCGGTTGATGCAAGAATGGAGCAGTAAAAAAATAAGAATTATAAATAATAATACCTATATATAGTACATTTTACGTTAATGCGTTTTAAATAAATACCCACACAATATCTATAAACAGTAACTATAAAAATCGGTAATACAAGTTAATTTCTGACAGCGACACTACACTATTTAAGAATCGTAAAAAACAAACAAAATGTCTCCGTAATAAAACAGACTATATTTATTCGAACTAATTATAGTAAATTAATTAAATTACAAGTTTGAACATTATAAAAATACTATTGGTCAGAGCTATATCTCTATGCGTGTATGTGTCAAAAACATAGTTTTATTTTTTATGCATAATTAAAAAAAATACTAGCTTTTTCACTCCTTCTGTATATATAAACTACAAGAATGTGAAAGTTCACGCAATTTCCATAAAAAGGCTAAGTTTTTGCTTCACGTATTAATATTTATATTATGTAATATTATATTCTGTAGTCTATATCTAATCTGTGATATATAGAAGCCTTTAACAGTGTTTTAACAAATACACACTAATATTATACTTATCAGTAAAATGATCAGGTTATCTGTAGGTATCTATATATAGTTAATTATATGCACTGAATGTGCCATAAATTACACGAAAAAGGTTTGGTGACTTCAATGAAATTATAACAGTGAAAGTGAGTGGTGACACGGGTTATATACGAAGGTATACAAGCGCAAATGTTAATAGAATGCAATGAGGTCTCAGGTTGAATTGAGTGTTAGCCTATGAGAAAATAAACAATCCACTTTTTCTTAAGAATACGTATATTTTTTATAGTATTTGTACAAGTCGAAAATGAACTAGTTACCAAGACTATTGGAGAGTATGATAATTTTAGGTTACTATCATCTGTTGGTATAAATAAAATGGAAGTGTATGTATTTAATTTAAATATAACAGCTAAATGCATATAAATGGATATATGTTACTTACGTTAAAAAATAATGAAATAAAATTTTGAATTGGACAAAATTTGACGGGACTTTCATTCGTAGATAGGTAATCTTGTAAGAAGTAACTTAGACTCCTTTTATATTAGAAATTTTATTTATTTTAAATCCACGCAGACGAAGTCGCTAGTCCTTACCAAAAATGTAATTGTAAATATGACTTTATTTGTATGTTACCTCTTGACGACTAAACTAATTATCAAATTCAGTATACAGATCATTCAATTCGCATATCCCTGTAGTGTCGCAAAGGAAATCTCCAAGTAAACTATAGTTTTTTTAAGTCCTTATTTTAGTTTTGTCATTCAGTTCATAATTATTATATAATAATGAACTAATACTAAAACGATAGCTAAATTCAAAATTATCTAAGGTATACCGTATAGCGTATTACAGGTATACTTAAGAAATAATTGAATTGAGATCAATCCCTTTGACGTGTACATTGGATTTTACCTCAAAATTTCCGTTACAACTATGCAGTTTAAGAAGGTTCTGTTAGAAACTATAGTAATTACGTCAAGAGTCACTGAGAAGGTCATCTTACAAGGTACATTATTCAGGTTTTAGCAGCCGTTGTGTGTGAACCAGGACAGGTGCTAGAGGTCTTGGCCGATGTTAAAACGTTTGCGTGTTAGATTCCTCTTATTAGATTTTGATGACATTGTTAACATCTAAATTGGAACACTTCTAAGTGTTAAGATATTCATAAACGTTATTATATGCTATTGTTCTCTTATTATAGTTCCTTGACTGATTCCCATCTCACCACAAATTAATACTCACTCACACTCATTACATAGTATAAAATAAAATCGCTGTTGCTGTCTGTCCGTCCTTATGTATGCTTAAATCTTTAAAACTACGCAACGGATTTTGAAGCGGTTTTTTTTAATAGATAGAGTAATCAAGAGGAATGTTTATTTATAATACATGTACGCCAATGCGAAGCCGGGGCAAGTACCTAGTATCATATAAATGCTAAGTAGTAAACTTGATTGTAAATTTAACAATAATAATAATCCAGGACATTCATACAAGGCCGTCTAGTCCCAAGCTATATAGAGCTTGTATTATTTGTACTAAACAACTGGTAGAAACTCTTAACTGTATACACAATAGACATAGATAACACCCAGTTCAATACAGACAACCGTATTCAAATATACAAAAGTGATATCGTACGAGGAATCGAATCTACTACAATAGGAAATAAAGCGGTATGCTAAATTTATAGAACACTTATAACTATCTAAATTACGGAATAGAACCGAAAAGAAATTTAATTTTAAATTAAAAACGACAATATTTATAATGTAAAATATTTAATTCTTCATCTAACTTCCCGGATATTAATCTAAAACATTATAAACATAGAATGATTACTGAATTTTTATCATTACAACTAATATATGATGTAAAAGTAAGTCATTGTATTGCTTAATTGTTGTAGTTTTATTTTATTCGTTTATAGATAATAGAAAAAAAGACTTGGAATAAGGAGAAAATATATTAATTTGGATAGTATACTGACATAAACAGAATAGACTAATAGAAGTAATAATCAAGAATCTACAAAAGGAACTATAAATTTTAAATACAAATTTAGAATATAATACGCATTTCTTATTAACAAGTTACAACATTAATTAATCATTGTAAAATTTGGCATATGAATAACATTAGAGACGAGAAAGAATGTAGAGTTATGGTCACACAAATGAAGAACATAACGAAGGCATAGATTTGACATATCATAACAGTATGTACTATATAATAGACCTACCTGAATAAAGATATTTTGAATTTGAAGTCGCGAGCAAAAACTAGTATGTTATAAATGTAGAATAACAATTATTTAATAATTATAATAATCAACGATTCGCCTCACCTCCGATCAAAAGCTTCAAGTAAACAAGTTTTAGCTTTATTGTAGTTAAGTTTAAGTTTATTGCATGATATGCATGATAACTGTAAATAACAATTCATAATGTTATAACAGTTAATGGTTTATTTACTGCTTAATCGTTTTAATTAGTTAGATGCAGTTATAATTAATTGAAGGCTTTTTTACTTAGTTTATATAGTTTTTCACTTAATACTCTTAGTATAAATGCTAAGTTTGTGCGAATTAATAGATACATGTATTGGCTACCCATTTATGCTAAAACTACTGCATTGTCTCTAAACTATTTTATTACTGTAGTTGAATTTTTATTATATACTATCTGACGCCGCGACTTCGTCCGCGTGGAATTTAACATTATTTTTCTAAAATAAGAGTAGTCTAAGTTACTCCTTATTACATTAGCTACCTGCCAAAAATAGTCCCGTCTAAATCGGTCCAGCTGCAGCAGTTTCAGAGATTAGCCGGAACAAACAGACAGACAGATAAAAATTGTAAAAAATGTTATTTTGGTGTATGTACCGTATATATTTCTATGCATGTAGTAAAAAACGGTTATTTCAATAGTACAAACAGACACTCCAATTTTATTTATATGTATAGATATAACAGTTGATGGTTTATTTACTGGTTATTCGTTTTAATTAGTTAGATGTAGTTATAATTAATTGAAGGCTTTTTACTTAGTTTATTTACTTTATATTTAGCTTCTGTACAATAAAAATGTTTTTCTCACGTAATACTCTTAGTATAAATGCAAAGTTTGTGAGAAATTATATATAGATGAATGGGCTACGTATTCACGCTAAAACTACTGCATTGTCTCTAAAGTATTTTATTACTGCAGTTGTAGTTTTGTTATATATTCTTAATTGCACTAATATATATTATAGTAACACTAGCTGACCGAGCACGTACATTATTTTGCCATATAAATTAATATTTTTTAACTTTAGATCTTTTAAATTAACTCTAAAGGTGATCAACAATAGGGGATGAAAGTTTGTATGAAACTTTGTCAATTTTAAACCGATCGGGCTGAGAATTTGCATGCATAAAGCTACATACTATGACAAAGGCATCCCCTAAGAATAAGAATGAATTTTGAGAAATTCCACCCCTAAGGGGATAAATTAATACGAGTGAAGCCGCGGGCAAAAGCTAGTTAGTAAATAAAGGTTGATGGTAGAACGATGAAAATTAAGGTTTGTTATTATTTTGTTTGCCGAATCGAAATAAACCAATACAATCTCCGAAAGAAAATAAAAATGAGGTGGACTACCCTTATCAAAATAAAATAGTTTTTTAGATTATATTTTTAAGTAAATACTTAATATACATAGAACACCCATACCGATACAAACAATCATACTCTTGAATACAAAAGTTACGATACGAGGAATCGAACTCACGACCATTGGTAACGCGATTTACTAAACCACAAGACCCCCGAGGCCGTCAATTACAATTACTAATCATGTTGCAATTTATGCCAACTAATAATCTTCACAAATAGTAATTGGAGATGTTATGAATGAATTAATCATTTCAACTACCTGTCTATAGCTATGACCTGTAATTTCTAATACAATTCAATAGTGTACACAAGATTATGTGAATCTACGCAAGTACTCTCACTATAAACATTCTCACAGTAAATGCTTACGGGTTTACTCAATATTGGCTATTGTTTTACATGAAAACGGTGAAAACAGTCATAACTATTCTCTCTTGTCAAAAACAATCGCTGTCTTGGAAAGTCTTTTGTAGATTGTCACCTTGTCATAGCAATACATTTCTTTTGCATTTTTGGTTTTGAAAGAAAAATGTTAATGAATATTTTTAGACATTCTAAAATTATAGAAAAGAAATCAGATATTACATAAATAATAATGGACAATTTTAATGTAAATAATATATTTGACTTAAATGACAATATTTTGTTATTACTATATTTTCTTTATTTGACGACCTCGGTGGTCTAGCGGTCTAGCACACCGCTTTACGTCCGATGGTCGCCAGTTTGATTCCTCGCACGGCAAAAACATTTGTATTCATGAGTATGTTTGTTTGTATCAGTAGGGTGTTTACTATGTATAATATGTATGTATTTAAGAAAAAAAATATCTATGTTATCAGTTATCTAGTACCCATAACACAAGTTTTAGGTATCTTAACTAAAGTCTAGATGGCGCTGTGTGAATTGTCTTGAGATTATTATTATTTATTACAATTGCCTTAAAATGCTTTAAATGTTTATATTAGTGGTCACCCAATGATCGAAAATCTACGATAATAAATTTAAATATGTGTTAACATTATTGGATTAAATTATCAACGACGATTTGTGTCAAAAACATAGTATTGTATGTTATAGTTTTTTATTAATTTAATATATTTTTTATGAAATAGAAATTACGTACGGCAGTCCTTCTCTAAATTACTTATAAATGTGCGAAATTTCATATAAGTATTTAACTTTATATATGAATATAACGATATTTCGGAGATTAATTTGATATGACCATATTACGCTGAATATATTCGACAAGATATAACGTGGCAAGGGGCGTTGTCAGTTGATAATGTCTCTGATTACTATGTATCATATGATAGTGGTAATATTATATATAACTGTTATTATAGATGTATAGTTAATATATTAATAGGAATCTTAACGCGTCAAAAGTATTATTTAAGTGTCCTCGCCTCAACACGACAATGTGCCCAGTAATTGCAAAATAAAATTTAAATCCATTAAAAATGTTGGTTGTTAAAAAATATGACATATAGAAGAACCTGCGACCTCTGGCTTCGTTTTGCAATACCATCTAACTAATAGGCCAAGGATGGTATGCATTGTTTATTTTTCTTTTTGTCACTAAGTGAGAAAAACATATCAACGCCATTATTGAAAGTTATTTATTCAAATAAGTGGTTTGACGAAATTTTATGTCTTGGTACAATACATATATGGTTTGGTATTGTATAATCAATAGGTACTAGATAGCAATATATGTAGAATTCTGTACTAATCCTTTTTTTTATTTATTTGAGCAACCAACAAGACATACAGCATGAGGTTACAATTATTATAACTTGCAAAGAGTTCAGGTATATAGTGTTGACTTAATTACTGGTTACCACGGTATGTGTAAATGTTTACAGAAGTTTATATATATATATATATATATATATATATATATATATATATATTATATTTATATATATATTTATATTATATTTATATATGTGTATGTGTGATTATACGTTTTAATTTTAAAAGAAGTAAAGGTCATAATATCTAACAGATGATATGTGAATTTTAACTATAACTCATCATTTAATTAGATTAATAATACACAAAATAATTAATAAATATATAAGAAAGGTATACAACAAGATAATACATATTTATTATTTGACAATTACTTTACTATTACCATAATTTATATTGTTTGTTCATTAGTACTTTAGAAATGTTATTAATGAACAAATTGATTCCAGCTTCAGCTCGATCAATTGGAAGAGGTCTCTTCCATAATATAAATTGTAATAGAATTAAGACATTATTTTCTAGCTAGTTGAACAGGTCTGTCACTTACCATAACAATCTATAATTTGAATCACTTAAATAAATGACAAATTACCATGGCTTTGTTATTAAATAAAATACAATTAAATGAATGCGCGGTATTATGTCGTCGAATTATATGCACTTATATGTTATTAAGTGTTCACGATGCAAGCGCGCGTCCGTTGGATTACGAGACGTTGAAAGATTGTCATATATATGTTGAACATGTCACTTGTATTTATGAGGTGTTATTTTAATATCAACTATTTATTTTTGTTTGTAATGTAACTGGGAGGAAAAACAAAGCCTACCTGATGACAAATGGTAATCGTCGATTGGTAGCCTACATACTAGAACAGCACTACGGACATCACGTTATCATGTGGTGCTCGAGATACCCATATGTTTTGAAGGTAGATAGAAGTTTAAGAAGGTTCTAGACGCCGACGACTTTTTACACACTCTATCTCAATGTTATTGTTGATAGATAGATTGTTAGAAATATTTTCGATATTGCTGTAATGTTATCTTGAGTTTTTATCATTTCAAAAGTACATAAAGTGCTAAATTATATATTTGATCGAGAGAGCGTAATGGCCTGGCACTTAAGTACCTCCAATTAAAGTACTTAGAGGTCAGAGATCGAATTGAGAGATAATAGATCTATGTAAATGGGAACTTTAGTGTCCTACAGTCATATAAAACACTAATTATAAATAACATCAAAGTGAAAGTCGTCCTTGATCCTTGTCACCTGGTACTAAACAACTGATAAATATATATATGTGTATATTTTTTATATTTGTAGAATATATAATATTCAGACAAATTCAAAAAGAACCATACTCATGAATACAAACGTATGTATCGCGCGAGGAATCAAACCAGCGACCATCTGAAGTAAGTCGGTGTGCCAAACCGCTAAATCACCCAAGTACGTATTATGTATGTACACGCATTTATCTGCGTATATTGATTCGTAGCATACCATGTTCAATACACAATATACCAATACACTATATTTATTCGTATCTAATTGTATACTATTACAATAACAAAAAACTCGAGTAGAGCATTCTACTTTAAAGTCGGTTAAGAAAAGAAAGATTTGTAAATACAAATATGTGCGTGAACAAACGCATTACGCAAATACAAACCTGTACATACTAAAGCTAGCATAATGTAGAAAGTGTTTTGCATAAACACGGAGTTACAACTGGCTCTTACGATTCCTAGTTGACTTGTCCAACTGGTATACATTACGTGGATGCTCACTTTTATTTTTATCATTATGTGAATTATAAGAACACAAGTAAACACATAAGATTACAGTACGAACCGTCATAATCATTATATTATTACTTTTGAATAGTCATTACAAACATTGGACACTGTCTCATCATAAGAAGAACGAGCAAGAAACTTGCGCTGACTTTATATTTTTAAGTTTAAGTGTGTGTATATAATATAGTTTATATAGAGAAGAGCGATTTTTTTAATGAGCCAGCCATTTCGACCATAAAATACACACTAAATTAATAAAAAAACATTACACACACTACCATTTATATTTGATACACGCATAGAAGTATTTGATAATATAATCTTAATAATATATTTAAATTATAATTTAAATTAAATATGGTCAACCATTGGGTGACCACCAGTATTTACAAATATGTATTGATTCATCTTTATATACGAAATTTTTTACTTTTTATCAAATTCCTTTAGATAACTGCGATTTATTATCTTTATTAAGCTAACTGAATATTGGTTCTATATATATATATATATTTAGATACCACAACATAGATAAAAGCAACTCATGATTCTGACGTATATATTCTAGAGAAAGGTTAGCTTAGTCATAAATGTACGAGTACAGACAGCAAAAAGGGTATTTTTATATTATTTATTTATGTTAATGTTTAATTAAATATAGATAATATTTTGTCAAAAAACATGACTTATATGAGTAACTACAGGAAATTTGAATTTGAATTTAATGCTGTCTAGTCATCAGTAAAGCATTAAGCTTCTTTGTATGGTATGCTCCTGGTATGCTCTTATTTCTTTGTAAATATATTTTGGTCTGAATGGTGAGATATGGTAGTGAAATACAGACATGATATTTTATAATAACAACGCATGATAAATACCACGCGATTCACATGATGAATTGGCATGAATTGTTTTGTAAATATATACTTTTTAATATATAAAACCCGCCAGAGTATACTGTTAGCGCAGGCGCATGCACCATACCATATTTATCCATCAGGAAAAGAAATATACATAGAAAACACCGAGACCAGTACAAACAATCCTACTCATGAATACAAATGTTTGTACAGTGTGAAAAATATGTATATATTGATTTATTCTATGTATTTTATGTATCCATGTTATATATAGTATTTTTATTTGCTTTTTCTGTATATTTTAAATATATATTATATTTACATATTTATTATAGTTTTTATTGTCACAGTTTATTTGCCACTACTGCCCTACAACGCTTTCTATTTGTACCTAAAGGTTAGCTGGTAGAGAATGCCATATGGTATTATGCTCGCCTTTTGTGCACGTGATTTTGTACAATAAAGAATAAAAAAAAGACAAAATTGAACCCGAGACCGTCTGAAGTAAACGGCGTGTTAAACCGCTAGACACTAGTAATTATCCCTCCGATCGATCCCCCATCTAATTCAAACGGGGATCGAAATTACGACGGCCTGAGCCGAGGCTCGAGCCCCTAGCGGTACCCTCAGACTAAAGTCGTATCCCTCAGACGGAAGTTGGCCTTCAGCCGCTCCATAAGTCCCTCCGCGGGTTTGGAGTGCCATCTGCACTCGCCCCCCATCGTCCAGTGAAGCTGTAAAGGCCAGCTGCGACATTAAAGTCCGCAAAAAAACTAGTAATTACATTAAATATCGGAATGTGACAAGCGTGACAATAAGTTCAATGATCTCGTGTCATATCGTGCCGTCGCAGCGTGTTGAATTCGCTACGGAAGTGGAATCTAGATGAATCCGCGTAGAAAATTGCATTAAATTATTTACAACTTAGTGAAGCAATCTATGTTGTTTTCATTCATGTTTTTGTAACTTTTGTTAGGTGTTATTAAATGGAGTACAATGACTAGTTCTTGAGTGATTCTATATGAAAGTACCGTCATGTTATAACGTGGTATTTTAGGCAATATATTTACAATATTAAAAGTTTAAAAATTAGGTTACATATTTTAACGAACAAGGTGATATTTTGTTAAAAAAATTGTGTCCATTTTATTACTTGGTAGATTTACATAAATATTATATATACATTTTATACATTTATGTATACATTTTATTTAATTAGAATACACTTTACTTACAAATCATTCACGCACCCAGAAATATAAACAATATAATATTTAATTTGTTAAGAAAAAGCCAATATTCTCTCAGACCATATCTTACCACGTTTCATTTTTATTGAGTTCCTATTGTATCGGGTAAACATAAATTAATAAACCGAAATATCGGATCCCGTGATTTTGACTAATTATACGTATAAATAATGACCGCGTCAAATTTAAAACATTTACAGTGGAATTTATAAAAATAACAACTCTACAGTAAATTAATATAAACTTAACCAATAAAGATTACTGAAATTCCTATTTCAGTATCATATGATAAAGACTCATCAATTACAAGAGTAGATTTTCACGCCTAGTAATTATAAAATAAGAATCTTATCAATTTTAATGAACATTATTAGACCAAGCAATTGTAATTTCATATATTCACTCTTAAAATATACTGAAAATTATACAATAGACTTCAATTAATTTATAAATCAATTAATGTTAAATAGCGTCTATAAAAAAGCATTATAAGGTATTTTGATACATTCCTCCATAAGGTAATCTAGTAATAAACGTAATACTAGATATGCCTGTATTCTAATAGCTATATTACTGTAAGTTGTATCTAAATCCGTTCAGTAGTTTTTGCGTGAGAGTTGAGAGAAACAAACTCCATTCTCACAAACTTTCGCGTTTTTAATATTAAGAAGATTTATAAATCGATTTACGTTAAATGTCGCCTATAAAGAAGAGTCATAAGGTATTATGATCTATCCTATCATAAAGTAACTAAAACAAAATAGAACGTTTTCTTTTCATGCTCAACTCCAGGTGAGTTTCGTATCATTAAATTAACGAGAAATTAGATTTTTTTTTTATTATTTATTTAGGACTAACAAACAGTAATACAATATTAAATATACATACAATATGTGATGAGATGAAAGATAAATGTATCACCAACGACGTTAATCAATATTAAGATAATTATATAATCATGCAAATTTGTCTAAATGTGGTGTATTTTATAAGTTACAAACATCGACTCAAAATGCAACTTATCTATTAATATCCGTAAAATGAAATAAAATAAAATAATAATAATAAATAAAAAAAAAAATGCTCGACTAAGAATAAAAATTAACATCTATTAAGTTAAGTGGGTATGTGACAAATTCTGACCAACCATCTTTTTGAATAATGATGGTCTAGTAGCAAATATATCTATATTAGAGAATTCTATCATTAAATGTAAGAAGAATTTAGAACCTTTTTCTTTTATTCAATGATCGTGTCGGTCGAGTTCACTATAATAAGCTTAAAACGTTAATCTAAGGAATAACAAATACCACGCGGAAAAGTCGCATCCATCAGCTGGTTATACAATAAAAATCTTATAAATTTTAATGAACATTATTTTACCAAGCAATTGTAATTTCAAATATCCAGTGTTAATGTATATAATATTTATAAACTTATTACATAAGCTATGTATTAACAAGTAAGTATTTATATAATATAGAATACTCATTAATTATAGAACCTTAGTGAAAAATTTTAATCTGATAATTTTAATACTTATACAACATGCACAGAATTTCTTTTACAAGTGGTATGTTATTGTTTTTGTGGAGAAAAAACAATAGAAACTTAATTAGTAGAGTCTTACTTGTTTTTTTATAATATTCGTGTATTATATTTCTTTCTTTATGAGTTAGTTACCAGACACTATATCTTATAGTTTTTTTCGGACTACTCTAATGCTGTTGGCCGCAGCTGGTCCGGACATTAGGGGCGAGTCCAGATGGCACTCTAAACCCGCGGCGGGACTTACGGAGCGGCTGAAGGCCAACTGACGGATACAACTTTGTCTGAGGGCACCGCTAATGGTTGGAACCTCGGCTCAGGCCATCGTAATATCGATCCCCGTTTGAATTGAACGAGGGATCGATCAGTGGGGCTCTATCTTAAAGGAGTCTGATTACACCGACGTTACCATTCCGGAGAACTGACATGTCATGCTTAGTCCTTTGTAAAACTGGCTTATATAATAACTTAATAGAAATACATCTTACACAGCTAACTGCTTGATGTTTTAAATAGTTCCGATAGAGGTAGGTAGCCATGATTACACCCAACCAAAATTTTCATTATGTGCCAGTTTTTCTCATATTTTTTATAATAATGTCGTTGTCTTATTATTTAGTATTATGATCAAAATAGATCTCTACGGTCAAGGTTCCATTTTGGCGGACATTAAAAGTTGTATGTTAAGTTAAACTGGCAATTACTATACAAGGTATATACCATCAAAATTTCTTTCAGGAGTACCACTCAATATGATTTAATTTGATCTCGATTGGATTGTGTAAGGTATTAACTTGTTAATGAGTATTGTGGTATAACTCATTATAATCTGCTACTAAAACTGTTACTATAAGAGTTTTGATATTAAAATATTCACCTATAGTAGTACATATATAATCACGAAGGAAATTTTAATAGAATTGAACATAAACAGTCTACGGAAATTCTCCCACACACACCATTAATAAAAGAGTCAAAACAAGTAATACGAAATGTCGATACACATACAAGTAATACGAAATAATCGAACGGATGTAAATAGAAAGAGTACCAATTAGCCTTTCTTTTTTATTTATTTATTTACTGTCTGGCCTTTCACTCCATGAAAAAAACATGAACATACGAATGGTCATTGGCCAACCGTGAAATAAAAATAATACTTGACCTTAATCCGAATAAACTTGATATTAATTAGTGTATCTTCCGGTCTTTATATCGCTTAAAATAGAGTTCAATATTCAAGTGATTTATCGACATGTGTATAACTACATTCCTACCGGTTATAAGTTTTTTTCGTACAGTATCCAGTTGTAACGGTGTATGAGAACTTTGGTGTTTAAAATAACTTATTTTGCAATGTTCGCAATGAACAACAGCTCTGCAGTATCTTTTACGTTACAACAACTTCCTGACTGTAGGCCTCTTTAATATTTACTCTTTGATATCTAAAAATAATGTATTACACTATTTTTAGACCTCAAAGAGTATGTTTAATTTAAGTAAAAATTTTATTTTGAATAATTTATATTTATAATATATTTAAAAGTATATATATTTTTTGTTATAATCTGTGGGGTCTGTGTGAGTCAGTAATTATTTTAGTATTCGATTGTAATAAACATTTACAAAATTTGTTTATTTCGTTGTGTAATTATTGTATAACGAAATTTACAAATTCTGTTGTTGATATTCCATTTTTGCTAAAACATTCATTTGTTATTTTCTTTCTATGAGAGGAACATTGAAGAGATTTTTCAATTCATTTCATCCGACATAATAATGTTTAAGAAAATAAACATATATGAATAAAAAAGAGATAATTTAAGGTATTCTATAAATTGTTTATTTATTAGCACAAAACATATTTAATATATATGCAAAAATATTTATAAATTATATAAAAATAACATTTTTGTTATACTTACATATATTATGTTTCTGCAGTTTTACTATAACGAATGGTCGTTTATGTCCAAAACTAGTTTAATCGTGGCAATTACCTTGGACTATCACATCAATGGTCATACATAATCTCAGTTGAACAACTTAATGTGAACAAGGTACAGATGTAAAAGTGCTATCAGTTACGGCACGAATATCAATTCGTTGGTGATGACCGTTGATGATCAATTAAGTTCTTAATTTTTTATTTATTTGAAGACTTTATTGCGCTGTACACATATACAGAATAGTAGTAATATAAAATATTTAAATAAACTTGTACAATAGGCGATCTTGCCGTCAAGCTGTTTGTTGGTTGTCTGGAAGAAGCTTGAGCTGAAAACTGCATACCGATCAGCTTTAAGTAGAAGCTTGTAGTATGAGAAGATAGTAGATTGATGTCAATCAATTATCAAAGTTTCTGTAATATGCATAGGCAATCGCCTTTTTTGTTGCTCTTTTTGATGATTAATTATTTGCTCTCTTCCTCAAATGGGTTTGAAATAGAAAATCTTTCCCACCTAGCTTACAACAGTTTTGGATTGTTGTAGAGCACACGTAATGACACAAACTTAATACTATGACGAACTCTGTTCTATCCTGTCCATATTTGTTAAGTGTAATTGTATGTGGACTTGTCTACTGATATAAGATATATAATTCGTTTATTTGATTATTAGCGACCCATCCCGGCTACGTACGTATGTATTACAAATCTTCGAATTTCTTGGCTTGTTCAATACAATAACACGCATGTATTATATATATAAACATTCCTCTTAAATCACTCTATCTATTGCTGAAAATTGCATTAAAATCTGTTGCATAATTTAAAAGATATAAGCGAACAAATAGCGGCGACGAATTTGTTTTATGCTATGTAAAGATTATTCATATCACATAATAACAAATCACATAACATCCATTTTATTTGTTGTATTCTTTCATGTGTTAGAAACAGTAAATTAATCTTATCGTGAATAGTACCCTTGATCTCTTTTATGCAAAAGACCGTTTAAAGGATGTTTTATTTTAGAACGGTCTGTTTATGTTTTTTAGTTATAGAGACTACCATAAGAACAATCAGATGAAAATGTTTTTTTAAAATACCTTGCATTGTAATAATAGATGTGTGTATAAATAAATATATAATGATATTAACCATCCAAAACTTTTCACACAGCTGGATCTCTAACTGAACTAAACAGAGCTTGTACTATACAAACAAAATGGATGGATTTTTTTTGTACATACAGAATACTCTCATACATAGAAAACACCCAGATCAATACAAAATATTTTTATCATGTAAATAATAGAACCCAATCAGAAGTGAGGTGAGCTAACTGCCCGATCACCGAGACCGTCGTTGTACTTGTATGTTTTTCATTTCAATAGGTTTATAACGAAACTAAAAGCAATGCAGATTTTGATATATGTTTCTAGTTTCTAAAGTAGGTGGATCCTTAAGAGTAACAATCGTAATTTCACCGTCATGGGATCAACAGTCATCAAAATTCTTATCGCAATTTTGACCTCGTAAGTTGCTAGTTTTAATCTATTTTGTATTCAGTCTCGCTGCGAGCCGATGATTCTCAGATGGCGTAGTTTTGATACAATGATGAAATCTGGAACGTATTTCCATAGAGCATCTAATATTTTATGGAACTCGTTCACCAAACATGTGGCATTTGAAGGTTTATTTAGATTAATGTATTTAATGGAGGAAACGCGAGCAGTTCTTTGGCTACCTTATCCAATGATATTAGTTGACCTCCATTTGTAATTTATTGTATTGTAGTGTTATGAACCAGATATATTTCAATTATAATATATTCTGTACTAGCCGTTGTTTGTGTGAGCTAAAAAAAGCTAAATTCCACGTAGACGAAGTACTCGCTACTTCGTCTGCGGAATTTCGCTTTTTTTATAATAAATTTCTATATAAAAAAAAAACTTTCTAAAATACAAGTTACTTTTTATAACATTATCTGTTGATATCAATCCGTCCAGGAGTTTTAGCGTTTAGCAACAGAAATACAGACAAAGGTTTTTAAATTAATATGAAAGTACAAACAGATACTTTAATTTCAATAGATATAAACATATCTATATCCATACATTCCTGAGGATTCCCCCTCAGATCGATCTCCCATCTAATTCAAACGGGGACCGATGTTACGACGGCCTGAGCCGAGGGTCGAACCCCTAGCGGTACCTTCAGACTAAAGTCGTATCCATCAGGTGGGAGTTGGCCTTCAGCCGCTCCATAAGTCCTTCCGCGGATTTGGAGTGCCATCTGCACTCGCCCCCTATCGTCCGGTGAAGCTGTAAAGACCAGCTGCGGTCAACAGCATTAGAGTAGTCCGAAAAAAGAGGATTAAGATACATAATATCTTCGTACCATATGGTATGTGGTACTGGGGTGAGATACACCCTTCAAACCCACACAGCTTCAAACTATTTGGGGGTAATAACCGTGAAAGAGGTAAGAAAGTAACTGGACTTTGGTAATACATTTTTATAAATTCAACAAGTCTATTTGGAAGATATTAAAAAAAATATGATCTATAATTGACTAACCTTTTCTACGTCAGGTGACAATCAAATATAACCTATGAAATAACTAATACAAACTCTGCATATGTAATATATATGCAATTGTATGTTATGAAGGAAAGTTATATGTACCCATAACCCAAGTGAAAGTGTTCAGCGTCTAGTTTCAATGCTAATTAAATCCGGTAAATTCAGAATTTCTCTATATTATTCTTACAAATATTTTTGTTTGTAAATAGTACTATCTTAGAAAAGAGTAGCTGTCTCATTGGATATGTATCTATTTCAAAATATTAAAGTTTTACTGAAATATCTGTACGTGGAAAAAAGTATCATATAAATTGTTTTTATATTGCATGTGCTAGAAAATAAACTTATATATTATTATTATATCTAGTGTAGAAAGAAACAAAATCTTTAAAAATATAGTAACCTTTATTTTAAAATATACTGCAGTAAAAAATCATAAGTTTTATTAAGTAAGATTATTTAAAAGAAATAATTTAAAAAAAAATCTTTTTTTAATACATATTGATATGGGTTCTTCATTCTTTGTTTAATAATGTATATAGGTACCTAAGCACGAACAACTAACCATAATCCAATTTAAGAACTAGAATATTAATCTTATTATGGCTGTTTTATTTCCGTGTAGTAGATATTATCCTTAGCGAGTTCAATTTTTTATGGCTCAATTAAATTAAATTATTAATACAAAACGTATATGAAGAAAAAACTAAAGAAATCTGTACTATACAATGTTAACTAAAGTTATATGTTTGCCATATAAGTGGTTAATATAAACATAACTTACACCAGCACGTCGAAATAAAATTAGAGGATTTGGAAATATCGTTGATGTCTTTTATATGAGCGACGAAAATAGTAAGTTTATTTTTAAATGAAGCTACATCTTTTACAAACATTAATTTACTATCATTAGCAATGAACCAAATAAGATATTTATTTGCAAAAATATATCAATTACGATTAGATGATCGAATTTAAACCTGCTGACCACAATCGTGGAGACCACAATTCTTATCACATTATGCATGGCCGCCCACGGTAAAGAATTAGTATCTATTAGTATATACTTCTTCAAATACAGCAATAAGTAGAAGATATATTATTTTATTTTACAAGCATATAAAATTATATATGAATAAATTAATACCTGTAATTCTAAATTGACGGCCTTTCTAAATTACTTCCGACGGTCGCGGGTTCGATTCCTCACACAATACATATATTTTTCAGTTATTAAGAGTATAATTGTTTGTATCAGTCTGAATGTTTCCTATATATATTTTTTATGTATTTACAAAAAACATCTAGGTATTTATCAGTTGTCTAGTACCCATAACAGAAACTCTGCCTAGGGACTAAGCGTTATGTGAATTTTCCAGGTCATATAAAAAAAATATACCCAATTATAGGGTAAGTACCTATCAATAATATATCGAAATTTTTTCTATTCGTCGTAAAAGTTATATAAATAGAATTGCATTCTACATAATCGAAATACCTTCCATATTTGAAATCAGTTGACAATAAATTTCTATTGATTCCACATATTTATAAGAAAAAATCATCGAGACATCGTACAACCGAAGCAACAACCTTGACAATAGTCACGGTGTTTAGTCGATAAAATGTCGGTATCGACAAGTGGTCATTTCACACGCAATTTCTCCACTGCGCTCCAATAATTCTATCGCTCGCATATATCTACATTTCTCCCTAATTGTAGGTATGCACTGTTTTTAAATACCATCGAATTCACAATTTTGGCGGCAGAAAGTATTTTGAAAAAAATTTGGATCTATTTTGTTATATTTATCTAGACTGACAAACAAGCTGACCAAGTGATGGTAGGTGGAATTGTTTTATATACCTATGTAGACAGGACTACTCATAATATTATATACAATGTGGTACCACTCAAGCATTACCTCTTCTGAGGTAGTTGACTAGAGACTGAGTAGCCCCTGTAATTTCTAATTGTATTGTCATCGCATTTCCAATCAGAACACAGCTTACAAAGAATTCGATCATTTGGAAAATTCTGTATCTATAATAATAATAATAAACTTTATTATCCAATAAAACACTTTTAAATTTAATACACATCTAAAAGAGTATGCATATACATTAACATAACAATAATTTGGATTCGCAGTATCTAAAAAAATATGCATAGGTTTATTATTATATTATAACATATTAACACTCAGGTTGTGCCCAGATGAGATATTCCTATTACAGAATACTAGCTTAGGGATTCCCTAGGCTAGTATTCTACGACACCTTTACCATTTACTACCTGACTCACGCAACTTCTTCTATTCCACATCGCCGCATTTAGACAAAATTTTTCATCCTATTGGCTATAGAGTAATGGAATATAGCCTATGTCACTGACAAATAATGTGACTTTCTATTGGTTCAGTAGATCTAGAGATTGTCCCCAACAACCTCATAAACTTTATTCAATATTTAAATATTTGGTATAGATACATAAATATTTACTTTTAGACGGACAACAGTCAATAAATATAACATTACTTATTGAACATTACCAAATTTTCAGAAATAATTGAAATTAAAATACTGTAGACAAAAATTTATTAAGAATCTTCTGCAATTTTGAATTCAAATATTGAAATATATCAAGCTTCTAATAATCATATAATGTAACTGCAAGCAATATAAAATGTGTGAACTTATGCTTTCACAATCGCATATTAGGTTAACTAAACATCACAATGTTGACTCCGAATCAGTTAAGTTGCTAAGCAAACAATATTGACATTGAGTTTCCAGTAAACTCTCGGTTTTAACGTTTGTTAAAAAAATATTGTAGGACACATTCGTAAATAGAATATGTTAGTTTTGTTGTGAAATCTCAGCAATTACCTTGCGCTTAATCTGGCAAACAAATATGAAGAAATGTCTACAAAATTAAATTTAACAATCTGTAGAAAAAAATGTGTATTCTGTCTCTACTTTATCCATCCATACTGATGTCATAACTAAGAAAGCGTATCTGCCTCTCTGTCTGTTTGTTACTTCTTTAAGACCATGAGGCTGTATTTATCTTAATGAAAGTTAATATATGTAGATTACTATATAACTTGAATATATGTAGATCGAATCACAAAGACGGAAATAGACTATCTAAAAAAACAGGCGTTTTTCAGGATACAGCTAGTAGTTTTAATTAGTGATTAAACGAACATACAACTTCACTTAGAGGTGAAGCTCTATGATAATTATATGAGCTGCCTAAGAGAGTATTCTACTTACTAATAGAAGACAGCAATTTCCTTATTAGAGATAGAAAAAAATATGTTTGAAATTCCAATAATGCCAATAATCCAATTATTTGAAGAATATGGAAGCAAAAACTCTTTTAGTAGTACGAGAGAAAGTGTTTGAAAGGAAGTAGATGTGAAAATAAGTGAGTACATGTTAAGTTGTTAATCTAAAGAAAGGAACTAAATAAAGAAATAACTTATTTATTTTGTCCATTTCTAGGTTAAGTAAGGTACCAAATTATGAAAGTCGATGCTGGTGTTGATAATAAAGGTATGAAAAATTGTTATTTCCGATCTACAAGAAAATTAGCGCATGGATAAACGTGGTCGGTTTTCTGTACATACACTTTTTTATTATTATGAGACTGAAATGCCACACAAACTGACTTATTAGTCTCTTGTAGAAACATAGACCTGAGTCTTAGTCATAATATCGTCGGTTAAATAGATAAATGGCATTATTCAAAATATATCATTTTAAAAGTATTTAGATAATAATTACGATGGCGTGGTCAATTTTATTGACTTATATCATAATATCTAATTTTGAAAAATGTCATTTTTCTATTTAATCGACGATATATTATGTATTATCATATTTATTAAATATATCAATAATCTATAATAATAAAACAAACTGAAAGATTAGGTATTAAAATAAATAAAATTTCTTAAATCAAAAGTATTACTTCAAGAAATTTTATTTATTATAATTCCACGAAAACAAAGTTGTAGGATTTCTCTAGTAAAACAGTATAATAAAATGCTTGGTGATTATTATACATCAGATTTCATCAGTACAGTACAGTATGTAACAACTATATGACGCGAGAAATTACCTTCCACAACATTCAAGGGTGCACACGATGAAAATGAACGATGGCATTGTTTTAGTAGTCCCACGCTTCTACTATCTTTATAATCACTTTTTAATCACACGCGTTTGATACGAAGCTGTTATTTACTGACTAGTGTTTTCTGTTTTAACCCATTAATATCGTTTACCAATATTCATTTCTTGATAACATATTTTGAATTACAAAAGCTTCTGTTTCATCTATTGCTGCCGCCAGGTATCTTTGTTTACATATGGCAGTAAAATATATAGTAAGTATATACTCTATATTTTACTGCACAATTTTTTCTGTTTCTTCTTGCTAATCTTTGAAACTGCTGAACCGACTGTGACGTGATTTTCACTCACAAATAGGCAATATTATATAGAATAACTTAAGCTAGGTACTTTTATTATAGGAATTTCATTTTATTCAATAAAAAAAAAGTTATATTCCACGCGGATGAAGTATAGAAATAGAAATAGAAATAATCTTTATTAAAATAAACTTAATATAAGCACTTTTGAATAGTCAAGTTTTTTTATTCTACCGCTTATTCGGAATGCAGATTCATCACAAGAAGAATAAGCAAGAAACTTGTGTGTTGCTCTTTTAAAGTCGTAGGAAACAGCTAGTTTTATGAATATAATCGAAATTTATTAATAAAATTCGGTTATTTCTAAAGTATTTCTAAAGTCATTTTTTAGTGTGTGACAGAGGTTTTAAAATAGGTTCTCTATTTTTGGAGTTTATTTATCAGTAATATTTTTTTTTTAATAATATTAAAAAAATCTATTCTCATGTCAAAGATTTTTTATTCAAGTATCATTACAAACTTGCCGTTTGTATACCATTACATAAATATAACTTTAAAACACAAGACCAATTACGTAAGTTGTTGTAGATCTACACAAAATTATGTAATTAATAAAGTCAAGGCTTATAAGCCTTGATTTATCAAACATCATTGAATTTAGAGCTTTTAAAATAATTATTCAATTGACATTTTAATACATCTCATCTCTCACTTTAAAAAAGAATTGTGTTTGCATCATAAAACGCAATTTAATACAAAGCCAAGTAGATCTGCACAATACCTATTAAACAATAGATTACAATATATAAAGAAAAATACCTAACACAAAACAAAAACCTATACAAATGTTATGTTTATCGTAAAGGAATAACACCCTCGAACCCTCGACCAATAGAAGAAAAATATTGATAAATATATTGTATATAAGTAAAACATATATTTACATTTGTCTTGAACAAGCGTTAGCTATAAATTTAATAATAAAGTTGTCTGTAATTGATTTGAGCGATAAGGCCGTCTTTTTGTTAGTATAGTTTTATAAAAACTATTTTTTTTAATGTTCTATAAACAGTATTATTATTATTAGTAAGTTTTATTTTCACATTTTTGCTGAGTATTACGCTTTGTGGTGGATACCATTATTATTATTATATAAATGTAAAGTAAACCAAACGCATCAAACCCTAAAACAAATACTGCAAATAACCAAGTAAAATTTACTTGGTTATATGCAATCATTTCAAATGTGACTACCGTGTATACGAGTAAATATGAATTTCTTGCACGTTACATGTCTAGTAACGGATGTCGTGCCGTCATGCAAACAAAAAGACAATGACATTAGTATTAACTACTGGGCAGCGGGGTGTCTTTATAATAAATAGCTGTTGTTACTGTGACTTCGTCCGCGTGAAATTTAACTTTTTTTTCATTTATTAGGACTAACAAACAGTAATTATATACAATAATTAATACAATATATTGTGTATATATGTAAAATACGTGGTAAATGTATTACCAACGGTGTTAATCACAGTTTACTAAAGAAAATGTATATAAACAAATTTGCAAATTTGTTTAGAGAAATAGTGTAAACAATAATTCATTATATTTTATACAAAATTACAACTTTTTTAAATTAAATTTCTAAAATAAAAGTAAAGCCTAACTTACTCCTTATAACCTTAGTTATCTGCGAGTCCTGTCAAATTTGTTTAAATTTAATATTTATCCATTTTTACTGAAACAACTTGATTTTAATGAAGTGTTGTGTATATTTTAAATGTGTCGTGTGTATCATAAATTTTAAATAATTGCAATCCGTAACTTCGTGTGCTTATTTTAAATAAAAAGGTGCCCATCCTCGTTTAAAAAAAACAAAGTTTCATTTTGCCGCATAGTCGTGATAAGGTGACATAGAGACAGATACACTTTCGAATTTATAAAATGAGGAATTTATGAAATGATAAATAAAAAAGTATTAGGTTTAAAAAGTTAAGTGAACGTGTCTAAATCATTTTTTTTCCACCATTTGAAGCCAACTTGTCGTTTCGGAAAGACTGTACTGCCTATTATAATTTAATAATACTTCGAATAGATACTTAAATACACTTCGTGCATAGGATTGAGTAATTATAATTAATATTTTAATTTATTTGTAATTATGTATATTTTAATTATAATATTCAACGGTACTAAGAATCAATCTTTATGACAATAAAAAGTAATATTTATAAAATTATTGTGTGTCTATAATCTTTTAACATATATGTCAATGCGATAATTTATTATTATGACTAGATTTGGTACCTTGTCCTATTTCTGTGGGAATATCGAGATAGTCTGACCAAATAGTTTTAGTTTTTACAAAAACAAGGGACGATTATAGAGTTATCCATTTCCTTATTCGTCCTTTGTTTTTGAGGTGTACTGCCTCTTATCATCTATTACTATGTTATGGGCTATCAAACAGTTATATTGAGAATTGTTCCACACTGGGGGGAAGGGGATTGTTAGTACTGTGGACTTCCATTCCATTGCTAGTAATATACCATGCAGGTTGACTACTTGGTTTCCCCTGAAAACCGTCATGATAAACACCTGGTGAATTTGTCACCATGGACTGAATGACCTGCCCTCGTCTGCCTGATCTTATCATCCTATTATACTCCACTGGTGCCAAGCCAGCGTAAACCATTAGCGTAATCGGGTGCACCATTCCGATATCGTCGATAAAAAAAATTGTTCCACACTCTTTCTATCTGTGATTATTTCAAGCTTGTTTATACATCTACCTAACTACAGGTATATTAAACTAGCCTTATAATTAAGAAATCGCAATGAAATCAGACGATCTATTAAGGCATTATGATGCTATGACAGATAAAGGCTCCAAAACCACTTTTTTCATCAAGATTTTAAAACAATTTAAACCGGAAATCATAATAACAACTCATTGCCTACCCACTGGTGGCCATGAATCCTTTAAGAAGTTTTAATACAATATTGTAGGAGGTCGTTTAGAACGAAAAATTAGTAAAAAGTCGCCTGCGTGGGTACTCAGTCTCACCTACTTCAGCCGCCAATCAGCTTGCTTTGTAAGCTGTATTTTAATTAAAAGGGTCACCCTTAATAAGACAGTGACATTATAGGATAAGAGGCAACACAGTGATTTAGCACAACGCCTTACTTCCGATTGTCGCGGGTTCGATTCCTCGCACGGCACTAACATGTGCATATGATTGTTTGTATCGGTCTGGGTGTTTTCTATGTACAATATGTATGTATTTCTCTAGTACCAGTAACACACGCTTTAGCTAGCTTAACCTGGGTATAGATAGCGCTGTGCGAATTGTCCTGAGATTATTATTATGACTATTATTTGTACATATGTAATTTATATAATCAATGTTGAGACACCATCAAGAATCTCTGCACTTCCCAAATGTTGACTTATAGAAAATGCCTATAGCATTAAGTTCGCCTTTTGTATGTACCATAACTTATTGGTCAATAAATCTTAAATAAATAAGCGATCTGGTGGGCAGCTTCCTTGTCATACTTATTGTATAAAAAAGAAGCACCTGCCAAGCAAGACCACGTTCAGCCAGTAGCTAGGTTTATTATTTATAGTTACTAGTTTTATTGCCCTTTTACTTCTATCACACCGATGTATTAATTGCTTTATTATCCTAGTCAGCTCTTTAGAAGTATGTGAAATGAAAACGTATTGCATAAGGTTTGCAAATATTATAATGTAGGAGTGACCTCTATTATACCGGATATAAATCAAATCAAATTAAACAAAAAATAATTTATTCATATGGGACATTTTAGCGGCTTATGAACGTCAATTAATATTTTTGTTTGTAATTCTTCTGTTAATAATCTGTACATTGTACAGATTATTAACAGAAGAATACATGTCTTAAAAAATAAATAGTACAATCGTTGATTTACACAAAAAGAGGGAATTATATGTATTAATATTTATTCCCTAACATAACAAGCTGTCAACTTAATATGAACACCCCATTATGAAACCGCATTTCCATAACGGATATAACGAAGATTCTCCATAATTCTCATCATATAATGTAAATCAATAGAATTAGTTAAACGCCTTTTTGTGTCAACTTTCTTGGCGAAAGTTTTTCGTTGGTGGCACGAAAGATGCAACGACCCAAAGGCCAAACGCATGTCTTTTGTATTAATGCGTAAAATTTGCTTTCTTTCATTAGCAGTCTCTTGTTAACACGCGAATGTATTAATCGTTTTATGGTAGATCTTCAATCCCGGCCGTCGGTTGTCTTTTCCATACCAAAGGAATAGCAATTATGCAGTTTTATCCGGCATTCCTTCAGTTGTTTTATCCGGCACTTTCAGTGACGGATACAACTTAAAGTTGAGACACTTGAAATAGCTAAGAATTATTTTAAACTATTTTCATAGTTAAATATTCGTATTGATTCATTCACAAATATAAAACAGATCGCGTTACACAATACCATGTCAATTGTAATTACAATTATATGTCAACAGATAATTGTGCCACAATTACAATTTTAATTATTTAAAATAATAATATAAATGTATATGTACCTATAAAATAAAGTGAAATAAAATTATTCACTATATATTATAATTTTAAATTAAAATCCAGATATTCAGTCACATTGTAAAAAGGATGTTGCTCGAAATATGATTTTATTTTATTCTCATCATCTGCTTCTTCCTTATCTCATTTATATGCGGTGGGCGTAAAATGTTTGTAGATTATTTTTTTCTCAAATTCTATTAACGTCAATGTCTATAAACAAACGTTATTTTAAACATATTTATACATATTCACACTTATTTTATGAATATACAACTCATTCGGAAAGCTGTCTCATCACAAGAACTTATACGATAAACTATCAAACAACGACGCGTGTATAAACTAGTGTGTATTATAAAAAGAGAAACTTAACGACTGTCATAAATCCTTTACTATGAACCGAAGCAATATAAAATATAGGAACTACTATGTTGCTAGCTGTTTCAACTTTTTGCTGCAACATCGCATTGTAAAGCATTGTGGGTCAAGTGGTTGGGTGCAAGTGTGTTGTACCGTTACATTCGATGGACAGTGACTGTCCACTGTCCGGTATATGACACGTGACACGACTGGGTGGAGTGTGTTGATTTTTTTAAATATTGTTGCAACGTATTATACAACAAATAGAATAGAAATGTATTAACAAGAAATTTTTATACATAACTATTTAAAATATACATAGATAACTAATTTTTATATAGTTATCTATGTTATAATATACATTTTGTGCAATGATCGAATCATTGCTCAAAATATTTAAAAATAATTATATTATTATATCTGAGCATTAAAATGGATTGTATGTATTGGATTATAGACATATAGCATTATAGTTGGAATGTTTTACGGTTGTTGAATTGTGGTACGGTACGTATACTTAATTATAGAAGGTTAACATCAAATACAGTAATTTTTATTATTAAGCAAATGCCTGAACATTCTTTTGAATCCTTAAAAATAAAATATTCATATGTTAAATATTACAGAAAAATTATAGCCTCAGTGCTTTAACGGCTTAATTAGCATACAGCCTTACTTTCGTTGATCGCAGGTTCAATTCCTAGCACGATGCGTCATCATCTGTATTCACGATTATATGTTATTGTTTGTATTGCTCTGGGTATTTTCTATGTATATATGTATTCATTTAAAAAAAAAAGTATTTGCATCAGTTGCCTACCGATAACACAAGCTTAGCTAAGGACTAAATAGTGTTGTGTGAATTGTCTAAGATTATTATTATTTGTTTAAACAGTACATAAAGTTTGTCAGTCTAAGTTTTCTCCGTAAAACTACAATAATACTGTGTGCACTCACATTGCGTGCTGATAAGTTGTGAATCGCGTGCATTAGACAGTAAATATTTGCTATTTAACCGCTCATTAATGTTATGCGTAAAGAAAAAAACTTTATCTTCTATTTCCCGCCAAAACATTTTTAAATATGGAGAAGTTTTTTTCCTTTTACTAATATGAGCAACGACCATTCACCCATACAGCCTTCTACGTTTGAGTAAATATCTACTATAATTTGTATTTTGCGCTAATGGGAAGCCAATTATATCTAGAGATTTATGTAGAACAATAATTATTTATGTTTAATCGTAGGTACATACCATTGCTTGAAATTAGTATCTTGAAGTAGAGTAAATGAATGGTAGATGAATATTGTGGAAATAACATCGTAAAATACCAATCTAGAAATGTGGGCACGCAACTTTGTAAGGTCAGTGAATTATTTGAGGTCAATACAGTCAATGGATGTAGAATTGTTGCTCTACTATAATAATTATGTACCTACGAACACTTAGAAATTATAACACGTAAGTATATTACATTAATTGCTTTGTTTTTAGTTGGACGCTGTACTATGGACAAACATACAATATTTATCTATGGTCCTAACTCAAAACTACATATCCTAATCAAGTGGCTAACTCAACAAAGTTTAGTACCTGCTATTTGCTGGTGACGCCCAAACCGTCCGATTAATTTAATTTGTTATCTGTTTTCTATCAACAGAGAATTAGTGTTAAATATAAATATTCGCAAAGTTGTATCAATATCGGTCAGATTCGAACTCGGACACTACAAATTCTATAAAAGTTTTGGCTATGTATACATATGTGTATAAAAGCAAAAAGTAAATACATTTATATTTATTTATTTATTAAAAATTTAATGTACATATTATATATTAATATATTTCTCTACCTACATATTATGAAGTACAAAATTAATTATTTTACAGATTTTTCCTGTTCTTAATTCAATGTTTTAAAAATTCACCAGTATTCAATTTATAAACACGTCAAAACACAGAAATTTAAAATTTCAAAGCGAATAATAACTTAATTGCAACTTACCGATTACAACAACCAGTAATAACAAACATCCGCAGTAAAAAAACCGCGACGGCACCATTTTTTAATATGAATCCTTCGACACTTTCACTAAATTCACTATTTCACTGCATTACTCTTGAAATCAATGAATTAATTATTTACTACTAACTACATATACTACCAAATCACTACAAAATATATCATTATTAATAATCACGTAAATTTACAAAATAAAAAATATTTATTTACGACTCCCGCGTGATATTTTTGCCGCCAATTTTTGACAGCCACTTTTTCGCATCGGACAATTCCACATGAAAGTCGAATGTTCACTGCGCGAACTGGCCAGTCAGTCAAGCAAGTGTGCAAGCGAATGGAGTAACTACTGGGTATTACCCGGCCAATTTGAAAGTAAATTAATTATTTAGAAGAGAACGTAATCTGACGGGTAATCGAAATCGATCGGTTGATAACAGTTTCACATGCTCGTTCATTGACAACCTTCACACATTGTGCTGCAGAGATAAAATTACTTACTTCTGTACTTCTTATTGATTTTAGATAGAACGATAATTTTATGTTTTTATCATACACAACTTATTAAAAATTATATTTTTAACAAAACATTGTAAACTAGTTGTGTTGTTCTATTAAACACGCTATATTATTGTAAAGTTTCATTAAAATCTATTTATTAATTCTTGCGTGAAAGAGTAACAAAGGTCCATCCATTCATTTATGCATCCATACTCATAAACTTTATAATATTAGTAAATTATACATGTTTTATTTTTTTATAGAACGCCAAAGATACCTAATTATTAGTGAAGTAAGTATTTAGTAGTAGTACTAATAAATAGATATTTACTTCTGAATTAAACTATATTACATACATATTATTTCTTTTAACAATTATTGTAAATAAGTAACTATTCTTATAGAGTTTATAGGATTTTTTAAATAAGCTATGTATTATATGATATATAGTTAACTATAAGTAAGTGCGTACGTGTATTTTGTAACGTAATTGTAATTTATGAGTCACTTTCACAACGATACCAATTATTATAATTAATAATTAACTAATTTATTCTATTAAATTATATATTTCTTACGAAATGACAGTACCAGCGACCAGTTCCAGTCGTTTTTGAAATTATCCTCCTTCTATTATACAAACTCACTATATTTGATCTATATAATATTGGTATAAATATTTAATAATTAATCAAATTATTGTAGCTATTAATTTGATTAATATTCTAAATGCGAAAGTATGTAAGTAGGTATGGATATGTGTAACTCTTTCACACAAAAAAACTAAACGAATTTTGATGAAACTTTACAGTAATATAGCTTATGCATCAGAATAACACACATGCTATATTTTTTATTAAAATTTTAAGGGCACAGCTAGTCTTATATATAAAATTTTTCTGTCACAATGTTAGTTACCATACTCTAGATTTTTATGAAATTTTATATGTATATTGAGTAGGTCTGAAAATATTTATCTATCTTTCTACTATGATAAACCCCTAAATATTTTTTTTTATTTATTTCGACATAATATTTTATTTTTATTTTATTATGATTTAGCATTGAAAAACACATACAACTCTACATTTTCACCTTTCTACTATGAACCTTAATTTTTAATAGCGATTTTAATTTAATGGCAAAAGAACATTTGCCGGGACAGCTATTATTAGTATAAGCACAGATAACATAATATTACATAGTATAAGTATTGGATAATAATTATTATAAATACATAATACCTTTGTCCGTACTCAGGGTCTGGGAAAAACTGGAACTGTAAACTTCCATTAGTCCCTGACGGTTGACATTTTCGGATTTACCCGATTGCCAAAGAAAAGTTCGTAATGTTTTTCACATGTAAGTGTAAGTAAGTTTGTATGTCTGTATCTTTGCCATTTACAATTTGAAATGTGTACTTTAAATGACTCTTATAATCGTAAGTCGTTATGTTTTACTGGTTTCAAGAGGATAAATAAATAATATAAATAAAAAACCGTTTTATTTCCTAAAATAACAAGAATATTACATGTATTTACTAATTATTTATATAGATATAATTTTATTGATCCATTTATATATTCTATTTGTTATTTAATTGTGTTTTTTTTTATTATATTATTTTATTTACGACAAGAGGACAGTGTAAAACAAATATTTATACATTCATTTTTTTATCTATTCATTGAGAAAACCAACAGCTACAATTAACAATTCTAAAACATATCGAAAAATATTTATTTGACACATATTTGCAATTTTATTCAATTTAAACTCTATGATCTCTATGATGTCAGCGAAAATCCTCGAAATATATTGATATTATATCTCTACATACAATAATAATACTAATTAAGACTTTTCAAAGAAATAACGAGAAGGTTAGTCGACATCAAAGAAGATCGAAGAGCTGGCAGCTTGGACAAAGAATTAGTCTAGCTATTCAAAGAGGGAACGCTGCCAGTACCTTCGGAACGTTGCTTAAAGGGTCTTTTAATAATATATTTTAGTCATTATATTATATTTTTAAGCTTTTTAACTTTAGGTTCTTAAAATATATATAATGTAATATTAATATGAAGTAGATATTGGCTGTTAAGAACCATACATATATCTTACTAATATTATAAACGCGGAAGTTTGTGAGTATGGATGGATAATATAATAATAATAATCTCAGGACAATTCACACAGCGCCATCTAGACCCAAGTTAAGCTAGTTAAAGCTTGTTTTATGGGTACTAGATAACTGATACATATACATATTTTTTTTTTGTAAATACATACATATTATTCATTCCAAACATCCAGACCGATACAAACAATCATACTCATGAATACAAATGTTTGTGCAGTGCGAGGAATCGAACCCGCGACCATCGGTCGTAAAGCGGTGTACTAGACCGCTAGACCACCGAGATGATTGTTAGTCCTTCATGCAAAAACTACTGACTGAATGGATTTTAATGAAACTTTAATAATATAGTTTATACATCAGAATAAAACTGGCTATAAATTTCATGCCTCGGGTACAGCTAATCTATAATATAATAATAATATACCCATAGGCATAAAATACCAATTGTTTTAAACAGTTCAACTTTTTCATCGCCCAGTGTACGATATTTGTAACAGTATATGTTTCGACTTGTTCTACTGGAAATCGGTTCGTGCGAATTAACATTGAACTCTCTATATATGTATATGTACATATATCAAATCTCTATATATATGGCATGCATATTGCTAATATCAAAACAGTTAGTTATCTGCTATTTTATTTTAACTGATGATAATGGAATGATGCCTCCTCCTGCGTTAATGGTTTACACTGGCGGGGCACCAGTGGAGAATGATAGGATGAACATGAGGTCGGGTCAATGTCCATCGTGACAAATTCAACAGGAATTTATCACGAGAGTTACCAGGGGAATCCTGACATGGTACATTTATTTTATTTTATTTATTTATTTGAAACTAACAGCATACACAATACATAAAAACAGAAAGTATAAACCAATAGTATAGCTAATAATAGGTTTCACAATATCAGTAAAAAAATATAACAAAGTGACGGACTCACACAAAAGATAACTACATTCTTTCTCAGAAATGACCTAGTTATTTGCTATTAAAAGCTCTCTTTCCCCCCAGTTATTTGCTGTTATTGGCACTTAGAAAATGAGAGAAAAATATTTTATTGACAGACATTTTAGTGCATATTTTTTAAGGATGATAATGGAATGGTGCTGTGATGACAGGAGCGGTGGTGAGAGTAAACACACACAGTAGGGTGTAACTGTATATTAACTGTTACATCTTGAATTACTCTAGCTTAGACTAATTACATAAACTATATATATGAGGTACTGCGTGACCTACGTGTCGTTATACAAAACGTACACTGGCACAATCTACTATCGAACGTGCTGATTTGCATCACTATATCACAGTGCATCAGCCTGCGCTAACGCTGGCGGGGCACCAGTGGAGGATGATAGGGTGAGCTTGGGGTAACCTAACCTAACCTGATATGGTACATTGCTAGCAATAAGATCACCAGTCCACATTACTAACAATCCCCTATCCCCCACACTTTAGTGCATGAGTGTCTCCATAAATTCGCTACGATGGGCTACCCGATCTGACCTCATGTTCATCTTATCATCCTCCACTGGTGCCCCGCCAGTATATCGTTCGCATCGGCGGGTGCACTATTCCAACATCATCGGTTATCTCCTGGATCACCATTCCAGCATCTAAAAAAATTAATTAAAAAAAAACAATTGTGTTCCTACATAATTGTTTTTTTTTTAATTATATATATTTTTATTATTATCTTTATTATCGTCTGAACTGTACTGTGACGTATTGTGTTTAAATCTATAAATATTTTGAATATTTTTAAAGTAAAAAAAAATGGTCAAGTGAACCAATTTGTATGGAGATTTATTTGGCCAGATTGTTCAATCAATTTCCTTCTTAAAGATAAAATGTACAAATATTCTCCTAAGTTTTCTTGCATTTTGTAGATTACTTTATCTCCCTCGCGCCCCTCAAATCGATCACCCATCCAATTCAAACGAGGATCGAAATTAAGACAGCCTCAGCCGAGGTTCCAATCCCTAGTGGTGCCCTCAGACTAAAATCATATTTGTCAAGCAAATAATATGTATAGCCTTCAGCCTCTCTATAAGTTCTTCCGCGGTTTTGTAGTGCCATCTGCATTCGCACTGTATCATTCGGTGAAGCTGCAAAATCCAGCTGCGGCCAACAGCATTAGAATAATTAAAAAAAAATTATCACACTTGTGGTGTCATTGCAATTTTTATAAAAATATCCTCTGGTGCAAGCCCTGAGTTTTGAAAACGTAAAGCATTGTGCAAAAAGCTAGATAATTTGTTTATGCCCACCAGACATAGACATAATGAGTGTGACGTCACGCAGCGCCGTGGAAGTGCGAACTTGCACGGTCTACATCCGCCTTTAATGTTTTAACTGATGTTTCCAGTCAGTTGTAATCGGAAATGAAATTAAAAAACAGGTTATGTAGGACAGTGGCATACTTTTTCTGCGAAAACTATTATCCAAATAATAATCACTACGTAAATAACGTATGAATGACGTCATATCAATTTATATACTGAAGATTAGTTTAATATCGGATTGGAAAAGGAGGGCCTTTTCTAATAGCAGAAGTAGACTGTAAAAGTCGTGTTCATGGATGCCACGTCTCACCTTTATGAGATAAGAGAGTCTTCTGGAATGGCAACAAATAAAATTCAAAAATCATTTAGGTCATTTTAGCCGCTTATGAACGTAAAATTTTTTTCATTATAATTTTTTTCTCTACCGTCCAGTTCTGTATATAGATCCAATTGAGGAGAATAATTGGTGTGATAAAGTCCTGTCATGTATATAGCTGACAGTTACCGTTTACCATCAGGTAGTAGTAGGTAGTCTGCTGGCGTACTATTCCAATTACATAAAAAAGAAGAAAAAAACAATCGCCAATTAAGACTCTTAATAACATAAACATCAACCAATAGTTCAGTCATATCTTGCTGGCCATCGAATTAGTTCAACGGACGCACATCCTGAGGAAGAACTGCACCGGTGAAGACAGATACTTCATGAAGGTCGGAAGGAGGAATGCTTCGATTTCTCTTTTCAACCGACTTCATAAATTAAAGTTCTACACTTAATTGTTTATAATGTCGCAATAACGTTGCCAATCCATAAACAACTTTGATGAATATTTTTTAATATTATGCTAATTAAGACATGATAGTTTTTTTTTTGTATAGTATATTGAATTACTACACCCTTTGACCAAGGACGAAGTAATTCAATTTATGAAAAGTCAGTAGAACCACGTTCCTCTACAATTACTATATGCCTACTCTTTGAATCATGTGTAACCAAGATCTGTTATATTATGGTAATCACTACCAAAGTGTAGGAAAAAAATTGTTGTATTCTTTGGTTTAACTGATTTCTCAAATACTGAATAATTTAAACACTTGTTCTAAAATAAATTTTATTTTAATATTTGAGGCTACCATCTATTGGTCTATTAGCAAACAATATCTGTAGTATAACATCAGTTATCTAGCTCTGCTTTAATATCTGTTGTAACACAAGAACATTTTACTAAGTGATTTACTGTAAATTCCAATAGATGGCGTAATCTCCTATATCTCCTAGTCCTGTCAAGATTATTGTCTTAGAACTACTATAAATAATTAATTCAAATAATAATATTATAGAATAAAAACACTTGTGTTTAAAAATATAACTAATAGTTTTAATATCACTTCTTTACTTTTCATTCCAGGTGCCATTTCTACATTGGCCACTAGATGGAGTCATACGAACATCAATGTAGGAAAGTTTGATTTACATCGCTTTATTTTCAACGTCATATTACTTGTTATTCAAAGTAAACACGCAATGTAATTATTACTTAAGTCAGTATTTTTTTTAATAAACTATATGACTCAGATACACAGCAGCACAGCTGTTAATGTTGGTTACATAATGCAATAAAGATAATTTATTACAGCTAATAACTTTTAATAAGGATATTGATAATTATTTGTAAATATATTATTACTACTTAGAGACAATAACTAAAAGCAACATCTATTTGACATTTTGTTTTGAAGGTTGCTCGCGTGTGTCTCCGATCGCCATCTCATCGCTCGACGGCCGCACGTCATTGGCAGTGAACGGAACGAAGTGTTGTAGAGTTGTAGTATAGATCGCTGGCTGGCTGTCTGAAAATAGTGAATCAAGTATGAGTTTTCGAAATATGTTCGAATAAAAAGTGTTTAGTGAGTGACTGTCATCCAGCAAGATGGTTGGTGACGTGAAAGAATTTTCCGAAACCGCTGAAAGTAAAGGTATATGTGCAATATAGTTGAAACGTGCCATTTTAGTGTAGTATGTGATTGAAAATTGCCTAACCCTAAATCGCGTCGTGGCCTCACGACGTGGGTCCGTGTTCGAGAAATTCCGCAATGAGATGTCCGACGCACTCCAAATGTTTTGTTTTTCATCTTTATTTGGACACCTTTTTCCCGTCGTGGTATGTTCTAAAATTAGCGTAATAGTTACCAGTTGGGCATTGGTTGGAATGCAAGTACGGCCTTATACCTACCTTGGCTGTCATCCGACGAATTTTACTCCTTATTGCAGCACTACCGTTACATGTATTTTCTTTTTTTTTACTTTCTAAGACAATTTCACGGTTATTTCTTCTGGTTTGAGGTGGCTAGAGGAATTTTGTTCCTTCTGAGACAGCTTCCATATTTTAATTTATACAATGACGTATGGGCACACATACCTACGGTTTTACCATGCCTGCTGTTCACAATGCACTTTCTATATTTATCTTATCAGTATATTAGAGAACTTTCCATAAAATGCAATAAAAATTTCACTTTATAACCTGAAACTAAGCCTGTTATATCTTTAGATTGAAATAATAGTGTTCATCTTTATCTTGTGTTTTAGGCTACTTTTAATTTTGTAAATATGCTTGTCCATAAAGGATTAATTAGAGATTACTTATTTGTTTATTGTATTATACAATTAAGGTATATACATTTCAATACTTCATAGAGATACAGGAAATTAAATACAATAGGAGAGCCTTATGGCTGAAAGTTTTTTTAGGCAATGTCTGTTACCATAATAGTCAATCATGTATCAAGTGATGATTGGATCAACTGTAGTAATACATATTTTTGCTTTTTGAACTTGTAAAGATATAGTGTTGGTGTTTTTAATTGAATTAGTATACATAATATTAAATAAATTCATGTATAAGGGGATTTGGATAATTTTTAAAAGGAATTTAAAGTGTAGAGGGTGCTAATGTACTTATCTGGAAGCATATCATATAGAATAGCATCATTTGTTTTATATTTTATTATGGGTATATTTGACGAAAAAAAAACTACAGCAAATAGTGGTCTTTCAATGTTATGTTCTCAATTAGCATAGAAAAAGAGTGTTCTTAATTTGAATTTAGAGTCAAAGCTATTTCATCTATTAGAACAGTTTCGGTTACTTATTTTTTGTTTAGGCAACTTAATATTATTAATGTAATTTTAAGCCATATTATATATTCCTTACAGATTAGCATACATATAAAATAAATAATCTATATCTATATGGGCCTTTCTCCACTAACAGGAAAATCATGGTCCAAGCATTTTTTTTTACTTTGCCTATATTAATGCATAGTTTTATTTATTAAAACACATAATATATAACCTGTTATTTAAGGAGCCAAGCTTAATCAATATTTAGAATCATAATTATTTCATAAAATTGGTCTGAAAGTCACTAAAAACAGTCCTCTGTTTTGTCCTAATTCCGGATCGAGTATGATTGGGTTCGGTTTTTATTAGTTGTTATTAAAAATGTAAAATCTTATAAGTCTATGAACATAAAGAATATTGAATGCATGTGAACAAAAAACAATTATAATTTTAGAGATTTTTTTTTTACTAAAAGGTAGTGTTATTTTGTCCGATATATTTGTGAACAGTCCACTGTCACAATTTGAATATCGCGCCACAAAAATATTAAACACTATTATGGGTATATTTCGCGTGAAATGGAACGTTAACAGTGTGAAGGTTACTCGGTCGTCATGCTGAACAAGTCTCCAAGATTTTGCGCAGTGACAACTTCGCGTCTGTGTGGGAGCCACGTCTCTGTAATGTTGAGTGAACATTCCTCTGGTAAGTCTATTTTACAGTGTTTTATGTGTTATAATTATATTTATTTAATAAAAATATTGCTCAGAGTGATAATTTAGACCTGTTTCTGTGTTTTGAAGTAATATTTAAACCGATACGTGGTATGACATTTTTACGTAAAAATAACAGTCCTCTGTACAACAGTCCTCTGGAAATTTATAATACAGAGGACTGTTTAATGGGACAGAGGACTGTTTTATTTGACGTCCGTGTACTTTATTAATAGTCTTTATAGTCTGCACTAAACTACTGCTTGCCAATAGCGTCTTTCTTTCTTACATTAGCCTGTTCCGCTAATTCAGGTCTTTTTTTTCTATTATTATGGATTTTAGAATATAAAATGAAATATGTACCTAGTAACTAAACCATTACGGTTTTTTATATATTGAAAGTATGTTTTATTGTTTAAGAATTGCCGCAATGTCACCAAAGAAGAAACCTAAAACCAAAGAAGAAATAGAAGAGCAGAAACGAATTGCAGGAAGATTAAGACATCAACGGCTAAAAAATGACCCAGTAAAAAGAGAGCCATTGAAGGAAAAAGTACGTCGAAACTACCAATGAAAGAGGGAAAAAGGTACAAGAAAGTCAGTTCATGATATGAGTCGACGTAAACACAAAGCTGTGACTAAAGAATAGAGAAAGCACTGTGCTATCTTTCGCGCAGGCAAAAAAAGGCTTTGAAAGAAATTACAAACAACTTTGTACGAAAAAATACCATATGACCACTCCGCGAAGTGATGCTATTAATGCGAGAAAGCGTAATGCTAGAAAGAAACGTAACAAAATTGTAAAGGATAAAGACAAAAAGTTGGAGTATTACTGAAAAAAATCCGAGAAATATAGGAAGAGATTAGAACGTTTGGAAAAAGCTAAGACAAAGGAAAATGTAGACACACCTAACACTAAACTTACCCAAATGCGTGATTCGCCAGAAGCTCGCATAGAAGCAGTCAAAAACTTGGCATTGGGGAGACCTGCAAGAGAACCGCTGATGTCGTCGTCACTACAGGAGGTGATATTGAGACATTAGTATAGAGGCTATTCAACGAAGATGTTCCGCAATTAACTTGTTCACGATTGACGATAAAGCCATCCAAGAATTGACAGACGACATTCAAAATGAAACAGTTAATTTAAAAAACTTTAATGGCTCTATAAAAATACATCAAGTTAAGGCTGAAACATTAAGAAGTCCTCTGGAATTAGCTCCAAGTACCGCGAAACTCATAATGAAAAGTTTAAGTTGCACTTGTGAAGACGAGTGCCAGCATTTCAATTTAGTGTTAGTTACAAAAACAAGACAAAACTTAACGTAGATGATATTTACACAGACTCTGAAAGTGAAAACATGGACAACTCACAGGATTCCACAATGGAGACCCACAACGACGTTGTACTGGCTGGACCTAGTTCAATCAACCAACAGAATTACACTATCACATCTTGATTGCATGATTGGTGATTACATCGTGGTTAAATTTCTAGTAAGAAACACTGAATATGCTGATACATAGACACGGAAGAAGGCGAACTAACAGTAACCTTCTTAAAAATTGTTACTGTAAATGTGATGCTAAAGGACACACATTCAGAGGCGATGAAAACGAAAATTTCTATATGTGATACAGTATTAAATAAAGAAGAAAATTTATTTGATTGCAATGAATAATTAATATTGTGTTTTTCTTCAAATAAACATTGATATAAACTGTCCTCGGGGTGGAAAAAACAGTACTCTGGGTGGCAAAACAGTCCTCTGCCGCATTTTTTTACAAAGTTGCCTATAATTCTAAAAATAAGGGAAAATTACAATGGTTTCTTGTTCATATGCATTTACATTATGACTATCTATCGATTTAACATATTATATTTTTAATTTTGTTGAAAAATAGGTTGGGACAAATTTCAATAGACAAGTTTCCAGTTAGTAGAGAAAGGCCCATATAACTTAAATGATATAATGATACTTTTTTATCACTATCCTTATTGTCCACTTAGAAACAATTATAAGGTAGCCTCTTAATATGTTTGTATTATGTTTAATGTTAATTATATTATAGTATTATTAGCATATTTATGCTAATAATAATTATACATAATAGTATTTTTAAAGAGTTAATGATCTATTTGTTAAATACTCATTACAATTAGAAAAGGATCATCCATATTGGTTCTGTATTGATAATGTTTCATCATTAACATGGATTTAGTCTCATTTTTGGTTACAATATGTTTTCCCCATAGTGACAACATAATGAATAAACATATTATACAATGGACTTAACCACACATGTGTTTTTTATGACCAAATTAAAATTTGATAAATAAAAACACAAAATTGTATTAAAGAAAGACTGTCTTTGTTCAAATAGAATATTATATTTCATATAAATGTTGTAATATATGTACATGTTATAAATTAATAAAGGTTGACTATAGAAGTTCACCTTGTAAAATTAATAATAATAATCATCTTAGTACCTACAAGATTATTTGTCTTCTACTACTCATAGAATTCTTTCTTGGAGATATCATAGTTAAAAGAATAAAACCATTATATGTATCATACACTACAAAAAGAACTACAATTTGCTAGAATTTCTCTTGGTATAAAGTGACTAACTAACACATACAACTGAACATAAATCATTCTTCAAACCTTAGGAAGTTGCATATTAAAAAATTCAGAATCTCACTATTAAAAGAAAAATAAATAATATACACTCAGTCTGAGATTCTTATTGTGTGCTATATTTGATATCATTGCTAAATTATTCAAATGAAAAACATTTCAAAATTTAATATTTGTTATTGAAACATTGTGTGGGAGACCCAACCCAACCTTCACCAAATTAGTTTCGAGTCCGTTGACAATTTATTGTCAACTGTTACATATGTCCCACAATAGAATTTTAGTCATAGTCTTATGATTGAAGTTCTAGAATATTCTAAAAATTCTATAAATAATTTTTAATTAGTAAAGTTAATTTCCTAACCTATTAATTACACAGACGGTGGAAACATTTCACATTACTCTCTAGGAATAGCAATGCATGAATGTCAAAGATATAACATATATTTAATAATATCTGTGGTACTGTTTATGTTTATCTGTGTTTGTCACATGCAGTAACTAAAGACTCAATTAGTTAAATCATTTAATTATTTTTTAAACTAGCGTCCTGTTTCTGCGCAGATACATTACAAATCTTTGAATTTCTCTGCCATACCTCTTGAATCACTCTAAAATCTGTTGCACAATATAAAAGATTTTGACTTGAGACTTTGTTTTATATATAATATATATATTGTGTAAAGATTATATTTTGATAATAATAAAATATATTTTAATAGAAAAAGTATAAGCAATTTTCACACCAATAGCTTTATAGAATATTTAGAGTAACAAATACCATTTTCTGTACAGACATCTCTTAAGTACCTTAATTATATTTGCAGAAATTGTATATATATATAAACACTAGACACTTTTCACTTATGCCTCAAATAAAATATTAACACATGTTCATCATGACATAATGTGTTTAATTGTAATCTACACCAATGATTAAATGTTAAAATTATAAAACTATATCTTTTTATTTAATTGTTTATAGATTAGATTGTTTGTGATAGATGGATCATTATTATTAGGTACAAAATGTGGTAAGTTTTCAAGAAATAAAACTATTAATGTCCTATCTAATCAGACCAATGCACTTTAAAAAAAATATAATTGTAGTAAATAAATCATATGTTGGTAGCTACCATATTACTCTTAATCATAATAATATAAGGGATGGCCCAAAGCGGCCACGGCACTATCTTTTTATTTTTTTATCATATGATAATAAATTAATAATTTCTATAAAGAATGGATTCCAAGTTTTGTTTTATTACAAACATGGTATTTATAAAATATAACAAGTGTATATGAACCAGTTATTGTCACAGGTACTATATATGTGACAATAACTATCGCTACTGTGCATTTCAATTAGTTATGACAGTTGAGAAGTACTGGCAAGAAACTCAAGGAATAATTTCTTTTTGTTATGAAAATTTTAATGCATATCGGGTAGGTCTGAGAATCAGCCAACATCTATTTTTTATACCCCTTAATGATAATGGCGACCCACCCCTAAATATTTTTATTTTAGTATGATTTAGCATTCACAAATACCTACAACGCTATATTTTCACTCTTCTGCCAGCAACCCCTATTTTTTAATTGCGATATTAATTTATAAGGCAAAACGATGTTTTCCTAGACAGCTAGTATAAGTTTTACTTCCAACTTTACTTCATATTCCTATATTATCATATGCTAACATTACCTGAGTAGATTTTATCTCGAATTCACTGTACTAACAATTTCTGCTTATTTAAGTGGAAAGTTGTTATTTTATGCATAATTACATTTGAGTCATCACTTTTGTATGGTCTGTACTTACCTGGTTCGCTACTTAAGTATGTTTGCTGTAAAATATTGATCTTCGGCAGTACTTTTCTAAAATTGAAACTACCTAATGTCAATCTTTAAAATTTCATACTATTACACTGTTTACAAAATAATATCAAAGTATATTTCCTAACTATGACAGTGTTTTAAATCCGTACTAATATTAATGCGAAAGCAATCCTTGTCTGTCCGTCTCGCTTTAACACCAAAACTGCTTCGAATTTAATGAAATTTGGTACAAAGATAATCTAGACCTTGAAAGGACATCGACTATTAATGCGAAAGAAGGGTTGTAAGGGGTGGAAAGGGAAGATTAGAAGTATGGTCATTTTTAAAGCTATTGTAGAAGCATGAAACTTTATTTTTAGGCTGTTGAATAAATATAAATTAAAATGATATGCAAAGTTTGTAAAAATTATACCCTTAAGGGGCTCAAATAACATAAAGAATGGTTTGAGGTCATTAGTGAAGCTATACGGATGAAACTTTTTTCTTTTTGGTTTAGATTATCAAATATTATTTCTTTATTTGATTAAAGTCACTAATACACGCGGGCACAGCTAATTACTAATAAATGTCTATCTAAATCTGTAATGTTTGTATGATGATTGAAACAAGATTAATAAAAATCGGTTTAGAATTTAATACTCAATACATATTGCATTCCATGTTTACAGTAACATATGATCATAATTGGTAAATATAAAACAATAAGCATACCCAGTTAGATCTCATAAACATAACTAAATTATTATTATAACAAATTATTAATATTTAGTACTAATTACTATGTCCCATATGAAAGGTTTCTTTTGAAAGTCAGAATTTAATCAACACTTCATTTCATGGAACTGTGGGCGACAGAGCACCCATGATCAACATATTGGGCTCCTATCTTTTAAGTTACATATGGTTACCTCACAATGTCACACCCACGCTAATCACTCGCACGTATTACCACCTCATAAGCACTGATATCGCTTAACAAGTCATTGGAAATTAGAAAATAGTCTTTATTATAATGTAGCATTAAGTTTCAACTTATGAATTAATGAGGACAGTGCCACAAGGTCGTACATCCTAATAAGTACAGTCGTATTTACTTTACTTCTTGCCAATGACATTGTAATGGGTCCGAATCACTTGTTTATAATCTAAAGCTGGATTTAGACTGAAGGAATTCGTTTAAATTGCCTAGTATATATTTCATTGATGACTAAAGGAATAAAATGAAATCTAGAAATCTCTATGTATACAACGTTTGATTAGACCATGTCTTTCAAGCAGAATAGTTCATAAAGTTAATGATGGTTCAAATTGTTGCCGGTAAGAGAAATGGATTGATTAATGAGGACTTTGTGATGGATGATAATGGAATGGTGGTCCCGCCTGCGCTAACGGTTTTCGCCGGCGGGGCACCAGTGGAGGATGATAAGATGAGCAAGAGGTCAGGTCAGTTAGCCCATCGTCACAAATTCACCAAGAATTTATCACGATGATTTGCAGGGGGAACCACGTGCACGTCAACCTGATATGGTACATTGCTAGCAATAAGATCAGTCCACATTACTAACAATCCCCTTTCGCCCCAGTAATGAGGACTACGATCCCATTGCTAGCAATGTACCATGTAAGGAGAAGTGATTTTATCACGATAGGCTATCTGACCTGACGTCATTCTCATCTTATCATCCTCCACTGGTGCCCTGCCAGCGTATATCGTTAGTGCAGGTGGACGAATCATTCCATTATCATTTATTTTAAAAAAATCCAGACTAATCGATGGATCGATCGAGTGACAAGTCGTCTCGTACATAGTCTAAACAATTGACTACAATTTAACTTTTGAAGTTTTTACATTTAACATAGTAAGCGACCTCGATATACACTTTATAAATTGCATTAAACTTTGGAATTGAAATACGCCGTCTTACTTTAATACTTTTATCTAATCAATTTGCATTGTAAAATACACAGCTGTAATATATCTATTTGACCATGTATTTGTGTGTGTATGTGTGGTTGAACAAATAAGTATAATTATATGCGTGTACATGTAAAAACTAACTTCAATGATTAACATACGGCTGTTACATTGTTTTATTACGGAGTTCCGGTGTCTACCTTCCGTTTTCATCATCATCATTCATCATCTGATGATAAAATCGGAGGGTAAGCATTTCCAATATATATGAGAATATTATTTGTTATAAATAAACTTATATATAAATAATATTATAATATATGTGTCTTCCAAACTCTGTTAGGAGTAGGATTTTAAAAAAAACTTCACCATAGACTTGAAGACTAGACTTTTTGTAGTCAGGGAGGATTGTTAGTAATGAATAGAATACAATTTGTGAGTATGGATGGATGTTTATTTCTCTTTCACGCAAAAACTACTGAACGGATTTTGATGTAACTTTACAGTAACATAGCTTATACATCAGAATAACACATAGTCTATAATTTAAAAAGATTATATGTAAATTGGGCTATATATAATGATAAGTGTGATGCAGACGAAGTCGCACGGGTCAGCTAGTACTCTATACGACTAATACGTAGAGTCGCATATGCAAACGGTTCAATGACTTGCATGAATTTTATTTACAACGTCATACGCGTGCTATGTACATTGTTAATAATGTACATCATGCCAAATAATCTATTAATAGGAGAACAAATTCATCTCCTTACTCTGTGCTATAGAGTGTAGAACTCTATAGAGACACTATGGTTGTTTAGTTGCCTCTATGCGGATAATTGTGTGCTACCGTACGTCTTAGTATTTTTTCTGTTTTTCCGCTTACATTTAAGTAACACAACGGGTTTTGATAAAGTTTCGAGAGATTCCTCCGGAAAATTTATGGTGTAATAGAACTGCATAAATAGAGTTGTCATTAATTTAGTAATGAAGGCGAATGATCGCTTAGCTAGCAATCTACCATGTCAGGTTGACCTCCACGCGGTTCCCCCGAATATGTCACGATGGGCTGACCTGACTTCGGGCTCTTATCATTCTTCTCCCCTCCGATCGGTCCCTCATCCAATTAAACGGAGATCGAAATTACGACGGCCTGAGCCGAGGTTCGTACCCCTAGCTGTGCCTTCAGACTAAAGTCGTATCCGTCAGACGGGAGCTGGCATGAAGCCGCTCCATAAGTCCTTCCGCGGGTTTGGAATGCCACCTGCACTCACCCCCTATCGTCCGATGAAGCTGTAAAGGCCAGCTAAGGCCAACTGCATTAGAGTAATCCGAAAAAATAAAACATCCGTCCACCCTTCCACCCTTCCTGGGACCTCGCCAGCATGAACGAGGTTGTGCTTTTACGCTTGTTTAGATTAATATATTATATGTATATATTTGTTTTGTTTATAGTTATGTATGTTTTATGAATGTACTAATGATATTTTGACGCCACACAATGGTTTGTGTGCGATGTGTTACGCAGTTACGCGTATTTTCTCAGCGGGAGTCGAATTCGTCCCACGCTGTTTATAGATATTTCGTCACTGAGCCGACGGTGAAATCGACAAATTTTATGACTTGTCTATAATTTTACGAGTAAAATTGTGTTTAAGAGCAATACGTGTATAAGGGTAGAGATAGTTTGTTTATTTAAAAAATCGAATTTACAGAGTAAAGAGACGTTAAAAAGTTAAAGTTTGTGATTATGGATGGATGTTTGTTACTCTTTCACGCAAAAACTACTGAACGGATTTTGATGAAACTTTACAGTAATATAGCTATCATATATATATATAGCATTAGAATAACATATAGGCTATAGTTTAAAAAGACACTATATAAATTGGGCGATATATGATAAGTGTCATGCAGACGAAGATGCGCGGGTCAGCTAGTAATATATATATGATATATTTGACCGTATATATAGTAGTAATAAATTACAAATACAGTGCATTTAACGCCAAAAGATCAAAGCGCCAAGTTTTACATAATATTTTCAATATAAATGCTCCATAAGTTATGTTTGCGTGTATTGACTTTTTATCAGCTACTTCAGTACATAGGGATAGATATAGGAATTAAGAAACTCATATACCACAAAAACACTGAGATAAACAAGATAACTAAAAGATAAAAACGCACATGCGGACGTAAAGGCATTTTCGCTACGGATAAATCTCATAATAATATAATAATGTTATAGATGATATCAGGGTCGGCAACGCGCAAGTGATACCCCTGGTGTTTCAGGCGTTCATAGGCTACGGTGACCATTTACCATCAGATGGGCCGTATGCTTGATTGCCACCATAGTAGTATAAAAAAAAAAGATGACCGAAACCATTTTTAGGCAACCATTGCGATTCAACCCACGGCATCATTGTGTTAGAATAACATATTTAGTTTGATTTCGAATAAAAATAATGTTTAAAGAAGATAGTAAAACGATATTCGAATTCGTTATCTTTTTGTGAAGATATCGCTTAACAAACATTGTGACTGATGCGGGATCAATATGGGATGTTACTGGTAACTTGTCCGCCATTCTTTTTATAAATATTTGTATTTTTTTGATACCTACTTACTTATTTATGATTAAGCAGTTTTAATTATAACCAGTCTCACTTTTATTATTATATTTTAGTATCTTTTCATAGTTAAGTTACAACCCAAACAGTATACTTTCAAATTGATTCTATATTGGTCTAGCGGTGTAGCACTCCGCCTTACTTCCGATGGTCGCGGGTTCGATTCCTCGCACGGCACAAACATTTGTATTCATGACTATGATAGTTCGTTTCGGTTTGAGTGTTTTTATGTATAGTATGTATGTATTTATGAAAAAAAAAAATATCCTATGTACATTGTATGTTATCTAGTACCCATAACACAAGCTTTAGCTAGCTTAACTTGGGCGCTGTCTGAATTGGCCTGAGATTATTATTATTTTTTTAGTAATAAGACGGTATTTTTTGTTTAAAAAAATATTTTTAACACTACATAGTTAATTTCATGGAATTTTAAGGCGTGGTGTCTATTGCGTGTCGAAGGTTCTTCTAGTGGTGACCTTTAGTATTACATAGGTACAGTAGGCGAGACCGGGGACCGCATATTTAGCTATGTAGGTGCCACTTAACAGGTGGGCTGTCTGACTATTCACCTTCATATAAAGATGTTTTTGAATAAATACAGTACAGTCAAGTATAATAATAATAATAATAATAATTTTTATTTCAGACAACATGATCCATTGTGTTAGTAACAGCTTAATGACATAACTTATCCTATGTTAGTAATAAAATATATAATAAAATAAAAATGTAATTTTTAACATATTACCTGTCCCACCCAGTGTCTTAGAATGGGACAGTCTACTTTACAAGCAATTGTCTTCAGGACACTGTTGGAACTCGCCCGCACTCTGCCCAATAGGGACGTTTTAATAATAATTGCCAAAATTTTTGTACAAAAATTCCCAAACTTAATGCAATAGTGGTGCAATAGTCTCGATTTTAGAAGAAAATTAAAGTACAAAAATTTTTTTTGGGTGATTTTAATTCGATAGCTTTCTTAATGTCATTATTAGGTATTCAACTTTGTTAGTATTGAATTTATGCTACAATTTAATTTACCGTTTTTTTTGTGTTCTTACTAAATATACATGTAATGATGAAGCACATAATTATATTATACTAGCGACTCGTCCCGACTTCGCACTCGCATGTATTACACATATAAACCTTCCTCTAAAACACTATTTATTGCTGAAAACTGCATTAATATCCGTTTTGTTATTTAAAAGATATTAGCGAATAGACAGCGGCAGTGATTTTGTTTTACTTTATTTGTTTACCATAGTAAATATATAATTATTATCTGGTAATGTCTACTCCATGTCATCCCCTAGTAAAAGATAATAAAGCAAACAAACCACAAGATACCAGATCAAAAGAGGTAAGACTTCAAAGTCTGGTCACGTAATACGTTTAAAGATTGTTGTCATGATTATACTGATTTCTCATTCACCAATGATAGCAGCAATGTTTTGTTTTATAGTATGTAAAAATATAAGAATAGAATAGAAAATCATTTATTCAAATAAACTTACTTACATTGAAGCACTTTTGAATAGTCATTACATTTTTTTAATCTACCACTCATTCGGAAACCTGTCTCATCACAAGAAGAACGAGCAAGAAACTTGCGTGTTGCTCTTTTAAATAATTTTATTATTACTTTACATTTTTAAGTTTAAGTGTGTGAATACAAAGCACTGATTCAATTAAATAATCAAATAGGAAAAAATATTGAATATATAACCAATTGGTTAAACAATTAATAAGAGGAAATCAGTCATAGCGACTAGAGCATACCAATCCCTTCAAGCAGCACCCGTTTACGAGTATGACGGATGAGCCAGCCATCACTGCACTCGACCATATTTTAGAGAGCCCAATGACCCGGCCCACCATGCCACCACAAGTCTAAATACTATGTAGTAGCGTATACTCCATGTCCCTAGTAAAATTCGACTAAGTAAACAAACCACGAGACACCAGGTTAAAAGAAGTAAGACTTCAAAGTCTGGTCATGTAATACGTTTGTGAAGATTATACTGATTTCTCATCACCAATGATAGCAGTGGATCTACAGACTAGGAAAGAAATAATTTTGTTGGCAGACACGAGTATGATATCAGCAATAATAGTATAACTGATTCTACGTCATGACTCAGTTTTTACACCATTACATTACTAAAAACGCCTACCACATTGACATTGTGTTGAAGTGCTTTATATTATTTTATCACGGATTGAATTAATAATAAATAACCCTAGACGATTAACACAGCGCCATCTAGTCATAAGTTAAGCAGAGTAAGTGTTATAGGTATTAGACAACTGATATAAATACTTAACTATTTTTTTGTAAATACAAAACATACATAGGAAACATCCAGATCGATATTAACATTTTCAACCTAGGTAATCTCTAATCCCTACTAATATAAATGATGCTTGGGGGCCTAACATTAAATGGGGGGAATGTAATGTAATGTATGTTGGACTTGGGGGGAATAATATAAATGATCATCATTTATATTTTTCCCCCCAAGTCCAGGGTCGTAAGCTTGATTCCCACCTACATCTTAAAAAAAAATCGGTGCGGTGTATCAGTGGAGGATGATAGGGTGAGTGTGAAATTAGGTCAATTTGACGAATTCATTAGGAATTAAGCACTATGGTTTCCAGAAGACGCCGCATGAAGTGCGACCTACCATGGCATATGTATTGCTAGCAATAGGGCCGATCTTCTATGGCTTTTCTCCTCCCCCGCCCCCCTATTAGATTTGAAATTAGTGTGTTATCGTGGTTTTGGGTCATTGGGGCCAAAGTTTAGAAATTAGGACCCTTTAGATCTGTATACATACGATATACTGTAATGTATGTATGTACATGACTCAGGATAATAGATCATTTAGGCCACGTTGTCCACTCCCTGTAGCACTCGCTAGTGGAATCGAGTTGTATAATTGTATATAACTCGATTCCACTAGATTTACTATGTAACAAATTAATTCAACTCCACGCATGTCACCCCTATTTTGATTACTTATCTAATTTAATTCTAAACTGTTAAATTCCATTGTATTTAATTTAGATTAATGGCATTTTTATCCTCACTTTGTAAGTTAATGGCTGTTGCCAAGAACATATCAACGACGTAATTAGTTTATTGAATTTATTATGTCTATTTAGTTGCTCATATTATATGAGATCTAAAAAGTCGTATTTTAAAACTTGTAGTCCCAAGACTCTACAATTGAGACTACAGCATGGGGTTTTTCAAGACGAAGATTTTCCATTTCGTGGTATAAAATAAAACATAATCCCAGTCAAGAAATCTCTAAACTTTTCATCTACATTGTTTAAATTCATTGATATAATGTAATGAATACTGTCAAATTCAAATTTAAGAACATTTATTCATGTAGGTCATTTTAGTCGCTTTACCGTCCAGTTCTGTATACAGATTCAATTGAGAAGAACTGGCAAGAAACTCAATAGATTTTTTTTTAATAAGCCAGTTTATTAACAATGTATATTTATAAAGGTGTCTATGTGTAACATTAAATGAAAATCCCGTGCATGCACGCTTGTCATTAAAGTAATCGTTTAGTCGTATTGTCCACGCCACGTTTTCATTTTTAATACAATTCATTGTCTATGGCCCTACTACACAATTGCGGAGCTGGGTAAATAGAAGTCTTATATTATTCAAGTTTTAACTTTTATTAGAATCACGTAGAATCTCGCTGTTTTCCAAATTGAGTGTACTTATGTCGAAAGCACTTAAGCGGACGACTGCGTCGACACTCGTAAACTTAGGTGTAAACTGGGGAAGACATAAATAAGCAGCTTGTCGCTTAGACACTGATGGGTGCTATATACATATTAAACATATATACAAATCAATAGGTCTGTAAACACGTTGTTTAACCCAGTTTAAAAATAAGTTTATCACTCTAATGACTGCCATGATCTAGCAGTTTAGCACACAGCTTTAATTTAGATTCCTCGCCCAGTATAAAGATTTGTATTCATAAGTATGATTGTTTGTATTGGTCTGAATGGTATATTATGTATGTATTTACAAAAAGAAATATTTAAGTGTTGTCTAGTAAACATAACACAAGCGTTGCTTAGCTTGTCAGTCAATGTCGTCATATGTATTGCTATTATTATTTCATAATAGTTTTGTTTCCATTAATTTTTGTTTTTAGAAGAACAAAAATGTAGCTACTTGTAAAACATTGTATGTAAGTAGACACCAATAAAATACAAATATGGCTAATAAAAATTAATAGTCTTGATAACTAGCATTCCCGACCCTGAACCGTAAAGTGTGGGTCCATAAATAAAGTAAACAAAGCACTAAAGAACAGATTTTCCGAAATTTTCACCAGTATGCACATTAAGAAATTCGGGTTAGGCGACTGGCAATGACTACTTTAGTAAAATAAATACTAGGCACGCATAAATACCAGATGTTATACACAAGTTTTTTTATCGGTTCATTGATCTGCCATAATCATATAAATTTGTCAAGAGTAGTTAACGGATCGTCTAATCAATCGACGGATATAGATTTACCTTGACGGCTATCGGCGCTAACATGATCTCTATTCGTCGAGAGCTATCTCCTATTTATAGTTCTTTAACTATCCAATTATTTTGTATGTGGCTCGTTTCGTAAAAATATAACGGAGCAATACAGTGTAAAAATTTTGTTTTGTTACTTAATCAATCAACAGTTGAACTTATGTAGATGAAAACTCATGTTGTGTATTCACTTCTACAAGTATCTATTTGCGTAAAAATATACCGAAGAGCTTTCTGAAGATGAAGTCAGCAGTCTCGACGAAACCAGTATAGTGCTAACTGGTATTTATTATCTCTAATAAGATAAGATTTCCAAATCTAATCAAGTCAATGATAAATATAAATCAAACGCTCCACTTCTAAGGGCCTAAACACATCTTTTGACAACTTGATTTTCATAATACTAAGTGTTTCATTATAGTAGCACCCTACAAAACAAAATTCAAAGGATTAAAAAATCGAAAGGGAACATGCATATATTCGTTATATCACGTACTTAATTTGTTTATCTGACATTTGTTATTAAGGTTAGGTTGTTATAAAATTTGTTATATCAAGATATTTGTATAGTTTCATTTAACCCCAATATTACGTACTCCTCTTGTTCAATCAAACATCGTCTAATAATGGTAACACAATTTGATCAAAGTACAGTATGTATTTTCTATAATTATTTAATGGAGGAAACGTTATATAAAGGTTTTAAGTCTTTTTTTGTAGTTGAAAATTTGTTATAAATAGGTTGTTCGTAATATAAAATTATATTTTTGTATTTTTATATTAAATTACATTGATTCCTATGAGCAATTCAAGAAGAATACGAGCAAATTGTTAAATCTAGAAAAAAAATATATTGGTAATTAATTATATTGGTTGTACTGTAGTAAGCTACTTGAAAGCAGAAGTTGCAAATGGGACAGGTGTCAATGCAGACATCTTCATGCAAAATCTTATTCATGACGGTCTCTATAGCTTTGCTATAAGATTCCTTTTTTAAACTTCATGCAAAATCTTTTCATGACGGTCTCTATAGCTTTGCTATAAGATTCCTTTTTTAAACTTCATGCAAAATCTTTTCATGACGGTCTCTATAGCTTTGCTATAAGATTCCTTTTTTAAACTTCATGCAAAATCTTTTCATGACGGTCTCTATAGCTTTGCTATAAGATTCCTTTTTTAAACTTCATGCAAAATCTTTTCATGACGGTCTCTATAGCTTTGCTATAAGATTCCTTTTTTAAACTTCATGCAAAATCTTTTCATGACGGTCTCTATAGCTTTGCTATAAGATTCCTTTTTTAAACTTCATGCAAAATCTTATTCATGACGGTCTCTATAGCTTTGCTATAAGATTCCTTTTTTAAACTCCATGCAAAATCTTTTTCATGACGGTCTCTATAGCTTTGCTATAAGATTCCTTTTTTAAACTTCATGCAAAATCTTATTCATGACGGTCTCTATAGCTTTGCTATAAGATTCCTTTTTTAAACTTCATGCAAAATCTTATTCATGACGGTCTCTATAGCTTTGCTATAAGATTCCTTTTTTAAACTCCATGCAAAATCTTTTTCATGACGGTCTCTATAGCTTTACTATAAGATTCCTTATTTATGCCGTTGCGTTTACCAACGAATTATTGATCCTTGGATAATTCGTATGTTACTTTAATTCTCATTCACCACATATCGATTATTATAAACATTCCCTTACTTCGTGTACGTGCTGGGAATTAATTGGGTCAGTGTCGTGAATAGCTTGAATAGTTGCGTGGGGCTTTGTTGTGTTACTTTTAAAATCAACCCCGGCATACCCTGCTTCGTTTGTTGAGTTTCAGTTGTTGCTTTTAGGCCTGTTTATAAAGGGCGTTTAAAAATCGGTGTTAACTTGGCACCGGCGGTAATATCATTATTATTGTGATATCATTTGTCAGTGTCTGGTTTAGATTAATAAGCCGTCATCTGTCTAAATACCTATTTAGTTATCAAACTTTTTATTGAAAATTGAGTAATTTGAAATTATATGAAGATGAGAAAACGCAAACACGTAATTTTCATTTGAACTTCTATTATTCTAATTAAAATAACTCATGATAATCAGTATCATGAGTTATTTTAATTAGAATAATAGAAGTAGCATAAGAGATACCGTTTTTAAATGAAAATTACGTGTTTGCGTTTTGTCTAGCGATCTCAGATCCATTGTTTGAAAAAGAGAGAAAGGTCTTGTTTAATATACTTGGTTGTTCGATTGCTAAATCATATGGTACGTAGACATTTGGCAGCCTTTATATTTTGAAGCATAGAGAAATTCTAACGACTTATAGACATTTAGATGATCGTAGTGAATTCGCTGCGGTCCATTTGGGAAGACCATATTTATTGGTCGTACAACTTCAAAATGCTCGCTTTATGGCATCTTAACATGTGAGTGAAAGCTTTGATAATACGTTTTCATTGTGGTTTCATTATAGTTTACTCCATTAAGTAATAAAATTTGGAGATTTACGCAACATCTCCAGTCACAATTGGACGAGCAGTACCAAATTGTTTCTAATTACCTCACTGCGATATAGCTGACGATTGTAAAAGTTAACGAAGATTTATCGTTTTAGAAATAATACTTATGATGTAATCCACAACAAAGGTATGAAATTATGCTTTGTGTATTCAGCGCTGGATTTAGAATTCTTTAGACTTTAGCTTTTGGAAATGTGTTATATGTTGCATTTGAGTAAATGATAATAATAAACTTTTTTAAACTGTCTCAAGAAAGAAGCTTTTTGGCTATACTATTTTAAATATTCAGATTAATAATAAATGTATGTGCTGAATATTTATTCATAATAAAAAAATGCATTTATTTCAATGTAGACCAAGTGATTTCGCTATTCTCCTGTACTGTTTGTATGTTTAGACATTTATGTAAAAACGTGGTATAAAATTTACTTCGAAAAATAATAGGTAAGGGTAAATAAACTTGCGGTTGATTTGATGGTAAGTGATTACGTCGCCCATGAGCGCCAGAGTAATTGCAAATGTGTTGCCGGCCTTTTAGGGGTAAGCTCTTTTTTTGAAGGTTTTAATATCGTATAGGAAAACCATAGCTGGAAGGTGATTCCACAATGTGGTTTTGCGTTTCTAGAAAACGCAAATTGAAGAGCTGAATCTAAAAGAAATCTCCTAAGATTACATACCATTTACTATCAATCCGAAGTTCATTGTATTAAGACTAACATACATGTTTTCTTTAACAGCGTCAGCAGAAGCCCTAGACCGAGCGAGATTAGCACGAGAGAGGCGCGAGGCCGAACAGAGGAAACGGTTAGACGAATTGCGCGCGCACGCCGCGGCTGCGCAGGCGCAACGTGAGAAGCGAGACGAGGAGCGGCGCCGGAGGCAGGCCGAGCAGCGCGCCAGGGACGACGACAGGCGGCAGCAGGTCGGTGTGAATATGCCTGTCGTAAGTTAGAACTAATTTACTAATCAGGGAACCAAGGTTGCTTGCAATTCGTAATATGGTACATCGTAACCTCACAACACCGGAATAAACCATACATAGTTATTTTTAAACGTAACGTGTTTAATATACTTTACTAAATGTGCGGTTACATTACGCGTGAAATTTGTAGCCTATGAAATTATGATGTATAAACTATATTAGTGCAAAGTTTCATCAAAATCCATTCTGTAGTAATAGTAACAAACATCCATCCATCCATACTCACAAACTTTCACCTTTATAATATTAGTAAGAGATTTATATTGTTAAAAGGGTTTTGAATTGAATTTGAATAATTTTATGGTAAACTAGCTACTCGCCCCAGCTTCAGTGTAGGTGTATTATAAACCTTCCTCTTGAATCACTCTATCTATTAGAAAAACCGCTTCAAAATCCGTTGCGTTGTTTTAAAGATTTAAGCATACATAGGGACGGACAGACAGCGACAGCTACTTTATTTTATACAATGTAATGATAAAGGTATTTACCTATCCCGACGATTCGACTATTTTGCACTAGCCGTGGTCACTAGCTGACTGGAGTAACGCCGATTTCAATTATGGTAGGTGCCAGCAGTTTTTCTACTACTTTCGAGAAAGATATCTTAATTTTGCATAAAATTATTGGTGTTATGTCCCGGTTAACAATATAAATAGTATAAACATACATATCTGTATATCACATGCCTATATGTTCTTCGAATTCTAATTCCGAACGTAGATGCAAACAGAATGCTAGTGGCAGACCGCCACAACTGCAGATATGTGTTTCTATCGAATGCCTACATTCCTATGACATCGGCATGCAGCCTGAATACTATGAAAGAGCGACAAACAAAATACAAACTGAACCTTAAAGTCACAAAGGCAAAAATTATAATTTTGTTTAATAACAAAATATCTGGGGTTTATGATGAACAAAACAATCTTTCCGTCTACGGGCCCAAAATACGTAATTACTTACATACATTATTTTTGTATGCATATATACACGTATTGAGCTTTACCATTCGTTTCGTTTTGGAATTCGAAAAAAGATATTTCGACGTCATCAAAATAGTACAGACTTAAATAATGGCACCTTTAAACTCTTTTAACCTTTAAACTCCTGACTGGCTTTCGGGTTATGGTTTATGGTTTTGGTAATATTGCTTTTTTGACCGACCGCAGTAGCGATGAAATAGAATATTAATTTAGTCTAGGAAGTACTACTACACAATTTGTATATTTATATATTAACGGTTGAAAGCGGAATTCTCGTAACTTGAAAAACCCAACTTTAAACCAGAGCAAAAAAATAACATGTACACTATTGTACACTCTTCTCTTAAGAAGTATTATATACGACCTCGGTGGTCTAGCGGTCTAGCACACCGCTTTACGTCCGATGGTCGCGGGTTCGATTCCTCGCACGGCACAAACATTTGTATTCATGAGTATAATTGTTTGTATCGGTCTGGGTGTTTTCTCTTGTATAATATGTAAGTATTTACGTCATTTATTTAAATCATTATATTCAATTACTTTCAGTATATAATTACTATAATATATTATTTTTCATACTCATAGTTATTACTGCAAGTTCGCATACTTCAAACTATATAATTAATATGTTCACATGAAAAACATGGGAGCTCCCACACCAACGAACGTAACTGCATTAAACATTGCTTCCAATAACACATGATATTTAATGCCAATCGTGTATTACAATTCTATCCATACAGTAAATTATGTTGTAATCAAATTGTTTGCTGTCTGTATGTGTACAAAACATATCATCACTCTACGATGAAAAGGAGTAGAACTGCAATGAAAAATGTAGCAAAAAAGGCGAGAATGTGACGCAGACGAAGTTGTCTTTTCTACATTTATAAATATTTATATTGTATCGTAGATATGACAGATATACTTGTTACACGGCTATTTAATAAGGATAGCTGTATTCTTCAATCTTTAATACCAACATTACAGAAAGTCAAACATTTATATCTTGCCAATATAGCCATTAAATTGTTGCCGCTGCGATTTGATATTGTTCCATTCTCCACGAAATTTTAAGTTTGACAAGACATGTAGTGGCAAGACAAGAAATTAGTTTTTCTTTTGGGAGCTCCAAAAGAAACACAAATTTCAAATCCCGCGCGAATAACTCAGCAATATTTTGCTCAAAATGCAATCTCCCGCAGAATGCCGGCCGAGCCGGACTGCAACACATCGTAACTTCACTTTCTCCATTCAAGTAATATAATAGTTACGTACGGTGAAAATTAGAAATTACAGTGCACTGCGAAAACAAAACAGCCACCGACAGTTGTAAATAATGACAAAACACTGCTAGCAAATAGCTATTTAATGTCTCACCTGTAGGATACGGCAACAAAAGTGTAAAAGATTTAACGTCTAAACAGTTTTTTAAAGGTATCGTAAATCGGAGCAATCACTATAATAAAACATTAAAGAGAAGGCATATTTTATATATTAATAATTGATTTCGGTATGTCTACACCACGACCGTAGCAAACAAACAGATTACGAATAGAATATAAATAAAAGTCTTTTTTGGATAATGCGTTTGGAAACTCATCATAGGAGAGCATTGCAATACAGTATATATGACTTGTTCTACAATGAATTCCACTAATATGCTTGGCAGAAACGATTACAAAAATCCATTCAATTCAAGCGTTTCGTGCCCAAAAAAGTAGAATTTCTAAGATAGTAGTTGAAAAATGTACCCGATTCCGTGCAAGAAATTCTATGGCCTGTAAAATGTTGAATGTTGAAATCTAGCAAATTTATGTATTTCACTGGCTGTGCCCCGCCATTTTGCATGCTGTGCCGTCTAATTTAAATGGAATTTTAGCGCCCCTCCTGGCCGCCACCCTAGACTTTGAATTCCCTTAACATTTCCCCTTGCTCTTTTTTTTTGTTCGACTCAGTCGCAGCTTCATATTTAATAGCCTTACAATCTTCCTTAGCTTTCATACAGCTATAAAATTTAAAAAGATTTTTTCAAATACAACTTGTAGTTTCAGAGATTAACGCGTTTAAATGAATAAACAAACCCTTCCACTTTTATATATTGGTATAGGATTATGTAGGATAGTTTTGACTCTAAATCACGGGTAAAGCCATACGTCGCAGTAGAAACTATAAGAGATCACGGTTTATAACTAATAGGTGCATTTACAATCCTTTAGTAGACGAAATATGCATAATATGAATGCTATGCATGCTATTATGAATAGTTTAGTTTAATACTTCCTATAGTATGGGAAAACTACGTAGGCATCATTATGCAATGTTTTTCATTATTTTGATTAAACATAATTTATATTTGTGAATGCCTATTTGTCAGACGTTTACAATTTGTAGAATATTGGATGGAGCATATAATTTAAAGATGATTCTAGAATAAACTGCAGATTTAAAGGTACACTTTCATAAACCATTACTGAATCTACACTGTTATATAGTGCAATATATACGAATATTAGTGTAATAGATACTGACTGATTTTTACTTTGAAGGGATTAAGATCTTTTTCAAGTTTAAGAGTCATTACTATTATTCTGTGTGGTATAAATCGTTCTTACGTCTTGCCTTTCATTTGTACAATCAATTAGACCCTCAGGATTACGCTTGCCAATTAGCACAGTTTACTGTTGTTGCTTTGCTTACACTACAGCAACTCTGTATCAACCATCTATCTATTGTTACATATTTTTATTATTTTAAACACAATTGTCTATATAACTAATATTTGTTTGTTGTACTGATCATGAGTCATTCGTCATTAATTTTCCATTCATATTTTAGAACAACATTGTTACGTATTCATTATTATATATCGTTTATAACCGGTTGAAGATTCTTGAAATTCGTAAGAGGTCAGAATTATCGTAACCCGACTAATATACATAATGATCGTTCTTGTTTTTAATAAAATATATTAATAACACTAAAACATTTTATATATTCTATTAAATTAATAACGATTTCGGTACAATTTGTCATTTTAATACATTGCATTGTAGAAATCAATTTGATAACCAAATTACGTATATTCGTTTACGTATGTTCTTGGCTTTTTGCCACACTTTTATAAAAAAAAGTGTTGAATTATCGTCCTATATAACATGAAAGTGAAACCTCAGATACCACAGACGCGTAACCGCAGAATTTGCAGATTCAAAGATAAAGAAAAACAGTTATACTTCTTTAAATCGAATAAAAACATTTTCGCGGACCGTTGTAAATTTTACGTGTGAGAAGGCCCGTGTGCTTGCTTACTATTTTCGTAGTACGAAGGAAATTATCGACAGGTAAACCTGACAAAATATTTAATTTATTATTGAAAACTTCATTTTGACTATTTAAACCCTTACCATTGACGCCTAGTATTGGCTAAAACTAGTGGAGACACTTCTTCAAATGGATGACGATAAAAATAACTTCACTCGAGAACTATAATAATAGTTATATTTTAACAGAATGAGCCTACCACTAGAGACAATAAACAATATGCTGTCTCGTTCTTTTTAAACCTGTACAGGAGAGTGTTATCCGTAAAAATATAAAGGTAATTTTAATCAGACTGTATATTTACATTTAGTTTTATTTACAGACACTAAATTCTTATAGATGCGCATCGCAACGCGCAGTATTCTCAAATTCCAATGTAAATTTCGAACATACCTACACGTTGCATAAGCGTGTCCTTGCTTAGATGATGTCACTATGCTGCTACACTTCTCACAAAGTGCTGATTTACGTTAATGAGACGAATATGGTGGCTCATTAGTGGCTCTGCCTTTCTATTTGGTTGTTTTGATTTTCATTCTTTAGTCTTGGTCTTTAGTTGAGGGCGTTTGTATTATCTCTTGCTTGGTTCCTTAATGGCTAAAGCAGAAAGGCTAGCATGAAATTTGGTTTACAGTTGTGTACGTATCGTTTGAAACAACACACATATCTCTATCAGAATTTATGAGTTATCTTGCGGACAATATCGCAGAGAAAATTAGTTTACTCATAAAGCGAACAGACTCACGAGAATTTATTTGCTATTTTGAAATAGCCCAAACATGAACTTAAAGTGCTTATTATGTTACGCGCTAAATCACAAAAGAGGCATTTTAGTGATTTGATCGAACATATTGTACCAGGTGACCGGGTCAATGGTTATATAACGGCCTATTGTCAATTATGAGGTCATGCGCAATAGCTCTCGTAACGTGCGTGTGCGCAGATACGGCAGTAAACGTTTATATTGTTGAATCCAGATAAAGGGCTAAATAAAGCAATGATACTGAATTGCGGATTCAGAAGCTATAAGCTGATTTCATATGGGCACAAACTTTACAATTAACAAAATCTTTTATTACTATGAATTATTATTTGTGTAAAATACTAGTTTTCCTAATTGCATGGCAAAACTAAAAACGATTCATAATAGCGTCATCTATTGTTGTAAATGCTTCAGTAAAAGAAATGTTTTATATATTATAATTAACTAGCGACCCACATCGGCTTCGCATAATTTATGTCATACTTATGCATCTAATATAACACGTAAACTTACCAGAATAATATACCTACATATTGAAAATCGTATAAGTTTTGAACAACTAAGAAAAGAAACGAACAAACGAAAACAGTGTATTTGTTTAATATTAGTTTTAAAGTATAAAATCTATTACTTTTCTTAAGAACCCATAGATACCTCGTTTTGGAATACATTTATTAGTATTGAACTTGCGTATAATTGTAAGGCGGCTGATATTGTAAATCACTCGATGTTATGCATACATAACATCGTTGAAAATCTATAAATGAATACTAATCAGAAACCAGAAATGAAGTATCGGAAACTCATATTCGGATTACTAAAACATTCAAGACCGCACCCATTAATGGTGAACTGAAATGAGACGGTGTTGGTGCATCAAAAATAATTCAAAATGAACCCTCAGCATGCGGCGACAAAAATAACGGCCACTTCCTTACGACAGCATTCCGACGCTTGCATCCATAGCTTAGAGTATTTTAAATTCACTGCAGATATGTTGAATATCTCCTTTAATTTTATGTTACAATAGTATTTCATTATAATTATTTTTTTCTAAAATAATTACTATAGTGTGATAACAGTGCACGTTCTGTGAACTTTCCAGCATATTTTCATCTGAATTGTGTTAAAGTGTCCATTTTTATTTAATTATTAATAACATCATAAATGTCTCCTTGTCGTCGCAGTGTAAGTTTATTTCAATGTTTTTATTTGCTTTGACATTTCACTTCATGGTAATAATTTAATTAGTGTTTCATTTTCATCAGTTTACCAATATTTGATTTACTTATTTACTAGATTACCATTTTTTTATGTCCCCAATGATTCGATGATATCATTGGTTATATCATGTAAGTGACACACAATCATACGCATATTGTCATCAACTATTATAGTATAGGTGCTCTATATTATAAGAAACAAGACAGCGAACATTTGGGTAAAACCAACGTTTTGTTCCGCCCTAAAATAAATTTATTTTAGAAATCTATCATCATCATTTGGCTATTCGAATTTTATTTTTTCATCATCAGTAAAATTTTTGCAAATCAACAATATTTGTTTTACATTAACCAATCTCTCAGAACATTGCTACTTTAGTAAAAAAAACTGTTAACCTACACTTACTAATTCGTGACTTCATTTGCCATTGAAGTTGTATGAATAACTCAAGTGGAATATTTTTATAAACGTGCGAGAATTCGTTTAATCCAGGGGATTATTCCAAATTTTTAACTTGTATAAACTACATATATTGTTTTTATATTGTCTACGTTAATAATATTATCTGTATAAAGGTCATCTTAGCTTTACGTGTGTAATATGTGTAAGCAAAACAGAGACAACGAAGGTTCTAGAATATAACTGAAAACATGTAGATCTAATTGTAATTGGTTGTGAAGTTTAATCTTTGTCTTTTATCTGCAGAAAAATAATCCGTAGAAATATTGTACTCGAGATTTAACTATAATATCACGAATTATTAATTTTATATGTATACCTATGTATATAAAATAATTGCTCTCGACTAATATGTAATAAATGTCACATGTCACATAATTCAGGAGAACAGATAAGAAACGAGCAGCACAGATAAGAACATTCAAGGTAACACAAAAATTAATGACAATCTTGTACTGCATTGCCGACAAGCTAAATAAATATATAATTGCACTGGTATTAATGAAAACGATTATATAAATGATTATTATGAACGCTGCGAATCAATTGCGTGATAACCTGTAGGAAAAAATAATATTGTAGGAACTCAACGGGTAGCTAACTGATTCTTAACAGTTCGTGTCGATGAACAGAATGACAATACGCTATTGTTATATGAACCATTATTCTGAAAAAAGGTACAAAGATCAACTTTTTGCATTTTATTAAATATATATTTAAACTCCAGTAGTGGCATATAGGTATAGTGCCTATCTAATGGTAAACAGTTACCGTAGCCTATAGATATATATTTTATTAGAATACTATGAATATTAATGCCAAGCCTTCTGTTCAGTTCATCCATTAATGTTATATAACATTGACTCATTGACTTGTTTGTTAAAGAAACCTCAAATTATTAGAATCACCATTATTAACTATGTATTTGTCTTTATTGATGTTCATAAATATTTATATCTTGTTGATACTATTATATCAATTCCATCTGGCAGCATGGCAGTGAAAGTTGGGATCATAACATTGACACATATAGCAGAAACGCTCAATGTCGCGAAAATATCCCAAGGTTCCTTCACGCTTGACATTGACTCTCGATCTGTCGACGATCCGGCTGCTTTCATTTCGCCACTGCATTTAGGAAATGGCCTATATTTTATTTTAAACCGATTAACGGTATTTTATGTACTTTTAATACAAGCGGATCTATATCTCGTCTTTTAAGATTAGCAGAGAAAATGTAGTTTATGATAATATGTTATCATATCTTTGTAGTGCCACAGATTTTCATCTTTCAGTACTTTAGTACTGACTTTTTACGATTTCCTATTAAACTCTCATTGTCTATACCGCAGATGTCTAAAGGTATTGCTATTACATACGTATTTAATAGCAATACCTTTAGACAAATAAATTTAGGAAACAATGATTAATGTATGTATTCTGGGTCTTCAGTATGAGATTCATCAATTTTACGGGTCATTGCTTGAAAACATAATCAATCCATGCAAAGCTTAGAATGATTTCCTCAATCAAGAGTTCAAATAGTAACAAAGTTCGAATCTATTAATATTGTTTTTGCGAATCATTACCTTCGTTATTTATTGCCATGTGTAAGTATGTGATCATAAAAACATATATCCAATGATGAGCGATCTATACGACCTTCATCGTGAAAATATAGATTGCTTCCTTATAGACCAGACCATTCATATTATCGACAATTTCCATTGAGCAATCGCAAAGTATATTGTTTTGAATTAAGTACAATAACTTATTGTTCTTAGGTTTCGGGTCCACGTTGTTTAGAGATATTTGTAAGTGGTTCAGTCTTGGATTTAATAATAATAGACTTGGTAATAACAATATAAGAACTTGTGACAGATATGATAATTGTTGCTAAGTCTTGTTTTCTTTTTTTATATCCTTGAGTTTCTACTTTTTTACTACTATAAATTTATTATTAGCTTTCTTTATGATACTTATTGGAATTTTTCTGCATCGATTTTATTCTTATTTAGTTCGTTTTGTTTATCAAAGAATAATTTTGGTCTCAATAGCTATACAATCTGCATTATTGTAGTTTAAATCTTATCAATCATTGGCAATTGAAACAACATATTGTGTACACCCATCAATTAATCATCAACCATTCTATTCGTGTATACATTATGAAGGATCTATGTCATTGCTTTTCATACGTGTTCCATTCGGTGAATCACCTCACATTTCCTTGCAGATAAAACTAATCACCGTGTCTTGCATTATCTTTTTATTTTTTAATTTAACACCGTGTGATGTGATCGTCCATTTTGTTGTGCTGTGTTAATAAGTGTCTGAAAGTAGTTTTGTGCAAGTGTTAATTATTCGATTTATTGTTGTTATTTGACAAACCACGTGCTAACATAGTGTGTGTATTGCCAATGGTGAGTTCGTGCCACTAAACCTGCCATGCCTTATGAGGTAATAAGAACAATTTATTTCATGTCATAATGATAATTAAAAAATCTGATATTTATTTATTACTAGCTATACCCACGGTCTCAACCGCGTTAAATTTCAATATAAAATATAGCCTGTGTTATTCTGATGCATAACCTATACTACTGTAGTTTCATCAAAATCCGTTCAGTAGCTTTTGCGTAAAAGTGTAACAAATATCCATACTTACAAACTTTCGCGTTTATAATATTATTAGGATTAAAATTAATAATATTTTATGGTTCTTGATGGTTCTTCAAGATGAAGGATTACTAGACTAGAGAAGGGATCTTTATATTATTTATTTTCTCACTATACTTGAATTAATAATAATATATATTTGTTTTCATAATAAACATCTAATAAGACTATAGTATATTTCTTAAGCATTTTCAAAATTGGTCTATAAATTGTCTGTTTCTTACAACATAGCTTTGGTTAGTTTAGTTTGGGAGAAGATAGTATCATATGATATGTTTTTAGTATTTATTTATTTTATTATATTTTGCATAGTATTATCATGTTCGCACATTGCAATCAGCCCGCTATCATATATCAATAGATTATTTTTAAATAGACCTTTACCGAGACTGTTATCATGTGTTTATAGGGCAAAATACGAAGTTTCCTTTCAATGGAAATTAAAAAGTAATTGGGTTCTACCAAGTTTTTATTTTTGTTATCTACGCCTATTATTTCGTCACCATTGAAATTATTCTTTAACATTATGAATTTTGGACTGTTTATTGCATACATAGAAACGTCTAGTGTTAAATCGGATGTATAGATATCAATTCCAATTATTTCTGAACAAAAAGGGTTTGTTTGAAATCCGACTGGAAGTTCCAAGATTACCGCATTTAACAAACTCTCAGATTTCTATAGTCGTAGATGATCCGGCCACGCGTTGCTGTGAACCTGTACTTATAATATTAAGATCATTACTTAATGGATTTATGTTATTGTTTAATTCAGAGATCAGATTAAGCCTAAGTTTCTCAGCTACATCTGAGCTCTATTCACTGCCTGATGATTCCTTGTTCAGAGGCGAAACACGGGTCAAAAACTTTCACTAGCAGTGTTCAGGTTTCTGCCCTGAATACTTGTGGTCATTATTTTGTTCAAATCGGACGACTGGCGGAATATTCATAAAATATTAACTAGTTCATTTTTAACGTTAATGTTCTCATATTTTTCGGTACGGTAAACTTTCTCGCTCAAGTATAGGGATAGAATATGAATAAAGATTTTTACTTCTATTCTACTACTACTATTTTTTTTTTTATTTAATCGTACGTTGTCCTCAGGTTGAGGAACGCAAGCGAGCAATATGGGAAGCGTCCGTGTCCCGTCGGGAAGCGCTGCTGCAACGCGAGCGCGACAGGAGCGAGCGAATGGAGCGGGCGCGCGCCGCTCGTTCCGCTCCACGGCCCGCTTTCGCTTTCGGCTCTTCCACGCCGCGGCTACTTGAGCCGCTGGACTCCGGTGGCTTCTTCTGGGCCGCGCGCAGGTATTGATGGTTTTATTTCTTTTTTTTATTTCAATTACGGAAGCAAAGGTCTTACAGTTTTCTTAATTATACTTGTTATGAATTATTTCTTTTTTTATTTATGTAATTTCAATTACAGAAGCATAAGTCAAAGTTTATACAGATTTCTTAATTGTGCTTGTATCAAAAATTGTTATCGGCATATCTTAAATGTTTGTCGGTAATCCTGTGAGAATCTGAAGTTTTATAGTATTGGAAGGCCAAAGTATATTTAACAGTTTCGAGTATAAGAGTAAGATAATAAAAGGCAATATAAGGGTAAATAAAGTAATTTAAATAATTGAACTTTTTGCCATTAAACATGCATTGTTAAAGTGCATTCAAAATGCACATGCGATAATCACTTTTTGCTCGAACGTATAGGCTGTAATGCAGATAACTGACAGGTCTACAAGACTAGTAGGCTTATGACTATCCAATATTCCAAATATGAAATAAACATTACTAAAACAATAATGTAAACTATACATTTCATTACAAAACCATTGCGTTTGAAAATACTGGGGTTGCCAAAATCAGAAATAATATCAAATATAACAACGTGTTTTGCAAAGAATTCGAATTAGATTTTTTAATCACGTATTTACGTATTTACACAGTTATATATCTATAGAATTCAATGATTTTCGAAATAAGGAAATTACTGAGTCTCTATATGTTCAATAATTACGATTTTTAAATGAATACATGTTATTGAATAAAAATATCTAATATAAAACCGGTAGGTTATATAATCTGCGTGTTGCTTGCGAAGTACTTAAATTCAAATGAACCGAACAGTATGTAACCATATTTTTTGCTCACCTGAGGCTGGGCTGATGTACTGTCAAGGCCACGGCATGACGGCCAAACAGCTTTGCCAGACAGTATGCCGTGGTAAAAACTATAAGTACTTAGTTAACGACCTCTTTGCTCTTGTAATAAAAACTAGATCGGATAAAATATGAACGGTGTCTCGTTTGGTCCATTCTTTTTTTTTTAAGTGGCATAAGGCAAATTAACCGACCACTTGATGGAATGGCAGCCCTTTTCTTATACATATTAGCAGTAAGAAGAAAAAACTAAACAATATGTGACGTCCTATACAATAGAAACTAGCTGTGTCCGCGATTTTATCTTTGGAAGCCCTCAAATATGAATAATTTTCCCCGTTTTTGCAACGTTTTTCACTGATGCTTCCCTTCTATTGGTCGTAGAGTAATGTTATATAACTTAAAACCTTCCGCGACAAATGGACTATCCCACACAAAAAGATTTTTTCAATTCGAACCAGTAGTTCCTGAGATTAGCGCGTTCAAACAAACAAACAAACTGTTCAGATTTATAACATTAGTATAAATATAGATAAAGGATCTTGTGATCGTGACTGCTAATGTGCATACACGACGGATGCCACTTTCCATCCGGTGGGCTGTCTGTGTTGCAGTTCCTAAGGACTGAGATGAATAATGTCTTCGTAATCTGTAATGTCACAGCCATGGCTCACCCTCGAAAACAAAATTCACATTAAATTAAACAAGATGTTTGGCAGATGTAATAGTTAAAACAGACGTGGACGACTTTGTACATAGTCCACCTCGGTTATTACACTCAAGATTGTTTATAACTACAAAAAAATACCTAAAGATATCGTTGTATGTACAAAATTCCTTTGCAAATAGAATCTTATATTCAAAATTCTCGTGCCACGTTGTTGTGTTATGTTAACCATACTCCTCCGAAAAGGCTTGACCGATCTCTATGAAATTATTTATGCATATTCAGTACGTCTGGGAATCGGCTACTATCTATTTTTCATACCATAAGTGTTGCCCACCCCTAAAATTTTTTTAACAATATGGCATTTCAAAATATATACAACCCTAAATTTTAACCCTATATATCATCAACCTCTATTTTTTAATAGTGATTTGAATTTACCAATTTTGGAAATTCAGCATTTGCTGGGTGAGACACGAATGATAAGAACTATATTGGCTACGGAATTCTTTAATTGGTCATTTTGTATTCTCGTATCGTATCGTTTATCCGACATACGCGACAACGTCGCCCGAGGCACGTTCTCATTGACCCCGACAACCCTATAACGGCAGGTAACCTCCCCACGGGCCCACCCGTTCCACCCCGACACTTTTACACACACACACACACACGACACCGTCCTCGCCGGCGAAGACGACGACCTCAAACACATTATCACGCATTCAACCGGGCGCCTTCGCGCGCCCGGGCGCTCCACACCGGCGCCCCCGGGCGCCCCTCTGATCGATCCCCCGTCCAATTCAAACGGGGATCGAAATTACGACGGCCTGAGTCGAGGTTCGAACCCCTAGTGGTGCCCTCAGACTAATGTCGTATCCGTCAGGCAGGAGTTGGCCTTCAGCCGCTGCATAAGTCCTTCCGCGGGTTTGGAGTGCCATCTGCACTCGCCCCCTGACGTCCGGTGAAGCTGTAAACGCCAGCTACGGCCAACAGCATTAGAGTAGTCCGAAAAAAAAAAGTATCGTATCGTAGCTTGTTTTTAAAATAAATATAAGATATTTCTGACATGTAGGGCATTAATTGACGCTAAATATGCGGTCAAGACGCTACCGCTCTTGGTATGATAGCTAGTCCTGAATCATTCGACCCAATTACTGTGTCGGCCAACATTTGTTGGGTTCATTTGGTACTATCGGTTTGATAACAAATATTTGTGAAACTAAATGATGCATGTAGGAATTGATTATGTTAAGATATTTAGAATGCGCGTGCAAATTTGTGAATATTTTGTTACAATAAATAATAGATTACTACTATTATTTATTGTAACAAAATATTCACAAATAGTAGTAGTAAATACGTATAATTAGTAAAAATCACAGGATTTTACCACGTTTTATATTATTTGTAGCAGTGACCATGATCATATGGCGGTTGAAACACTACCGAAACATCGGAAACTCAATAAATACAAAACGTAGTTAAGATCCCGTGATTTTTACAAATTATACGTATAAATAATGACCGCGTCAAATTTAAAACTGTATATAGTAATAAATAGTAGTACAATAAATAATATTCCGTGAATAAAATTTTCATTAAGATTATAGGAATAAAGATAACTGTTCTTTAAACTATAATACTAAAGAGTTGGTATGGATGGATGGATTGTGTGAAAGATGATATGAATGAAAGGAGAGTATGTTCAGATATGACGGCCGATAGATATCAGTGGAAGAGAATGACAAGCTGCGCCGACCACCAATATTGGGATAAAGGCAAGGCAACGCTGACTAAAGACTTGATATATTTTCTTTACATAGTATAAAATGATGTCCTTCCGTTGTCTGTTTGCATAGATCTTTTAAACTACGCAACCGATTTGAATACAGTGTTAAGCAATAGATAGACTGATCCAAGAGGAAATTTATATATATATATTTATTAAATAAGCTGCAACAAATTCGATACGTAAGAAATCAATATACTTACACATAGATCGTACAATATACCTTAATAATACTTAATATCATATAGTTCATCAAATTTATTTATGGTTTGCCTTTGACCAGAAATATAACTATTATAGAATTGTTTCGGATGACACAGTTGGCAACCCTAACGGCGATTGCTAGCAATAACAAAGTTGCAAATCAGCTATCATATACGGTTGCACAAGAAATACTGTAGATATATTATAGATAAAATTGATATTGCATTCTCACCCAACATACTTTTTATGCTATAAATTGTATGATGGAAAACTGTTCCACGCAGTTTTCTTTATAAGATACAGTAAAAAGTAAATTAAGAGTAAATATTGACCTCATAACAAAACATATTTATCGATCCCAAATTTTAATAAAAATAACCAAGCAACTATCAAAATTATTGTCGCCTTTTATATTATTACTTCTTTTCTTTTGTCAGTAAATATGAAGGTATTCTTTTCATTATAAATATATATACTGTCTGAAATTCTTGATACGAATGAGCCAAAGATACTTTTTTTTGGCAAAAATCGAGTTTTTAAGTTAGATGTAATTCTAAAACAAGCTTGTTTAAAGAAAATCTAACTAGTGTGAAACGTTAATATTAGACGAAATTTCATCGAGTTTAATTAGTTGTTGCAGAAAATGTTTTGTATGGGGTAAGGGACATGTAGCCTCAAAAATTGGCAAGGCATAGTGTTATTGGCTTCCAATGTGTTTTAAAACGATTCTCACATGATTCTAAAACGATATTTTCAAATACATGATGTTCAATGAAAATACGTAGAATGAGCATGCTGATATAAATATCTGATAATGATGTTTGATATACTGCAGAATATGATAAACTGTAATCTATTTGTTTATTGCTTCTGTCAAATTTTGTTATAGGTCCTGTGTTGTATTATAGAGACGTAAGGGTATACCAAGGCGAAAGTCAGTGACAGAATTTATGAAACTGATCGTTCTTTATCGAATACGTGATCAATTTAGTCTGAATTTAATTTATTGTCATAGGGCAATTCAATAAGAGTAGTATGAAAAATAGCACAGTTAATCTTCCTAAAAAAAAACTTAAAAATGTAATCATAATAATATCTCAGGATAATTCACACAACGTCATCTAGTCGCAAACTTAGCAAAGCTTGTTTTATGGGTATTAATCAATTGATAGATATTCTTAGATTTTTTTTTATGAAATTAATACAAATAAATACATAGAAAATACCCAGACAACAATATATTATACAAATACAATTACAAACAATAATATTCATGAATACAAATGTTTATGCTGTGCGAAGAATTGAACCCGCAAAAATTGGAAACGAGGCGGTATGCTAACTACTAGAGCACCGAGGGCGTCAATTTATTTTCAGATTTCCACTTGTTTCTTACTAACAGTGATTAGTTTCATGAATCTTCTATCTGGCTTTTGTGTTGGTATATATACTCTTTTCGATTAACCTTTTTATGTTTTTTTTATAAAACTATAGTCTTTTTAAGGTGAAACGATAGGTAAACGTGGTAACCGTTATGATGCGTCATTTGTAAACCATACTTTTATTTTATTACAAAATTTTATTTTATGTTTTGTTTAAATATATTTTGCTTTGCTTTTTTTGGGTTTCTGGTGTCGGTTTTAATCCACATACCAGTCAATAACAGTTGAAACCCGAAATAGTAATATTTTATTTTTGACTAATTTGTTTTTTTATTTTGTTTTCCCTCCCCCAGTACCAACCCCATAGATCAGATGAACTTTTTTGAGTCGCTGTAAGCAACCTTTTATTATTTTATTTTGTTATAAATCTCTACATTAATGTTACTAATGTTTTTAGTCGTTTGTTATTAATTTTCACTAATTACTGTAATTGATGCCTTATGTTAGACCAGTGTTTCCCAACCTTTTATGTACCATGCCCCACCTTAGCCTTTCTAAAATCTTCTTAAATTGTTCCCCTCTATGTAACGTACATAATTTATAACATTAAAAATGGAATTGTTCTCTTTGAAACTTAAATAGCAGATTTTAGGAAGAAATCACTAGGAAATTGTGATTGAAAAACAGTAAGTAAAATTTCATAACATGTAATGAAATAATTTTTTCCTATAATTTTAAGAAATAGAAATAATCTTTATTCTAATAAACTCAATAAAGGCATTTTTGATTAGTCATATTTTTATTCTAACACTAATTCGGAACTCTGATTCATCACAAGAAGAATGAGCAAGAAACTTGTGTGTTGCTCTTTTGAATAGTTCTTTTTTTATATAAATAATTACACAAAAAACAATCTATTTTCTAATTGACCCACCTAACAATCAAATTGACCCTCTGTGTGGCGTGGGGCCCACGTTGGGAAACACTGTTAGACTGTGTAGTACCAAATTAGTGTACTTGTATTATTTGAAGCAACCTGGCCGTGTTCAACTAAACACCGTAGTAGTTCATTACCGTCTATTTTTAGTTATTACAACGGCAGTAATGGTAGATGGTAGACAATTTGCATGTGACGTTGCATGATGTACGGTATTTACAATTAACGCATGCATACTTTTATAATTAGCTAATTTTAATGTTATTGTAATTTAGAAAATGTTTTATTGTTATCTTAATGGTTATTTTAGCATAATTACTGATTAGTTAATAGGAATTTGTTGTTAGAGGTGTATGTGAAGTATGTAATACCCGATCCGTCATACTCGTGAACGGGTGCTGCTTGTGGGGACTGGTCTGTTCAAGTTACGAACACTGATTAGACTTTTTGCTTTTTCAATAGCATATGTTGGTGATCACTCTATTCTCCCAAATTTGAATTCGAGTTGAGTTTCTATTCAGTTCTTCTCATCTCAAAATCATTCCGAACTGACGGTAGATAGAACATATAGGTATCTGCCTATATTTTTATATCGTTTGAATACAAAATGCAATGCATGGGGATTTGTGTATTCTAGAGGAATGGTAATATATTCGTATTGTATTTATTGTATTTTTTAACATAAATATATCTATGATAGACGTCATTTAAAGTGAAAAGTATGACTAAACTGTTATTTCCTATGTGTCATGTAATGAATAAATAATTTAGTAATTTTACAAAACGTTTATGTGTTTAGAATAAATATATTAAGCATTGACAAAAAATTATGTTTACACGATTAGAAATTTCAAAGATTGTTAAGTTGACAAATATTTTTAGCCAAGGCTTGGCAAGTACTTTAGGTTTAGTGGAATTTAACCCCATTAATATTTATTGTGATTAAAGTATAGGTTTCAAATATTTTCTGTATATAATTGTACTAGCTCCTCGCCCCGACTTCGCCCGGGTGTACATGTATTACATATGTATAAACCTTCCTCCAGAATCACTCTAACTATTAAATAAAACCGCTTCAAAATTCGTTGCGTAGTTTTAAAGATTTAAGCATACATAGGGACGGACAGACAGCGACCGCGACTTTGTTTTATACTATGTAATGATTAATACTATTTTTCGCATTAAAATTGCAATTTATTAATATTTCTTTTATAATCTGGTTGTCACCTGATTTATCGTATAGGTAAAATTTAGAATTAGAGCTTATTTCTCAACAGAACGCCTGCAACTTACCTGCAATTTCTCTGGAGTTGCGGGTGCTCGTGGGAGGCGGTAATCACTTAGCATCTAAATTTATACATTGTCATAGTTTATTCAATTTTTTTTGTAATACGGCTGTCACGTGATTTACTTATGCGTAAAATTTAGGAAAAGAACTTATTTCTCCTCATAATGCCGGCAATTCCCCTGGAGTTTTGGGTGCTCATTGGCGGCGGTAATCACTTAACATCACGTATGCCGCAAACTCGTTTACCTAAAACATGCTATAAAAAAGTAAGGCCGATTTACATACACTTACGTAGTTTTTATTTTTCCACTATATTCGTGATATCGTTATCTGAAGTTCGTCACAAATACCTACGAAAGATATTTATCGATTGATTTCTCACGTACTTACATACAATACCTATGTCGAAATTTTTTGAGATCTACTTGACATTGTTTTGTTTTTGTCTCTGCACATCTTAGTGGGGTGAATCCGTGACGTCTCTAAAAGTGTCTACAGACGGCCCTAAAATTTTAGCTATTTTTTTAGGGAGCACCCTAGATCATTTCCTACAGATTTTTACGTAAATGGAATTAAGCAAACTGTGATGGCCCTAAGATTGGTGGCAGTATAGGAGCTGTGGTGGGGAGCACTTTAGATTACTTTCTACAGATTTTTAGGTAAATGGAATAGCAAACAAGCTGACGGCCCACCTGATGGTAAACGGTAGGTAACCATCGCTTTTTTATACAGGAACCAATACGGATATCACGTTATCATGTAACGCCCATTTTGCCAATGTTATGTGCATATAAATTTTTATGATTTGCGAATAATAAATTCGGAGTATAGTTTGCGATATTAAACTAGATTTAGCTGTCTCAGCTTCTTATAACGAGCATGATCTTCGCACAATACACACGTTTTAGTATTCATAAATATTTACTTACAAAAAATGTGGTTAGAAGATTTATCAGTTGTCTAGTACCTATACCACAAGTTCTTCATTAATGGAGCTGTGTGAGTTGACCAAGGTTAATTAATTGGGTTCGATTCCTCGCACGGTACAAACATTTGTATTCATGAGTGAGATAGTTAGTGTTTGTATGTATTTCTATCAGTTGTTAAGTACCCCATAATACAAGGTCTGCATAGTTTGGGACTAGATGACACTTAATGAATTGTGCTGGGCTTATTTTTATTATAATTATTATTTTTAATAATATAATATAATAAGAATCCTCATATCCCATGTGATGCTTCTTATTATCAGACTAAATTTAACAAGTTTTTTTTTTAATGGATGATAATGGTATGGTACACCCACCACCTGCGCTAACGGTGGCCCATCGTGGTAAATCTACCAGGTATTTATCACGATGGTTTATACGGGAAACCGCGTGGAGGTCCACCTGACATGTTATATTGTTAGCAAATTGCTAGCAATATTCTCCAATTTAGCATAGCACAGCTACTAGCAATATACTCAATTGCTACTAGCAATGGAGTCCATATTTCAAGCAATATCCTTCCCCCTTTGTCAAGACTTTCATGTCAGTTCAATTGTGCATTTATAAGTAAATACTTACCTATCAATTTACAAATTGACTGAAAGTTGTCAGCATTGCTAATTTCATAAATCATTTGCTAACACGGCAAACATAGATAAAGAGACATGACTTGTAAATAATTATGACAAATTTAAAAGTAACTCATTACAATTCTACACCTTATGGTCAGTACTATTAGAGGTGAAATTGTTGAGTTGTATTTCTATAATTTCAACTCTGACATTCCAAACACTAGATTCGGAATTATTTAGGTCGCATTCCAGTGTTCACTGACCACTGGCACGAGTTACTTTTAATATTCTAGTAACGTTCATACATAGCTGTTTATGATATCCTGGTAACTGGATAATCATGTGTCACAGTAATTGGCTATTTTTTTTTATTTAATATATTGCCTATCATTGGAGTTGGATGGGTTCGATCAGCATATATCTTTAGAGCAGAGTAAATCACCATTCCATCATCATCTATTAAAAAAAAATCAATATATTTAGATGCCAAATACAATTATATCTGGCATGTAAATTAGATTACTTATAGTCTAAATTAGATAGATTGAAGGCTTCGGTGGTCTAGCGGTTTAGCACATCGCTTTACTTCCGATGGTCGCGGGTTCGATTCCTCGCAAAGTGGAAACGTTTGTATTCATGAGTATGATTGTTTATATCGCTCTGGGTGTTTTTATGTATATTTTGTATGTATTTGCGAAAAAAATCTAAGTATTTATATCAGTTGTCTAGTATCCATAACACAAGGTCTGCGTACTGTGGGACTAGATGGCGCTGTGTTAATTGTCCTGGGTTATTGTTACTATTAATGATAATTTGACATCATATTTTAAATGTAAAATAGCAATGAAACTGAGCCAAAGAAATCTGTTTTCGTTATTACTTTAATGCATGAATGAATCCATTCATTATTTTTTAGCGATCTGTCTCAAGGAGCACGAACACGTCTTGTTTACGTAATATTTTGATGTTGGTCGAAATAATCGGTCTAGTCGCCGTTGTATATTATGTATTCAAATTAATTTACATTCGTGAACGTGTCCAATATAAATGATAAAAGTTCCACTAGTTTCAAATTACATTCAAACTCAAAAACATTCAATCTTACATGTTCATAGTAATGACGTTTTAGTTACTTACGCAATTCAGTTCTTATGTATATTTTTTTAACCTGACTGTCATTTCAAAGGTTTTATTACGAAATGCTTTTGTGACATATTCAATTCATGTCGATTTAATTGCATACAATACATCTGAGCTTGCATCTCATGGTTCATCTTTAGGTAGTGTAAAATGAAGTCGCTTCCGCTTTCTTCGATCTTTTAATGTACGCAACGGATTTTAACGCAGTTTTATATATATATAATAAATGTATACCCGTGCGAAACCTAGGCGGGTAGCTAGTATATAATAAAGGAACCATGACATACAGGCCAGATAGTAGAGTTTGAAATTGCAACTATGAAATAGTCTGTAAATTGTAAGTGTAGTTTTTAGTCTGTTTTAAATGAGAATTGTGCGTCGTTGCGTAATAAATTCTCAGAAATGGACAGTTTGGCTAAGAAATAATATGAAAGAACTGATTTGGGCTGCAACCATTTAAGGTCCACCTCCATAGGAACCCCTCTGGAAAACAAGCTAAGGAAATCACCAGGACGGGTTAACTGACCTGACTTCATGTTCTTCCTAACATACTATCTTCATCATCTTCCTAACATCATCATCATAATAAGACCCTATTATCAAAACATATACCGTTAGCGCAGGCGGGTGCATCAGTCCATATTTATCTATTAATAAAAGTCTCTAATATGTCAGGAAATAATACGTTTTATATAACTGTTAGCATATTAACTTTATTATAATTCTGTAATGTACTCTCTTAGTCTATGTCTATTAATAATGTATGAGCCAGTTTATGCTAAGGATTCATACCGCTTATACCTCTATCCTTCCATAAGGCGACACGTCGACCACTTCCGGACCAACCCAGGTTATGACGTCAGGATGTCACCTTCCTATATTATTTCATCGGCCATTGTCTCCGCAAAACAATAGCCTTATTTCGATAGCAGATTCGTTAGCCGATGTCGAAATGGTTTGACATTTTTCATGCAAATTCGGGTTACTGTCCCTTTGTTATGGCTGTGTACATGCAAGGTTATTTTATGCTGCAGAAAAAAAAACTGTCGACCAAAAAGTGTTACATTGTAGTATTTTGGCAGTGGTTCGGCATTGTTTACAAATTGTTTCTTTGTGGAGTTGGTAATTTAAAAAAAAATAGCTGTCTAAGGAATTAGTATTAGATATTTTTAGAATTGCTATTTTGTCGAGCTTCAGCTATTTTGGTCATAGAATTCTTCATTGAATTTATTTTAAGTACTCACCATTGTTAAACTTTTTATACCTTTGTCTAAGTTCTGATATATTTCTATAGTTTAATTTTGTAATGACAATAAAATATTTACAAAAACTATTCATTGAATTAGCATATTAAATTAACTTTTTCAAATATTTAGGTCATTTGTGCGCTTTTATTTTTAGATTTTTCGCTTTAATTTGTTATATTACTGTTGCAGTTGTTAACTCATAATAGACTGTTTTCCTCGTGTTTTTAAATATAATAGGTACAAATAAATTATTGATATGACGTAATTGGGATATAAAATATATAATATAGGCATAATATTGTGTGTTATTTATATATTATGTCTGTCTGTATTTGGACTGAATTATTTCATACTTTACAATTATAATTGTTTATTATTTATAGAAATAGAAATAAACTTTCTTTAAATAAACTTAATATAGACACATTTGAATAGTCATATTTTTTATCCTGCCACTTATTCGTCTCGTCACAAGAAGAATGTGCAACGGACTTGCTTGTTACTCTTTTAAATAAATTTTGTTCGGAATTACATTTTTAATGTGCATACACAAACAGTTAAATAGCAAAGTTGACATAAACAAGTATATAGTTAATTGAGTAACAAAATAAATCTGTCGCAGTTATCAGAGCAGACCAGTCCCTACAAACAACACCCGTTCACGAGTATAACGGACAGACCAATAGACTTTCTGATATGAGTGGTACCATCACCGTCGCGTTACGTGACATGAGGGCACCGTTCCTGTATATTTTTTTATGAATGATAATGGATTGGTGCACATGCTTGCACTTACGGTTTCCGCTGCTGGTGCCCCACACCAGTAGAAGATGATAAAATGAGCATGAGATTAGGCCAGTTAGCCCATGGTGACACAAACCACAAGAATTTACCACTATGGTTGCCAAGGGGAACCGCGTGGAGATCTACCTGACATGGTACATTGCTAGCAATAAGATCATCAGTCCACATTACTAACAATCCCCTTTCCCCAGTTACTTTATATTGGTGGCAACCACTTACTATCACCACGCGTTCAGCGTCACGATGGGGTAACTGACCTGACCTCATGTTCATCCTATCATCCTCCACTGGTGCCCCGCCAACATCAACCATTAACGCAGACGGGTCATTCCATTAAAAAAAGCACCATCAGATACGCTGTCCGTTTGATTGCTATTCGAAGTGCATAAAATATATATATGAATTAGTATTTGCAATGTATATTTCTAAATTATGTATTCGTAATGTTGCACAACGAATTAACGGAATGTATAACAGTATGGTAAACGCATGGCCTGTCAAGCGATGGGACACGGTCACGTTTGGGAAGAGGGGATTCGTATTATTAACCGACTTGAAAAAAGCTGGACGGGAATGGTTGCCTATCATTTATTCAAATAATTAATTTAAACACTGTTGCATAGTCACAACAAATTTTGTTTTTTATCTATGGCTCGATCGGAAAGCTGTCCCCCATCACAAGAAGAACGAGCAAGAAACTTGTGTTGCTCTTTTAAATAATGCTTGTAAGTTTACATTTACAAGTCGAAAAGTGTGAATACAAACTACCAATCAGCACTAATTTTTTGTTACTTCACATTTTTAAGTTGAAGTGTGTGAATACAATCTACCTAGTAGCCCTAGTTAATGATTACGAATGCTTTTTTTTCCATATTCGTCCATCTCCTTTTCAATGATGGAACAGGCAAAGATCCTTAGACCATACAGCCTAGTCTACGTTTAAACTTCTTCATATTTGTATAAGTGATGAGGCCAAAGGCCGATTAAGAATACTCGTAATTAATTTCTTTAAGTTTATTTTTTTTTTATAATATTATGTTGGCAAACAGGCATACGGCCCATCTGATGGTAAATGGTTACCGTAGCCTAGTTTTCTGTACGTAGAATTCATTCAATTCCAGTACATAGTTATATAATAAAAATATTCATACTGAGTTAGGTACTAATTTGCTGAAGTTCTTTTAATAATATCACAATTGACACAGCGTCTAGTCCCAAGCTAAGCGGAGCGTGTGTTGTGGGTACTAGATGACTGATATAAATACATATGCTTCTGAACGAGGCATCATCAGGCATTGAATAGAATTTGGATATAGTTTGAAAGCCTGTTGACTGATCAGATTGTCGCCGAGCAGTGGTCAGGTTTCCGCACTGAATATTTGTGGTCTCACACATGTCACACAAATTATGTAAATCCACTAGCTACCCGCCCCGGGTGTACATGTGTTATACATATCCCTTCCTCTTGAAACCTTCTATCTATTACTAAAAAATGCATTACAATCAGCGGTGTTTAAAAAATCTAAACGAACAGACATCGGGAGCATCTTTATTTTATATATATATAAATATTCCCTTGCGCAAATTAAGTATATAATAGAAATGCTTTAATAGTCATAATATTGCTAATTCCAAATATTTTTAAACATTACCTCACTTGAAAGTTATTCTAACAAGGTTATTAAAGTATTTACATGTTTGTGCACGCGACTATACGTATTATGTTTTAGAGGTATGCGTGTGCAACTAATGTAGATGCACGAACCATTGTATGAATTACCTATATACTACGGTGTTTTTTATTTATGGATGATAATGGAATGGTGCACCCGTCTGCGCTAACGGTTTACGCTGGCGGGGCACCAGTGGAGGATGATAAGATGAGCATGAGGTCAGGTCAGTTAGCTCATCGTGACAAATTCACTAGGAGTTTATCACGATGGTTTCCAAGGGAAACCACGAGGAGGTCAACCTGACATGGTCATTTCTAGAAATAAGATCAGTCCACATTCTTAACAATCCCCTTTCCCCCTATATTACGGTGTTACCCGCCTGAATTCGACTATATTTTTTTTTTAATTATTTGCCATAAAAAATATGTAAAACTGATTTTGCGTTCAAACACGTTCAGCCTTTTAAATGGTTATATGTGACGAAAATTTTCTAGTATAATATATTCGAAAAAATAAGATACGCTTCTTTTTTTAACGTTTTTCCTTAATTATATGTTTAGAATATATTTTATAGGGTTTAATAATAGTTTACTGTTGCTATTAACATGAAATGCCTTGTACCTTGCAACGGTCTAATTGGAAGACATATTTAATGGAACATTATTTTATTCAAGAAATCTTAGACCTATCGAGAGAAGAAAGTGGAGTTGTCTTAACTTAAAACCCAACTTTACACCAGATCAAAAAAATTTCTTTAAAATATGATAAATCATATCTCGACATTCTATTTCAATAAGTATATATGAGATTTACATTTTTGAAATATAAGAACCTGAAAGAAATTTTGTAGGTACTGTTAGATTTTTTAAGTTACGATAATTCTATTTTCTCCTGTCAATATATTAAAATAGTAATGTTTTAAAGTACCCATGTTCAAATTATAATTGGTTAATAGTTTTAGTGGTTTATGATCGTATATTTAGCATTATTTCTTATTCGTATTAGCACATGGTTATGTTATATTATATATAATAATATAGAACTTATAAATATAATAAAATTGTAACTTTGGCTTGTCTTTCAATACTACATATTCTTTATTGCACTTTTAGATACATCAATATTAATTAGAGACAAAGTGACCAAAGGTGTGCTTATCGAATTATAATGCAATATGACAATTACTGTTTTTACATCATATCATCTTATATTTATTTTATATAGGTACTCATAACTATTATATTTGTAAACCGATTGGAATAAAAATGGAACTATATTTTAAGTGAAGCCTTACAAACAATACCTTAACAATGCTTAACCGATTTGGGTGCTTTCAATTAGGGAAAGCACCCAAATCGGTTAAGCCGTTTCTGAGATAAGCGATACTAAACGCACAGACGAATATATACAAGTAACAGTTTCAACAAAAATTGTTTTTCTCATATACCATTCATGCACAAGACAGCCGTCAGTTACAGTTTTATTATATGTATATATTATATATGTGTATGTAGTATTACTAGTAGAATAGTGAGACACTGTATTAATATGTAATTTAGTAAAACTTGTATGTTAATTTATGCAACAAAAATTAAATAATCTGTATATTATATCTGTGTAGTCATAAAAATATGTTTTGCATGTAAAAACACCTACATTTGTGCGATTGAGGCTGCCTGAGGTGAGGTTCGAATATCTAGCGGTGCCCTCAGAATAGTTTTTTTTGGGACTACTTTAATGCTGTTAGCCGCAGCTGGCCTTTACAGCTTTACCGGACGATAAGGGACGAGTGCAGATAGTACTCCAAAACCCGTGGAAGGACTTACGGAGTGGCTGAAGGCTAACCTACCTGGCAGATTCGACTTTAGTGTGAGGACACCGCTAGGGTTCTGAACCTCGGCTCAAGCCGTCGTAATTTCGATCCCCGTTTGAATTGGATCGACTAAAAGGAGCTAAAGGTAGGATTGGGTTTTAGGCAATCGATAAGTCCTTACGCGGGTTTGGATTTGTCTCTCGCTCCCATTCTTTGTCCGGTACAGCTATAAAGGTCAGCTGTAGCCAACAGCATTTTAGTGGTTAAAAATAAATTTCTCAGAACTAGATTACTGCATGTTGTTTACACTTTGTGTATGAAAAATTAAATTATTGGCATTAATGCATGAAAATTTTATTTATTTTTGAAAATTAAACTATATATTTAATCATTATTTTCCGTTTTGTGAGTAATATGAATGGAGAATAGATAATACATATTTTTCCTTGAAGTCTAGCAATTAATCAAGCATAGCTTTGCCTGCCATGCGAAACTAACACCTAAATGTTGTTACTATGGTTGCATTTTACATTTAGTTGTGTTCATTGAGCTTGTTGGAGTTACCAATTATTCAAACATTTTAGGATATTTCACTTTATTAATAAATGTTTTAATACAAATTATATTTAACAATTAAAATTGATGTTTTAATCTGAATGTGACTATAAATTGTATTTGTTTACTTAATGAAAATGTTGGGTGAACGGATAGTGGTTCCGTATATGATTATATATAATAAGTGGATATTTTGTTGTGTTCCAGGGCGGCATCAACAACAAATGTGATGTTCGCGTCTGCGCCGCTGGTGAGACGCGCCTCAGCACTGCACTTAGATTCAGATACTGACAACAAAGGTATTTTGAATTATATTTGTATATTTCATTCTGACAGAATTGTTTAGTTCATAATAATCTAATAATATCTTTACGACAAACCAAAATTAGTTTGTAACTTTACTAATCTTAAATATTTATTTAATTAATTAGTTGTCTCCACAGTCAGCCAATAATATAATTATCGCCCTATTTCGCTGGGGTGCAATTGTTGTAGAGATCTTTATTTTTTAATTATAATATCATAGAAAAAAACAAAAAAATTCTTAATTCATTCTATGTTTTCCTTCTTTTTTTACTTTTCTACACTACAATAATTTGAAATTATTGTAGTGTAGAAACATAACAAACGTATATAGAAATATTCAATATTTCCTTGTAAGTCATTTATGCATTACAGACAGATATATACATACATGAACAATTAAGCCACACTGATATTAGCAGGCAGAAATGTAATATGCCTTTTCTCAGTGGGCACGCAAATTTTTATTACTGGACCTAACAATTACATATTAGATAATTATAATTACAGATTATTATTATTATTATTATAAACATCATTATAGTTGTTATTACTTTTGTTTATAATTTATTTAATAAGTCTCACTTTTTCATTCCTATTTTAATGACAATATGTTTAATGCTGCATAAAGGAATTATGATGTTCACGAGCTTCTGTGAGTATGACTATTTAAGGATTATAATATGTAGTGTTACAATACATGTGAGTCATACAATCTGAATACTCGTCATGATGACGCCATCGGTGGCCACTTCCCATATCACTCTTTATCATCTTGGTCCATCTTAAATAGTTTTATACCGCGTTTCCTCTAAATCAGTATATACACATATACTTTTGTCCCGATACATTTTGAACAGAGGATGGACACCTCTGTCTCACAATTTTTTTATGGATGATAATGGAATGATGTACCCGTTTGCGCCAACGCTGGCGGACAACAGAGGAGGTTTATGAAATGAGATTGAAGTCTGCTCATTAGGCCATCTTGGCAAATGGCAGTTTACCGGATGGCATAACCGGTACTGGGTACCAATGTACCATGAAATGGGATTATTAGTTTCAATTCCTAAGTAGCTTGCTTTGTTACCTGTGTTTTGATAAAAGGTAAGAAATAGCAGTGAATTTACATGACATAACGTTATAACTCTCAGAAATAATAAGGGGGTAGGTAATATGGGCTTTACAGTGTTTTCTGTGACGTCATTGATGCTGTCAATGTATAAATCGATTATTATGACTGTCCATCAGGACGACTGTCGTTCCAATTATTTAAAATTTGCGAAATAAATAGTATCCAAACACCTAATAGAAAAAAGTAAGCAGGTAAAAATTAAAACAAAAAATACAGTCGAATAGACTAGCGCCTTCTTTTTTTTAAGTCGATTGAATAAAATTGAAAGATGAAGAAATTGAGATTGAATAAATAATAAGGTTACAATTAGAATACAAAATACGTACAGTCGAAGTGAGAAGTTTCTCCTTACTTTTAAGTCGATTGAATAATGATCGTCAACATACTTAAGAGAAGTATATGACCTTGCCACGTTGTTATATAGATGTGACTAATTGTATAATCCGTCATTTGTATGTCAAGAAGATTATTGTCAGCTTACGTAGTTTTATGCGAGTATGGCGTTTATAAGACTATTAACGAGTCTCAATAATATTATAATATATATGTATATGTATACATCGAATTCTCATGTCACAGTGTTAGTTGCTATACTTCTACGAAACGGTAAATGACATTACACACAACTACCATGTGTTTTACACACTCGCATATATATGTTTATATATATATACACGTTTTTGTTAGTTCTTAAAGAATTTTTGTTGTATTGAGAAGTACTCTATTTGACCACACACTTTAACAACAAGTCTTATACCATAAAACATTAGTAATAATATAATATCTCAGGACAATTCACACAGCGCCATCTAGTCCCAACTAAGCAGAGCTGGTGTTGTGGGTACTAGATAACTGATATAAATAGATGGATAAATTTTTTTTTTTGGTCAAATAAATACATATTATACATAGAAAACACCTAGACCAATATAAACAATCATACTCATGAATACAAATGTTTGTACCGTGAGAGGAATCGAACCCACGACCATCGGGTAGTAAAGCGGTGTGCTAAACCACTAGACCACCGAGGCTATAAATTAGTAATGTTTAATTTTAAATTAATTATGGTCGAATTTCTACCACGAATTATTATTATTTTTCTACAATTTGTCATTTTAGTATGGTATAAGGTGTAAATTTGTCTTATCTATTGAAGTTGGTTTTATGGAACAAAGCTTTATGTTTTATGTATTTGTTCTCGACAGACGAACCCGACCGGCAACCGCAGGCCGTGATGTGGTCATCGGTCGCCCGGAGACGGACGGACCTGGTGCCCACACTGCCGGCACCCCGCGCTCCAGGTAGAGCCTACTCCATGACCAGACTCGACAAGATCCCGGCGCAGAGGCCGCTCCACTCGGCCTCGCCGTCCATGCACCACCTCAACAGGACCCGTAAGATTGACTCGGCTGACGCCACCGCTTCGGTTGCCCAGGTTGCCGGGTTGCTTCGGCTTTGCTTTCAGGGTTTGTGGTTGCAGGCTCATTTGTTCGCTTTCGGTTGTAATGGAGGTGTGTTCTGTATAGGGTTTATTTCTACTTATGTCCCTTAATTTCACAACGTTTTTAATTAATACATTGAATATAACCTTAGGATTCTTGTAACATAGGTCTTTTGGCGTTGTTTTATATATGACTTAGGTCCCATAATTAATATTTCTTTATTAAAAATATGTTTAATTTTTATGGTTAATATACATAAACCGTTAGATTATCTAACGGTTTATATACATAGCTCTATTGATATTGATACAAGACTTACTAAATATATTCAGGGTTATAGAATATATGTATTAACCAGAACCCATAATATATAACTGACTTTCACTAAAAATACTATCTATTCGAAATTCAAAAATAATTATTTTATATAGTTTTCAGATAGCCTCTTGCCACAGAAAAAAAAAAGTTTCCAGACTTCCAAGATAGGATCGTATATGATTTATTGTCCTTGTATTAGAACTACTAAACATCATAGACATGTAGTCGGGTCCACTACTAAAAATGCAAAACTATATATTTTTATTACCTACATCAAATGATCCCTCTAAAATCAAATAAAATAGCAAGTATCATTGAATATATTTAATAACTGAATATATATAGATAAGAGCAGACCAGTCCCTACAAGCAGCGCTCGTTCACGAGTATGACGGATGAGCCAGCCATCACTGCGCTCGACCATATTATAGCCTATGTTATTCTGATGTATAAGCTATGTTATTGTAAAGTTTCTTTAAAGTCCAATTAGTAAATTTTGCGTGAAAGAGTAATAAACATCCATACATCTACACTCGACTTTAGCGTTTATTTTATACTACGATGGTGGCAATCAAGCATACGGCCCATCTGATGGTAAATGGTTACCGTCGCCTATGAACGCCTGAAACACCAGGGGTATCACGTGCGCGTTGCCGACCCTTAAGAAACCTTAATATACCCTTCTTGAAAACCCCATGCTGTAGTCTCGTGGGAAAACCTCGGCAGGAACTTCATTCCACAATCTAAGTGTGCGCGTTTATTTTATTAGGAAGACCGTTAGACACTTATGGATATGCTATAGTCAACAGGTTGGGAATATTTTGGTGTGTACGATTGTGTATAAATATTGCTTCGCTTTCATTTGTGTGGTAAAACGCTTCAGTTATATTTGTTCCTAAAAACAATATTGTCCATACTAATTTTATTACTTTTATTATACCGTCAATCATAATAAAAAAAAAATTTAGACCCGTTCTTTACGAAAATTGCGCGGAAATGAAATTTCTTACACTTATTTTATATATAGAGAAGTGCCGAATAGGATTTTTTTAATTATGCATAAAAATACATTACATTAATAATAGTATATTACAATAGAAATATAAACTTATAACACACGAGGCGGAATTTCAGACTGAGCCGAAGGCAAGGACGTAACAAATCAGAGTGTGTTAAATACGCAGATATATTGTATGACGTTTTTAACACACTTGCGAGGAAGCAGAATAAAAAATAATGATATTGAATTTTGCCACTGTCCCGGCGTTTTTCTTTTTTATATCAGCGCATTGCCTTCTAACTGGCGCCGCGCAGGAGTCAGTTCTAAATTTTATATTAAAAAATAGCAAATATTGCGGTTATGGAATATAACCTTTTCTATTTGCGTTTATAATACACGCGTGTTTTATTAACTGCTTTATATAAAGAAATAATCTGTTATTTATTAATTAAAATTTACGAGCAAGTGTTTTGAAAATTAAACATATAACATTTTGTTCTATCAGTCGAGAAATTCAATTACTATATATTTGCCGTTATTTTCTACAACAAGTCGTAAAAAGCCTCAAACGACCGTAAAACAATAAATAGTGTGTAATATAAGGCGTACGTTAAAGATAAACGTTAATAAAAGAAACTGCGATTATTTAATTGATTTTCATACTGTAGAAAATATTAATTTGCCCTCTCTTCGTTTATATTTGCTATTTTTATAACGCGTTGAGTGAATTTACACTCTTATATCCAATTTTTCTTATTACAAAAAAAAACCGTAATCGCTTTTAATTATAGATTCTTTTGTCCTATTCTTTTATTAAAGTTATTTCGTTAATTTAATAAAGACAGTGACGAAACATCTGGTAGTTACCGATTTTGTAGCGTGCTTTCGTATTCTAGTACAATTGGAAAAATATTTATTATAGGTTTTCTTTGTAAAATATATTCACGGTGTGTTTTGAATAGTTTTGATAGTAGCGTGTGGTTTGAGCTTTTATAGTGAGATTTTCGCTTTTGATTTTAACAAATTAGTACTGGTAATATGTTTTCAAAATACGATGATGTATAATCTAAATAATGAATAAATTGTGAACCATATTTTCTATTTGTTGATCTTATTCATTAGTTATATATAGTTCTTGCCTGCCTTCATCCCATTATTTGAGGTCAGCGCAATTAATATATATATATAAATAATGAATAAGAGGATAATAAAGAAATTACCGTTAATATAACAATCTGTAGCGTCTATTGTATAATTCTATTATATGTATATATATTTTATATATAAAATTCTCGTGTCACAGTTTTCGTTCCCATACTCCTCCGAAACGGCTTGACCGATTCTCATGAAATTTTGTGAGCGTATTGAGTAGGTCTGAGAATCGGCCAACATCTATTTTTCATCCTCCTAAATGTTAGGGGTAGTCCACCTCTAATTTTTTTTTTATTTTAACGCTAAACAACGTTTGCCGGGACAGCTAGTAAATATATATTATTCTACCACATCCGTAACGTCAGTCTTAATTGACCGATCATAACATTTTTAGTGCTCTTACGTGTACATGCTACAGGTTTAGTCGGAAAGTATAATAAGAGGTTACTTACGATAGTGTAACATATTGCTAATAACTAATTGATCCCGAGTGATATTATTTCTGAAAGGGAATATTCATAAATTATTTTTAAAAATAAACATGTATTATTTATTACAAAAAATCGGCAACTCTTTGGTATTCCATCAACAACAGTCGAAATTCTTGTGGCTTAGTAGAGCGACTATTTCTAATATGTATATATGTATATATATGTGTTATACATGTATATATATATTTATGTGAAAGAGTTTTTGAGTTATGAGGGGGTCAAAAGTGGCTCCAAATGATTCGTGTAAATATACACACGGCGCTGCTCGACAGTTTTCTTACTTGAAAATCGGCTTTGACACGCTACCGCGTGTCTAGATATACATATGTATGTAATACAATAGCCTAGAAAAATTATCACCAATTAGACTTGACAAATCTGGTGATATCGCTCTAGTAACTTGATTTCATAGGTGAAGGAATTTACCCAGCACAGTGACATTACTGGGTCGAATACTATCGTTATAGCATAGTAAGGTATAACACTGCTTCGCGCAATGAGTTATCAAGGATTGATGCTCGATTGAAACAATAAGAAAATGAACTTTTCTAAATTGACTCAGCCCTGCGTATGATCGTTTTTGGCCTTCAAATGTTTGTTATTCGAGATTTCTTAGCACCTTTTGTTTGAGAATTATATCGCTATCCAGATACTTTGACTCGGCTTTATGGTAAGTCAGTGTAATTATTTCAAGAAACTTCCGTATTCATCTATAACGACTGCGTACTGGTATGTTTATCTCTCTCACTCTATCTCTATCCTTATCTGGTGGACGGGTCACTTCGCAAGGTAAGTGAATTTACTAACTTAAATCTTTCGCAGCCATCTTGTCACTAAAATGGATTTTTTTTTATTAATGTATTCTACATTGTATATAATAATTAATATGAAGATCATGTATAAATATGAATATAATGACTGTGATATAAAAATATGTATAATAGAACGATATTGGAATTTGTGTTGAAGTGTAAAAAATGCACGCATGCGTGATACACATCTATTTATAATCGACTTATATAGAATGTTGCTGAAATTGCATAACAATCTGAAATCATGCGATTTTATACCTAATTGTAATTAATTTTAGGCATAAAATCGATAATGAAATCAGATTTCATATCGACTAATGTCCCTCGGATGTTAGTTGAAATATGAAAATTTACAATGGACTGATATATGGGGAAGTCATAAATTATTAATGAAATATCCCTTTTATATAATAATCTCTCTCAATTCACACAGCGTCAATTAGTACCAAACTAAGAACAGCTGCAGAACTTGTATTATGGGTACTACAAAACTGTTTTTATTTTTAAATACATTCATAATATTCATAGAAAACACCAGTGATACAAATAATCATACTTATGAATAGAAATGTTTGTACCGTGCGAGAAATAGAACCCGCGAATATCGAAGCTAGGCGGTGTGGTGTGCTAAACCGATAGTGCACTGATGCTGTCGAAAAAATGTAAATATGGACTTACTCTACTCAATATTATAATGATTAATTCACTGGCCACAAATAAGAGTTTATAAATACAAAGTGATCTTACACTTTTATATTTCGTACTTTACATTTTTAAAAAAACTTAATAACATATAAGTTTATGAACATGCAACGTGATCTTACACTGATCTGCTTTTATACTTCCTACTATACAATTTTTACTATAGCAGTTGCTTTTTTAAATTATCATATACTCCTCAAGATTCCAATGTCTATGAATTCATAAAAATATAAATACCAAATTATTTTCCAATTTTACCTGTTGTTAGGTTAATCATGACTTAACCGTTAACATATAATCATATTCTCATATCTAATAACATACAAGTAATAAATACACGCTTTGTATATAACCTATTCACAATTTCAACACTTTGAAAGCATACTGCACCGCTTAGACACCAACTGCCAATGTGACCCTCACGCGGGGGTCACCAGTGACCCCCCCAGTGGCCTCTAGTGGCCCCTACAAGCGCGCGTGTCCGCAGAGCCGCGGTCGGGAGAGACCACGCCGGGTTCGAGGCCGGGCAGTGCACTAGCGGCAGCGGTACCTCGTCGTCCTCACACCAGCTCTGCTCGTCGACCCCGGCCGGCCTCCATTGCAGGCACTGGCGTTAATACGCCCAGAGGTAACCGCCCCAATGGGAGATTTCTTTTTTTTTTTTTCTTTTTTTATTTATTGATCGAGTGTTAGGTATGTTTTTAATAAGAATTCGACTGCGTTCTTTTTTTATTTATTGAGTGTCAAAAATTTTGAAAATAACACTCACTCTGCATTCTATTTTCATAATTTTGTTTCCTAATGAATAATGTTTTTACTTAAATATTGTGTGCGTTCTATTTTCAAATTTAATTTTTATTTGACGAGTGTGAAGAATGTTCGTTTTTAATATTTTTTGTTTTCTCACGTATCGAAATGCATTGGGTTTACTTAGATATCGTGTGCGTTCTATTTTCAAATTTAATTTTTTAATTAACGATTTTGAAGAATGTTAGTTTTTAATAAGTTTTATTTTCTCACGTATCGGAATGTTTTAGTAAAAATCAATAACGTTCTATATTTTAAATTTATTGAGTGTCAAGAAAATAGAAGGCACTCGAAGTAAATACCTTATTTACTTATTTCGAGTGCCTTCTATTTTTAATTTATTTTATATTTTTATCAATATTTATCGAGTGTGATATATATTTATTTTCTCTCGTATTGAATGCAGAACGCATTGGAATGTTTTTACTCAAAAATGCGAATGCGTTTCTTTTTATTTATTTATTGAGTGTGAAGAATGTTCGGTTTTTTTTAGGTGTCGAATATGTTCTATTTTCAAATTTTTAATTTGTGTTACCTCAAAATATATCTAATTTTTTAACCAAATAGTAATGGCGTCGTGAACACAGTTTCTGTTTTATATCTCCACTCGCTCAAACGTGCGCAACAAATAACATGGATAAAACTATGGATAAATGTCGCTTTTATGTGTGAAATTGTTACTGCAAGTCCCTTGTATTAATAACGGGCTCATGTTATTTGTTGATATCTACCTATATACAAGTATAGTGAGAGAAAAAGATCTTCTGTCCCATTTACACTCAACAAACGTAGTAATGTTATTCGAAATACAATTCTGCGTTCACGTTGCAACTATTTGGTTTCCATTACATGATTCCGATTGGACATTTTTTGTCATAATCAATTAATATTTAACATTTCTAATATTATCTCAATGTATGCTGCGTGAGCTTGGCTTTATATGTTGTATATAATAATTCAATGTATTAATAATTTAATATTAATTATTGAATGTTAATGTCGTTATTGCCATTAGTAATATATTTTTATTTTTAATATTGTATTTACAGTAGTTTTCTTAGATTACTGTATATATGTATTTAATAATTATTTTTCAGATTTCAAATAGTAGGTAGTTATTAAAAATATAAATATGATGTACCCAAAACTTTATATATTGTCTATTATTGAAGGCTTATAATTTAAAAAAATATGTAAATATTCTCACGACTATTGTACAACCCAACACTAAACTCTGGACTACTACAGCGTCCTCTGGTGTGAATAAATAAAACAACCAGCGATGTTGGATTGCTGAACTTAAAAAGGGGTTTATTTTTATAAAATGGCATACATATATACACAGTAATACAACGAAATCATATCGACGTCTACTTTTAACACAGCGCCATCTAGTATGTAGCTCGAGGACTAAAGCTTCTATATAAAATAACAAACTTATACATTCCGCCCACCAAGGACATGATTTGTCCTTCACACTTGGAGCCGCCCACCATGGATACGTAATAACAAATGTAGGGCAATAACATATTATAAACAACTATAGATAGTAGGGCTTAAAAAAAAATAAACTAAATAATTAATTAACAAAAATGAGTAAATCAACACTAACACTATAAAAAAAATAACAATTTACTCTGTAATAGGCAGTACACATAACTTTGAAGTGGGGCGTTTAATTAGTGAATTCTGATTCCTAATAGTAACTACCCGAGTGATGTTATCCATGCCTGGATGTTTAGCAACCACTCTCCCGAGCAACCATCGACAAGGAGGTAAGTCGTCTTCTTTTACTAAAACTACATCCCCAACGTCAGGTTCTGGTTTTTGATGTGACCACCTATACCGATGAAGAAACCGTGTAAGGTATTCCTGAGACCAACGCCTCCAAAAATCTTGCGTCAATCTTTGAACCAACTGCCACCTACGAAGATTAGATATGTTGGACCTTTCAAAGTTGTAATCTGTAGGAGCTAGTAATGGTCCTCCGATGAGGAAATGCCCTGGTGTCAAAACATTTATTGTATCCTGTTCTGAGTCTATTCTGGATAGTGGACGTGAATTTAAGCACGCTTCTATTTGTGCTAAAGTTGTGGACAATTCCTCGTAAGTTAAAATTAAATCTCCAACTATTCGCCTTAGATGAAATTTGGTAGATTTTATCCCGGCTTCCCATAACCCTCCAAAATTAGGAGAGCGTGGTGGTATAAAATGCCACGTAGTACCTTGTGTGGCTAGAATTTCGGCTACCTCTGTTGAAATTTTTTTATTCTCAGAAGCGAACAAAGTTCGTAATTCGCGCGAGGCGCCAACAAAATTTGTTCCATTATCGCTCCAAATATCTGTACATAAACCTCTGCGAGCAACAAAACGTCTAAAAGCCGCCAAAAACCCTTGTGTGGTAAGGTCTCCAACCAACTCAAGATGTATCGCCTTAGTGGCCATACATATGAATAGACAAATATATCCTTTTGTAGAATGATAACCGCGACCCTTTGTAGTTTTAACATTCACAGGACCTGCATAGTCAACACCACTACACTGAAAGGGTCTTCCTGGAGATACTCTAGCTGTAGGTAATTGACCCATTAATTGAGTAGAAGTAGTTGCAGAGTAGCGAATACATTTAACACACTTGCGAACATAGGCTTTAACTAAATATTTCGCACTCAAAATATAATATTTAGTCCCAATAAAGGACAACATAAGTTGTGGTCCTCCATGCAAAGTTTTCGTATGCGCATCAGCAATAATAAGTTTTGTAAATGGTGAATTTTTTGGCAATAATATAGGGTGTTTAGCATCTAAATTGAGTTGTGATTTTTCAAGTCGCCCACCTACTCGTAAAACTCCAGAACTATCAATAAACGGATTTAACGATTTCAGCGGACCCTTAACTGTACTGTACTCTATATTTTTATTAATCTGAGCTATTTCTTCATGGAAATTTTGTTTTTGGCAAATTTTTATGCAAGTTTTTAAAGCACCCGCCAATTCCTGTGTTGAAAGAAAAGTAGTACTCTGTCGCTGTTGTCCGGTACGTAGATTTAAAAAACGTTTACAGTATGATATTACTCGAATTAATCTTGTCAATGAATTGTATCGATCCCAAAGTGTAGTTTCAGTGACTGTTAGGTGTACTTTACTTTCTTCTAAATGTGTTGCAATATCCTTTGGTTTATTGTAATGCACCTCATGTTTATGTAAAAACTCCGGTCCGTTAAACCACATTGAATTTTGCCATAGATCTGATGGACTAACACCTCGAGAAGCACAATCGGCAGGATTCTGTCCTGATGTTATATGTGCCCATTGTTGAGAATCTAAAGTTGACAAGATCTCGGACACTCTATTGGCAACAAAGGTTTGCCATTTACTTGGATGGCTATTAAGCCACGCTAAAACCACCGTAGAGTCAGGCTCGAATGTCTTTTTTAGGGATGCCTAAAACTTCAGCTACCTCGACCAAAAGACGTGTCACCAATACGGCACCACATAATTCCAATCTAGGGACTGAAATTTGTTTGATTGGCGCGACTTTGGTCTTAGCAGAAACCAAAGTGACATGGATATTACCATGTTCGTCTGTTAATCGTATATAAACGGCTGCTGAATATGCTATCTTCGACGCATCTGAGAAGCCATGTAACTCGACTCGTGAAGATGTGAATTTAGTTCCGAACCATCTCGGTATGTTAATTTTTGTTAGCTCCGACAAGCCTGTGCGGTAAGTATGCCACTCATTAATTATATTATTTGGAACTTCATCATCCCAATCTATTCCCAAGATCCAAAGCTTCTGAATTAATACCTTTGCTATAATCACGCTAGGGCTGCCCAACCCAGCGGATCAAATAATCTTGCTATTTCTGAGATAATCTTTCTTTTTGTTACAGGTCCAGACACCGGAGGAAGATTCACCGAATATTGAAAGGTATCTGCTGAACGATTCCAGGTAAGTCCTAAAAGTTTAACTACTTCATCTAACTTTATCTTCAACCCTTCCTGTGCATGTTCATTTCCCTGCTTTATTTCATTTAACAAATCTTCACTGTTAGTCATCCATTTTTGCAGTTGAAATCCACCTTTTTGTAATAGTTGATTCATTTCTTGATAAATAATAACACCTTCTTCAACAGTATCACAGCCTGTCAGAAGATCATCCATGTAGAAGTCGTTTTTTACTCTTTGAACTACACTTGGACAATTATCGCCTTCATCTAATGCAACTTGTTGCAGTGTCCTTACAGCTAGATAAGGAGCAGCAGCCGTACCAAAGGTAAGTCTTTTTAATCTATAATCTTCAATTGTTCCATTTTCATTATCTCCCCATAGTACTCGCTGAAATTCTGCATCTTGTTCGTACACCTTAATTTGCCGATACATTTTGTTGATATCAGCAGCTAAACATATCTTATATATTCTCCACCGCATGATTAAATGGCGCAACTCTGGCTGAAGTGTTGGCCCTATCATTAATAACTCGTTTAATGATACACCATATTCATTTTTTGCAGAAGCATCGAATACTACGCGAACCTTTGTTGTATCTTTGGCATTATTTATCACTGCATGATGAGGTAAGTAGAAACTTAATCTATTTTCTTTTTCTGTTTCTGGTATCCTTTCCATGTGCTCTAGATGTAAGTACTCTTTTATAATCTCTGTATACTTTTCTTTCAGTGTCTCATCTCTATTTAATTTCACCATTAATCTCTTCAATCGTATTGTAGCTATATCTCTCGAGTTTCCGTTAATATATTGCAGATTTTCAGACTTAAATGGGAGTTTGACAATATATCGTCCCTCACTGTCTCGTTTTGTAGTTTCTTTATATAGTTGTTCACAGAGTATTTCTTCTTCTGTCAAGATTCGTTTTAAAGTATAAGGATCACTTTCAATTTCCCAAAATTTTTTAAGGTAATCATTCTCATGCGTACATAAATGCAAGGCTGTAACATTAGTTACTGATCTAAATGATGCTTCCTTTATTGTACCAGAAAGTATCCATCCTAGCGACGTAGCTTGTGCCACTAGTGTACCATGAGGTCCTCTTTTAACCCCATCTTCAATAATCTGTCCATATATCTCAGCTCCCAACAAAATATGGATTTTGTTTGGAGTGTGATATTGAGGATCTGCAAGTTGTATTTCATTTAAATCCAACCAGTCCAATTCAACTACTTTCTTATTTGGTAGAAAAGTAGTAATTGTTTTCAGTACATATGCTTGCACCATGATAATTATTTCAGGTTTGATGCGTGAGCGTATCTTCAGCTGGACCATATACTTGGCAGTTACATTTTTATTTCCTTCTAGACCAGATATCGTTCCCTGTACTGGAATTTTCTTTACCCCCAAATATTGAGCGGTCGCTTCTGTGATGAAGGATGCTTGTGAACCTTGATCCAGTAACGCCCGTATAAACCCACTCTCCCCGGTTTGAGTATAAGCTTGAACGAGTGCGGTGGCAAGTAATACTTGACTATGAACTGCAGTTTGACCAGCAGAAAAACATGAAACTATATTACTAGATGTTTCCCCACTATCTATATCTACTTTTTTATCTTTACTTTCGACTTTATTTGTTGAATTACCAGAACCTGAAATTTCTAAATGGTCCCTTTTCTGTGGATGCAAGAGAGAGTGATGCCTACGTTTACAAACTTTACAAATAGTAGTACTCTGGCAGAACTTGGCAGAGTGGTTGCCTCCAAGACAATTGAAACACAAACTATTTTTAGCTACAAATTCATAACGGTGAGTATAATCTAATTTTGCGAATTTTTTGCAGAAACATAATTTATGCGTTTCCGAACAGAATTCACAATTTATTTTAGCCACGTGCATACAAGTTTTAGTTTTAGGATAAGACCCGCTACTAGGAATTGAAGATCGCTGTTTTGGTTCTATACATTCTAAAGCCCGAAATCTACTTTGAAGAAATTCTGAAAATTGATTGAAAGTGGGTAGTTCATTTGAATTCTCAGCTGATATTTTCAATTCCCATTGTTTGCGTGTTTCCTGATCTAGTTTATAATTTATAATGTGTATTATAATAATATCCCATGTGCTAACATCTATATTCAAATTTTTTAACGCGTGTATACAATCAGTTGTAGTATCTAGTAACTCTTTTAAAACTGATGCGGATTCATTACCTAATGATCTTTGGCTAAACAATCTTTTTAAAATACAATTTGCCAAATATCGCTTGTTATTGTACCTATTCTCTAACTGTTGCCAACACTGTATATAGTTTGCAGAAGTAATCGGAACATGTCTAATTAATTGCTCCGCTTCTCCGGTCAAATGCCCCTTTAAATAATGTAACTTCTGTACATCATCTATTGAATTATTAGAATGAACCAAAGAAATAAACAAATCCCTGAAGGAATACCACTCCGTATATTTTCCTGAAAATTGCGGAATAATTATTTTCGGAAGTTTTACCGCAGAAGAGGACCCATTGCCTGCTTTAGAAGAACCAGAATCTTTATCACCACTACTAATTTTATTTTCATTAAAACTTTTTAAATATCTTTTAAGTGTGCTTTTATAATCAGAAAATATTTCTTCAGTTTTGTCATATATTTCATCTTTAACATAAAAAGTACGTTGTACATCTTCCCACTTATAATCCTTAAGTATTTGCTGATGTGTAGTGAGAAACTCAACCCACAACTGTTCTATATTATCCAGTTTAGTTTCTACATATGACTCCGTTATTCGGTCTTTCGGAGATTTTTTAAAGTTAATTTGTGCCTTTGATATTCTATTAAAATTGTCTCTTTGACAATTCAATAAACCTTCCATCTTATTTAATTACAGAAATTACAATTATATTTTAAAGAGTTAAAAGTAACAAGAATTGTACTAAGTCTCTAAACCTTTATACTTAGTAAATTATTCTATGTCACCGATATACTAGTACACAAATGAAAACTCAAACTATAAAATATTCTAAGTTCAATTTGAAAGTAAAAAATATAAGTTTTAAATTGTACTAAGTTCCTAAATTTTTAAACTTAGCAAATTATTATATGTTCCCAGTATACTACTACACAATTGAAAATCGAAACTATAAAAAATATTCTAAAACAAATAAAGAAAATGTCCCTAAATTTATAAACTTAACAATTTATTCTATGTAGGCTTATTACTATTCAATTGAAAATTCAAACTATAAAAATATACTAAGGCCAATTTTTAAGTAAAAAATACAAATGAAAATATTTGTACTAAGTTCATAAATGTTCAAACTCAGCAAATTATTTTATGTTTCTGACATATTACTATATAAATTAAAATTCAAACTATAAACTACTCTAAATTCAGTTTTACAGTTAAGAATTTTACAAGTGTTTGAACGTAATAAATAAAAAACCAGACATAGGTTCTCCGTATCAACTCTTTTCTTAAAACTATTAAAAGTGTTACAAATTTTACTAAATGTTATATAATAATTATTTTCTAAATTATTATTGTCCATATAACTTCCAACCTTATTTTTTCTCAAATAGAAAGTTCAATTTCGCGTAACTTCCGTAAATAAATTTAAATGTACTCACAATATTTTCCGTTTCACTCACACCACAACAATATTACTGCAACTGCACTTGCGCTTGTCACACCATGTGACATTTCAAGGTTACCGTGACGTCGTTGGCTCGCCTCTGACCTCTCACTCCAACGCCGTCTTCAGATCTGCTGTCTCGCTCACTCCTTGAGCGCTTAGCAACTCCGATGTCCTCCGATTGTAAACCGAGTAGCGAACCACTGCCCCTACTAGGTTCTATCTTCCGCCATATTACCACTTAATACTGGGGAAGATCGGCATCCGGCTCGAAGGACCAAAAAATGTACAACCCAACACTAAACTCTGGACTACTACAGCGTCCTCTGGTGTGAATAAATAAAACAACCAGCGATGTTGGATTGCTGAACTTAAAAAGGGGTTTATTTTTATAAAATGGCATACATATATACACAGTAATACAACGAAATCATATCGACGTCTACTTTTAACACAGCGCCATCTAGTATGTAGCTCGAGGACTAAAGCTTCTATATAAAATAACAAACTTATACAACTATAATTTTAGACGGTATGGTCAGAGAAGTAGTTTTAAGGTGAACATAACATAAGAAAAGTTTCACATTTCACCGAGAATATTAAAATATAATAATACATATAAACATTATGATAACATTATATGATTACCCGTGTCGTGTAGTTGTTTAGCATCATACTAGTGAACGCGTTTCCATTCGGATGTTACGCACTAAAGTACAGGTCAGCTCTGAATAGACTTATATACTTTTTAATACCAATTAATTGAAGTGTTATGTTATAATTGATTTTTTAAATTATTTTATGAATTATTAGTCAAAAATTGTATTATTATATATACTTTTTATTATTTGTATTTATTTTATCATATAGTTTTTTATGGTTGTAACTTATTATTTTTCTTCCGTGGCATTCTACTTGTTACTTTTCCATATATTTTTACTGAATACATCGCGGACTTAATCCAAAGCGAAAAAAAAATTAATAAACCAATTAATGAATGCACAAACCGATTGAATGATGAAATCAGGAGGCGCAGGCGACGCGAGCGTGGCGACCACGCCGTCGGTGTCACGTGACAGCACTGTGGTCGGCGTGGCGGCCGCCCCCCGCCGCGCCGCCACCACGCCGCGCCGACCGCGGCCAGTCTCCATGCACGCCACCACCAAGACCGCTCCCGGTATGTCATTTTAAACATTGATCATGTAGAGTTACAGGTAATTCCTATACGAGAAGGGAAACATTAATAGGGCTAAGGTTCGTGCCTTGAGAGAGAACAATGTCTATCAGTGGATTGCAGTGAACTGTAGATTATGATGATGATGATTCATTCATTCATCATATTTATTATTCTCCACCGTATGCCATAAACGCAATGTGAGTAAAAAAAGTTGCGTTCTGGAACTAAAAACGGATACTGAATAGAATAATCTAGAACGGACAGAGTAAAAATTAAAAAAGTATGATAGTAGATTTACAATTGTCACATTGACAGACAGTAATCAAGTGTTCACTTAGTAAGGGCACGCCGTAAATGGTATTCGGCAATTGGGAAAAACCAAATTCGGAACGCGCTCGTGAAATTGACGTGAATTCGAAATTCAAAATCGTGGAAAGTGACAGTGTGTGGTGTTCGTTATTTGAACGTTATGTACTTATAGACAAATAATATTAATAAAAACATACACTGTGCATGTGTATTGAAAACAAAAAAAAAATAATTAAAAAGAAAATTTATTCTGAGATACAACCTGAAAGAAATTTGTTCCTTATCATAATTATTTGTTTTAATTCAATATACGCAAGTATTATTTTATCATGCTCTAAATTTATGTTTATTGATTTGCAGTGTTATCGTTACCACCGGGAGAAGGCAAACCGCCGCCACACAGGAAACCAAAGCCATCCAAAGATCACGATAAGGTCAGTTCTAAACATATCCAATTCCCATATGTCATATATGATAAATTAGCTATTTGTAGGTACTTAAATGTTGTTTTTTTAAGGTCTTATGTGCTTTTCGTGTTACTAGTTAGTTCGTTCCTCGGCGCTTATAAGTTTTAGTTCATAAGATAGAACTTTTGGATAGGGTTGTCCACTGCATATGTAACAGGGTTACGTCTTTACATTGTGTATGTTTGTGTTGTGTAGCGCGGCAAGTCGACGTCCGCGTCACCCGGTCGCTCGTTATCACCGCCCGCGCGACGATCCGACCGCGACAAGGTCAGTCTTACACATCGTCATCGTCATCATAATCATCATCATAATCATCGTCATCATCATCATATTACATATGGAGATGGTGATGGGGATAAACATTGTTAATCTTATATTAAAGTCTTTAGTTTTTGGTAGTCCTCCTAACAATCAGAGAGAAATCAAAGCACGCTCTTTTTTTTTTCTTCCGTAAGTTACCTTGACAGTTTCACAGTACAGCGTAAGTTTGTAGATATTTCTAATATTGAAATATATTATATCCCATATTATTAATACGAATATTCATTGCCGAAACCTGACCACCACTCCTAGAAGCGTTACATTCTATACGTGATGAATTTTCGACCTTTATTGTTTCTACTCCCATATTGCGACACGTGTTTCGCCTCTGAACGAGGCAGGCATTGTATAGAGCTAGGATATAGCTTGAAATTTTAATATATAATATTATATGTGTATTTACAAAAAAATATTGTTGTAAGAATTTATATCAGTTGTCTAGAATCCATAACACAAGCTCTGCTTACCGTGGGACTGGCGCTGTGTTAAATGTCCAGGGTTATTTATTTATCTATCTATCTATACATCCATGCATCCATCCATCCACTCATTCATCCAACCATCCATTTATTTATTGTTTGCAGTCGTGGTCGGAACGTGACAAATCACAAGTGAGCGCTATAGAGGTGTCTCAGAAGTTGGAAGCGCTCCAGATACACAATGGAGACGATCACGCTCACAACCAAAACTTAGAGGATAAGGTATATTTAAATTAATTTAAAACCAACCCCGCTGATGTTAACGTCCTTTAAAATTTACGGCCTCGGTGGTTTAATGGTTTAGTATAATGTTATAATGCAGATGGTCGCGGGTTCGATTTCTTGCACGGTAAAAACATTGGCATTCAGTATGATTATTTGTACTGGTCTGGGTGGTTTCTATGTATATTATGAATATATTAAAAAAAAATGTGTTTTATTATTTCTGTCAGTTGTCTAGAACCTATAACAGAAGCTCTGCTTAGGACTACATGACGCTGAGAATTGTCCAGATTTATTATTGTTTTAAAGATTCGCCAGCAATTATGCAAGAATTATTAGGAAAGGACATAGTAGTTAAACACTAATTTATAAGTAAATAATAAATAAATATTACATAAGTAAATAATAAAATAAGCCTAATATTTAAATTTCACTATCTACAATTGGGGCTCCAGATTATTATAAACAAATATGTAATACATAGTAGTGATTTGTTTTATACATAGTATAAAACAAAGTCGCTGTCGCTGTCTGTATGACCCTATGTATGCTTAAGTCTTTAAAACTACGCGCAACGGATTTTGAAGCAGTTTTTTTAAATAAATAGAGTGATTCCAGAGGAAGGTTTATATGTATAATACTTACACCCGTACGAAGCCGGAGTAGGTAGCTAGTTTCTAATATAAAGAAATTTTTAGGTAACCGAAGTCAAAGAAAACATAGAGGTAGAACCATCGAAACCCGAATATAAAATAGTAGATATACCAATAGAAGATGAACAGAAGCCTGTCGAAAAAGAAGTCAAACCACCTGCGGTGACCGAGCAAAAGCCCGCAGAGAAAAAAGAAGACCAAAAGGTTGAAAAGAAGGAAGAGAAGAAAGTAGAAAAAATACAAGAACCAAATGTGGAAAAGAAAGAGGAAGTGAAGGTAGAAAAAAAAGAACAAAAGGATGAGAGAAGAGAAGAAAAGAAGGAGCCCTCGCTAGAGAAGACTGACGAATCTGAAATGACAGGTAAGTGTAAAAAAAATATCACAAAATTGTATTCTGTGTTTCGGTTGTAGGGTGCAGATTGAGCAGTGAAATTACAGGACCCGAGATATAATGTCTTAGTCCTTTAATTGACGATTACCATTTACCATCAGGTGGGACGTTTATCTTTCCAATTATACTAATAAACCTAAATATCTACAATAGAACACGTCTTGATCAATACTCTGGGACCATATACAGTCAACCCTCCTATAACGCGGTGAGTGCGTACCGCGGTGTATGGAAACCGCGCTATAAGAAACTCGGATTTAACCATACAAACCAGGCTAATTCGTAGCGCGTTCTATAACCGTCTACCGCGTTGTATGGAAACCGCGCTATAAGAGACTCAGAATAAGTACAACTCACATCAATCGTACCGCGTTATATGGAGACCAATAAATACAAAAGACAAGATAAATTATAAATTATTTTTATTGAATTGACGAGTATGAACTCTTCAATTCAATAAAAATAAGGAAATGATGAAAAAAATTAAACAAAAACTAAACTAAAAAACTGTTTTCCAACAAAAACAAAAGAAAGACTTTTGTAAAATGATGTAATCTTTCAACACTCATCCTCACTGTCAGATATGAGTCGCCTAACTCGCCTTCTTTTAATGGGCAAAATGTCTTCCTCACTTGGTTGATCTTCACATTGGTTTTAAGCGGCTAAGACATAAGCAGAACGTATATAGTGTTACAGTTTCGTTAGACACACACACGCATGGCACGCTGTCGATGCGAAACTATTTAGTTAATAGAAGTGGAAGATAGCGCATGAGGAGCCCCACCCGTGAACCACGCTGATATAAACATATCCAGTTAAAACCATTCATTGGGTGCACGGAAAGAACTGATGGGACGTTGTTGAACGGAAACCGCGCTGTAAGAGTACCGCGTTATAGGAGGGCTGTCGCAATTTCAGCTCCGCGTTATATGGAAACCGCGTTCTGAGAGTACCGCGTTATAGGAGGGTTGACTGTAGTAACATTTACTACTTTTTTTTATTGTTTGTTCCAATTCCTTTTAATTTTTCCTTATTATGCAACCTTATATGTTTTATTTTTTACAAGATGAGTGTACAAAATTGAGTCATTGTTTATAAATAAATTATCTAAAACGGTTAATTAAGACTATTAACTAATTTCTTTGAATAACAAATAATTATTATTTAAGAATATGTATATATTTATACTTTGTTACTGTACTCTTGTTCTTACCCAAATTTTATATTCTCTGTTAATTCTATAATGTGTTATTGTCTTTATATGTAGTGTTGTCAAATTTATCAGAATTAATCTGTTATTATTTGTGAAAGCCTGTCAGTGGCTTAGTATGTTTTTATACCGATGGGTTTTCCTTTAATAAATGAATAAATAAATAGTTCTTTTGTCTACATTTACATGCTCATACTTTCCTGCTCAGATTATTTGCGCGTGTAAGAGCGTAAGTATAAAGGCAACCAATGACAAAACAAAACTTAGCGCATATAAGAGCGTACGTCTAAAGGCAGCTAATGACAAAACAAAACGTAGCGCATATAAGAGCGTACGTCTAAAGGCAGCTAATGACAAAACAAAACGTAACGCGTTTAAGAGCGTAGGTATAAAGGCAGCTAATGACATAATACACATTATGTTTGGTCAGCGTCAATGAGCGCGCGCCGCATCACGACGGCGGAGGAGGCGAAGGCCGCGCTCGCTGAGAGGCGGCGCCGCGCGCGGGAGGAGGCCGAGCGGCAGGCCGAACTAGACAGGCAGAGGTAACCGGTTTTTTTATGGATCACTAGCTGTGCCCGCGTGAAATTTATTGCCTATATTATATTCTGATTAGCCCATCGTGGTAGATTCGCAAGGAATAGATCACGAAGATTTCCAGGGGATCAGCGGAGGTCAACCTGATACCATATCAGGTTGACCTCCGCGGATCCCCTGGCGGATATTGTCAGAAATGGGATCATCAGTCCACATTACTAACAATTCCCTTCTTTAATATTTAGGGTCAAAACGGGTGTTCTTTGAGTTGAGATGGAAATACCCTCATTTACATCTCAATTCAAAGACCCTAATGGGCTAACATTTTATCCGTACCATATCAAATAAGAATGTAATATTTTGATATTTAGGTACTGATTATTATTTACTGATTGTAGATTGCAGCGCGAAGCAGAAGAGGAGGCTGAACGACAGCGGCTGGAGGAAGAGCGACAGAGGCGCGAGGAGGAGGAGGCTCGCGAGCTGGCGCGGCTGCAGCGACAGCAGGAGGAGGAGAAGCTGAGGAAGGCCATAGAGGTATATATAGTTCTGACTGATCATGATATAGGTGTACTTGAAGAGAAACAGAGAAAGACCATCGAGGTATATGTAGCCTCTGATTGATTATGATATGGCTTTATCTGACTGGTTATCATAATCTATTTAACCACGAATTTTTTAACGATGGTATCCAGGCTGCATATTGCTAGCAATGGGGTTTTTAATCCACATTACTAACACTCCCCTTCCCTCCTAAAGCACGTGCCTATCAAAGTGCCGACTGTCATTCCCCTTTTTATTTGTATCGGATAGGCGGCGCAGCAGGCGGAGCGCGAGGAAGCGGAGCGAGTGTCGAGGACGGAGGCGGAGCGAGCCGCGCGCGTCAAGGAGGAGGAGGAGAAGAGACGCGCCGCCGAGCTGGCGGAGCGGAGGTAGGAGGAGGAGGAGGAGGAGGAGGAGGAGAGACGCGCCGCCGAGCTGGCGGAGCGGCTGCGGCGCGAGGAGGCCGAGCGCGAGGAGCGCGAGCGGCTCGCGCGCAAGCAGCGGGTCGAGGCCATCATGGCGCGCACCAGGCTCAAGAAGGTAGGAGGAGGAGGAGGAGGAGGAGGAGGAGAGACGCGCCGCCGAGCTGGCGGAGCGGCTGCGGCGCGAGGAGGCCGAGCGCGAGGAGCGCGAGCGGCTCGCGCGCAAGCAGCGGGTCGAGGCCATCATGGCGCGCACCAGGCTCAAGAAGGTAGGAGGAGGAGGAGGAGGAGGAGGAGGAGGAGGAGAGACGCGCCGCCGAGCTGGCGGAGCGGCTGCGGCGCGAGGAGGCCGAGTACGTAGTACTGCGGTACTACGAGCGTCACATGATGACGTGATATCCGTATTGCCATTTACATTTATAGGCACTCGCCACCAGATGGAACATAACTGTTAAGAAAACAACGACTGTATAGCTGTTAGGAAGAATCTGGTCCAGAGGAAACGTGACGTCAGGACCCTTATTGTTCCGGGGGTTTCTAGGCGTTGTTCAGTATATAGTAGGGCTACTATTCTTAAAGATTGTCTCGCGTAGCTCGCGCCGTTAGGTGAAATTATTTAAACGGAATGTACATAAAAAATAAGTACCTTCATTTCTTAACATTATTACTACAGTTAAATTAAAAACGTCTATATTTGTTTGTGTTATAGCAAGCGGAAGAGGATAAGAAGCAACAAGAGAAAGCCGGCAGCCAGCCGGCGGAGGCGGCGCCCGCGGCCTCCAGCGACAGCCCGGGGCCGCCGCCGGAGCTCCCCGGGCCGCCTCACGCCACTGCGGCGCCGCCCGCCGCCGACAACGGGAACGCAGTCGCCACGCAAGATTTGTTAGGATTTGGCACTAGTCAGGTAACTGACTATGTATTCTGCCAAGCAGAAGAGGAAACGCCACTACACATCCTATGTGGTTGTAGCCTACTCGTGCTTAAGTGAAATATCTCCTTTGGCTTTCCAAAAGAGTACACTATACCCTGAGGAGATAAAAACTATTGTTCCTAAAAATATCCTTTAATTCTTAAAGGCCGGGTAACGAATTTTGAAAAAAAAAGGGCGAGCACAATACATCTATGTATGTCGCAGTGCTACAGATCTTAACACCTGACAATATCCCCCTGGAAAGCATCGTGATAAATTCGTTGTGAATTTGTTATGACTATATACTGACCTGAACTCATCTTATCATCCTCCACTGGTACCCCGCCAGCGTATACCCTTAACGCAGACGGGTGCACCATTCCATTATCATCCATAAAAAAACACCTGACAATAACCCAAAACTTTCAATAAAAATGGTATTCACGCATGGGTATCTCTGTATTACGTTCACTTAACAGTCGCTGCTAGATGACGGTTACTTTACAAACACTTTAGGAGTTATTAATTTATAAATCTTAAACATGCCTTTGGACTACAAACTCTCTCTCTAATAAAAAATATAACTTGAATAGAAAGTGAAATGTCTTGAATCGTACTCTCATGATATCATGATATTATAATCATACTCTCATCATCATCATCATATAATGAGTACGCAAAAGAGTGAACACAAAAAATAGTTAAATGCAATCACTCAATATTGCGCACGCTGATTTTTCCGCGCTAAACTGTACCGCCTACGTGTTCGATATTTAAATCCGTTTCATGAAAAGATTTATTTCAGCAATAAGGCCGCCCTGTTCATGTGACCTTTAAATATATTGTGTATGTCTTTTCTTTACTGTACGTTACAAATAAAGTATTGTTACAATTGCAGCCGGAGCCGTCGTCGGGCGCTTCTCCCGCGGTCACCAACAACGGGAACCTCACTGCCGACCTACTGGGACTGTCCCAACACAATAGTGTATGTATCACATCACGTCGTATCACATGTTTTTTTTATACTACTAGGTGGCAAACATGCATACAGCACAGCCCATCTGATGGTAAATGATTACGGTAGCCTATGGATGTCTGAAACACCAGATGTGCTACGTGCGTGTTGTTGAACTTTATATACCTTCTTGAAAAACCCTATACTGTGATCATCATTCGATTGCCTTGCCTTTATCTTAATATATTCTGCTCTCTATCGGTCGTCATAAAAACTCTTCTTTTATTCATATCATCTTTCACACAATGTTCATCTTTTCTTGGGATCCAAACATATTTTGTCCATAAGATATCCAGATTCATATTATAATTTCGTGGGAAAACATGTTAATTCCACATGTTACATGAGTAATATCGTACCTCTCGCTTTTTCACAATCCATAGGAGTGATTTCGAAAAAAGATACAGAAGTATGTAATAATAAGCCTCGTAACTTAAAAAATATGTATCTATCTATATCTGTCATATGTCTAGTACCCATAACCCAGGCTCTGCTTAGTTTAGAGACTAAATGGTGCTGTGTGAATTGTCATGACGTTATTTTATTGTTATGTATTCATTACAGATCGAGGACAAACCAGAAGAGCAGTCGACAGTCAACAAACAGATAGACAACGCACCAGCGCCCGAGACCAACAATGGTAATCAAACTACCAACGTTGGCCACATATCCGCCAATTTCATACAAACCGAACGCCTCAACGAAAGTCAAACAAAGGCCGATGTTTCCAAACTAATAGAAGATGACTTCACAACGCACAACGGCCACGGGGCACATAATCATCCGTTGACACTGCAAAATGCTATTTAATTACATTGTAATAGGGTTGGAAATTGAATGTTTTCATAGCGTACATATTGGCTGCCAGGTGGAGTGGCTTACGCGACACTGAAAGTGCGGTCCGGTGGACACGGGCGTTGATAATATTAAACATCAATCGAGTGTATATACGTAATTGATATTTATGACCTGTAGGTTTAAAGGCGTTAATTCCATGACTAATTCGTAGTTTGATAATCGACTATCAAATATGATTCCAATATATGCACTGTATATAGTATGAAACAATTTTAATCATTGATTTTTATTAATCAATATTAACGTGACAAATTTAGCACTTATTTGAACTGCTGTAAAGTTGAAAATGATAAATCAAAAGAAGTCGACAGTATTGCCATCTCGTAATGAAAAAGAAAAGAATAATTTTAACCAATCAGGAGTGTTTATGGCAATGTGCGCTGTATAGAAGACGCTAGAACTAGTTTTGTTTTAATATAAATAATACGAACGGTGCCTTTGGTAGTTATTTTAGTTTAATTTTGGTGCTACACATTAACAAAACCTGTGTTGATATTTTTAGACAATATAGGAGAAATGTAGAACTAGCGTAGTAGAAATTAACAAATTGCATGTCCCAATTCGATACCTGGAATGAAGCGATACGGAATGTGTGAAATGGAACGTGTAGCCAATATGGCGCCCTCTTACCGATTGGTAAAAAACAGCCAATATTTATGCATTGGAAACGGCGTGTTGGCATCTGCTACGTCACGATATATTCGACGATGTAAACGAAAAATACTAGATTAAATATTTATTAAACCTAAATCAGTGTAATATAAATTTTATCAGATAAATTGCATGAAAAAATTGTTGTAATTGTGTATAAACCATTATATTGATATATGATGTTTATATTTTTTTTTATTTGAGAGTGGCAACACTGCAACGGCTGCCAATGAATTTGTAGCTTTTCAATGAGTATTTTTTTATTAGTAAATTATTAACTTTTGATATTTATTAAAGTATCATTAATCAGAATAGAGATTCAGATGGTTTGTTTCTTTAAAAAATATGCATATTTTTTAGTTTGAGTATTTTCGTAAATCGTCGAATAAAATGTCACGTAGCAGACAGATAGAGAACACTAAATTATAATAATATAATTATTAATGCATTTATATTGCAACTCCTTGATACTACAATGATTGGATAGCTTTTTTAATTTGCGTATAGGCAATAACAAAAGTTAATCACCGCTTGACGTTTTAAAATAGGGAATTATTAATATTTTCATTAAAAAATAGTATATTGCTATAGTATGTTCGAATCGAACTGAATATCATTATTATGGGACTAGATAGAACCTTATTTAATGATTTTCGTCGAATTATCATTGTTCACGTTTGATAGGTTGTGTATAGTATGCTGTGTTAGTACAGTCTTGTATTACGGTTATTTGTAAATTATAAGTTTTTATTTATTGTGATGTTTTTATTAAGAGGCCGTACTCTTGGGCACAGTAACGGCGCAATCTCGTATCATTATTTTCATTATTTTGTGGTTTGTTTTTCATTATTATTATTTTGCATCATTATTTCATTATTGTCTAGTTATGAATATAGTATTGGTAATTAGTAGTTATTACCCAGAATTAAAGTCATGTTTTGAACACCCGATTCATAGTATTTATTTTGTTCAACATACGATAAAGTTATGGTGAAAAATCCAACAGACAGTATTCCCTTCGTAATTTTAATGTAATATTTCATTCAGATTTGAAATAATCATATATAATTTAATGGTAAGTAAATTGCATTAATGAAATCTACCATTTTAATATATTTTAATGTAATGTATTGCGTAAAATGATAATAATAAAAAATATCCATCAATATGACATTGCGTCGTTACTGTTTCTCACCAGGGTGGGATCTTAAAATTTTATCCCGTTTGTGTATGAACCTAGTGAATGGGATATACTCTTTCGCTTTACGGAGACTTATCTGTGAGCGCAAGCGGGATAGATATATTTCAGAATTGCGTCCGCATTTGCGTGCACATGCTACTGTATCGGACTGAGATTAGAATATGAAATGGGCGTCTTAAGCCATTGTAACCAGTGATAAAGTAATTTGTTTCATATTAACAATGGACTTAGGTCGATATTTAGTCAACGTGTACCGCCCATACAATGATTGTATGATGTATCAATAGGTCTAACGGGATAAACTGGGCTGTAATCATTACACGAATGCTGTTTTAATGCAAAAACTCGAGGAAAGTCGATTTATTGAAATGAGATAGTTATAACAAGTTATATAGGCGTGAAGAGGATAGAGCTAACAAACATTCGATTGTTGAAACCGTTCTCACAAAAACTACTCGTCTCTGTCACACATTGTAGTTTTGACAATGTTTGAGAGTGATGACGCTAACTTTAGAATCTTCTAAATATATCAATCATTAGTCTAGTTATCAAATTTGCATTAAAATAGTATTGTCTTATTGCGAGCTATTCCTATAAGAAATCTATTCTTATACAAATGTACAAACAAATAATAAATCTTAACACCTTGACATAAAGTCGATAACTGTATACGCCTCATTATAGTGAAATATAGATGTAAGAGGCAATTCTCAAGTGTAATACGGCTCGCAACAAGATGTCATATGAAATATGCTTAACAAATAATAATTAATAAGTTATTTAACGACATGCATAAATAATTTTTGTATCATAAGTAGTTAGCATTAAAAAAATAATTATGTTTCCTTTAATACATCATACCTTTCTCTTTTATCGAGTCCTTTTTTTTTATTATTATTTTTCATAGGGTATTATTGAATTTATCTAAAAATCTTATTCGTTACCGAAGTTTACGACAAGCGTTATCTGTCAATCTTGAAAAAAAAAACAATAAAGTTACGGATTTAGAAGCGTGTCATTTTAGTTCCCTGGATGTGATAGCATGCGTGATCGGTAACAGTCATAGGACTGGTGAAAGGCGACTTACCATGTACTAGCAGGTGATACGTCAGTTGATTTTTTTATGATGTTGAAATGCTATTTGAATTACATTAAAAAAATCAGTCACAGACTTTTATAGCATTATTAATGTCCAGTTTCTTTATATGAGCAAGAACACTTCTAAATTATTGTTTTTTTTTTAATTAACAGAAGAAAAATGCTGGCTGTTTAATTTTGATAATGAAATCACTGTATTGTTATCCAGATATGTGTAGCGGAGTCATCAATTTCTAAATAAATCAATTCGCTGAATACAGCCGCTGTTTTGTATACTAACTTGCTTTATTATACGATGTAGTACTAAAATGTATTTTATATACTGACTACAGTGCTGTATTGTAACATATGTATACAAACAATCAATTATGTATACAAATTTATCATTACAGCTAAATTTCCAATGAATCTTATATGTAATATTTAATCGTTTCTGGTAATTAATGAATACTTATGTAGTAGTTTATGAAATTGTCATTCAATTTTGTTAACCTCATTTTCACAAGCTTATTATAAACTGCCTTAATTCAAAATTAATGCAACGGAAAATCGATTTTAATGTTTTAACTTTAAAGTCAATTTTACAGAAATATTTTTTTTTTATTAATGCATTTTATTATTAAGATATCGAATTTTACTATATAAAATTATTTCTAAATCATAGTTTATTGCGAGAACGCTTGTAAATAATATAAACGATTCGTTAGTGATAAACTGTGGTTGATAGAAATTACAGTGTAATTAACATCGGTATATAAAAATCCAAGATGCATAACCAGAGACTAAAAAATGTTTTTCATTTTTCAGTAATGTTTGTTATTTTATACATATCGAAGTATTGTAAAATTTTTAAATATATTATTTTCTACGTATATTATTTAAATTTATTAAGTGAATATATACATACTTTTTAAAATATTATTTAAATCAAGTGACTGACAATATATATTTAGACAAGATATATTTATGTTGTTATATTTGGGATTAAATGACGATTTGTGATGTTCATTTATTTGAATTACTACTTTTTCATATGTATGGGAATATCTTGGATTTTTATATGTCAATACTCATTCACTGATGGAGCTATATATTCGCTTCGAAGTATTATAAATACATTTGTTGCTAATTTCCGTTAGTGAAAATTATCGAGAAGCAACTTATATCAAGCCAGAAACTATGAAAGTTGCGCAGTGAACTCTTTCGCATGTATTTATTTTTACTGCGCAAGTCACGTGATGTTAAATATTGCTAGTTCGACTTTGTAAACAAATCATTACTTTTAAATTATATTCTTTTTTATTGTTCCATTTTCGAATCATGTTTTGACTATATACAGAGAGGGTCTTATGATTTTTTTTTTATTAATTTGAGATTGGATGTCGGTACATCACGGTGACTGACCGCCTTTTTATTTATTTTTAATTTGTGAGATAGATTCAACATTTTTAGCTTTCTTTATTCATAGTCACTTACAATTCGAAATTTGAATTATGAAGTTGACAGTTTTTTATCGAAATTATAAGCAACTAAAGCTGTCAGATGGAACATCTGTGTCAATGTTAATTTCAATCTGTTTAAATAGAATTGCAGAAAAATTTTTTGATATATATTGAAACCACTATTAGTATATAAATATACCCTAGCAGGGTTTGAAGTTTTCAGTCAATGCAGCTTATTATTAAGCATATTTCTTATAATTTGTCCAATAAAGTTTTATCAAGAAAATAGTACTGTATTCTATTTGCTTAATAAAAGTTCATCATAAATTAAAAATTGTACCTCAAAGTTGTGTTACGCTGTTATAAATGCCTTAGATGTTATAGAGCCTACTAACCACTAAACACGTGACACTTGATTTTTTTTATTTTTTTTTTTATATTTTTGACGTCGACTCTGTTATACAAGATGGCGGTCTGTCACTTGCGTGTGTGGGTGTGTGCATGACGTCACGGTGCGGTCCACACATTGAAAAGGTTGTTTGTTAGCGGTCATTAAGTATATGTAATGTATTTATGTATAACACTTTGAGACATGGCTTATCTGTTCTTATCCTTACACTATTATTATTATGTTAGCGATCGATGGATTTATAAGGAGAAAGTTTTATTAAAAAATATGAATTTATATGTGGTGTTTTATTTCATATTAGCTGTGCACGCGGTTTAACCAGCGTGTAATTTATAGCTTGTGTGTTGTTTTAATATTTAAGCTATATTATATTAAAATTTTCTTAAATTATTTTCATCCATCAACAGAATCTCCCGCTTTTATAATATTAGTAAGATACTGGACGTGGTAAATTTTGTAAAAAGTCGTCTGCATGGGTTCCATACCTCATTTCAACCGGAAAACAATTTCGTTGTAATATGTATAGATGTGATTCAAGTCATGGAGAAATACATATCCTAATCATAATATAGTCGATCAATGATCGTCTCCTCATAATATAAAAAATATAAGTAACTCTTGTGATTTACTTTAATTTCTATCTTAGGAAATTTGTGATATAAAATCAGAATAACAATTTTATGAATGATAATAGAATGTTGCATCCGCCTTCGCTAACGGTTTACACTGGCTGGACATCAGTGAGAAACGGTAAGTTGAGCATAATAGTAGGTAGGTTAGCCGATGGTGCCAAATTCACCAGAATTAATCACCATGCTTTCCAGGTGCAACCGAGTGAAGATTGTTATTTTAATCTTCACTCGGTTTCACCTGGAACATGGCTAGGGCTAGGGTCAACAGTCCATATTACCAACAATCCACTTTCCCCTACTTACTAAGACTTGAATTTGTTACCTGTTCTTCTCAACCGAAATAATTGTAAGCAGTTGTAAGATAATTATTAGCAGGCAAAAAATGTGCTGAGTAAATTATTTTGACATTGAATTCAGATATTGTATAGATCTTTTATATAATAAAATAGAACATTGTATATTCAAAATAAAACTGTTAACATTAAATCACTTTAACGGTCTGGTATTATTCACCAGTATGAAAGCGTGGGTTCGTCTCCATCACCGTAAAGTCAACTACGAGATAACTTTATAATAACTGTTTTATTTTATATACATATTAATATGTGGATATTATGACATATTCATGGAACAATTGCCTATTGAGTGAATCCAAAGCGTATGCGAGTCTTTTTTTATGGATCATAATGGAATGGAGCACCCGCCTGCGCTAACGGTTTACGCTGGCGGGGCACCAGTGGAGGATGACAAGATGAGCATGAGGTCAGGTCAGTTAGCCCATCGTGACAAATTCACAAGGAATTTATCACGATGGTTTCCAGGAGGAACCGCGTGGAGGTCAACCTGACATGGTATATTGCTAGTGATGGGGTCATGAATCCACATTACTAACAGTCCCCTTTCCCCCCGTATGCGAGTGTTGCCGCTACCAATCTAGACAGATAGTAATCCTCATCTCGAATGCAAACCAACCCAAATTAACGTCTAATTTAATTTGTTAATATCAACGAAATATCTCGTCAACAACTCATCAAATATTTACCCAACTGATGTCTCGAATATTCCATTAATTGAAGACAGATGTCTTGCCACTTACGCGCCGGTATGTCATGGGATTTGGTCCATGCCTACTTTGGAATCTCGAACAGCCATTATATGTAACTTAATTATATTACGTTGGGTTAACTAATGTAGGTACAGTCGTCTTCATGAATATATTGACAGCCGCGGTGGTCTAGCGATTTAGCACCGCCTTCCAATAGTTGCGGAGTCGATTCATCGCACGGTACAAAAAATTGTATTCATGAGTATGATATTATGATTGGGTATTTTATAGGTATGTATAATACATATTTATTTACAAAAAAATATGTATCTATGTATTTGTATCAGTTGTCCCGTATGATTGTATCATTCTGGATGTTTTCTATGTATAATATGTATTTATTCAAAGAAATATATATCTACATATTTGTATCAGTTGTTTACTACCCATAGCCCCATAACACAAGCCCTAGCCAGCTTGGCTTGGGTCTAGATAGCGCTGTGTTAATTATCTTGAGTTATTATGTATTATTATTTCTCTACATAGGGACATCTCCATAAATTAACAATGGTTTCCAGAAGTAATATGGTACATTACTACCAATAGAGATAAAAATTGTAGTAAAACAAAAAATTGAAACTAATTGAAAACCATTGTACCAATTGTGTAAGATTAAGAAAAAAAAAAAGATATAAAAACTGATATAAAAGCTGAACAGAAAAAATTGTTTATTGAAAAATTTCTAAATATAGATATGACACATCTATATATCTATCATTATATATATTTTCAAATATAGATATGACACATCTATATTTGAAAATAGAAATTTACTTATGAAAATTTCTATTTTCAAATATAGAAAATTTCGTAAACATATAACCTCAAAACAGATAGGAATAAATAGGTTTTGTGATTATTAATTAATTTTACTAAATCGCTATAGCTAGTATTTTCGTCATATATCTCTTTAGGAAAGACCCTTTAGTCTTACTACAATTAGTGAAATATTGATCTGCTGTGTCGCAGTTAGTGAGTTCAACCTTGGCTGTTAATCCTTTATGCTGAATAGATATTTTTGTGACATAATTATCTTGAAAGGCAACGTAATTACGTCAGAGAAATATGTACTTAGAAAGATTTACGTACCTGTACAGTGTACAGAGATATTTTGTTATGTTTGTATTTATTTTGTGTTGTCCACCCACAAACGGCCGAGTTCATTTTGACGTCATAAATTAGAGTCAAATATTTATTTCGCAATAAGGAATAAAGGACACTTTTACTTTACAAATAAATAAAATAAATAGAGTTGTTATCTTACTAATAATTATAAACGCGAAAGTTTGTATATATGTTTGTTACTCTTGACGACCTCGGTGGTCTAGCGGTTTAGCACACCGCCTTACTTCCGATGGTCGCAAGTTCGATGCCTCGCACGGCACAAACATTTGTATTCATAAGTACGATTGTTTGTATCGGTCTGGGTGAATCTATGTACAATATGTATGTATTTACGAAAAAAAATATCTATGTATTTGTATCAATTTTCTAGTACCCATAACACAAGCTTTAACTAGCTTAACTTGGGTCTAGATGGCACTGTTTTCCGGGGATTATTATTATTATTACTCTTTCACGCAAAAACAACTAAACGAATTTTGATGAAACTTTACATATATTCGTGATAACTACTCAAACCTCAAGTTCATTTTATCATCCTTCACTGGTGCCCCGCCAACATAAACCGTTACTGCCGGCGGGTGCACCATTCCGTGCGATTATAAAACGCAAGCACCAACTCCAAAAATTGTATGCGGAAAACATCCTTTAAGGATTTTTTAAATACTTCATCACTAAAGGTTCAAAATAAGGGTTTATCTCTTGTTAAGGATTTAAGTAAAAAGAACACAACCTAAATTGGCAACTGCGTTTATTATAGTACTTAATCTTCGTGATACTCACTGTTAATATTACATTTATTTAATGTTACAATGTTACATTTTGCCAGCCTTTACAAAATGCATTCGGATTGATAACATTTTACAATTAGATAGGTATATATATTATAGTATACACATTGACTATCTACAATGATAACAAAAATTAAAATAACATTTCATACATAGGTGTAATATTTTATATTTATTATTACAATACTTATATATTATTACATTTAAATATATAAATATATAAAATGAAAGTTAAAGACATATATTTTTAGAAAAATCGCATCCAATATATCTTTTTGTAGTAAATATAATTTGCAAGATAGCAATTTTATGAATACAAAAAGTAAGAACCAACATTTTTGAAAATTACTCTCAAAACTATCTACTTAACGCCTACTCGAGTCGCTGACTTTTTTTTAACAACTAGATAAACTTTTTTATTTGCTTATACAGAGACAATAGAAAAATCTAGTAAAAAGAAACATAGATTAAATTATAAAAATAAACACTTATTAGGCTGCGACCACATTTGTGACTAAACTATTAAAGTTTTGACATAGAATAAAAACATTAAATATTGTTATAACTATAGATATAGTAATGAATATTTACTAAATACATGTTCTATTTAAATGACGTGCGTGTGAGAAATGCAAACCAACAATTTCCTTTGAACCAAGTTTCAGAGAAGTAGATGACAGAAATTACCATATTAGTGATAAACATATTTCTATAATTGACTAAATTCATTAACAGTTGAAATTAAGATCCCGCGCAAATGTCTTGACAGCTATATATTGTTTCTCACATTTTGGTTTTGGCGAACTGTATTTTTGCCGCAATAATTGGCCAGTGCATGTGATCGCAACCTAACAAATTTGTAATTTAATTTGCTCCTACGCAGTATGCTGACTAGATAAAACTTATCCAACGATGCAACGTTAGAATAAGCCACTTATATTTAAATTGGCAAGGAATCCATTATGTTATAAGGATATGTAGATATCTTAACAGGATTTAAGAAGACTGCATAATTATTCAAATGTAGTGAAGACACTTAGTTAGGCGTTTCCATTTCAGGGCTCGCTTCTGTAAAAAAAAATGCGATTATTATTTTTCATTAGAAGCCTATACAGAATTCGTCGCAAAGGGTAACAGAATACTTTTTTATGAATCTGTGTAACAATTTTGATTATATAATCATTTATAGCAATATTTATGTCGATCCATTTTGAAGATTCTGACCACATCCTACAATCCTACAAAACAATTTCTAAATGAAACTGTGCCACCAAAATAAATGAGAATTTAATTACTTTACTTTATTACTTGAGAATGGTGCTAAGTCTTATATAAGATAGTGTTAATTACTCTGTAGTAAAGGATATATTGGTACAGAAAGTCGAATCGAATATACGAAATATTTCTGATAAAAAATTTTGACCTTTTATACCAAATTGATCATGCGACCACGCAGTTTGTATGAGGGTTACAAAATTAATTTTATGATTGAAGCGAGATGACAACACTATTGTGTATACTTATTATTTATTCATTTACTTCAGTTCAATGCACAAAAATAATGTATACATAAGGCGGACTTAACGCCTTGCGGCGTTATCTACCAGTCAACCATGAGGGGTGTAGAGAAGAATTGTTGGCGGCGCACTTATATAAATGAGACGTAAAAAATATTGATCATAAAAAGCCTAACAATAAAGTAAAATTTATATAAAAATGTGCCATCTAAATAATATAAAAAATAAAAAGCTATGATGGGCAAGCGGCCAGTAACAAATCTTGCATTTTGCCTCTTTGAAAAGTAATTGAGTTTCATGAATACCTACTATCAATGACTTACTTACTATCAATAATTTGTATTAGTACTTGGTAAATATAGTAAGGTAAATAGATTTCTAAATTATTTAATACGTAGTACCTAATTAACTATGTACCTTGATTAGGTAAACATTTCAATTGACACAGCTCGACACGATTTCAAAAGGCTAACCTACTCAAATATTAGCGGTAATTTCATTGCAAAATTGTAGTCTACGCATCAAATATTCATAGGTGTTCGTCTATTGATTGTTAAAAGATATAAACGCTTTATACAATCACAGCTGTGTATACGTTTTTTGAAACACAATTTTGTCTACGTGACCATTTGTGAATACCCAATTTCTATGTGGTTTCAGAATTCTGCGTAAAACAACAATCCGTGCTTCATTGTATTTCAGCGAATAGTAAATATTAATATCATTTATTAATTTCGGATACTTATACATATAATGTTAGTTAACAACGTACAAACTATATTCTACATACACATTTGCTATAGTGCTTGGGAAGATGTTTGCGTTCCCCCGGATTATAAACATCAGTGATGCAGTTTGTTTTGGCATCATGACTTGAAAGCCATCCACGCTGCTGCAAACATCTTTGATGCGCTACAGAACTGAGGGAGCCTCAACAACATCCTAAACCCTATTATATTCTACGCGAAGAGCGTTATATACTCTTATTACAATTTACACAAAATAAGCTGAGTGGACATCTTTCTCATCTAATTTTGCAGCTTGCTTTGCAGGTTGTACTGTGGTTGAAGGATGAGATATAGTATATATATATATATATTTATGTATGTATGTCTAATAATATCTATTATTGTAAAGTTACCACGTAAGTGTTTGTACTATAATGCGACGCTTACTAACTTCTCAGTTTGCCCTATGGTTGACTGGTAGAGAACGCCCTTAGGTGTTAAGTTTGCCATAAGTACATTAATATATTGTATTTGTGCATTAAAGTTTTGAATAAATATAGCATTAAAGTTACTGGATAAGAGGAAGGACACCTTGTTCCCTTAGAATGACAACGCATGATTGATATCACGGACGTCACATGATAACATGACGTCAGTTATGATGTTCATGTATATAGGCGACGTCAGCTTATTGGCCATCCCAATTACTCATAAAAAAGTCACTTCACGTAAAATTCAAGTTGATAAGATAGTAAAATGCACGAGTGGTGCAAATCAGGATAGAAGCAGAATGACGTACAATAACAATGGATTTTTTTAATGGATGATAATGGAATGGTGCTCTGGCGCTATTGGTTTACGCTGGCAGAGCACCAGTGAAGGATGATAAAATGAACATTAAGTCAGGTCAGTTAGCCCATCGTGATAAATTTACCTTGTGAATTTATACGTGGAGGTCAGTTTACTTAACGGGGTACATTGCTATTAATGGGGTCATCAGTCCACATTAATGTATATTCCCTTCCTGCTAACGGACATATTCAGTAGATATACTTGTAGTAAATATGTTTTATTGTCTCTTATAGTTTGAACATTCAATCGCATTACAAGATTGTGTTACGGAGCAGGTGGAAGGGATTGTTAGTGTACTAATGAACGCATTCCTAACAACATATCAGGTCAAGTCAGGTTGGACTCCACGCAGTTCCCCCTGGAAACTATAGTGATTCATTCCTCATGAATTTGCTACGATGAGCTAAGTAACCCGACCTCATGGCATTAGGCATAGACAAAATACTATAATGCAATAGCTACGTATAGGTCTGTACTTGGAAGATATAGGAGAAAATCTATGACTGGGGGACTTTATCAACGTAACTGAACCTAATACAACAATTGTAATTTTTTGTGTTTGTGAGCACTACCTTCTATGTATGGGTAATGTTATGCATTATGTAGAAGAAGGTCTAAAACATAATTTTTAAGTGTCTTTTAATATAATTAAGTTGATGTATGCTTACAAGGTCATTTAAGCATAGAACCAAGTGACAATGACCTGTGGCTTTGGACAAGTGACTAAAAGGACAATTTTTGCGCAGTCATCTCTTTAGACCTATTACATTAGAGGAGAATGACTTACCGTCGATCCACTTTTTGCCTCGCATCCCAAAGAATCCCATTTGCGCCTTCCTCTTGGGCCACGGGCCGTTCAGTAAAAACTTTAATTCTTGCGCGCCACTGGTCTTAACGTCTTTTTTGCCGCGTACCCCAATGAATTTGCCGCGAAACGTCAAATCATAAGGTCGTTTCTCTTGCACCGACTTCTTTCCTCTCACACCATAAAACTGGTGCATGTTGGCTGCCCTTTTGTCCACCTCATTCGTAATCCTCTCGCTGGATAAGTCATCGTCGATAGTCGCTGCAGTCATAGGTTCGGGCCGTTCAAGTTTCTGTAAATATTGCGTGAGGACATCATTTAGAATTGGGAATTCATTTTCGTCAAGTTTATTTCTTTCATCGCTGGAAGCGTAGTCGATCTGACCAATCAGGGAGCCGTCTCTCTTTGGAACGTATTCATAACTATCTGGGTAATACATGTCAGGGATGTACGACTCCTTCTTCCCTCTCATACCAACAAAGCCCATTGGCGCTCGTTTATACTCGTAGTTCTCTAAAGCCTCTAAGAAGTTCTTCTTCCCTTTGACACCGACGAAGAACTGTGGTTTCCGTTTATAGAACTGTTCTGTTGAGCCTGAGTCGTATTTCTTGCCTCTCATGCCCAGAAAACCTTTGGGTACACGCTTCTCGATGTCTTGCGATGACGCCGCGTAAATTAAGTGCATGGTGATGAAGAAAAGACAAGTCCTGGATGTTCCACCCATTTTGATGTGATCTGGAACAAATGATATAAAAATTTAAACATGTCATAAAAATATATGTTTTCTAACACACAGCATATATAAGCAATTGCCGCCTGTTGCAATGCACTTTTTGAATTTTTGTATTCGGTTCGGACCCTGCGCATAACTAAATTATTACCACTGAAAAGGACCCTGACGGAATTTCTAAAGCCAATAAACAGTTCATCCAAGGCCGCATATATAAACCTAGTAACACGTGACGTAGCCAGCACGCTTGGCGTCTGTCCCCTGGGTGAGCAGTTGTGTGCATAACCCCTTACATCACGACACGACTTACAGTCGCGCCTGACGTTTGGTAATTACGTGTGTTGCTTGTAGACTGTTGCGTGGAATAATAAGATGTACGCAGAGTAGGATATACAATAGATACAAGAATATTTGGCTGTAGCTGTATCTATGATACTTGAATATTTGGCTATAATACTTTTTAATTCATGAAATTTCCCTCATTTCATTCAGTAAAAGTATTATACGTTTTAGTCTAGGATGTTATTTATTTATGTAGTAGCAAATAGTCATAATATTAATTAGTAAAAAAACAAAAATAAATTAATATCAAACAGATTTCAATATTTTTTTATAGAAAGACTTCCGGGGTTCATCATCAACATCTGATGCGGTAGCGGTAGGGAGGTAGTTCGTCATTAACATATTCGTTGATACCTTTATATACCTTTATCCATTTAATGAAATTTCTATGAGACCAATCTGAAAATACAAAATCAGTTTATTACTGACAGAGATTTGTATGACAGAAACGTAAAAATAAAACAATCCATTTAAGAACTTGCAACTTCTTCTTTTAAACGTCGGTTAACAATCTTTACTGAAATAAACTCAATATACGAACTGTTTGCGATCAAAGCCATTAGCTATTCAATAAAAATAAAATTCATAATTCAAAAATAGAACGTCAAACATTGACCTGTTTTTCTTCCCGCGTAAAAATATTTAAAAACGTGGTGATTACTCTCTCAGTAAAAATATTCGTCATACCACAACCTTACTGCCGTATTTGTGACTTAAAATTGTTATAGTACTTTATTTATTTATTTTGACACGTCTTTAGTAATATTATAAAGAGGTAAAGTTTGTATGTTCATAAGTTTTGGGGTAATCTACGATTCTGCTGATCATATTTTAAAAAGTCTTTCACTGTTAGAAAGGTATATTAACCCCGAGTGTTATATAGGCTAACATAACATTATGTTACTACCAATAGGAGCCACTGAACTATATAGCAGTTACCACACTCCGATTACAACTTATAAGTGCCATACAGCCTTATAAATATACATAATTTGAAACAATATTAGGTGTGTAACTATTCATTATATAATTTACAGTGTATTCTAAATTATTTGTACTTTTATGTGAAGTTTTGAAAGTATTTAATAATAACTAAATCTAGGCCTGTGAATTAGGTTTTGTTCTGCTTTTTTTTTATTTTTTTATAAATATGTATTGCTACCAACTTGTAAAAACTGAAATTCCTTTACCAGTAGGTATCATAGAGTAATTGAGGCTGAAGGTACTCAAAACTAAAAGCCCATTCTATCTCTGTTATTATAGTAAACACAATGCTGAAACCAATTAATATTGTATTTCTATCATCAATAACACTCCATTTAACCTTTATAAAAATAACACCCGCCGCCGTCTACAAAAAAAATAATTAAAGAACTGAAAACAGTGGATGACACTTTGGAACTACGTGGCATTACCTGAGTGGGTGAAAAAGATAGATGTAATATGAAGATTGTGTGCGTGCGACAGAGACGGAAGACACGCCTAATGAGCGCCACTGTCACCCCTCATCAAAGTTTAAAAGCTATTGTGATGATGCGTGTAGAACTCGCAACTTTCTTGGCAGTGTTCGAAGTGTGATGAACGGATTTTCAGTAAATCTATAAAAAACTTTTGTTGTTTTGCTATAAAATCGCTGGCACTCTTTTAATACTACTTACATCTTCTTATTAACAAACAAAATAAAAATATATTGTGCTATCTGGCAGTCTGTATTCACACAACTTTTAATTTAAAAATGTAATGTTGCACCAATAACATTTATTAAAAAAAAACGACAGGCAAGTTTCTTGCTCATTGATCATATTATCCAAACCTGCACCTTCACACAGCTGCAATTAAGTCCCAAGCTAAGCAGAGCTTGATGAGTTATGGATATTGGAAACAACAAATAATATAATTACTGAATAATATTTTTAAATACATACACAATATACATTGTAAACACACAGACGAATACAAACAATCACACTCATAAATGTTTGGATCAGGCGAGGGATTGAACCCGCGACCATCATAAGTAATGCATTGTCTAAAGATTATAATTATTGTGCGGTGTACTTACCGCGACACTACTCAATATAAAATATCATACATTAATGCATACCATCATAGGTAAGGCATTATGCTAACAAATATGTATAAAATATGCTATATATTAATTTAGGATATTATTTATGTGTGTATAAAATTTCATACATTAATACATAATATGTTTTGTCAATGTTTCATTAGACGAATTACGTCACAAGAGTAATTAACACGCCCTGAACTGCTCACAGCACTGGTAAATCACAACTTAATTATCGGAAGCGAGCAATTGATACGCCCATAAATAATTTAGTATACTCTTGTTTGGTCCTTGTTCATAAACAATGTAATTATGAATAACAATTATAAATTAGTGAGGGTAGTTCCATAGGGATATCGCCGCTCGATTGAAAGCTCTCGGGATGAATGGCGGTCCTCCAGCGTATGTTTTTTTAAGAAACTTTTTGATACACACAACCACATTGTGGAATCACCTTCCAGAAATGGTATTTGTGAACCGATACGATATTGAAACCTTCAATAAAAGAGTTTATCCATTTTTAAACGGCCGGCAATGCACTTGCGATTTCTCTGCAATTTCCCTGGTATTGCGGGTGCTCTTGCGGCAGCCAGTAATCACTTACCATGAGGTGTACAGGGTACATCTCATGGTAAGTGATTACTGGCTGATTTGTAACATATGCTAAAACTATATATAGATTAGATACGATACGGTATAGATACGTAGATTATATAAATTTACGTATCTATATCTGTATAGTTGCGTAGAATTATTTTAACTCTAGAAATGCCTCAGTGGGTTCCAATTAATAATTACGCAATCATTTACATTTTATTCTAGAAATAAATATTATTCAATTGCATGTGATTTCATTCTTAATAAAAAAAAAAAAATTAAAAAAAAGTAAGTAGCTTCGTTAAATAATATTAGGTACATATTAATTTGTATTAGTTTATTAATATTAAATTTTAATTAAATTAATAAATAATTATTTTAATATATTAATAAATATTTAATTTACCAAACTACAGTTGATCTAATCTTGCCCTTTTTAAGATCCAGAGACTACTGCTACTTATAGATCTACTGCCTTTTCTTAAGATAATTTTTCAGTTTTGAATTGAGTGAGTAAAAATCGATCTACGAATCATGAAAAAAACGACATAACCGTTCAAAATGGAAGAAAAGTAGTCGATTATCAAATAAATTAAGTAAAGCACCTCGTAATTAACGATAGTTACCTCATGAAACCGGTTAAAACTGGCGGAAACCGTAAAATTTATTCGATCTCCTCGTCCGCCAGATGGCGCATAGCATTACCGGTAAGTGCTAGGTTATTGCATTTACCGACTGCGGGTAGAGTGTCACCACGCATAAATGTAGACCAAACTGCATTGCTTTTACTATTGGAAAAAGTCAAATGATTTTTTTCTTTTTTTTTTAGTTACACTTAGCACTGGACGTACTACCATACGTTTCAAGTTTAATTTCATTTGGTAATTTCAGAATATATTACTTTTTGTTAAAGTGCAATGCAGAACTTACATGATTACATTTTAGGAGTATTATATCAATATTGTTATTAAGTTACTCATTTATTGCAGACTTTGTTCTCGAAAAAAGATATTCACAGTTAGACAGTTTGCTAGACCGACTTTGTATATACACATACATGTGTGTAAGTGATTGTATATTATTTTTTTATTTATTTATTTCAAGCTACTAACCCATGGCTATGGATTTTTATTGTATAACAGTCCTGCACAAATACATATGTCTTGAGTTTCTGTTATCTGAAAAGTGGTTTAAAGGTCTGAATAAGTATTATTACGAAATAGTTATTTTATATATTATTCAAATCTGAATAGAAAAATATCTTTACATAGTCTAAAACAAGGTCGGCGCCGCGCTACTGTCTGTTCGCTTATATCTGTTAAATTACGAAATGGATTTTAATGCAGTTTTCATCAGTTAATAGAGTCAATCAAATCAAAAGGAAGGTTTATATGTGTAACACATGCGTGTTATAGTATTGAACAAAATGAGAAATTCATTTATATAATCTCAGGACAATTCACACAGCGCCATCTAGACCCAAGTTAAGCTAGCTAAAGCTTGTGTTATGGGTACTAGACAACTGATACAAATACATAGATAATTATTTTTCGTAAATACATACATATAATACCCAGACCGATACAAACAATCCTACTCATGAATACAAATGTTTGAGCCGTGCGAGGAATCGACCCGCGACCATCGGTCATAAAGCGGTGTGCTAAACCGCTAGACCACCGAGGTCGTCAATTTACATATATGTGACATTCATAGATTAATATAAAACCGATAAATTCAAGGATTTATAAAGCATCCATATGAAGCCGGGTCGGGTAGCTAGTATAAAATAAAATTGAATCATATCAGTGTTTATCTAACATCGTTCACAAGACAAAGTCCAATAATACCTACTGAATTACTGATTATCTCCGGACGGCGAGATGTGGCAATGAAATTACTAGGTACGAGGTATAACACCTTGGTCCGCAGGGATACCAACAACAATAATGTACGAGTAACAGGAACGGGTATCACAGTGTAATTTGTGATGTTATTGGTAGTTTTATGTACAATGTACAGTGTTGCCACTTTGTGAATATATACCGTTTAGTAGTTTCTAAATTTTAGTGACTCCAACGTAGACTTTTATATGACAAAATACGCTGCGATATCGTCCATATAGTCATAATAAAAGTTCATATCATATTCGCACATCATTTCTACCTATTATGATGTTATTGGTAGTTTTTTGTCAAGATGCGAGTGTTACCATTTTTTAATTCTGTTATATTTAGTTTTTAAATTTTAGTCACGTTAATGACTTTACAGAACAAAATAAACTGCGATATCTACCATAGATAACTTTACTACTTTTTAATTTTGTACCATTTAGTTTCTAAATTTGAATGACTCCAGAGTAGACTTCATATGACAAAATTCACTTTGATATCCTCCACAGTAATTCTCATATCATATTCGATAGTGTGGGCACCTCATATCTACCTATTTAACCCGCCTAGTAGATTCCTTTATGAGATGTGTGCGGCTGAAATTTATTACGAATATTTACGCACCGCTCTACTCGGCTTACTCTATTATTACAGTAAATATAAACTGTATTTTGTTCGTTATTCTAAAAATTAATTACAATTCTAATATCTTGCAGATTTTATCAAATTATTGTCTTTTATTGTTCATATGAATGAGCTAAATATAAATCCTTATTATTGGAAATATCGAGCGTTTAAAGAAAATCTGACTAGTGTGAAACTTTGATATCTGGTAACTGGCATTGTCCTTTGGGCAAAATTTCATCAAGGTTAATTAGTTATTGTAGATTTTCTTTATAGTAGCACGTTTTGTGTTGTAGGTAATGGGAGTTAGTGGCCTAACTGCATTAGCCCTAGCCTAATAAGGGACTTCACATCTAGGCGTGGGTTGATGGTACCTAGGAAGTCGTTTTGAAATTATTCGTCGTTTCGTCGTCTGTGTCAGAACACAATAATAAATTATTAATCATTCACTTATTTCGCATGATGAGGATAAAGTTAACTCAGTTAACCACATAATTCGGAGGGAAAGCTGATTGTTAGTAATAATATATGATAGGATAATTCCATTACTAGCTACGTACCATCTCAAGACCTCTACACTGTACCCCCTGGAAACCATCATGATAAATTGTTGGTAAATTTGTCACGATGAGCTAACTGGCCTGACTTCATGCTCATCTTATTCTCCATTGGTAACCCGCCAGTTTAAACCGATACCGATGTATTTTTAATAATCATAAGATATCTATTGAATGTGTCTGCAAATAATCACAACAGTTTCCAGGTGTGGAGTTCGACCTGACAAGATAATTGCGGTGTATCTCAGTATAACTGTCATTGAAGTGAAGTTGTAAGTCCAGGTACAGCGTTAGAATAGTTGAAAAACGGTAAGTCCTCACATAAAACAGATTGTACATAATAAATTTATACAATGAAATTATTTTTGGTAAAATATAAATATACTTGTGTCTCTGAAACCACATCGTTACTAAATATTCTCGTCACAAGATAAGATAATGAAAAACGTCCTGCGTGTTAGCGCTAATCCAATAACATACCATGTTACGTCCCTAATTCTCTGCAAAAGCATAGTATTGCCCTGACTAGAATAATATGTATATTTTTAAAGAAATAGAATAACAAAGCACGTAGAAGAAATATTATAATTATACAATGTATAATCAGAGTGATGATGATGACAATTTTTGTTTAATTTTTTTTTATTAATTAATTTATTTGTCGGGGTGTATTTTCTTCATGAGTATAATAATAATAGAAAATACCTAGATCGATACAAACCTGGTCTAGGTATTTTCTATTAATATATTTACAAAAAAAATATTATTTATGTCAATTGTCTAGTACCCATAACACAAAGCAGAGCTTGTGTTATGGGTACTAGATATCGTTGGATTAAATGGCGTTGTATTAATTGTCTAGGGTTATTTATTTATTTCTGGCTACTAAGCCCATATTATAAATTGACATACATATGAATTAATATTATAATACTAATATATTGAAATTGATTCTGTGGGCACGGCATTAACGACTGCCACAGTAGTGCTAGGTATTATTAAACACTTGGGCCACGAATATACTTGTATTATTTTTTAAGTTTTTCGTTAATACTTAAAATTTTGTGTTTTAGTACTTAGGTATATATATATTTTTTATTGGATGATAATGAAATGGTGCACCAGCCTGTACTACAATTTCTGGAGAATGATAAGGTGAACATAAGGTCAGGTTAGGTTAGCCTACTGTAACAAATTTACCAGGAATTTATCATGATGGGGAAAAGCGTGGAGATCAATCTGATATGGTACATTATTAAAAGAGAATTGTTATCACCTACATTACTAACAATTCCATTACATTTTTTCAAATTCAAATTCAAAATATCTTTATTCATGTAGGTCTTACAGACTCTTATGATATGTCAAATCTACCGTCAGTTCGGAATGATTTCGAGATGAGAAGAACTGACAAGAAACTCAGCTCGTATTCTTTTCAAATTTACATGTTTACAACACAATAATAGTAATATTTCTAAACCTAATATTTCATATAGGGCATTTAATGAATATTAGGCTTTGAAATGAAACGTCAGCAAATTTAGAATCCCTCAATGATACGTTTTGTCGACCACTTCTTCCCTCTCAATGTGCGGATGGATTTAATAAATTTATATATGCAGTTCAAAAAATTCTTTGTACAATTTCATGTTACTAGGTCAAGTCAGTTCCTCCTTTAATATTTAAGTAGTAAGGACGAGACGTCTTATTTTTTTTTTTTTGTCAATTCATCTTTTTACATTATGGGTGCTTTATAGTTAATCATTTAATTTTATTATTATATTTAGTAATGGTAATCAATAATATAGTCCGTTTGATGGTAAATACATAGTTACTGTAGCCGTACGTGATCGTTGACGCTACTTTTCCCATGCTCGCATCCCATGCTCTTACTACCGCTACTGCATTTCATAAATTACTGTATTTTTAAAAGGTAAATACTTTTTTTTTAAATACATAAAAATAAAGTTTTTTAATCAACTCAATTTAGTTCCGATACTTCTTCTCCTTAAAGTAAAGTGTTGATGTAACTTTACAGTAATATAGCTTATATATAAGAATAACATATACAATTTAAAAAGATATGTAAATTGGGCGAAATATAATGATAAATGACAAGTGTGACGAAGTTGCGCGAGTTACCTTGTTTTATATAAGTGTAATTGTGTACGATTTGTATTAATTAATTAAACGATTTATTTATCTATAATGCCTCTGCACGCTGTTTAATTGCTTTCTGCCTCCTTTAACCGAAACATATCTCACAAACAAGCTGCTGTAGACATTTTATACCTTATAGAAAGTCTACCTAGGTGACTTGAATAGAATATTAAAGCATTGTGTCTAGAATTTCTAAAATTGTTCGTACACAAAAAATATAGAACATCTCTGTGGAAAAGTGTCAATTTTCATTTCGCGAAACTCGTGGCATTTTTTCTACCGAAAGTTATAGACGTATACGTGTATTTATCGAGTGTATGATAAAAAGAATAGTAACACTATTCAGATATAGTATTTAAAAATTGTAAATATATTTTTAATAAGTTTTTAACTTATCAGAACCATAACGACTTTTAATATTTTGTCCGCATTTTCTAAAAAGTTCCTAGAATTGTTGGAATGTTTCTTGTTTTTATTTATTTCTTATAAATGTATCTAATATAATAAGTTTCAAAGTGTATCTGTCTGTTTGTCTGTTTGCTTGTAAGCTTTACACGACAAAATAGCTAAACGAATATTGATGACACTTGATTTGAATATATTGTAGTATGAGGACGGACATATCAATAATCTCAAAGTAAGCAGACAAATCGCTTGAAATAGAGCTAGTATTCTATGTATGTCTGTTTTAATATGAATTTTTACAAGGTACCGAGAAAGAGAACCTAGTGCCAAAACTTAGGTGCATGCACTTTCATATCCTGTCCCCATACTAACATCTATCGATGTATGTTTTGCCGTGACTCTTTGCGGGTAGGCAGAAAGAATCGAGTGTCATTCTTTGGTGCATGCATTGCTTAAACCAATTTCAAATCTTCTCCCATGCTAACAGTATGTATTGCGTATATACTGTAAAATATTTGTATATATTACTGACTCATCCCATAATCGAAGTTTAACATAATTTATGATATATTTATTCACTAATTAAACATTTACTAATTTATTAATTGTAAATTTATGTTACAAGTATAAAACACAAATTAAATATTTTACTCCAAAATACTTTACTAGATAGAGTAAGTTAGTAAAGTATTTTGGAGTAAAATATTTAATTTGTGTTTTATAATAATAACTTTTAGATTTTCCTCTCATATCGCAATCATCTACATATTTATTTAGGATAATTTTCATTTATATCGGAATTTCCAAAATATAAGAGCCCTAAAGGAAAATAACTCCCTTTATTTAACGTCGGCTGGACCTAACATTTTATTATTCGTGTATCTATCACGGGAAAATCATTCAGAAATGTAAACTGACAAATATATCTTTTTAATTTCGGTAGATTTTAAGATCGCACCTCACTATCTGAAGAGTCTAAGTTGTAGACCAGAAATGTAGTAGTTTTTAATAAAAAATTTCACAATACAGTTTTTATATAAAATGTTTACTTTCCTAAAACAAACTATCCACATTCTAAACCCACGTTCTAGATCTTGTTTAAGAACGTAAGTTTACCGTATATCATAGTTCAATGCATTGCTAATAGCTATTCATATAGCCACATTTTAATATAACTTTATTTTATACCAAGACACAAAGTTACCTTTTATGAATACCTGTACACAATCTGCATGCAATATCTGATTATTTACATCTCGTATAAAGCATTTTTATCTGAAATGGTGCATGCTAATCAAGTGTCATTGTCTTGAACGAAGTTATGAAAGTTGGTAATATTAAAAGTAAACACTAATGTTAGAGGGGTAACTTGTGCTTTGTGTTTCAAATATATTTTATGTTTACATAAATATAGCATTCTAGTATCTATTTTAATATATATTTAGAGTTTATTTGAAAATAATAACAGTATTAACACAAAATAACGTTAGTGGGAAAGTATGAATAATCTTCAACGCCATGTTGGGTTAACGAGTTAGATAACTCCTTGATTGTGCAGCAGTTTTACGATAGTTACAAGTTTGATTCTCGTATAACACAATATGTTCTACGAGAGTTATTAGGCGTTTTATATATAAAAAAGTGCCTAATTAATAAACCATATAGTATGCATACTAAAAGTTAAGGTACTAAATGGCGCTGTCTGAATTAATAATATAATAATAATATTTATTATTATAAAGTATATCTGAGAAATAGTCTAGTTTTAAAAGGTTTTGAGTGTACTTTTCTGTTGGTATATGTTGGTTGGAGATAAAAATATATAATCTAGTTATCTATCTAGGAAAAGTCCGGAAATGATATCCATATTTCAGCTAAATCCCCTGAAAGTTATACAGATTCATAAATATCTACTATCACTGAATTTCGGCTTCGTTTATCTATACCCACTAAACAGTGTAAAACCGCTTCACGCAAAAAGGCAACAACCAAGTGTTGCCAACTAAGTAACGGAGCTAAATATAGCCCCTTATTCGACATTTAAACCCCAGGTTTTTAGATTTAGCACCTGTATGATCTAGCAAAAGTGGATAGATCTATTGAAACCAAAGAAAAACGTATTTGATTATAAAATATATCATCAAAAATTTATCAGTCTTTATCACAGGGATACTATTTCTAAAATACTGTAGTTGAAAAGGCTTCGATCAGCTACTTCAGTTGAGAAGAATTGGCAAGAAACGCAACTGCAATATTTTTTGTTTTTTGTTAGTCAGTTTCTCCTCTAATATAAATATCGAGAATTAAAAATTTTTATGTACGCAAACGTAATATAGGTAGAACACAATTAAAAATAAAAATTATTATTTTTAATTATGTTCATTAAAGTATAAGTCTAAATATTTTTGACTTACTTATTATCTGGAAACAAGCTCTAATTGCTGCTATCCAGAATTATTTATTTAATCCAGTCCTTCAGTGATTTTAGTTCGAAAACTATAAACTTTTTTTACGTAATTGAATAGCAAAGCTGGCGGTAAGCAGTAATCGTCGCCTATATACAGGAACAGTACTACAGACATCACGTTATCATATAACATCCGTGATAGTACTCATGTATTGCCAAAGGATTAAGATGCATCTTATCCTGTAATTCCTCTGCCTACAAAGCAATCTATTTGGCGTCTGACATAGATGAGACTGAGGTCATAGAGACGACTTTTTACAGTCTACTCATAGTATATTTAATGCTGACTGAATAAAAAGCTGGCAACTCTGAACATAACATGTGGAGTTAGCTATGTTGCTGTGTATTGTTTACACACATATATTTCTATATATTAACATACATATCGACGTAAATCGTAGGTTTTTCGGCAATGGAGATATCGTTATCACATATACAACCGATAGTAACATTGTTTATTCTAGATAGCACTACATTAGTCAACCTATCTGATAGGATTAAGGTTTTTGTTGCTTTTATTTGGTGGGTATATGAATATGGTACTCGCGTGTGTCGCTTCACGCCACTCTAAAAGTAATTAAGTTAAATCGTTGCGATAGCTTATCATAATGCACTTTTAGATGTATACAGTCTTAATAGCACTAATGTGTTTAATGTTTCTTTTGTTTGAACATTACGCTTTTTAGATGCTTTAGAATAATGTGAAAGATTTAATAGAATATACTTTATTTGTAACGAGCTAAATAATACATGTAAATTATCTTTATTCAAATATACTTAGTATAAGCACTTTTGAATAGTATTTTTTATTGATTAGCTACTCGCCCCGGCTTCGCCCGGATGTACATGTATTATACATATAAACCTTCCTCTAGAATCATTCTATCTATTAAAACAAACCGCTTCAAAATCCGTTGCGTAGTTTTAAAGATATAAGCAGACATAGGGACGGATAGACAGCGACATCGACTTTGTTTTATACTATGTAATAATATATAATATATAGAAAAGATATACTTAATGTATTAAAGAACACCTTATAATTATAATAAGGCGGCCTTATTGCTGAAAACAATCTTTTTAAGGCAACCTTAGGGAAACGGATTTAATTATCGAACAGGTAGATAATATGCGAGAAGGAAACAGGAAAATAATAACAAAGATATAATAACGAAGGAAAATTATTATAAGTATAATAAAATAACTTAAATAACTTAATAACTTAAATAAAGGCGATATTTAAGTGAGCTATTTTAAGGTAAAATGTGTGAATACAAACTATATACAGGGTACGGGGAAGTACTTGAGTCCTCTGGAATGGCAAGTTGTAGGATTACCACGACTGTGTTATGATGGCGTGATATCCTTAGTGCTACATGATAGCACCAAGGATATCACGTCATCATCACGTCATCATATCATCTCGTGGTAATCCTCCTACGTTGTCAACGTGGTATACTATAGGCGGTTGCCACTTATCGTTAGCCTACTATGCCGTCCACTTGTTATTTTTTTCTCACAATTTCCACTAAGGCATTAGAGTGTCTTGTTGTGAATAATTAAAGATAACGTAATTAACTGTTAATTAAAAATAAATAAAATGTTTTAGAGCATTGCTTGTTTTAGAGTGTTTCACAAATTTCTTTGTAAAAGGACCTAGGATATATAATCTTATGTTAAGGCATTTTTAAATACATTTACAATAAAAGAAAAAACTTATTCATTTTCAAATATTATTTTAAAAAAAATATAAAATTATCCTGTAAAAATAGAATAGAATAGAAAATTCTTTATTTCAATAAAATTATTTAGTTTTGAATAGTCATACTTATTTTTTAATCTACCGCTCATTCAGAAAGATCTCATCACAAGAACGAGCAAGAATCTAGTTTATCGATCTTTTTATTAATTGTTGTAACATCCCATTATTAAATTGGAATGTCTAAATATAAAACTTTCAATTAGCATATAAATAAATAATTAACTACTATTCCTATACATTATTATAACTTAGCATTTCAGTAGAAAATAAGCGAATGTAAAGACTTATTCCACCCACTTACATCTGCGTCGGAATTAAAGTTTTAGACAAAATGCCCTCGGGTGCCTGAAGCCAACAATTCCAAGTTTATTATCTAACCGTTTGTCACACCAAATGTATCTCTACATCCGACTAGAGCCGCGGTAACCATTAATAAGCTTTTTAATCGGCCCTAAAACTGATTTCAAAGCCGATTAAAAAGAAGTCACTTGGAAGTCAGGGTCATTTTGCGTTGATACAAAGATCTGTTTATCTGAATTTAATGCTTTTAACTTAACATACTTGTTGAATAACAATGAGGAAATGTAATTAATTTTTTTGCTTAAATGTGGTTTTACAGTATTGGTTTAACGTATATTAGTTGTACACATTAGTTATTTCTGACATGCAATAGACAAAATGTGTCATTTATCAATTGTAGTTTTATATACAATTTGCTACTCGCCCCGGCTTCGCACGGGTGTACATGTATTATGGATATAAACCTACCTCTAGAATCACTCTATGTATTAAAGAAAGCCGCTTCAAAATGCGTTGCGTTGTTTTAAAGAATTAAACATACATAGGGACGGACAGACAGCGACAGCGACTTTGTATAATACTATGTAATGATGATAGTATTCATATTTCCAATTGTTAAACAACATGTCCTCAATATATTTATCTCCAAAGTCTTAGTCAATATAGACAATCAAATGTGATAGCATGGAATGGTTAAATTAAATTATATGTTTTATTTTAGTAAAATATCTGAATTAGAATAAAAATCTTAATAAAAAATTGGATTTTTTATGTCAGATTTTAGATGAAGATTAATATGTGATTCTCGTGTGATCAATATTAATAAATATTCTCACGCCTACCAGAATATCTAATTAGTAATTTACATTTGCTCATTTTCATGTCGGTTTATTCGGTCCTTATGAATTATTCTAAAACAAAATGGCATCGGTACATACATAAATAAGTATTTATGTATGTACGTATATGTCACTTTCTCTTATGTCATTACACATAGGAAGGTGAATGATAAATTATTTAATGAAAAATTTCAATCAGACAGTTAATTGAATTTATTTAATACACACACAATATGCTAGTTAATATATGTACTATGCAATTTCATTAGTACACACTAGCTGACCTGCGCAACTTCGTTTGCTTCACATTTTCCCCGTTTTTGTGACATTATTCATTACTGCTCTGCTCCTATAGCGTGTTGTTACGGGCTATCCAATACTAAAAGAAATATCAAAATCGGTTCAGTAGATCCAGAAATTGCCTCCAACAAACGTTACCTCTTTTTATTATTATTATCTTATCTATGATACAGATAAATAAATCTGAATAATTCCCATTTAGTCGCAAACTAAACAATACTTTTACTATGAGTTAATAGACAACTGATATAAATAATTAAATACAGACCTATCACACATATAAAATATATTTTTTTATACTAGAATAGTGATGAAACGTACATAATAAAATACAAACGTCTGTATTGGGTTGAACCCGCGACCATACGAAACAAAGCCGGGTGTTAAACCGCTAGATTAGATCGTCATATAAAAGAATATATTAACAACCCGTTCTGGCTCACACGGATGCATTACAAATCTTTACATTTCTCGACATGTTCTATATTATAACACGCATGTGTTATACATACAAATTTTCGTCTTGAGGCACTGTATTGATTGCTGAAAACTGCATTAAAATCCATTAGTCAAACAGACAGCGGCGGTTTCTTTGTTATATACTATATAAAGATTATTAAAATGTATTTAATTTGTACGTTTGACTTTTTAAGTTCCGTACAAATTGATATATTCTTTATTTCATAGACAAAACTTGTTTAACTTTTCAAGTTTCGTACAAATTGATATATTCTTGTCTTTGATTAAATGATTACACCTTATAGATTTTTTTTACTTTTAATATACGTGCAAATTAATATATTCTTGTCTATGATTAACCTTCAATCGATGGCCACTCCCCAATTTAAATGGAACTAAAAATAATGAGCACTTACTCGCAGACAAGTTTTAACAGTTTATTGTCACCGTGATGGTTTTAAATCTTGCACAGCTTTTAGGTAAATAGAGTGTAACATTTAGAGCGCATAGTAAAATGTCTGTCAACAGGAGTTAACTCGAACATAAAGTTGCCTCCAACTGGAGTGCAATTATGTTCGTATGTTTTATACACTAGTGTTATTTTTTACTTTATTTGAAACAAATAAACTTTAAAGCCAAAAGAGAACAGGAGAGCGTGGAGAAAGGTGAAAAATAAATCATTCATAATAAATTCTGCCTGGTTTGATTCCTTGCATGGTGCAAACATTTGTATTCATGAGTATCATTGTTTGTATCGATCTGGGTGTTTTCCTTATATATTACGTATGTATTTACAAAAAAAAATCTAAGCAAATGCTTAGATTTTTTTTTGTACCGATATCAGTTTTCTAGTACCGATAACACAAGCTTTTGCTTAGTTGAGATTAGATGGCGCTGTGTGAATTGTCCGATATTGTTTATATTATTATTTCATCCAATTATCTCCTTAACTTAATAATTAATACACAGTTAATAATAATATTAATAAACAATTTGTTAATCTACTAATATATACATCCCTATTATCAGAATTTGGGTATATTAAAATAACAACAAACTTCAGTACAAACTAGATACCTACGTAGCGTACAAATAGAACATAATTTCCTAAACTAAACAAACAAATACGTTACACACTTTAATTTATAACTACAGGATTATTATTTATTTCAAGTAAACTTAATATTATTACAAAAAAAAAGAAATATAAGAAACAAAAGAAGAAATATAAATTAAAAAAAAACACTAGTAGTCGCTCAGTGGTCGAAATTTCGACCATAATTAAGTTAAATTAAGTTCGATCATTACTAAGGTTCTATTACCGAAGACTAAAACGTATGTATTAGTGTATGTAAAATGTTAATTATTGATAAAATATTAGTGTAAATGGTAGTGTGTTTTTTTATTGAATCAATTTAATTTTTATGAATAATAAAAAACAGTGCATACTCTACTCCATCTCTATATCTTAATATATAAAAATTACGTGTCACGTTGTTTGTCCGCGATGGACTCCTAAACTACTGAACCGATTGGAAATTTGATTTGCACATTATGTGCAATTGGATCCAACTTGGAAGATCTCACTTACATCTCAATTCATAGTCGCAATATTATTTTATTCAAGAACCTTAGTCACAGCATCGCGTGGCCGGGTACTAGTAAACTATAGGCCGGTCTGCTAGTAAACTATAAGTTTGCGAAATTCCATACTCCAACGTCCGCCTAGTTTTCGTAAAAAGGGGTACAAAGTTTTTGCTTCACGTATTCATATACACTCACGCTCCCCTTATTATCCTTCAACGTAGATAGATCATAGATTACCATTAGCTTTTGTCGTTACATTTGTGACTAATTTATTATTTATATACATCAAATAAACGGAATATTTCTTATGCTAATATTATTATTTTAGTTTATCCGTAACATCAGATATAGACTGTAAAATGTCTGCGTGGGTGTCTCAGACTCACTTATTTTAGCCGCCATGCTTTGTGAGATATGTTTCGCTTGTAGTGTGCGTTAGGAAGTGAAATTACAGGAAAGAATAACATCTTAGACCTCTGGAATAAAGGCAATGTATGAGTTCACGGGCGTCAGTTGATATCGTTAAAAACGTAGTACTTTTAAAATAAAAGGAAATGTTTTTTATTTAATTAGAATACATAATACATAGGGTTGCCATCTCAAAAATTTGGAAATCAGGACAAGACGCGTGAAAACCCCAGATTTTAGAGTCCAGAACCCGGATATGTCAACAGGTTTTTTTAAACTTAGTATAATAAACAGCAGTTAAAATGTCATAAATTACCTTTTTATTTATTTTCAGACCTTAAAATTAAATGTAGTCATTTTTTATCATCATTTAAAATGTACCTAATAAAACAGAATCTTGTTATAGTTTTCGCTCCCCGTATGCGCTCAAAACTAGGACAAACAATCGGTGGCAATCCTACATATACACATATACGCGTTCTCATTCTATAGAACTAAGATGTCAGGTCCTCTAATTTCACTACATTATTTCTACTTGAAAGCGAAATACATCTTAGAAAGGACGGTGCTTGGCAGTTGAAAAAGGTGATACTGTACACGCAAACGACTTTTTTAACACGACTTTTTTTGCAAACGACTTTCCTTTTGTTCTTACGAAAATAACACGAATATTTTGTACTTATTGTAAAGGATTTGTATTTTCCCTCCAATCCATTTAAAATTTGAGAGTTCTATATTCTTTTTTTAAAAGTAATATAATATAATCTAGTAAAGAGGTAGCATACGCTTTTAAATGACAATACCTAACGTCTTAGTTACCTTATTTACCATTCAATTGGAATGGTAAACAAGTTGACATAAAAAGAGTATCGAAATATCCGGAGATGATGAATTAGTATTTTGTTCGTCTATCTTTCATTGATATATTAACTGAAATATGCCATTTTTTGTACTAATTTATAAATACAAAATTGGCCATTCGTTTGTACTTATTAAAGGATTAAATGGCTGAAAGAATCAGAACGTTTTAAGCGAAGGCACATATTCCGAGTACGATATAACTCTTTTATTAGACCTACAATATATATTTATATTTGTTTATCCATATTTAAAATATGAGAGTTCTTTATATACATTTTGTTTTATATCACTTCTGTCAATGCGCTATGCTATAATAAACGTCACTACAAGCATTTCTCTTGTTTTTAGTAATTATTACTGCTTTTATATAAACAAAGGCATAGCCGTGGTGAGAACTTGTAATATATTAATAACTCCAAGAATTAAAATATTTCTAGCTTGTCATAAATTATTTGGCATGTAAAGGTTTGCATCTAAGAAATTTAAACATTCATGAAATTCTGCGTAAAAGACGCGTTTACGTTTAGAGAATTTCTTTTGAGTTGTTTTTACATACACATAAGCTTAACGGTAGATTGTTACTTTGTTTTTCATAGAATTTATTATAATAATTTATTTAGAATAACAGAATTAAATAGAATAGATGAACATTTATTACATCACACATCCCAACACAACAATGATGATGCACACAGCTGCATATAAATTGTTATATCATATATACGGAAAATATTGTGCATTAAATTGAAAATAAAATCATTATATAAAAAATAACAAGAAACTCAAATAAAAAAAATATTTTTAATTATTTATTCCGCCAATGTTGAAAGAAGATACAAAAGGCAGTCTTATTGCTAACGCAATCTCTTCCAAACAACCCTAGAAGAGAGTGTGACTCAAAAAACAGTATGCGGTACATGAGTACGGTACGGTAATAACTGAACAAAAAATAATAATAAGAGTGATTTCATTATATTCTTTAATATTTATTAACATATTATAATATTTAGTCGTAATTTTAATATGTTTGTCGTAATAGGATAAATTTTATTGAGTTGACGTCGAGGCCGATAATACAATAAACAAATAAAATATATGTACTTATATATATGTATGGAAGTAATTGTGCCACCAAACATTTTGCTTGCAGTGTAAGATCGATGGCTGCGATATGGAAACCAAATTACTAGATAGTATCTATTAGAATCTGGATAGCATCGGTTAGTAGATATCAGTTCATATTAAATTTTATTGCCAACAATTTTCACTATATTTCTAATAAGTAATAATAATAATGATAATAATCTCAGGACAATTAACACAGCGCCATCTAGACACAAGTTAAGCTAGCTAAAACTTGTGTTATGAATACTAGATAACTGACACATATACATAATTTTTTTTTTGTAAAGACATACATATTATACATAGAAAAAAACCAGACCAATACAAACAATCATACTCATGAATACAAATGTTTGTGCCGTGTGAGGAATCGAACCCGCAACCATCGGTCGTAAAGCGGTGTGCTAGACCGCTTTACGACCACCACCAGAACAGACCACCGAGGTCGTCAAATAAGTGTCTAGAAATGTAGAATAAAATATTTAAAGCTAGCGATCAGATCTTTGTGTAGTCATTTTTCAACTAATTATACACTCGAGCAACCAAATAGACTCAAGCGCTGCTACCTCTACATTCAAACATTGTTTTTTCAACTAATTATACATCATCGCGCCTTTATCCCATTATTTGGGGTCGGCGCAGTATGTCATTCTCTTCCACTGCTCTCTATCGACGTCATATCTAAACGTACTCTTCTTTTATTCATATCATCTTTCACACAAACATTGTTCTAAATAAAATGTACAATATTATAGTAATCAATATATACATTAACCCCACACACAAATATGTAAAAAACTGAGCAAAATGACAGGTCTTATGATAGATTTATAAATCAATTTACATTACAAATATTTAAAAAAAGCGATTACTAAACGATTGTATGACGAGTGTACACGGCTGTAGTTGTTCATGCACTGGATTTTCATTTAATAAGACATAGACACCTTTATAAGTAATCAAAAATGTAATTTAGTTGAGATTGTTGCCAGTTCTTCTCAATTGAATCTGTGTACTGAACTGGGTGGTAGGGAAAAATAGTAAGACAAAAAAGTTACGTTCGTAAGCGGCTAAAATGTCCTACATAAACAGTTAACAGCTACCGGAAGCTCTTTTTTTATTTTTAAAACATATAACTAAAATACTATGTTTACAAACTCTATTTATTGCCTCATGATGTCTCGTTTAGAGATGGAACACGTGTCACATCGCAATATTGATGTATGTACGTCGAATAACGGTCGGAGTTTTATCACTAGGAGGTAACGCCAAAGCACTTCCAGTGGCGATAGTCATGATCTGTACTGAATATTTGTGGTCTCACACATGCTAATGGTACCGGAACTAAACAAAATATTAACAAACTAAAAAAAAAATACAAGTCCATTATGTAATGAAGTGGACTTCAGCATATTTTGCTGAAGCATAATTTAATAAAATATATATTTACTAGCTGTGCCCGCGATTTCATCCGTGTGAAATTTATAGCCTATATATTATTCTGAGTATAAGCTATATTACTGTAAAGTTTCATCATAATCTGTTCTCATAAACTTTCGCGTTTCTAATATTAATTAATAAGATATTGTACCTTAATCATAAAAATCAGTTCTAGAATTTTTATGAACCATATCCCGTCGTCGCCAACAGTTGTTACGACTTGTTCAATACTGGAAAACTATTCAACAAGTCTTATAATGAGAGATTAAACGTGGTTCAATTTTGTATTTACTCGTTTAAACGCTAAACTACGAGTATTTCTTAGTTCAGTAACAAGACTCGAAACTTACTGAAATACTAGTTATAGTTACGTGTAATGTAAGTTAGGCTGGCTACACACTTTATGTTGACGGATAGGACAGCGACAAAACGGTTGTCCAAAACGGTTCTATAAATCCTTTTTTGTACGGCGATGCTGTGACGGTGAAAAAATAAATTTCAAAAAAGAACATTTTTCGAACTATATACTGGTCATAAAAATCAATATAGCCAGTAATAACAAAACATCCTAACTTTTTAAATGTAATAATAATGTTACTACTACTTACTACTATATTACGTGAAATCTTGTGAAGAATCTATGTCTACTATCAACTATTATAATTTGTAGGTACTCACTTGTTTAATATATCTATCAAAATGTATACTAATGTTATAAATCTGAAGAGTTTGTTTGTATCGTTGAACGCGTTAAACTCAGGTATTATTGCTGTTAATTAAAAAAAAATTGCGTTGGATATCAAAGAAAGCTCTATAACATCACGCTACAACAATGAGTAAAGGGAGCACAGATAAATATTGTAATAACAGAAATTATAATAATAACAGATATATCCTTTAGAGAGATTACGCTTATTTTTTCTATCTGTTGTTTAGTACCCCTTTAACAAGCTCTGCTTAGCTTGGACTTAGATGACTGTATGAATTGTACCAGAGTTCTTATTACATTTGGATTTACTACTCGAAAAGCACTGTAACATTTTGAACCTAAACGAATATAAATAACCTGTAGGTAAACCTACGTAGGTACATCTATATTTGGATATCAACCTAGTATATTGTACACGTGAATATCGAATGAATTTAGATTTTCACCTATCGGATTGGCATCATGACATTGAAAAATGAACGAATGGAATTGAATAAACTGAATGACCGACGCCATGTTGAAATATGGCGGTGAATGATACGATCTAATACACAATGTACTGTGATGGATTTTGTAAACATGACCAACCAAATGAGTGCGTGGCTAGCTTGATTATGTGTATTAATATACAACATACTAACTGACTAACAACAAATTATTTATAGTAAAGAAAAATTCTGGATAGAGCCACTCTTAATACCTGAAGTTATAAAAAATAGCCTACGAAATATATACCTACATAAAAATTTCATAAAATTCAGTCAAGTTGTTTCGGTGGAGTTAACAAACACTATGATACGAGATTGTTATATATTAGATTAAATATAAAATAAATTGCTTGTACAACGCTAAAATCTTTTATTATTATTGTTACCGATTTCTTTAATATGATATTAATTTATTTTTAAAACTACCTATATATATATATATATATATATATATATATATATATATATATATATAAATATCCCCTTGGGCACTTTGTGGCTCAGACGTGCCGTATAGGTAGTTTTTTGTTGATCCTTTTTCACACTTGTTGATCTAATGCCAGATGACCATATATAAATGTTGATCCGTTTTGAGCCACAACTGTCACGACGAGTAATAATAATAATTAAGCGATTTATACACGATTTTATATCCACTTTTTGGCATACGACCATCTTGATTATTTCAAACGGGCCAATCAGGGTGCAGCATTTGCCAAGGGCTTCCTCATTGGCACGTTTGGGCTACTACATTACGGCTACAGTAACTTAATTGTCTAGCTAGTATTTCAAAAATAATAGTCTACCTAATCTAAATATTTATATAAAAGTCTATAACGTGACTCCAGATCAAACCTCAATACTTGTTATTTTTTGGACGGGAATTTTTCCTTTTGTAACCCCCCCCCCCCCCCACCCACCCCCCCCCCCCAACAACCAAAAAAAAAAAAAAACAACACCCAAAATTTTTTGCACGATCGGAGTGTTGGTGCAGTAGTATTAATTATAATTAAACATTGTTACTTAAAACATAACAGTTAAAGTACTATAACACTAAAAGCAAAATAGGTATTTTCAAAATACTTTTTCAAAATAAATTACCCTTTGAGTTTTTGTTCAAACCTCAGATATTATATTTATTTTAGGTATATCAATCAATACATAGTATAGCATAGTACAGTCTGTCTGTCTGTCTGTTTGTTCATGGTATTAATCTCTGAAATAGCTGGACCGATTTTGACGGACTTTTTTTGGCAAGTAGCTGATGTAATATATATAACTTACGCTACTGTTATTTTAGAAAAATAAAATAAAATTTCACGCGGACGAAGTCGCTGGGGCCAGCTAGTCTATAGATATACCGAGATTTAATGTTTAAGTTGCTATTATGTTATTGACAAAATTTCACTGTAATGTTACTATTGATGAATAAATAAATAAATAAATAATAATCTATACATCTATACATTTAATAAAAATTGGAGTGTCTGTTTGTAATATTGAAAAAACCGTTTTTTACTACATGCATATGAATATATATAAGGTACATATACCAAAATAACATTTTTTATAATTTTTGTCTGTCTGTCTGTCTGTTTGTTCCGGCTAATCTCTGAAATGGCTGGACCGATTTTGACGGTACTTCTTTTTGGCAGGTAGCTGATTTATAAGGAGTAACTTAGGTTACTTTTATTTTAGAAAAATAAAGTTAAATTCCACGCGGACGAAGTCGCGGGAACACCTTGTTTTTAATAAAAACATCTTTTTTGTGGTACTTGAGAATGTTGAAGCCTGTTGTTTGTAATATTGAAATAACCATTTTTTACTACTTGCATATGAATATAAATACGGTACATACACCAAAATAACATATTTTACAATTTTTGTCTGTCTGTCTGTTTGTTCCGGCTAATCTCTGAAATGGCTGGACCGATTTTGACGGGAATTTTTTTGGCAGGTAGCTGATGTAATAAGGAGTAACTTAGGCTACTTTTATTTTAGAAAAATAAAGTTAAAAACCACGTGGATGAAGTCGCGGGAACAGCTAGTGTATAATATATTAGAGATACCTACGTGTTTTTTTATTGATGACTAGCTGTACACGGGATTTCGTCCGTGTTGAATTTAACTGTTATTTTTCTAAAATATAAGATAGTTAAATTCCATGTGTGACGAAGTCGCGTGTACAGCTAGTTGTCGGTAGTCTAGCGATTTAGCTAGTACACCGCTTTGATTCCTGCTTGGTGGTCGAGGGTTCGATTCCTCGCACGTTGCAAACATTTGTATTCATGAGTATGATTGTTTGTAACGGTCTGGGTGTTTTCTATGTATAGATAATATATATGTATTTACTAAAAAAAATCTTTGTATTTATATCAGTACCCATAACATAATCTTCAGCTAGCTTAACTTTGGTCTAGATGAAGCTGTGTGAATTGTCCTGAGATTACTATTATTACTATAATAAATCTTTTCAAATCAGCCGATGTTTATTTTTGCCATAATACGTGCTGTTACCATGTGATAATATTACGTACGTACTTATTAAACTATTAACTTATTATTAAATTATTAACTATTTATACTGTTTTAAATGTGATGCGTTCATTATTTATATTTCCTTTGAATTAAAGACAAATGTATATATATATATATATTTATATACACTTGCACACTTAGTTGATCCAGCCACGATCCGTAGATATTGCTGATCCACTGTCTCTCTCTTTCTATCACTATCTTTGTATTCTAATATGCGATGTTGCCGTTCCGGCCGAGACCATGCGTTGTTGCCAAATGTATTCGTCGATAGTAGTAGATACTTATACTCGATATATATTTTTTCAACAATTTCCTGCAATAGTGAATCCGTATCGGCATTTTTTTTAAATGCACAAAGATTTTTTGGCTCTGAATATATTTAAAAATCATTTACTTGTGTGTTGATGAATTTATATACTAGTACATGAAGTACTTAATACTTGTTTTGATTTGAATAGGTAGCGATATTATGAATTTATTATACGTAATCTAAAGATTTTGACGAAATAAAAGTAATTAGTTATCTGTTAACCTTGACTTCATGCTGGCACCAGTATTATCAGATGATGAACATACTCTTCGAAAACTTACAGCAGAAATATCGTGTTTGGACTCATTAGATAGGTCTCGATGAATAGAGTTTAAAAAACTTAAAATAAATGGTACATTAGAAATAATGTATAAAAACCCCTTACGTAAAATTCAACCACTTTAAACTTAATAATAATAATAATTAGGAAAAGAGAAAAGCTATACATGCACTGAAAGTAATTGATGCCTTCCACACAATATTTTCAGTATTAAACAACTCTGTTTGTTCAGTAAAAGTGTAAATACACTGGTAACCTTTAATCATATTTTATATGCAAACATTACATATACAAACACTAAAGTTTTATTTCAGAATAGCCAGTAGTTTTCAAGAAATAAGTCTTTGAAATTGTACGTGTAACTTATATATATACCTACTAGTTTTTTCACCATAACAAACAACACCAATATGGCCTAGTTAGTAGTTTACCTGTGTACCAATTAATAATAATAGTAATCTCAGGACAATTCATACAGCTTCATCTAGACCCAAGTTAAGCTAGCTGAAGATTATGTTATGGGTGTTGATATAAATACAAAGATTTTTTCGTAAATGCATATATATTATCTATACATAGAAAACACCCAGACCGTTACAAACAATTTAATAATAAGTTAATAGTTTAATAAGTACGTACGTAATATTATCACATGGTAACAGCACGTATTATGGCAAAAATAAACATCGGCTGATTTGAAAAGATTTATTATAGTAATAATAGTAATCTCAGGACAATTCACACAGCTTCATCTAGACCAAAGTTAAGCTAGCTGAAGATTATGTTATGGGTACTGATATAAATACAAAGATTTTTTTTAGTAAATACATATATATTATCTATACATAGAAAACACCCAGACCGTTACAAACAATCATACTCATGAATACAAATGTTTGCAGCGTGCGAGGAATCGAACCCTCGACCACCAAGCAGGAATCAAAGCAGTGTGCTAGCTAAATCGCTAGACTACCGACAACTAGCTGTACACGCGACTTCGTCCGCGTGGAATTTAACTTCTTATATTTTAGAAAAATAAAGTTAAATTCAACACGGACGAAATCCCGTGTACAGCTAGTCATCAATAAAAAAACACGTAGGTATCTCTAATATATTATACACTAGCTGTTCCCGCGACTTCGTCCACGTGGTTTTTAACTTTATTTTTCTAAAATAAAAGTAGCCTAAGTTACTCCTTATTACATCAGCTACCTGCCAATAAGTCCCGTTAAATTCGGTTCAGCCATTTCAGAGATTAGCCGGAACAAACAGACAGACAGACAAAAATTGTAAAATATGTTATTTTGGTGTATGTACCGTATTTATATTCATATGCAAGTAGTAAAAAACGGTTATTTCAATATTACAAACAACAGGCTTCAACATTCTCAAGTACCACAAAAAAGATGTTTTTTTATCAAATAAACCGTTTTTATTAAAAACAAGCTGTCCCCGCGACTTCGACCGCGTGGAATTAACTTTATTTTTCTAAAATAAAAGTAGCCTAAGTTACTCCTTATACATCAGCTACCTGCCAAAAAAAGTACCGTCAAAATCGGTCCAGCCATTTCAGAGATTAGCCGGAACAAACAGACCGACAGACAGACAGACAAAAATTATAAAAATTGTTATTTTGGTATATGTACCTTATATATATTCATATGCATGTAGTAAAAAACGGTTTTTTCTATATTACAAACAGACACTCCAATTTTTATTAAATGTATAGATGTATAGATTATTATTTATTTATTTATTTATTCATCCAAAATAATACAAATTGTGTAGGATAACGTAATAGTAACATTACAGTAAAATTTTGTCAACAACATAATAGCAACTTAAACATTAAATCTCGGTATATCTATAGTTGTTGGCCCCAGCGACTTCGTCCGCGTGAAATTTTATTTTATTTTTCTAAAATAACAGGTAGCGTAAGTTACTCCTTATTACATCAGCTACTTGCCAAAAAAAAGTCCCGTCAAAATCGGTCCAGCTATTTCAGAGATTAGCCGGAACAAACAGACAGACAGACAGACATTCATGTGCAAGTAGTAAAAAACGGTTATTTCAATATTACAAACAGACACTCCAATTTTATTTACATGTATAGATGTATAGATTAAAAAAAAAGTAACAGTCATAAGGCTAGTCGTATGCCTAATATATATAATAATGTAATAAATTCATTTAAACAGAAATTGCGGGAACATTATTTAAATTTGTAACTTTTTTACTGTCCTTCTCCTTTTTTCACATCTTTCTGTTATATCCATATAGTTCTCTCTATATTTTCTGATTTTCTTACTTTCAATTTGAGACTGTACTTATAATTTGATTATCGGATCATTATGTATTTACTTATATATAATATTTATACATTTATGGGTTATACTTAGATATATATTTATGTATGTATATTGTTATTTTTTATAGAAATGTATATTTTGCTTATCTTTATTATCTTTATAAATCTTTTTTTGACATTTCTTATTTATATTAGTGCACCGCCAATAATCTTTCGCTGCACCACTCATGGTTGCCTGGTAAATAACGCGGCAAAATATTAAGTCCGCCACATGTACAAATTTTTTTGTGCATTAAAGTTAAAGAAATAAAAAAATACAATACTGTTTAATGAAAATGCGTGTTGTCTAGTGCTTTGAGATGTATCAAAATAAGGTCAACAAAAAAGTCCGTGATGGTATATGTCTATCTCTTAAGGATAACCAACAATAACCATTTTTTATCTTTTACATTTTACGGGATTTTTTTTTATCGTATGTTTCCCTTAAAATCATGTAAACTATGTTATTATGTCATAATCTAAAGAAATAATAATATTTTATAGTGACATATCCACTATAAAATACCAAAAAGTAGCAATGTAATTCGTTACGCGCGAATCAGGTGTTATAAGGTCAAAGGTCGGTGCACCCCGCGTATTTGATAAATAGTGCTTCTCTGGATGTCTTTAAGAGAAAATGGCAGTATGTACGTGTATATGTACAAGTCCTTAAGTGTTAAGTTTTTCAAATGTACATACAGTAAAGAATAAATATTTTTAAGTACAGTACTTACGTACATTAATATAATACCTACTTTTTACTTGTATCTATTGTTATCAAAATTAAATTATAAGTTCTTAACTTGACCACGACTATGTGACCCTCTCTTGGCGCCAAAACGAGTGAAAAAATGAACAGCATACGACGACGACGCAGTACCTATAGAGTGGAGCAACTGCTTATTCAGTTTTATTCAACTATGTAGTCCCTCCACCGTTACAATGAATGGAGGCGGATATTACAATGTACGTAGCATTGCGAATATAAAATATCTAGATTAGGTATAATAAATTCATAATTCATAGGCCGTTACGGTATCAGAGCCAAAGTCTTCTTTCTTTGTTTATGTACTGTTAGATGCGACAGCGACTTTGTTTTTATATTACTATGTAATGATTGATATACCTAAAATAAATAAAATATCTGAGGTTTGGACAAAAATTCAAAAGGTACTTAATTTTTAAAAAGTATTTTGAAAATACCTATTTTGCATTTAGTATTTGAAATACAAAACACAAAACTATTTTTGTTTTTAGAGTGACATTTCTATGAATTCACTGTCGATAGCGAGCGGTGCGATGGAAAAAGATAACCGTTTATAAAAATATAATAAATAACCCTGGACAATTAACACAGACTGATACTGAACTGATATAAATAGATATTTTTATTTTGTAAATACATATATAATATACATATAAAACACCCAGACCGATACAAACAATCATACTCATGAATACAAATGTTTGTGCCGTGCGAGGAATCGAACCCGCAACCATCGGATGTAAAGCGGTGTGACCACCGAGGCAGTCGAAATATATAAATAATCTTATGAATTTAATTTATTCTAATTTGTTTATGTGCGCGGGGTGCGGTGTACGGAGCTCCCCCCTGCCTCCACCGTTGCTGGAGCTTGCATGTATGGAGCATTGCGAATATAAAATATCTAGATTAGTAAATTCATAATTGATAGACCGTTACGGTATCTATATATATTCGGATTAAAATAAGTATCGCAGTAAGGACCAGTATATAAAGTGATCAACACAATTAACTGATTTTTGAAATATATATACAGAGCCAAAAAGTCTTTGTGTATTCAAAAAATATCTAATTTGTTTGTGTGCGCGGGGTGCGGTGTACGGTGCAGGGGGGACCCTGCTCCACCGTATGCTGGAGCTTGCATGTATGGAGCATTGCGAATATAAAATATCTACATTAGTAAATTAATAAAGTCATAATTGATAGACCGTTACGGTATCTATATATATTCGGATGAAAGTAAGTATCGCAGTAAGGACGAGTATATAAAGTGATCAACATAATTAATTGATTTTTGAAATATATTCAGAGCCTAACAAAAAAGTCTTTGTGTATACCAAAAATTTAGCCGTTCGGAGCCATTCAGTCACGAATTATTAGTAAAAAAAGTGTCGAGTATATTTTATCGACGAATATATATGGCCACATCGCAAAATAGAATGCGACGTTGCCATACCGCCTGAGATATACGCGATAGGAGTCAAGTTATTCAGTGCAAAAGGTGGAATCGGCAAGTGTTTAGGTTGTGGCGTGATCAACAAAGTGCCCAAAGAGGTGTTTATATATATATATATATATATATATATATATATACATATATAATTATCTAATATGAAATTGTATAACGTATGAGTAAAAGTATAATTGTACACTGGTGACTACTTTAAAATTAAAAGCATTTGTTAGAAGTTACTATTTTTTAAACTTACCGATCAACTTACAAATTCAACTTTGAAATCTCTTCCTTTTAACAGTTAGTTGTAAATTCATATTCTTTGATGGTTTCATTATTATTACTTATTTTAAAAATATTACGGTTATTTAAAACGAAACGCTGCATAGCGACCGGACTTCAACGAAAATGGATGAAATCTCCACAAAATTAACATGATCCCATGACAAACTTCTTGTTTAAGCCCTCCCAATATTTTGTAGCTCATGTTTATTTAATATAAAACGTCATATAAGTGTTTTATGAAGTAATAATATATTCCAGAGGGGTTATTCTTACGTACAAAGTTGTGAATAAATATTGACACGAAATTTAAGGATATTTTTGAGGAGGCATTGTTGGTTCTTGGAGAGGTTATGTTGTTCTAAAATATTACTTTATATTTCTTTTACATTAAAGTTTTATTAGGTAATAACAATTTGAAAAGAATAAGACGAGTTTTAAGATTGTTTGAGTTTTATTACATTATACAAAAATAGCAGTATTAAAAATAGAAGCATCGTTCCACGTAAGAAATAGGGTTGACAGAGGTGAATAGGGTCCCAAAATAGGGTGGTAGTGGTGATGAGATGAGATGAAAGAAAGAAACAAAAATAATTTATTCAGATTAACAGTATGAGAGAGCATAAAATATATTAATAATATCTCTTAATAATTCACACAGCGCCATATAGTACCAAGGTATACAGACCTTGTGTACTAGATATTTTTTTTGTGAATATAACATACAGCCAGACCGGTACAAACAATCATACTCATAAATACAAATATTTGTACCACGCTAGGATCCAAACCCGCAACCATCGGAAGTAAAGCGGTAACATAAACCACTAGACCACCGAGGTCGTAGATATGGACATATATAGAATTTTATTTTTATATAGGTATAAGGTTTCTAAAAAGTCCGTATATATATTATTTATGCTACATTTTCCTTAACACAATAAAGAATTATTGGAAGTTGTTAGGTAACTAAGAATCCCGCGGGATAACTAGCGAATACCCAGCCGGCTGCAATGCGCTCACTTAATCTCGTTACCGGCACTGGTTAAAAAATCCGGTTGAAAATACATTAGAAAAATATTTTTGCAATCAAGTATATTTCAACAACTGTCTGGGGAACGCCAGGGAAATAATAATTACCTAAATTGTTCTTAAAATTGCAATATATTGAAATATTACTACATTTCAAGGACAATAACCTACACAAAGAAGAAACAATACTGCCTCACTTGGATCGTGGGAATCAAACCCACACAATACAAACATTTGTAATTGTCTGTTTGTATTAATTTAGTTTCAAATGTAAGTATATTACAAATTATTCAAATGCATGTATATACCAAGAAATTCTACTACTGTTATTTTATATAAATCGGTTGATATTATTAATCTGTATGTGTGTATGTGCATGTATATTATATGTAAGAATTATTACGTAGTTATAATAATAATAATCTTAGGACAATTCACACAGCGCCATCTAGACCCAAGTTAAGCTAGCTAAAGCTTGTGTTATAGGTACTAGATAACTGATACATATACATAGATATTTTTTTTGTAAATACATACATATTATACATAGAAAACACCCAGACCGATACAAACAATCATACTCATGAATACAAATGTTTGTGCCGTGCGAGGAATCGAACCCGCGACCATCGGTCGTAAAGCGGTGTGCTAGACCGCTAGACCACCGAGGTCGTCTTATATATGTATACATATATATAATATGTTATATATATGTATTTAATAATACTAATGACATAACATTCAACTTTTACTATCAATTACTATTTATTGTACTACATCAACCGGTCTCAAAAATCTAATCACACCTAACCAACCCAAAGGCGCCTAGAAGAGATCACTATTCATTTATATTAAGCGATAAGGCCGCCCATTGTTTATTGTAAAAATGTTTTTTTTGTACATTAGTTTATGTAATACGTATTATTGTGTTAGTATTTTCTTTTTTTATATCACTATGGTGGCAATCGAGCATACGGCCCGACTGATGCCAAATTGTTACCATAGCTTAAGGACACCTGAAACTCCAGGGCTGTCATATCCGCGTGCCTTTCTTTAAGATGTACAATAAAAAAATAATATTAATCTAAAATCAGATTGAATTTCTACTACTACGAATAAATTATCACCATCTAAACTCTACCTACAATCATCCAGAGAGGCTTTACAAAGTTGTTTGCGTAGGTAACTCTATCTCACTTATTACTGCAGTCAAGCAAGTTGCATTGCAATCGGTATTACGATAGAAATGTTGAGAAATGGCAGTGAAATTACAAGTTACAGAGGCATGACATCTTAATCCTCAGGAACATCAACACAATAAGGAGTAACACAGACACAATCAGCCTGTATTTTATGACTAGCTGTGCCCGCGGTTTCACCCGTGGCTAATTTATGGCCTATATATGTTATTCTGATGTATAAGCTATTTTACTGTAAGGTTTTATTCAAAATCCGTTGAGTAGTTTTTGCGTGAAAGAGTAAGAAACATCCATCCATACTCACAATCTTTCGTATTTATAATATTAATAAGATATTTGTGGTATTGTTAAATTTCCATTACTTGTAACTTCTGTTGCGTCTTTACTACAAAAAAAGATTGTAGACGTACCTTGCTTTTTTTCAGTTTATATTCACACAAAATTCTTAAAAATTTGAATCTGAAGAACATTTATTTAAAAGAGTTACACGTAAGTTTCTTGCTCGTTCCTCTTGTGATGAATCTCCTTTCCGAATGAATCGCATCATTACATAGTATAAAACAAAATCACGGTCGCTGTCTGTCCGTCCCTACGTATGCTTAAATTTTTAAATCTACGCAACAGATTTTGAAGTGTTTTTTTTTAATAGACAGAGTGCTTCAAGAGGAAGGTTTATATGTATAATACATGTACACCCAGGCGAAGCCGGGGCGAGTAGCTAGTAATAAATAAAAATGACTATTCAAAAGTGCTTATATTTAGTTTATTTGAATAAATATATTACTTATATTGTTAACCAGGTCTTAACATGATAAATTTTATAGTAAATAAAGATTTTCATCGATTCTTCGACTTGTAACTACGGCTAATGCAACGTGCATTAGCCGTAGTTACAAGTCGACTGGATACCATAATTGGTATTAACACCCGGTTAATAATATATGAATAAATCCGAGGTTGATACGAATAAAAATACTTTGTTAAAGAATAAAATTTCCGTATATTTTCCACCATATTTGATTCAAGAATAAACTTATTTTCTTTTTATAACTATACGGCAACAGAATAATCATATACAGCCAAACAATACAATTTTGTGTATTAAACAAAAAAAAGATACGTCTATAACTGATATGATACTACAAAATCCCCATTAAGCTTCAAGATGTAACCGTTCAACTGCAAATAGATCTATCCATACAAATGTGCATGGAGGCTTTGAACCCCAGCACCCCTTATTTCAAATGAAGGGTAAATGATGTGTTCCCGCTTTATATTTCAAGGAAATATTAGGAATATAAACCATTTGACGATTTGAAAGACTGAGTTACTTATTCATTGCCTTAGGTGACATATATTCGATAATTTCTTTTATCGTAAACCGTATTAATATTATAAATACGAATAATAATATAATAATATCTCAGGACAATTCATACACCGCCATCTAGTACCAAGCTAAGCAGAATTTATGGTATGGTACAAGACTAACTAATAGATATTCTCAGACACTATTTTTTGTTAATACATACATAGAAAATACCCAGACATATACAAATAATCATGAATATTAATGTTGTTATCTTGCGAGGAATTGAACCTACGACTGTTAAATCACCCAGGCCGTCCATGTGTATATCAATCTGCATGTCACAACTTCACGACTAAACGCGGATCAGATTGTAATGACAATTGGTTGATAGATATATTTTTATATCAAATCCTCATTGTATGTTTCTATAATTAAAAAAATATACAATTAAAAATTAATCTAGTTTAACTCGTCCAGAAAAAGTTGATAAAACGTACGTTTGGGTTCAGAATTCTGCTTGCCTTTAAAGAGTCCTTAAAATTTGCCTTTAAGAAAGAAAGAAATCATTTATTGATAATCATTACAATTACATATTCACATACACACCTATATATATATGTATATATGTACGTACCATCACAATATATCGATATATTTAGCATACTCCTACTGTAATAATATGCACTTCCAAAGGTCGTTATTGAACTGTCCATCTAGATTATATGATTTAAATAATAATACAACCTTCTGGCAATATACGATGTACCTAATGTCATTTCAAAACATATTATTTGGTGATATTCTCACTGAGAATATCTTCAGAATAGTAGAGAATATTCTCAGAATCATGAGATCATCAGAATTTATTGATTACGAACTTGACGGTAGGGATAGTGATGAAGAATTATGACGTAAGTATTCTCAAGGAAAAACATAGATAAAATAGTACAGTGTAATAACAATATTGGTTTTCGTGTTCACATTAGTACAACCTGCGTTGTTACCTATCTATCCTATTACTTTCTGTTGGACGGGCAAAGATATTATCTTTTTTTCGGGCGCATATACTGGACTTTCAATATGAATGAATTTAGATAATGAAAAGAAATTATATTTTACAATTCAAATAATATATACTAGTGGTCAACCAATTCTAAATTTTAACATTCAAATAGGTAAGGTTCTGTTGCCTAAGACACGTTTCAAGTATTAATATATAGATTACTTTTTTTTTTTGGTTCGGTTCCTTTTCAGGGAAAGGCAAAAGGACTCAGCCCATACAGCCATAGTCTTCAGTAGTGTGTTCTTATAATTTTTTTTCAAATAATTGTCTCCACATGTTATAAATCTTGAAATGTTGATATGACGTACTCAAAAATAGGTTTATAAGATTCTGGGTTCTTCAATAGATTCTGATAACAGCCCTGAAATAAAACTCGATTCGCTGATATTTTTTTGTCTCCCGTTTCAGGGAAATGCAAAAGGACTCAGCCTATACAGCCATTGTCTTCGGTAGATTCGCTGATTTGACAATTGACATTGACGTTTTATTACCGTGTATAATGTTTTTTTTTATTAATTTAATGTATTAGCATTCTGCACTCGTTCTCTATATAAACTATAAGTGTGCGAAATTTCATACACATTCGTCTGCGCAATTTTCGATAAAAGAGATACTAAGTTTATACTTCACATATCAATATTATGATATATACCATACTTACCTACACTGATACACAGATAGAAAAGACAATTTCAATAATTTACAGAAATAATTACAGAGCCAATTATACTTAATAGGTAACAGTAAACAGACACGATTTTAAATAACTTTACTTCGAGTTAGAAAGCCCTTAACCGTCATAAAATCCAATAAAGACATCGTAGGAGGTGGCTTAAGTGATAAGTGATGACCGATTCACTTGAGGAAGCAATTTTTCTGTTTGATCATGAGTTTTAGAGAAGTTTTTACAATAGGCGAGCTTAATACTAATAGCATTCTCTACCAGCCAACCTTAGGGAGTCCAGAGATACTCGAAGCCGGTTTAGTTCATCACATGGTACAATTTTTAAATAAGTATAATCATAATTACAAATATGAATTTTGAAAGTATTTTTGCAAGACCTGCTGATTATTGTTGTCCATTACAATACATTCTAGGTAAAAAAAGCTGAAATATTGAAGAAGGTTCCTAAAAACGCCTCCAGTATACTTTATAGATATATTTATTTATTTATTCTTTATTCCATAGTGATAATTCACGTATATTCTTTATAGGATATATATAGAGACTGTTCAAAAAAATATATATATGCCGTTCTCATAAATATGTAACAAGTATACTAAAAGTCTGGTATAAAAATATAAAACACATACGCACTTATTATTATCAGTTTTAATCTTGACTTTCTAAGTTGAGTAAATGTCTAAAGATTTTTATAAATATATGTACTAATGGTCTAACAAATTTCAAAGCTATTTTTACTATTTAACTGTTTTGTCCTGTGAGCTATTTTTATGAAGTTTAATATATATTAATATAGTTAACTACAGGATTCAACGATATATCAGCGCCGCAATTTTATACTGAAATGGTCCATATTTTTTACCTTAGTAATATTATAAACACGAAAGTTTGTGAGTATGTATATGTTACTCTTTCACGCAAAAACTACTGAACGGATTTGGATGAAACTTTACATAATATAGTTTATACATCAGATTACCATATAGGCTAATTTACAAAAGTAGGCACAGCTAGTTTTGTATATATTTTTCTGTGTCTAATTAGAATTAAGAATCTATTTTCGTAATTCGAAAGTGACACTAATGAAATCCATTTACAGAAGGCTATAATATTGACAGTCAAGCTTTATGCAATGAGTATAAAATATCAGTTGAAAATAAAAGGTAATTTACACATAAAGGCATTACCTATTCTAAATTGTAGATACAATATAGCATCAAGATATCTAATCCAATCGTCAGTCTCTTAAACCACAAAGTAAAGGTGATAAAACAAATACAGCATGTAACCAGGAGTCGTTTTACGGCTGACTTTATGTCATTTCGCCACCAACTCGACGAAATATTTATTGCCTTTACGACCGCTCAAAGTCGCACCACACACTAAAAACAGCAACACGCCAAGCGGGAACGGCGCGGCGTGCAATTTAAAATTCTTATTTTTGAAAGTAATTACCCATTTCGACAATATAAATTAAACAATTACAGGAATTAATTGGCAGTCGTTTGTAGTGGAATGTTTCAGAGCTTTTCAATTTTCTTGTGCGTATATATTTGTGAAAAAATATTTATAAACATTTAAACAAGGTATGGTGCATTCGGAAAGAGATTATATTCTTTATGAATTACCTCATACGGATTATAATTCTAAAAAATAAGTACGGATATATACAATTTAAATGCAATGCAAGTGCAATATAAAATTGTTATAATTGAAAGTAATTATACATTTCGACAATATAAATTAAACAATTACAATAATTAAATGTCAGTCAATAATACTGAAATGTCTTAAAACTTTAAAATTATCTTGTGCGTATATTTGTGAAAAAATATTTATATACATACACACTGTATATTTTTAACACGTTAAAGATCGCATTGTAAAATGTTATTTCTCACATAGGGTCCTGATGAACTATATTTTTTTTATTGTTAATTACGTATAATATTTTTTAAATATCTTTTTAGTGTATTAGAGTAGACATTATTTAACCCCTAGATTTATTTCAATTAACGTGCCTACGGGTGATCTCCCGGTCCCAACATGTTAATTTACTTTCGTTGCGGAGTGACCCATCGGTGGGCATGGGCCAATAAGGAATAATCATTAGGAAAGAGATTTGTGAGTAATAAAATTATTGTCTTTAAGACTTACTTCATACGGATTATTACAATGAAATTACAAATACCAAATTAAGTAACAAGCAAGCGTAACATTCAAATTTAAATAAAATCACTTAACTTTCAGAGAGTCGTAAATATGCAAGTTTGAGAGAAGGAAACTGGCTTAATTTACTTTAATACTTAAAGGACTAGTAAAGGTCCAAACTTTTCTTGAGACATCGGACAGTCCAATAAACATAGGTTAACTTTTAAGTCCGAGTTTTGTTTTTGGGTTGGTTGACTTTTCATTAGGTACATAAAGTTAACGAGATTTATTTATTCTTAACCGATCTTATGTATTTATTTATTTATAAACAAATTTCATTGTGTTTGTATTTAAAAATAAAGCATGGATACATTTTCTTTTATGTTTTTATGAAGATTTACGATACATAATGTCAATAATAATAAAATAATTTACAATTCTAAAACGAAAAGAGGTGTCTATATGTTCATGAATTATTAAACGTACAAGAGGACCGAATAATCCAGATATAACTAAAATTAATAAAGCACTATTGCAGGCACCTAAGTTAATTTAAATCTACCACAAAAGTGGAAACGTTGTTTTGAGACAAGATACACCGAAAATTCTGCAATTTTTATAATTTCAATTAAAACTGAAATATATCTTTTTAATAGTATAAATATGAACGTTTGTGAGTATGGATTGATGTTTATTACTCTTTCAAGCAGAAACTACTGAACAGATTTTGTTGAAAGTATACAGTAATATAGGTCATACATCAGAATAACATATAGGCTAATTTAAAAACATATTATGTAAGTTGGGCGAAATATAACGATAAATGTTACGTTAGTGTGACGCAGATGAAGTAGCGCGGGTCAGCTAGTCAGCTAGTCATTTTTCGCGGGTGAAACCGCGGGGACAGCTAATATAAAATAATAATAATATGTAAAAAAAGTATATGTATATTCACAAAATTATAGCGTATTAGTATATTTTTTTCCTTTTAACAAATAAGTTACTAAGTTATCACAATATATTTGAAAAGTTACAAGTTCAAAGAGACTCAAATACCCTATAGACGCTCGATTTCGGGGTGAATCTTACCACATTTTACATAAACATCTTTCAGATAACAAGTTTGGGGCAGCATTTAAAATTGATTGTTTCTTGTGGACAGTTTACAACTTTGTTATCCTCCGACAGGTGACATGAACAGAGCCGTGTAAAAATGGAACAAAATTATACTTACTAACTAAATAAATTATGTTTTAATTTATTTTTTAATTTAATAAAATAAGTTAAAATTGAATAGAACGTACCAAGCATATGTTTTTATATACCAACCCAATTAATGAATATATTTCAGCTATTATTTTGTATTTTAGTTTTAAATTACTTTCTTAATTTGGTAGAGTAACAAAGTAGGTTTTCACTGTAATTGATAAAATAGGTTTTTTATGTAATTGCAATACCGGACATTCTTACGGCCCGCCTGATGGTAAGTGATAATCTTCGCCAGCAACAACTCATGCGTTGCCAATCCAAAAGACTAAAATGACTTCTCATCCCGTTAATTCACTGCCTAATCTCACCCTTAATCGTAATAGCATACAGAAAAAGGTCAGACAAGGGTTTATCGCATAGATAGACTTATTACAAAGTCAAAAAAACAGAAGTCTAGAAGAATGTTTAATACTATTGTACGAAGGGGAATATTTACATGTAATAACTTCATATCAAAACAGTGAACTCAGTTAGATAACTTTACTTTTAACGGCTTAACCAATCTTCATAACCTTTTATGCATACTTAGCATCTGAGAATAAAAAAAACATCTATGTCTTAGTTAAATATGTCCATTCGGAGGACGCCGCAATGGCAGCAAGTACTAAATATCTTGAAATGGTACTGCTATAGAAGCCTAGTGTTTGGTGTTTAGCGGTTTAGCACCGCCATTTCCGCTCGCGGTTCGATTCCTCACACAGTAGAAACATTTGTATTCATGAGTATGATTGTCTGAGTGCTTTCTATGCATATTATGTAAGTATATATTTATAAAAAAAATGCATTTAACTATTTGTATCAATTAGTGTTGTTTAGCAGTCTACCCAAAGACAAGCTCTCCTTAGAGTGTGTGTGTGAATTGCCCTAGATGACTATTTTAATAATAATAATCTCAGGACAATTCACACAGTGCCATCTACACCCAAGTTAAGCTAACTAATGCATGTGTCATAGGTACTAAACTAAATAACTGATACAAATACATAGATATATATATATATATTTATATGTCGTAAATACATACATATTATACATAGATATAATATTTTGTTATTATTATTGCTATAAGAACAAACAGCATGATATATATCTATTTAATAAATTATAAAGCGAACGATATTACGTATAATCGAGCAAATATATATCTGTAATAATTGTATACAAATAACAAATAAAATTTATATCGAATATGGATGTCATATTATATCAACTGTAGGTGTGTGTGTGTGTGTCTATATTTAGTATATTCACTAGGGATGCCAAACGTATATCAACATATTGAACAAATATGAAATTTTTGGACAAATATTTAGTACATTTTTATTTTAGGATATTTTGATCCTCATATAAGTTTTTCAGGATGGCAGACCTTATAAAAAGTTGTCTGTATGGGTACCGCAGTCTCACCTTTTTCAGGCTATTAGCTTTTCTGAGATGTGTTTCGATTGCAGTTACACTTTATGGTAGAGTAAGAAATATGACATCCTAGTCATCCTGATTGGCAAAATGGGGTGCTAGCAGATGATAACGTGATGACCGTGCGGTTTATGTATATGGCCAATGATCACCGGCCTCTTATCAGGTGGGTGACCAATACTGGAATGTTCTGCAGAGAGAAATTAAATAGATATGTTTACTTAACGGCGTTTAATTCTGCAGACAATATACTGTAATATATAACGAAAGTAAATAGTATTATCTACAATTAATTTTATATTTATTCTACCACATCTATGCATAAGTATGTATGAGTGGATTTTTTTTTTTGGATGATAATGGAATGGTGCACCCGCCTGCGCTAACGGTTTACACTGGCGGGGCACCAGTGGAAGATGATAAGATGAGCATGAGGTCAGGTCAGTTAGCCCATCGTGACAAGCTCACCAGGAATTTGTTGCGATGGTTTCCAAGGGAAACCGCGTGGAGGTCGACCTGAGATTGTACATTGCTAGCAATGAGGTTATCAATCCACATTACTAACAATCCCCTTTCCCCCCTATGAGTGGACGTTTGATTGCCATTCCAATTTTAAAAAAATTTTGAAAATCGGTCAAAATACGATGTACGAGGTTAGAGACGCAAATCGAAGTAAAGTAGGTACATGATTAAGTCAGAGTATTTAGTTCTTCGTATAAGGCTAAGTGTTTCTCTTTTCGTTTTTTTCGTGTGGAAAAATCTTCAAAGGACTGTCCCACCGCCGAATTGGCGTAGTGTACCTGCAAACGCCATTTCCGGTCGCGAAGTTGCGTTAGGATCCTACTACTACGGGGGAGATGGCTCGCCTTGTGGTGTATTTCTAATGGACAGGCCCTATCTCGTTGAGACTTGGCAACATTTTTTTTTGACTTGGAAAAAATCGTTCATGTAGACCCGTCGCCCCGGGGGAGGCAATCTGGTACTGAAAGACTGCTGTTCAGTAAAAACACCAAAATGTCCCTCACCCAACGCTGTATACCGGAGTCGCTACCCTAGTATTTACTGTATTAATATCTACATTAGTCTTTTGTAATTTGTTTTTGGAGCAATAAATATATATGTTCGATATGTTATATTCACTGCCATGTTCCGGAGCCACGGCTGTCTGTTATATCACATCTATGTAATATGGCATATTATAAAAATATATGACAACACTATATCTCAGATATAATTAAGTGTTTGTTTTGTAAATAAGTAATTATAAGTACTTACTTAGTTACGTAGTTAGTCCTTTTTTGTAGATGCAATTGAAAACAAGCTGAATATTTTACTTGTTACCTAAGTATACACGTTTGTCATTTAAGGAAAAGCAAATATATTATACCTACGTATAAATACTAAAAGTCACGGGATCTTACCACGTTTTATTTTTATTGAGTTCCCGATATTCAATTTACTAATTATACGTATAAGTAATGACCGTGTCAAATTTAAAATAGTATAAAACGTGAAAAAATAGTACCTCTTTATAATTACATAAAAAGTATAGATCTAACGCTATACTTAAGGAAAATACGCAATATCACCGTCTTCCAATTAATTCGATATGTCTTACGTGCGACATTCAAAATCCTCTATTGTTGTAGGCTCCTTGTATCTTTTTGTGTATAAATAGAGTATATTTTATGGCAGCGGTGGTATAGCGGTTCAGCACACTGCCTTACTTCCGATGGTCGCGAGATTTATTCCTGGCACGATGCTAACATTTGTATTCATGAGTATGATTGTTTGTATTGGTCTGGGTGGTTTCTATGATGTCTATATTTTATAAAAATTAGCTTGGGACTAGATGGCGCTGTGTGTACCGTCCAGGGTTATTATTATTATCCGAAACAGGTTGCAAATAGTGCAATCAATAGGTTATAGATAAAAACAACAAACTTGTAACAAAGTTTCCTGCGTCTTCAGTCTCATCAATTTTACCCGCAAAAAAGATTTCTCTGAAGAACACACCTTGTGTTTTGCTTAAAATGTGAGATAAGACAGTGAAATCACAGCGTACAGAGGAAAGTTTTTATCGGTTTGTCCAAATGATATGTAAAATTATGGTTATATATTTATTATTATATGAATTTATTACGTATTAAGTTATTACAATTATCAAGTTACAGCTAGTGACGTCCTATCTTATTACTAGACTAGACTATGGCCTAATTACAATAATTATATTCCTCCGGAGAGCAATGCGTATGTAGTCCGAGTGTCATATGACGACATGTGGCCAGTTGGTGAATTATCTGAATTCGATCGCAACGATTTTCGTATTTAACGTAGTAAAAATGACGTCATCGGTCAATAATGCGATTATATTGAGGCTATCAACTAGCATTGCTACGTAAACGCAACTTTACATATCGATATAAAATACTTCTATCGAATGACCATTTAAGTAACCTCGTTTTAATGTCACGAAATCGCTATTTTGCCGAAATGACCGCGCTGGTATCTTTATGTATATAGGTGACGGTTGACCACTTACCAACAGGTGGGTCATATTTTCTTACTTTTCAATCACATAGACAAGAACATTTATATTATTTAAATATACCAAAATAATGATCATTGCCCAGTCGCCATTAGGACGTGATTACAGTGGGCTTCGATTCAAAGATCGTTTATTTATTTTCCTTACCCTTTGTATTTCCGAAACATTGAATATTAGGAAGTTATTGGACAAAACGTAATCTTACTAACATCATTAAAACAACAGGAAACCAAAGGCTTTACCTTTAAGAAGGTCCTCAAAAGGGATTTGTGGAAACTTTGAGAATTAAGTAAAAAAAATATTATACAGAATATCCTTAATAGGAGCGATTCGTTCGTTGTATAGATTATTTTTATCTTCTTAAACGATGTAGGCATTCCAATTAATAAAAAAAACTAAGAATGTAAAAATCGACAACCCTGGTTTGAAACAAAATTACCCATTAACAGTAGAATGGAATAGAATAGAAAATTCTTTATTCAAATAAATTTAATTTAAGCACTTTTGAATCCATTCATCATTGAAGTCATCACAATTATTTTAATCTACCGCTCATTCGGAAAGCTGTCTCATCAAAAGAAGAATGAGCAAGAAACTTGTGTGTTGATCTTTTAAATAATCGTTGTAAGTTTACATTTACAAGTCGAAACGTGTGAATACAAACTACCAACTTGCACTACACACACAACTACCTTAATAAATTTATTGGGGTCAAATATAAGTACATAATAACATTAAATCAATCGTAGTGATTAGAGCAGACCAGCCCCTACAAGCAACTTTCATTCACGAGTATGACATATGAGCCAAGTTGGTACTTACTGTATCCAATTTAATGGTCATCAATAGGATGTTAAAAAATTCATCACCACACCAGCACGTCAGCTTGTTTTAGAGTACAATTAATTTGTTTTGAATAAAATTTGATGGCATTTTAACATTTAATTTAGTTTTATATAGTAGTATTATGTAATATTATGTTATCTGTGGTAGTATTAACCAATTAATTCTCGATACAAAACTTAGATCGTCTCATGTAATCAACACGTGACCACGTCACAGACTATGTATAAGAATGAACTACTGAAGTCTGAAGACAAATCACGATGAGACCTGAAAAGCCTAAATAAATACTTCAGATAACAATAGGAGCATCAAAGAATACTGCTGATCTACTGACCCAACTCTAAAGAATGGTAATTCGCTTTTGAATGTGGAACGAATGTTGACAAAGTACTTGAAAAAGCCAAATGTTTTCAACTTCTGAATTCGAAGCGTTTTACCTGAACCAACAGTTTGTGACACCTGAAATCGAATGAGAATGCATTGTGAATTCATTTAAAATAAGGGTTACCGTCGCCAAATTATTCAGTAGGGCTGTGCGAAATTTATGACTCGAAGAATTTGTAAGTAAAGCGTGTAGGTGTGATGTGATTTAAATAAAACAACCTACCTAATTATATTAGTAATAGAATTGTTTAAAATCAACGAAAGAGTTGCCTTATTCAAATAATTTTATCGTCCTTGACTAAAAAAATAAATATTATTTTTATTACATATCTTTTATTTATAACATTTCCAAAAAATAGGGTAATATTTTTCTGTCTGTTTTTTATTTCTATGGACAGTTCATTTTTAAGGCATTCAAACATTTTTGTCACTTCATAGTCACATATGGCATTGATAACCTACCTAAGCAAACATTAGATTTAGTAAAAACAAACCAACTACCAATCCAGACAAAATTGTATTATCTAATTTCAAATAAAAGGACGAAAGGGACTTATTTCTAAACACGAATAAACCTTACGGATACTATATAGTATCCGTTCGTATCGTATTTAAAATGTTAATGTGTTTCTATACTTTTGTAGAGAAGTATAGAAACACATTAACATTTTAAAAATGATATATACACATTATAAATGAAATATCTTTTTTTAAAAGATAAATAAATACATTTTTTTGCCAATCGATTATAATTAAAATAGCAAAATAAAATTACTTTTTTTATAAATCTGTGTAACTAGTTATTTAACATGGCATTTGCAAGCAATTTTTTATTTAAAATAATTTTAAAGACTTATTCATATGTAAAAATTTGCCTTAATTAAACGAAACATATTTTGTTTAAAACTGTGCATTATTTTATTTTTATAATGATCAATTATAATGACAAACAAATTATAATGGTCCTACCATTATAACTTGTTACACAGATTCAATTTTGGTTCAATTCTCGTAAGGGCGGTAAAAATTATATTAATTGCTCTGTGCAACAGAGATTCAATTTTGGTTCAATCCTCATAATGGCGGTAAAATGTATATCTATTACTCTGTGCAAAATAGCATATAAACTCCTTGCTTCCCACAGAACGCTATTAAAATGTAAAAATAGAACAGTTTTAATATTCTTAAATAGTGAATAGCGAATGCTCAAATATCATTATACCATTTGCTAGTTGAATGGAAGAATGCAAAAAAAGAGGGTTATTTCCAAGTACAACTATTTAAGTTCACGTTGTAAATTCAAGATTATGCCATGTAATGTATTTTGTGCTTTCATTAATTCTTTATTAGAACATTTATAATTTTTATCCGTGGCATTTATATGGAATAAATTGTTTAACATACTCGTATTGTGATAAAAATCACCTCTTCGGGAGTTTTCTTACCACCGTTTTATATTTATTTGATCACCGGGGAAACCTTCCTGTTTACTATAATTCCGTGTGTTTGTCAAATATCTTTTATTAATATAATGGTGCATAATTTTAGAACAATTTTACATTTATACGTATAATTAGTAAAAATCACGGGATCTTACCACGTTTTATATTTATTTGATCACGGGTAATTTCTGTTTACCCGTGATCATGGTGGTTGAAACACTACCGAAATATCGGGAACTCAGCAAATAAATATAAAACGTGGTAAGATCCCGTGATTTTTACTAATTATACGTATAAATAATGACCGCGTCAAGTTTAAAACAGTATATAATTTTAGCATTCTGCACTTTTCTATAAAAACTCAAAGTGCGCGAAATTTCATACTCCTTCGTAATTTTCATAAAAAAGGGGTATAAAATTTTTGCTTCGCATTTTAATATTGCACAGTTAATCCTATAGAAACAAGATATAATTTTATTAAATTAAAGAGCCGCGAATACACAATAGACACATGTGTTATTACAGTCAACGGCTCAAAATCTCGCAATAACTGTAAGCTTTATATAAACCGCAGGATATTACTTCGTCCGGTAACACGTTGACCGTTAATCCAATTTTTGCGGGAAATCGTTTAAAGGGTCAAAAGAAAACTCCGGGATCGTGGCCCGTCCCCCGGGATCATGACGGCGAGAGCGATACGTTCCACAAGTGTTTCTTCAATATATTGATGCCAATACTTTGACCGACTTGAAAATTGAAGTGAAGAAATTTTTTTTCTGTATCTATCCTGCAATCAGAAGACTATGAACAGATGTGGTAAAGGTTACTTCGCAAGTAGACTGTGATTCCCAGCAGAATCATTGTCTCTTTTGGTGATCCTGATTAATCATCGGGCACCAGTAGCCTACGCCTTTTAAGTCGACGTATATTGTCAGGGACTAACAGTTGGCTAGTACATTAAGATGATTTGCTAGCCGTGACTCGTATTTGACAGTATATAACTCTTGGGCTACTATGTTTCTGTTGAGACACTCATGAACCTCAGAAATTTTTGCAAACCGTTAATGAGTTATGAATTTAATAAACTACGATTTATATTATAAATTACGATTTATGTGACAAATAGATGAATAAAAATTTTTTTTATATCCCTAAACAATTCACATGCTGAGATCGTGGCCCGTCCCCCGGGATCATAACGAAGAGAGCGATACGTTCCACAAGTGTTTCTTCAATATATTGATGTCAATATTTTGACCATGTCGATCAAAATATTTACATGACAAAATGAATGTAATGTTAAATTACGATTTTACAAGGTAAGCAGAGCTTGTGTTCTGGGTTACGGCACTAGATAATTGATATAAATATGTACATGAATAAATACTTAGATTATTTTTGTAAAAAGATATACAATATACATAGAAAACACCTAGACCGATACAAACAATCATGAATATAAATGTTTGTACCGTGCGAGGAATCGAACCCGCGAGCATGGGAAGTAAACCGCCAGACCACCGAGGACGACATGTAGCTATGATAGGCGTTTTGAGAACTGCTACAGTTGTTACAAACGTTTAATAGAGAATTATCAAAAGTTTGTATTCACACAAAATCCTAAATATGGAATGCTGAACAACATTTATTTAAAATAGCAACACGCAAGTTTCTTGCTCGTCCTTCTTGTGATGAGTCTGCTTTCCGAATAAGCGGTAGATTAAAAAAAATAAAAATGACTATTAATATATTTTTTTTAATAATTTGGTTTCTATTCTATTCTATCGGAATGGTAAAAGATTTATCAAATCGGTTCAGTAGTTTCGGAGCCTATTCAATGCAGACAGACAGACAATCAAATCTATTCTTTTTAAAATATTAGTATAGACTCGTAGTATTCAATCAATACGTGTTACCCACGAGTAGAACTATTAGGCTTCGAGATAATAGAGTACCGTTGGCGTGATTGAATCCATTTCCTTGGCATTAACTGTGTGTGACGTCACTTCCTGTCAATACCTTCAATCGATTGGTGCCGCCGCATGGTTATGAGTATATTACGTATAATGATATATTTTTTAAATGTAATCTCTCAGGACAATTCTCACAGCGCCATCTAGTCCCGAGCTAAGCAATGCGTGTGTTATGGGTACTATACAACTGATAAAAACACTTAAATACGTTTTCTTTTCTAAATACATACATAATATATATATTGGAAACACCCTGACCAATACAAACAATCAAACTTATGAATACAATTTTTTATACTGTGCGAGGAATCGAATCTACGACAATTGGTTCTAAGACAATATGCTAAACCGCTATAGAAACCTAGTTGAAACCATATTATATTCTGGGCATTAATTAGTATACATATGTAAGTAAATACGTGAACAGCAACTTTACATTTACATACGTGTAACTTTACATTTTTAAGTTGAATGTTATGTCAACACATGTTATTGAAGCTGTAAAGGCCTACTACGGCCAACAGCATTATAGTAGTTGGAAAAAAAAACGCTAACAGTTTATAGTAAAAGTGCCTTAGTATCAGATTACTTAGCGCCTCCCCAATTGAAAAGTATCATTGTTACAAACACTTAGGTTTTTATTTTATATCGTATCCCTCCTGATAAATTAACACTTGGAAATCGAGAAGTGTACATTTTCTTCGTTAGTGTGAAGAGTGCTACATTTTAATTAATGTTATATTTATATATGTATTTATTACTACAGATGTAATCTGATAAATTCAGTTGGATTAGTTTCGGTACTTTTCAGCAACGAATATAGAATTAAAAACAGTAACGCAGGCTTACACACAAAGTTTAATATTGGTGGCAGTCAGATTTGAACTTACGACCTTTTCTTCTTCTTCTTGGGCTCCCTAAAATATGGTCGAGCGCAGTGATGGCTGGCTCATCCGTCATACTCGTGAAGCGAGTGCTGCTTGTAGGGACTGGTCTGCTCTTATCACTACGACTGATTTAATCTTATTGCATATTTATATTTGACCCAAAAATTAGTGCTTGTTGGTAGTTTGTATTCACACGTTTCGACTTGTAAATGTAAACTTACAAGGATTATTTAAAAGAGCAACACACAAGTTTCTTGCTCGTTCTTCTTGTGATGAGACAGCTTTCCGAACGAGTGGTAGATAAAAAACAAATTGTTATGACTATTCAAAAGTGCTTAAATTAAGTTTATTTGAATAAATGATTTTCTATTCTTTCTATTCTATTCTAATCTATTCTTTCGGTGCATGTAGGAGTAATAAACCGCTACGCTACTAAGACGCTCTCAATTTTTTTATAACAGATTGCTGGTTCATATCCGGCTCGAAGGACCAAATATTATTTATAAATCATAGTTTAATTGTGCAGATAAATATAAACTCCATCTCCTAATAATATTTTTCTTCATAAAACAAATTAATTCTAAGTTCAAAATAACAAAACAGTTTTTATGTCTCGTTCACATTCTCTCGTATATTTTTTTATATTCCACTTAAATATGTAAACAGAAAGCTAAAGCAGCGACAACAATATGGACCATCAACATAATCTGTGTAACACATCTCGTGCAGCAAGAGAATAATGCCCTTTCACAGGCTACATGTGGCTCCGAGTTGATTGTAATGTATCTATGCTACGCCCGACTAACATACATATAGTCGTATTTTTAATTAGACGAAGTCAACTGACGTTTACTGTGTTGTCAGTATTTGATAAAATAAAAATAGTGTTGTGACAAAGTGAATCATTGAAAAAACTCCTGAATTAATGGAATTGCCTCGATTGTCTAGTGAATAGTTAGTGTGCCGAACTGCCGATATCGGGTACGGGGTTTGAATTTTAGCCGTGCTTTATACATACCAACGAGTTTACGACGATTATGTTCCTATTGTATCTCTATACTGAATACCGAGTATTTTAAACGTAAAGAAAAAATTGCGTGGAAACTTTTAAGACTGTCCTATTTACAATTCATCATGTAATTGAAACTATAGATGTATAAAATATAACAATATATAACATAATATAGTTAGGTAATAAAAATAAAAAACTGCGCTTATTACAAAATTTGTTTTTATTCATCATCAGATAAAAAAATCATTGTCGCTTTCAGTGACATTAATTATAAATCTGTCTAAAAATTGATAATAATTTATCTTTGAAACAGTGTTTCGGTCCACATTTCTCCGGAGACTTAAATTGTTCACTTTGTATTATTTTAATACATTGTAGACTGAGGTCACACCAATTCCCAAAATGTCAGCTGTTTTCGAAATACATTTGTTTTTTTGGGAGCCTCAATAGGTAATAGTGAAGCAGCTTTCTCAAATACGTATTTGTAGACGTTTTGTATCATAAGTTTTTCGGTAACGTCTTTCTTGGAGACAAGCTTTGGCTTGACGTGCTTGGATGAGGATCCATATTGTTTGTATGAAACAATATAGTAAATATACAATATACCCAACAATTACCACAAACACAACATGAGGAAAAACTTATGAGCGCAAAAAAAACATTGGTGCTCTCAGACCAGAGGTTAGAAGCCGAATTACGAACAAAATGGCGACAGACGCTCGCGACGTTGATTTGTGTTGGCACTAGTAGCCGCGCGCTTTGTAATAAGCCGTCAAAAAACTGATTGTAGTTACTAGTAACTTATATCAGAGCACTTTTATACAATTTTCTTTTGTAGTTTGAAATGATTAACTATTCACACTCATTGTTCATTCATCTAACTGAGAACTGAACGCATCACTATTACTTTAAATATGGCAACATTATTTTACAAAGTGACATTAGCTACTGTCAGCTAGCTTCGTCTAATTAAAAATACTATAGGTGCGTAGTAAGAGCACAGAGAGAAGTGTATTAACTTGATGTTAGTACTACCATATTCTATTTGTCTTTGGTAGTAGTCATAAACCGACATACAAGGTACTGTATCCGTCTGAAGTTTATTTCAGACTAGCTGACCCGCGCAATTTCGTCTGTATTTCATTTCCCCACCTTTCAATATTCATCATTGCAGCTCCGCTCCTATTGCGCTTAGCATAATTTTTTTTTTTATTTATTTTGGTACAAACAGTCATTACAGTTATAATTTATATTATATAGCTTAAAGTAATATTATACTTATCGAGGAAAATGAACTAACCATAACAAAAACAATTTTCAATTCGAACCAGTAGTTACTGAGATTAGGGCGTTTAAACAAACAAACAATCGAACGAACAAACTCTTCCGCTTTATAATCTTATATATAAAATTCTCGTGTCACAGTTTTCGTTCCCGTACTCCTCCGAAACGGCTTGACTGATTCTCATGAAATTTTGTGAGCGTATTGAGTAGGTCTGAGAATCGGCCTACATCTATTTTTCATCCCCCTAAATGTTAGGGGTAGTCCCTTAATTTTTTTTTTATTTTAAAACAACGTTTGCCGGGACAGCTAGTATTAGTATTGATTATCAGAACAGATCCGATTTTAATGAGATTGCTATACATTTGTTAAGTGACTTATTTTTATATACAACTAGCTAGTAGGCGCCAAATGGTCGAAATTCGGCAATAATTAATTCAAATTATAAGTTTGAATATTATTAAGGTTTCTCAAAGACTACGAGTTCTATGCGTGTGTGTGTTGAATACATGGCAATGTGTGTAATGTTTTTTATTAATTGTATGTAATGAGGGATTGAAATAAGGGATGAATTTCTGTGCAAAAGAAGTCAATTATGTAATTAAATTAGAATAGAACATTTATTTTAAAAAAATATTATAGATATAACCTAGCCCAAAGCCTGTTGTAATTAGTAATATCTAAGGAACTGTTACATATAACATGTTACATAGAAATTACTAATTAAACACTTACTAATTAATATAGAATAGAATAAAATACAATATAATTTTATTTATTCGTTTAACATAATAATGACATAAGAGATACAAGCAAAAATTTACACATTAAAAAACAGAGTCGGTGTAGACCACGACTCAGCATAATGCTGGAAACATAGTTTCCAATGATGGCCAATAGTACGGACGCACACAAATTACAATTAAAATATATATTTATTATTATTATCGTATATATATCTAAGAAATAAAGTATATAAATAAGAAAAAAATATATAATAAATAACTTTATCTTACTAATATTAAACTTTATATAAGTTTATATTTGTGAATGTGAATGGATGTATGGAATGGATGAATGGATTTTAATGAAACTTTACAATAACATAGCAATCAATAATTACACATCATTAATAACACATAGGCTGTAAATTTCACGCAGATAAATCCGCGGATGTAGCTAATTTGGCAAAAAATTGCTCATGCTAAAACCCGTTTAACTTATATTAATAATTTGTAACCTGAAAATTAAAAAATCAGATAATATAACTTTATATAAAGTAAGCGTGGTGTAGTCATTAATGTATAATGAGACGGTCGCTTTGGGATGTGGGTACCGTAGTCGTGTAAAAACTATTTTAACTCTTTCAGACCTGAATTTTTTTTTTTCATCCGATAGATTTGATAAATTCCATATATCTAAAGTATAATGAGACTATAAAAAATAAATAAAAAATTTTAGCCTTAAACTTTTCGGGAAAATCTAGTTATAATGAACAAATGATTACAATCGTTGTCAATCGGAAAGCTTGAGAGTTTATTATTTATTTTTTAAATTATCTCTTATATCTAGACTTGACTGTACCTAAATATGCTTAGGAAATAATATTTACTTTAATTCTATGAATAGAAATATTGGACAACCCATAAAAATTGCTCTTGTCACATAGAGAGATGAATTAATATGTATTGCATAAAGATATATAATAGATGCAGTTGCAAGACTGTCCTTTTGGCTGTAAATGAGATATGAAAATGCCTAAGATAGGTAGGTACTGATTTAAAATTATATAATTATATCAGTTAATTTCTATTTTCCAGGTCTGCTTACCGAAACTAGATAGCGTTGTGTAAATTGTCCAGGGGTATTTGGCTTTTATTGGGTTAGGTCATTAATTTTTTTATTTATGGTATAAGGTAGTACTATTTTACGCGTACGTAGTGCGGGTACAGCTACTTATTTTTATAATCTGTTATATAAGGCTCAAGCCATTGCCAAGGAAGTAATAATAATTTTATTTAGAATTTTTGAAAAATATGTCTCTATGACTCTACAAGCAGAGTCTAATAAATAAATGTCACGTTTCACCACTTTAAATGTCAGGTAAAATGATTCAAAGTTTTAAATTCAGTTGCAACTTGCAACGCAATATTAGTTATTTTTAGAGATAAAGAGAATACATTACCTTACTGAACTAATAATATATTAGCATCTATTTTCATATAAATAAGTGTGCTAAAAATATCCAGACTAAAGAAAGATAAAGTGGAATGTCAAGTGAGACTATGTCGAATGAGATACCTTGCGAAATTTAAAATATCTATTTTCATTAGGTACATGAATTTATTCATTACTGTATAGCAAATCTGTTTATACATATATACAAACAATGGCAGAACATGAATAACGTTCGAAATTTAAAATTTGAATAAAATGAAGAACAATCATTGATAAAAAAGGTAACTATAATAGAATTGTAAAAGAATACGAGCTGTGTTACTTGTCAGTTCTTTTCATCTCGAAATCATTCCAACCTGACGGTAGATTTGACATACCATAAGAGTCCGTAATAGTTCTACATGAATAAAGATTTTGAATTTGAATTTGAATTTAAAACACACACGCATTCGTGTGTTATATTTGAAATGGTAAAGACAGAGACAGCACGTAGCGTATAAAATTTTCCTGCCAATCGGTTTTCTTGTTCTACCTCAGAATATACTTTTAAATTGAAAGTGGTACTAGAAGTTAACATAGTGATTATTTGCTCTCAATGATTGATAAAACTTGGTGATCAGACGGAGCATGGGGTGATGTATTTGAGATGATATTTCTAGCAATAATTCCTTATTGCTACTGTCACCTTTACTCATATTTTTCCGTCTGTATAATATACGTAGATACACTAAAATATACTAAAAGATTACCCTCTCAATTTATAGGTCATTACGTATCAATTTATATCAATTTGACTGTATTTTTACCTAATAACGTATATAGTAAGGTAATTGATATTTTCCATTTGAAGATTTTTTTTTTTAATTATTTAATATTTAGATAAAATATTTTTACAATTCACAAAAGGTTTCTACGATATTATAGCAAAATGCTTTGAAACGATATAAAGTGAGGCTTAATCGTATTAATTATACGAGAACGACAGCGATATTAGCAAAGTTTCGCTCGAATATAATTTTTTATTGTGCCATTAAAATAACCTAGATCACAGGCTGAATTGTATGGGTCGGGATTGAATGTAGGTACTTATATGATGCAACGAAATCATAGCAATCCTACTTATTAATAAAATTACGATAGTTTGTTTTTTTTTTTTGCTGTTGAGCGCAGATGGGCTTTACAGTTTCACCGATTTATGACTAATGGTCCAACTGAAGGCCAATTACGGGCTGACTTTTGACCGAGAGCACCGCTAGGGGTTCGAATCTTACAGGCCGTCTTAATTTCGATCCCCGTTTGAATTGAATCGATAAGAGAGAACTGCAGTTTGCTTGGAAGTTTATTGTTATGATCGGATCGACGAATTTGAATGAAATTTCTTACATTGAAAGATAATATTCTAAATTAACAAATAAATATAATACTAACTAACATAATACTAATAATCCAAAATTTACAAAAACAACGTCGCACAATACAGCTAGTCGAATTATAAATGCTCCAAATAGAGCTTGAAATATGAAAATAAAAAAGGTGAAAAAGTAAGCTGACATTTTGTTAATCATATTTAACATTTATATATGAGTTTTATGTTTTCTTTGCCATATAAATGGATTCATTGAATTCAACTATTATTTATTATATTTTCAAAACATCTCTCTGTGTATCAGCATATCTCTTTGTTCGGTCACGTGGACCGTTAGCAACCAGAAAATTTGGAAATATATTATTTATTTATAAACTTTATTGCATCAGATACAGAAAAATATGTATAATTGTAGGCCACGTGGACGGAAGAAGAGGCAGAGGTAGGGCACCTGCAGGATGGATTGATTCCTTTCGAGATAGTATCAAGCAAAATATACAGTTAGCGATCCACTTTGCATACTATAGATGCCTGGATAATATTGGTTGGAAGAAGCATTCCTGGTGGCCTGGTAGCTCAGGCTTGAGGAATTGACAAAAAAAAAGAAAAATTGTTTATTATTCAGTATAAAACAACATACTACCTTACCAAACAATAACATCGATGTATTATCGTATGCTTACCAATACCAATAAAGCATACAAGTATAAAGTACAGGATCATGAACTCGATATCCTAGTTACTGTTGAAGTTTGACTAACGACACAGGACTACATATAATACAGAGTGAACGCTTTTCAGCCAGTGCTCATTCGGAAGATGCATTGCATTCATCTCATCATCATCACATTGCATGTGCATTTGATAAATTTGTACTGACCAATAGGTAGTGTCGATATATATAAAGTCGTATTCACAACTTACATTCATAAAATACCTTATTTTACGATTAAAAAATATTTATATATAATTACAAACAACATTGGAATACAAATAGAAAAGTAAAAGAGTAAGAGAAGTTGGTAAGAGACTGTTTAGTACGGAGTCGTAGTGGAGCTTACCTAAGAGGATAATATCTTCCATTTAAAATTTAATAAAAAAAAAATTTGTTATTCGCATTAAATAGCTGACAGAATTTTTATTAAGTGATTGTGGATATAAAACATGTTTATATTCATGGAAACTATGAGTGACTGCGTTAGAAATATTTCTTCCAGTCAACCATTGAATGCTTGATAAGAACTATGAAAAGTGGTTGAAACAAAAGTTTATTAATGGAAATAAGAAATGAGTACACTGTTTAGTTACTAGTAGTTTCCTACTGTCCATGTTTTTGTGAGACAAACACCACTTTCCAAATTGAAGTGGTGCTCAAATTTACCCTCTGTACATACGTAAAGCTCTGTGATAACAATCATGTTATATTGTATGTTTAACAAATCTCACTTTTAGAATTAAGCCAGTGCTCAGGTTTACACTCTGTACACGTGTAGTACTCAGTGGTAACACCTGTGCGATAGAACATGTATTATAGTATACAAAGCGTAATAGAGTTACCAAACTTATATCCCGTAACCACCGGACTGCATCACAGCATCCCTGTCATATATCTTATATATAAAATTCTCGTGTCACAATGTTTGTTACCATACTCCTACGAAACGGCTTAATTTTCATGAAATTTTATATGCATATTCAGTAGGTCTGAGAATCTGTTACTATCTATCTATATTTCATACCCTACGTGATAAGCGTTGTCCATCTCTAACTTGTTTTTATTTATTTTATGGACAATTTTTTTTTTATTTTTTATTATACATTAAAAAATACACACAGCTAAATTTTCTGTCCATCTCTAGAGAACTTGTTTTTATTTATTTTATGGACAATTTTTTTTTTATTTTTTATTATGGGGCATTAAAAAATACACACAACCCTAAATTTTCTATCACCCTTCTATCACCAACACCTATTTTTTAATAGCGATTTTAATTTATATGGTAAAACAACGTTTGCGGATTCAGCTAGTTATATAATATATGTAATGTTACGGAACAAAAAGTTTTAAAAAACGTAACGCAACTTCCATGCACAGATTAAAAAGTAACTTTTTCCTAGGTCTCATTTATTCTTTAAATGTTTTTACAGTAAATTCAGTTAAATTTAAAATAACAGTGTACGGAAAACCGTAGAATAATATATATTTATATAAATTGCTTCTAAATCAGTACCGTACCTTTATCTAACCTATTTAGGCCCATCTAATAATTTGCAAGCTGCTTAAAATGGAAAGAAAATGTTTTAGATGCTCTAAAAATTAAAATTATGTTTTTTTTTATTAATTTCAGCCATTTCTACCTGGAAACTTCTCTTTTGAATAATATATTGTAAACAGATTGAGCTTAATGACAACCTTTTAAAATAAATTGTCAATTACATCTGATTAATTACGTACCTACAGGTATCTCATGAATAATTTACTTTGTTTTATGATTATGACTAGCTACTCGCCCGGCTTCGCACGGTTGTATGCGTATTATATATACATATATATATATATATATATACCTTCCTCTTGATGGTTCAAATAGAGTGGTACTCTATCTATTAAAACCGCTTCAAAATCCGTTGCGTACTTGTGAAGATTTAAACATACATAGGTTCGGACAGAGACAGCGACAGCGACTTTGTTTTATACTATATATATATAACATATATATGATGATAATAATAGCTTTATTTACACCTTGAAAAGGCGGTCGCTTCTAAAGCACAGTTGCTGCATAAACCTATTTCGTTACATTTGCATAATGGGTTCTACTTCTAATTGAATCGCATAAAATAATGTCATATAAGATATTAAATTTTATGTACCTGGCACATAAATATTTACGATAATACACCGTATTTCTATTGTATTAATGTTGCATAGTTGATGTTTATTTGTATCCGTAATATACATCATGGTGTAGCAGTAGAGCATTGCATATTAACTGCTTTAATTCTGAAGATCTAGTTAAATACTCGAACTAAAAATATTTTTATTCATAACTTTGGCTGTTTGTATTAGTCGATATTAGTGAAATTTTTTATTATGTATATATTTAAAATAAAGGTATTTAAATATTTTTAGAGTTACCTAGTAGTCATTGTACTAGATCTTAGTTTAACTAGCTAGTAATTCTGTGTAAAAAAATTATGATAGTTTAAGCGGAGGATTTTCTTCAAGTAACTCTCATTGTAGCTCCAATCTTAAATAGTAACACTAATAAATTGATAAATAAAGTACTATTTATTTAAATAATAAAATTTGGTCTAATAAACATGCTGAACACCTGGTGGAAACCTGTTTTCGATTAGAGTCATATAAAAATAAATGAAAGAAATATTACAACAGCTGTTTTATTATTAATCTTTGTTTTTGTTTTCAGCTCAATACAAACATGGCTTCATGCACAGTCATCGTCAGATATTAGCGTTCAATAAAATATATATATTTAATGTAATATTTGTTGTGTGGTGTTTTGGAATATTATTATTGGACTTAATAGCTGCCTTTCCACGTGCGCTTCGCCTTTCATGCAGGATGTAGATAAATAGAACGAGAAAGATTTCGCGCGATCCTCGAGATTGCACGCGCTTGCTTTCGCGCGCTAAATCGCGCTAAACGCGCAATCAGCAGTGCTCGAGGCACTGATGATCGCGCGTGTAGGCAGCTAATGGCCCAAGCGGTTGATGTGTATTTAAATATTAAAAGATTTGATCCAAAACAAAAAATCACCCAAAAAATTATAAGCTGAAATCTCGAAAGAAAATCTATTCTACTTTACTTGCTTTTTTTCTTTATATATAACTATAAAATAATAAAATCGTGACAAGGCAATAAATATCTGTTTCTCTGTTTCTGTGTTAAGATCCCTCGTGAAAAGGCTGGAGGAATTAGGATGAGTTTCATAAAATATGTCGTTGTATATTTTTCAATATACAGGGTAATGAAGTTGAAAAAATACCCCTGAAAGGGGGAAATAAAGTCCCTGAACTTAGTCGCGGTCACCATTACTTATTACTATAAGGAGAGGGCTAATTAGCAGTGGAACAATGACGAATTAAAAACTGATTCAGCTGCTATTTGATATGGAAGAAGTTTTCGTAATGCTGTAATATCGTAATGTGTTCACAGGTATAGGTAGTAGGTATAAAAATAACTGTAGTGTCGACTATTTTATAGATCCATAAAGTGAAGGGAGAAAATGAAAGTGAATCAGCACGTTGTATCAAACGTTTTGTTTCACTAAAAATTTTATAGTTTACTTTATTTCTTTGGAATGATGTTCACAGTTGTAAACTGAGATACTAGAGACTGCTAGTGTTTCACACAATACTTATGGAGAGGTATGCGTGGGTACCTCAGTCTCACTTATTTCAGCCACCAAGAAGTTTGATTTGTAATCTGAGAGGGATCAAATTTAGCACTGACTTTACGTTTATAAGAGGAATGATATCTTAGTCGTTCGAAATGGCAACGGGGTCAAATGATAACGAGAGGAATGTGGTTGTGTTTATTTATAAAGAAGACGGTTGCCACTTACCGTCAGCTTGTTCACCATTGCAGTTACATACTATTGTTGTAACATAGAGCAGATGATGATAAAACTTTATTTTTTTTATTTGTTTACGTCTCTCGAAAGGTAGTTAGACTCATTTTGAGTTTTCAATATTCTCTTCGTGAGATCATGGAATAAAGAGGGCGAGATATACAGTGGTGTCATATACATATTCATTCATTCATAATTTAAGAGCTGTGCTCTTGTCGGTGTCTTGGTCTTCCCCTTCCTCTCTTTCCATCTATTTTTCCTTCTACAATGTTGTTAATTAGTTCGTCGTGTCGTATCAAGTGCCCTAACATTTTTCCCCGCCTATATATATATTCTAAATTCATGCTACAATGAGCGGCACTGACAGTTTTGTATATTCGTTCATCCATATCTCAAAAATTTTCTTTTTATACGAGTATATTTGTTTTATACTTCTGTCACTGCGCTCTGCTATATTAAACGTCTTCATCACCACACGTGTTGTAGTGCCATTTCGTGGTACTCAATTTATAAAACTAGTTCTGCAACTGTCAGTATATTCAGTTCCATTTCAGTTTGAAAACATTTTCGTCTGCAATTTGTTTGTTACATAAAAAAACTCAGAGTTGATGAGAAAGTTTTAGTCAAAATCCAACTAATATTTTTTTCCCGAATGCGTGAACATATGGACAGAAATATAATTATTACTTACTACTATTGTAATTATTACATAAAACATATTTAATAGTTCTAAGTAGCCATAATAAATGCAAACGTATTTAAATTCGACATAACTTTTTACATACTTAAGTAAATAGATTCTTTTATTTAAATTTGGCAATAATAGATCATAGCAAATTACAAGAAATCTCATAGACCAGTAGATAAAAACTGTAATCACCTATAGTATATATATAAAATGACTATATTAATACTTTCTCCGTCCTACCTTTCGCGAGAAAGAAAGCAAGAAAGATTTTATTGACAACCATTATTGATATAAATATACATATATACATTTAACATATTACATTTATATATGTATGTATATATATACACATATACATACACACATACGCAGGGATGTAAAAAATCAAAGTTTTATCTATCAGCTGCTCTATTTTCACCCACAATCTATTTTATGATGTCATGAAGTAGCGACTTGAAACTCAAAATGACTTTATCAACACTGTATACTGTATATATATATATATATATACATATATATTGTTTGTATCGGTCTGTGTGTTATATATGTATGAAATGTATGTATTTATTTAAAAAATATATCTAGTAGGTATTTTATCTCAGTTGTATAACACAAGCTCTGCTTAGCTTGGGACTAGATAGTGTTGTGTAAATTGTCCTGAGATATTATTATTATTATGATTTACTCCCTTGAACTAGCATACTAGACGATAAATCCCAAATAGCTGTCGTTATTCAAAATATTCATGAGACCATACTAGTTCTGTGCATAACTGCCGCATGCATACGATTTCCAAAGCCGCAAATGTCGGTCCGAATGACCACAGTCTATACTCAATCTGGTATTACAAGTAATTCATGTTTACTTAGATAGTCACCTATTATCTAAAGAGGAAACACTTTTAAATTAAAAGAAGAAATAATGCCCGTCATTATTTCTTTAAACAGTAATTTCTACATAATAGGAGCTACAGACAGTAGCTAAAAGAAGTGAGGTCGCTTCATAAAGCATGAAAAAGCTACTGTGTGAAAAAGCACGGCTACTTTAGTAATTTCGGCTCTACACACGAAATGACACGTATATAGTCTAATTTAGGCTATTTTTCGGTTGAAAGGTAAAACAAGGCAGTGAAATTACAGACACGAGGACATGACATCGTAGTCCTCAAGAACGGTAAAAATTTCTCAAAACAATTCACACAGCGCCATCTAGTTCCAAACTAAACAGACTATATTATGGCCATTATATAACTCATATGAATACATAGATAGATATTTTTATATGCATTCATAATATACATAGAAAACACCCAGACCGATACAAAGAATCATACTCATGAATACAAATGTTTGCACCGTGCGAGGAATTGAACCCGCGACCATCGGAGGTAAAGCGGTGTGCTAAACCGCTAAACCACCGAGGTCGTCAAGGCAGTGAAATAATTAGATATTAGGGGATATGACACCTGATATCAGGAATTATAATGCATAAGAGTGAAAATATTTTCTATAAATTCATATTATTCTAGACCCTATAATATAGATTACATTAGTTGGTTACGGTCACTAAATCTAATCAGATGGATTCCAGTTCCGTAAAAAAATGATATATTATTACCTTTAATTAACTTTTACTAATATCATTGTAATTGAGGTGAACTCTATGGTGTCGTATATGTACCATATACGTCTAGTAAACAGCTTTGCCTTATGGTCGCGGGTTCGATCTTAATAATATCTTCGTAGGTAACGTAATATTACTATTTATATATTTTAACTTTGTTATTCTAACAAATATGAAACTTAAGTAAAATGTCATATATATAGTACACAGGTCTTTTTCCTAATTACAGCACGGCTAAGATTAAAATCATATTGTCATTCATACACGAGATATGTGTTATATTTGCTTATTTTAATTGATACGTTCTCGCTCCACACAAATGGTTCATTCACGGGTACAAACAATCCAAGTTATACATATTATTACTTATTAGATGCCGCGGTTTTACCCGCATGAAATTTATACACGTTCATGTACAACTTGTAATGAAACTTTACTGTAACCTTGTACAGTACGAGGTATATTGCTGTAAAGTTTCATTAAAATCCAATCAGTAGTTTTTGCATGACAGAGTAACAAACATGCATCCATCCAACTACACTCACAAACTCTACGCGTTTATTATATTAGTTACTAGCTGCACCCGTGATTTCGTCCGCGTGGAGTTATATTCTAAAATAAAGGTAGCCTAATTTCCTTCTTATTACATCATCTACCTGTCAATAAAAGTCCCGTCAAAATCGGTCCAGCCATTTCAGAGATTAGCCGAGACTAACAGACAGACAAACATTGAAAAAAAATGTTATTTTGGTATATGTACCGTATTTAAATTCATATGCATGTAATAAAAACGGTTATTTCAATATTACATACAGACACTTCAATTATATTTATATGTATAGATATATTTCGTTACTATTCGAATGAAGTGGTAATAATTAATATGTATTACTAGAAAGTAGATTGATAATCTAGAAATTTATTGTATAAGAGAAACTAATTACACATACATTCTGAATTAAATAGTGTTTTTATATCTACTGGAGTAAAAGTATTTGTAAAACTACGATGAATGTACAGTTACTGTGTTTTTTATATTTCTTTGTTTGACTGTACAGGAAGTTCAGTCATTATGAGACTTTACAAAAGTTCCAGATAGCTCCTTAGATTCGCGGTGTTATAGTAACAAACGACACAGATAAACGCGATAATCGCGCCGTGCGACCTCCCAAATAAAATTAGTCAAGTTACATAACTCATTCGGGGTTTAGATAAAAACTTTAAGGGCAAGTAACCGTTTTATTACAGATTTCGGTTTAGAAATCCAACTGAATTTATAACTAGCTTAGTACAATTGAATTTATTTATGAATAGTTTGAAATAGTTATTTAATATCTAATATTTAAAATTCTCGTGTCACAGATTTCGTGTTTATACTCCTCCGAAACGGCTTGACCGATTTTAATGAAATGTTATGTGTATATGAATAATACTGAGAATAAGTTTATAACTAATTTTTATACTCCTAAGTTTTAACGGTGGTTTTAAGGCTGGTACTCCAAAAATATGTTTTATCACTTTTTCGAAATAAAAAATTAATATTATTTTTTTATTTTAAATTTTCACCCTTCTAATAACAACCCCTAATCCAATGGCAATCAATCTATTTTTTTGGACTATTCTAATGCTGTTGGCCGCAGCTGGAGTGCGAGGAATCGAAACCGCCACCGTCGGAAGAAAGGTACTAAACCGTTAGACCCCCGTCTCATCATTAGAAACAAATAAACAAAGAAGCATATAAAAAAAACCTCTTTAAAATATCATAAAGTTTACACATTTTATATATTTTAAGTGAGCGGTAGATTAAAAGGATAATTATGACTATTCAGAAGTGCTTAAATTAAGTTTATTTGAATAAAAGACTTTCTATTTCTAATTCTAGGTACATATATTTTTGTTTTTACTTTATTTCTATTTATAATACCAAAATGCAAATACAATATTTAGTGAACATTAATAGATACATATTTCATAATACAATTCTGAGATTCTTCAGAAGTTATTAAGAAAAGATTACGTACTTTTAATACTTTAATTATTATCATTAATAATTTAAATACTTTATAACTAAGTTAGCATAAAATGTGCTGTTATAAATTGTAATTCAAAACAATTATAAATAAACAATTATACATCAAGCTATGTGTGCGTCTTTAAGTATATATAAATACTTTGTTTTAAATCGTGTATAGGTACTTACTTAATCATACACAAGAATAAAACAAAAATCTAAAATAAATAGTATCTCCTAATTGTATTTGCATTCTGCGTGTAAAATCCTTTCAAATAGGGCCAACCATTTTCATTTCGATCAGCAAGAAAAACAGATAGACAGACAACATTTTTTAATATATTTTTTGTGATGTAAGTACTGGATATATTTTCATATTCATTTAGTGAAAAACGACAAATTTAAAACTTCAAACTGACACTTCAATTTTATTTATTTGTATAGATTACTTAGATATACAAAATTTTTTGCTGTCCTCAAACACATTTCTCTATATTATCACTTCAGATGCGGAAGTTTTCCGCATAATTACTTACCATAATTATAGTTACTTACTGAATTACTTATAATACCATGATATAATTACTTACCACAGCTTGTACTTTATACCACCAAAATGCAATTTTTTTTTAAATGATATGAGATGGTAAGTGATAGCGGTCGTGCAACACCTTCAACATCGGAGATATTGTGTCCAGGCTCTTTGCCTGAAAGTTTCAGTATTGTAACAGATCCCAAATACTTCCGCTGGGAATTGATTTCATCGAGTAGTTATACGTAGCGAAGTTTCGAGAAAACCGCATCCATAACCCCAAAACATTGAACCTCGTACGAAGAAATAAAAAATTCTGTTAAAATCTCGGATTAACTCATTTCCATCGGCCTTCATATATTTTGCATTGCACAATTATGATATAGTAAATTTTCACATATAACCTACACCTCGTTAGGTACAGATACGTGGAAGATAGGCGGACGTTTAATATTATTCATTTACATCTTGTAACTATTTATGAATTATGTAATATGCTTTATTTATCAGCTTTTGTCTTAACTTACTAACAAATTGTTTATATTTTCCTTTTTAATAATATCACGTAATTTATCGTACATTTTACTACCATACAATAAGGGCCAACACTATGCATTTTTAATTTTGATGAAGTTTCTAATAAATTATGTTTGTGATGTCATTCAAAACAGCGGGGTATTTCACTCAATGTTTTGAAAAAAAAGGGTACGTTTTATAAATTTACACGTATCCAAAATATACATTTAGAGTACGGTAAGGATTTTTAATGTTTTACTATATAATGAGGCATTTTGGCTTTCTATTAACCTCGTGCATAATCACATTTTTATTGATATATTATTTACTTCAATTCATTCAGTTGTTGTCAAACAAGCTACTATTAAACTATTGTTTGTTAACAAGTACCTGTTGTTTAATACATTGTCGTAGGGGCTTATTGATTTACTATATCCTGAGTTATATCTAAAAAGTTCAAATCTAATCGGACGACATAAAAAAATACTTTCTGTGTCCATTTATATTTCTTTACGGAATTGTGGTGAAACAAACACCAATATCAAACTATTGGACTATAACAAATAGTGAACTTTGAAAATAGTGTTAGAATAAGATTTCATATAATTGTATATGCAGTGTAAGAATTCATAATGTGTATTGTTACATTATGAATTCTTACATTTATTTAGGATCAACTCACCCGGCCGGCCAGCGGTGGTTCTGGGCTAGACGGATATCTCGGCTGACCTGTTAGGCAAATTGTAACATCTACTCGATATTATTAGTAAACAACTTATAAACTATGTTAGTTTTTTCTTAATGACATGAAACTATAATAAAATCAAAGACATCTGTGATATTGCCACAGATAATATAAAAATATAACCTAATATCAAACTACATTTGAATCCGAGAGACAGCGGGTCTTTTCTGCACTGCAAAATAACAATAATACATACATTGAATACTATGTTTGTATATATACTGCGTCACCACACACGTAATCGGATACGGGAAGTTTTCAGGAAAATTCAGGTAGTTCTCTGACTTTTGCATTTGCTCAGATTTTATCGGGCATATCTGATCGGTTTGCATGCGTAGGAGTCTGTCAATGTTAATCCGTGAGTGATATTCCCAATATGACTGCGCCCACACTAAATGTAATATAGACATGTAATCAGATCGTGGTAAACCGTGATGTATACTTAAATGTTGGTTTTGCATACCAATATATAACATAATCATCATCATCATCATCATCATCATCTCAGCCCGGAAGACGTCCACTGCTGAACAAAGGCCTCCCCCAAAGATCTCCACGACGATCGGTTCTGCGCTGCTCGCGTACATCGCCTTCCAGCGATCTCGACCAGATCGTCGGTCCACCTTAGTGGAGGCCTTCCGCCACGGTCGCCACTCACGAACTGTATTGCCCCAACAGCCATGTGTCCTACGAGCTATGTACCCTGCCCATTGGCACTTCAGTTTCGCAATATACTAAAATAATATTAAATAATGACTCAGATACCGATATAGAGGACTTTCTACAATCTACCTCTGATATAAATATACAGGATATAAATTAATCGGAAAATCTGTAGACCAACCATCAGTCATCTAATAGATTTATTTGCCTTTTCATTTATTCTAAAATTATATGAACACAAATTGAAAAGTAATCAAACGCAGATTAAGGATTCATTCCATTGAACAACAAGTTTTATTATCTCGCTACGGAATTAAACAAAGGGTAAACATTTGTGCGATTTAATTTCGTATTTGTTTTTATATCTAATTAGATAATCCCTTCTTTCTATGTCAATAGAGTTTTTAAATTTGATGCAAACAAATGAATGGGCTTCCTTCTTGTTCTTTTTGAAATTGAATAAAATAAAAAATATTAAAACTCAAAATGTTTATTCATATTGAAATATTAGAAGAATTTCGTAATATTTTATTAATATTATAAACGCGAAAGTTTGTGACTATGGATGGATGTTTGTTACTCTTGCACGCAAAAACTACTGAATAGATTTTGATGAAACATTACAGTAATATAGTTTATATCAGAATCATATAGGCTATAAATTTCACACGAGTTAAACCACAGACACAACTTGTTATTTAATAAATTAGAAACAAACCGTATATCTACACTTTACTAGTAAGTTTATAACATCTCGATAAAATAATCTTTGGATAAACCACCGTTGACGATATAGTCTAGTATTATAGTAATATATATAGTAGTAGTATAGTAAGTCTTGTTTGATAAATCTATTTATTATATTATTGATGGGTACAATTTCGGCCGCATATTTTTATTATTATCCGTCATACTCGTGGACGGGTGTTGCTTGTAGGGACTGGCCTGTTCGGGTTACGAACACTGATTAGACTATTTGCATTTGACCAAATTACAATAACATATGCTGGTGGTCACTTCATTCTCCCAAAATTTAAATTTAAAAATGAATCCGTATTATTGTAAACATGTACAACCATATTTGAAAATAATACGAGCTGAGTTTATTGTCAGTTCTTCTCATATCGAAGCCATTCCGAACTAACGGTAAATTTGACATATCTATAATAGACCTACATGAATAAAGATAGTTTGATTTGATTTGATTTGATAGCCCCACCGTCCAGTTCGCCCAGCTACCTCAGTTAAGAAGAAATGTCAAGAATCTGTGAGATATATTAATAAATATTTTCCTTTGAAGTATAGTGTCTAACAAATTATAGCGCCATAATCGAGTATCAAAAAATATATCATATGGATTACAATAAACGAGCCGTGGTATTAAATACCTATATGTTTAAATTTATGTTACTAAGCTATTTTTTTATTTTATTGTCTGTTTCTTAGAAACTGTGTAACCGACTTAAATACTGTATTTTAAATTCATTGTATTTTTACATACATTATAGGTACTTCTATTACAAATTAGTTTATTAAACATCACGCCTTTGGATTATAGTACATATACATCATGGTTTGCTTTTAAATGTATTTATTTTGAATACAAAGGTAGGGAAAAAGTGTAGAAATAGACTGATTAACTTGATTAAGGTTTGATATGTCTGGCGTGTAGCTGACTTTACAGATGTAGACTTTGATAAAGTCGTCTGTTTGTCTGTCTCACTTATTTTTTTTATAGATGATAATGGAATGGTGCACCGTTGCGCTAACGTTTTATGCTGGCGGGGCATCAGTGGAGGATGATAATATGAACAGAACCTCAGATCTGTTAGCCCATTATAACAAATACACTAGCAACCTATCACGATGATTTTTAAGCGGAACCGTGACAACCTAATTTGTTATATTGCAATGGGGTAATTATGGTGGGAAGGGATTGTTAGTGATGTGAACTGATGACCCCATAGCTAGCAATATACCATGTCAGGTAAACCTCTACGCCGTTCTCCCTGGAAACCATCTTGATAAATTCCTGGTGAATTTATCACGATGGGCTAACTGACCTGACCTCATGCTTATCCTCCTCCACTGGTGCCCCGCCAGCGTATACCGTTAGTACAGGCATTAAAAAAAATGATGGGTTAATTAGTCCATATAACTAACAATAATCTTTCCCCTTCAATTTTCAAGTAGCTCGGTTTATAAGTTGTATTTCAGTTGAGGGGTGAGATACGGCAGTGAATTACAAGGTACGAAGGACTAAAACATTATGACTATCGTCACATGGTGTTCATGGTGCTGTTTATCTAGGCGATGGTTACCATTTACCATCAGGTGATGTTCTTTCCCATTCCAATTACATAAATAAATGTGAAAGATAAAAGATATCGTACCTTAGTTATCACTAAACTACGTGTTCACAACAAATGTAAACATGAATAAATGAACTTGCTTAAATGAAAGCTTAAATGAAAATGCATTAATAACCGTAAAATAATATAACGAAACGTAATTAAAAATAACCGGCATCAATCGTAAAATCAGTAGGCATATTTTGATACACAAAAGTAAATGATTAATAAATGCAAAATTAACCAATGTAGGAGATGGGAAATTCTTTCGATTGAAAGAAGAATTATAATCGAAAAATGCTTTAAGTAATAACCGTAAAATAATATAACGAAACGTAATTAAAAATAACCGGCATCAATCGTAAAATCAGTAGGCATATTTTGATACACAAAAGTAAATGATTAATAAATGCAAAATTAACCAATGTAGGAGATGGGAAATTCTTTCGATTGAAAGAAGAATTATAATCGAAAAATGCTTTAAGTAATAACCGTAAAATAATATAACGAAACGTAATTAAAAATAACCGGCATCAATCGTAAAATCAGTAGGCATATTTTGATACACAAAAGTAAATGATTAATAAATGCAAAATTAACCAATGTAGGAGATGGGAAATTCTTTCGATTGAAAGAAGAATTATAATCGAAATTCCTTCAGTTTTGGTACCAGAATTCATATAACGTATGCATAAAAAACGATACGTTGATCAACCGTGCTTAACTCGTCTGTCATACTCGTGAACGGGTGCAATTTGTATGTAGGTTCATTAAGGAGATAGTATCAAAGAATACCATATAGCTCTTTTCCAATATAAGTAGAAATATAAATAACCTTTATTCAAATACACTTAATATATAAGAATTTTTGAATAGTTATATTTTTTCATACAACCACTCATTCGGAACGCAGACTTATCAGAAGAAGAATGAGCGAGAATCTTTAGTGTTTCTTTAGAAAAAAATACGACGCTTAGTTTCCATATAAATTGAGAAACTTCCTCTATCTATGTCGATTTAAATAAACGAAACAACATATAGGTTAACATATTTAAGGTTAATAACATATTCGCTGTACGTTTTCCACTAAGGAATGCCTTTACCTACCATACAGGAAAGAAGTTATATTCGATGTTCTCTTCTTCATTTGTTGTCCAATATAAGAAATGTAGAATAAATTATGTAACACATGAAATTTAACAAATACGATAAATAACTTTATTACTAATTATGGGAAAAAAATCAGTACATAGAATGTCCGTTTCTTAGATTATTTATTTTAATTTAATTAATTATTACTTTTTTAATATATTTTTACTTTTAAACATTAATTAAATTCTAAAAAATAAATATGACCTCTATTAACCGCCATTTTTATATATATTTTTTAAAGTAACTACTCGTAAAAATGTTTGTGGTTGTAGCCGTTATATTATGTAATAACCATATTATAGTTATTAAATAAATTTCCTATCTACATAAAATACACATATTAATGTGTATGCAATATTTTATGTGTAATATTAATATTTATTTTAATGTAGATAGGAAATTTATTTGGGCGAATTGTTAAAACAAATGTTTTTAAGTGCGAAAAGTACACCGATTTTTCTGGTAATTCATCTGATGCGAATATTCCTTTCTCAGTTTAAATAATATGAGTCTTTTATTTTAAACTGACATAAAATTTATTTAGTAAATAAATTTTATATCAGTTATAAATAAAGTTAAAGTAAGTAATACTTACTTTAACTACATATAATGACGGCAATAACTTTTATAATTAATTTTGTTTTCAGTAAATTACAATTCTTCTTATTTTTAATTAACGGCAAGAAGTCATGTAATACTTTATGGTATTTTTTTTTCTTTACTCTTGTATGCTAAGGACAAAAAATATATAATTCAGTAGTCGTGTAAATGAAAAACCTTACCTTTATTCAGCTGGTGTAAAACAAAACTTGGCAGCTACAGTTAAACAGTTTTCATAACTTTCGAACGTAACTTTTGATCGTAACTAAAATGTTATCCGCGCTATGTTTCGCGCGGGAAAATTTACTACAACTGATGCAAAACGCGCGAAAACTCGACTACTTACGCTTTCAATCGACCAATGGCAACGCACATACGCCTCCACCTTGCAATCTCGTCCAATCGCGTTAAAGGCGAAACACTCAAAAACTTTAATAGGTTTTTCATGTATAATACTGTTACAATAATCGTATTAATTACAAGGAAAATTTACTATCAGTGATTGTGGGTAGATAAATGGCCATTTACGGCTCACGCATACACTCATTTTGATGTATTGTGTGCAATTAATGTATATTGGTTTCAGGATATATGGAGAGGCTTAGAACTCAATTAACTGCAATCGGTAGTTTTATCCTAAAGTCCACACTATACTATATGTACCTATAACTAATGTAAAGTATAATATTTAAATTAACTCAATGTTTAGTATATTAATTATTTGTAATTTACATTATTTCAATATAAATGAATAAATAATAACCCTGGACAATTAACACAGCGCCATCTAGTCCCACGGTAAGCAGAGCTTGTGTTATGGGTACTAGACAACTGATATAAATACTTAGATCTTTTTGTAAATACATACATAATATGTATAGAAAACACCCAGACTGATACAAACAATCATACAAATGATTGCACCTAGCGAGGAATCGTAGCGCGACCATCAGAAGGAAAGCGGTGTTAGACTGGACGACCACCGAGGCCGTTTTCTTAAAAAAAAAAGTCTAAGTCTTCATAAAGCAGTGAAAAGACAAACAAAGCTATAAAATATAAAGATTTTGTGTTTTCGGTTTTATTGAAATTTAACGCGGATGAAACCGCAGGCACAGCTATTAAGATAATATTCCTGAACGATGTAACTTAGTCTGTAATAAGTCCAATACTTTCCATTAGGTATGAAGTAAAATATAAAAACCTACATATCTGACAAATCTCTCGCTTCGGTAAAAATGTAGATAACATATGTCTGAAACTGGCTTTACACAGCAGTGGTGAGACCGCTTACCACCTATGCCTGCGCAATCTGGTGGCGGAAAACTCTCCAATCCACAGCTGCCACTAAGCTAAACAGCCTACAGAGAATTGCTTGTCTGATTATTACAGGAGCCATGAGCACCACGCCGGGAGCAGCTCTAGACGCATTATTGGACTTGACGCCCCTTCTTTTATTCATACAAGAAAAGGCGAAAGCCAATATGCTCAGAATAAGTTCCCAAAGGAGGATATCTTGGCATTCCCTGGCCATAAAAACTATACAAGACTCGATAATGAGTGATCCTATTCTGGGAATGCCTGAAGACAACATGGCACCGGAGCGTAACTTTGTACAATATTACAAAATCGAAATATCTGGAAGAGACGAATGGCAAAACAACCATACACCGACTCACTCAGAGCATGACCTAGTCTGGTTTACAGACGGGTCCAAAATAGGAGATGATGTAGGATGTGGAATATGCGGTGTAAAACCCAAAATCTGCAACTATATAGGCTTAGGAAAATACGCCTCAATCTTTCAGGCAGAGACTTACGCCTTAATTAGATGTCTGGAAGTAATCCTAAGCCTCAACTACATCAATCAGAACATATTTATTCGGACAGTCAAGCTGCTCTACTAGCATTTAACTCGTACGAAATCCGTTCTAAACTTATTACAAACTGTATCCTGCTACTAAATGAAGTAGGAAGCAGAAATAATATTATACTGAGATGGGTCCCCGGGCATTCAAATATTGAAGGCAATGAGAATGCCGACCATCTGTCAAAGTTAGGGGCAAAAATCGTCCAACCGGGCCCCGAACCCTTCTGTGGTGTGCCTCGTGGCCTAAAACTGGGACATCTCAAATTAATAACCAAACGAGAAGCACTGATTCACTGGCAAGAAATGCCAGGATTAACACATTCAAAAGACCTAATATCGGGCTTCTCGACCAAATACTCCAATAGACTACTGCTATTGAGTAAAAACAACATATGCATGATGACTAGGGCCCTCACAGACTGCAAATTAAACAAGCATATGGCTAAACTAGGCCTATGCACGACAAGTATCTGCAGATTCTGCCAAACTGAAGAGGAAACGCCGCTTCGCATCCTATGTGGTTGTAGCCCACTCATGCATAAACGAAATATCTCCTTTGGAAAGTTTACACTCTTTCCCGAGGAGATAAAAACGATCGCTCCTAAGAATATCCTTCAATTCTTGTCCCTGACAGGTCTAGGTAGCGATCTCTGAAAAAGGCGAACACAATAGATCTATGTAGGTCGCAGTGCTACTTAATCTGCTTAGTTCCGGTTAATAATTTAGACACTTAACGACTAGATACTTATTTAATCTGTACTCTAAAAATTATATAGGTACATACATAGTTTCAAGTTGGTTCAGTGAAAATACTATCGAATATAAAACCGCTACATTTTCAGCCCTCAAAAAATTCGTTGAAATTTTTTCATCTTTTACATTGCGTCATAGACAATCTTGAACATTTTTTATTTTGGCAAAATAAGGCTCCTTCCCCAGATACGCAGACTACAGAAGGTAATCCACGAAACGTGTAAGTACTTAAGCGTGCTGCAGACAGCACAGAGTAATGTAAATATTTAAACAGTTATCTTTTAGTGGGGAATATGCAAGTTTATTACGACATGCACTTCGACATTTTATTATGGATATGACTGATATGGTTTTTTTATGATGCGATATCAGAAATATGGATATGTCTGTCATTTTATCTAATATCGATGTTAGATTATGCAGTTTTTTATACCTATGAAAGTATAGAATGGCTATAACATTGAAAAGTTCAATAGCAAGGCAATTCTAACATATATGAACGTCTGTAGCGAACTGTCAAGCGGCAAACATTAAATATTGATAGAATAAATAAGTTTGCAGTTGATACTGGTACCTAAAATTATGTGTATCCTACGTGTATACTAACTACACTGGTAATGCGTCAAATAACAAACAAACTCATTTTGATATATATTAGAAAGTATATTTTTTTTTTATTAACTGGCTGGCTCACTTAACCGTAAATGATATCTATCGACTGTCTACATGTACAGCACCAAGGAACTTGTAATACCATGTGCTCCTCATGTGGTCTCATTACGAAGGACCAAGATGACTCCATGCCCTGTAATTTGACTGCCATATCTCACCATTATACTGAAACCCAGTACACAAAACAAGTTGCTTGACCGCTGAAAGATGAGACAGAGACTCGACTTTACGCGAAGTCTACTTCAAGTAAGTATTTAATCTAATCTAGGAATATTATGATTATCGTTTTAGTAGGAAAGTTTCAGACTTATATTTTAACTTTAATTGTAAGATTGAAACTAAAATAAACTAAAGTTAAAAACTATTTTAAAATTAGATGTGCTCGCGGCTTCATTCAATTGAAATTAATATGCTATGTGTTATTCTGTTATAGAAGCTATATTATTGTAAAGTTTTATTAAAATCCATTTAGTAGTTTTTGGTTGAAAGAGTAACAACCATCCATTCACACACAAACTTGACTTAAAATAATTTATTAGATCGATCCAAATAAAAACTTACGGTTCTCATTGTGTAACCTAAGCCTTAAGGAAGTCTATAATTAATTGAAACATGTGTACATTACCGGACAATTACAGGGCACAATCACATCCACGGATTGTATGTTTGAATTTAATTCAAATTGAGAACGTGAAATGTCTATACCAGTTAATTAATCATTGATCGACAAATAAGTCCAATAGCTTGTCTATTACTAAGCAAATAAACACTACGTTTTAAGTTTTGACTTTATTAGATGTCTTAATTGAATATCTACAACAATCTGTGATGTTAAAATATGATTCTATAAAAGTGCAATGGTTGTACTAATTCACACAAGAATTGTTTTGTAGGGACTAAGGAATCTAGACCTTATGAGGACAAATTAGTAAAGACCGTACTCAGAGACTTAAAACGAATTGTTTGCAAATAGGCAATGTTAAAAAAAAGGTGGGAAGAATAAAAATTGTGATTAGAAAGTAAAAGCCATTTACTTAACTTAACTGTGCATAAACCTTTTTGGGGCATATAAATAATTATGAAAATCATTAGTTGACTAAATACATTTATAAATAAAACATAGTTACTGAGTATACAAATTTAATAATTTTTCAAATGTATTTTGTAATAAAATCATTAAGGAAATATCATCTTATATTATTTATAAAGTCACAATTTGTCCCTACTAATCTTCTTTTAATTAAGATACTTAAATGAGCTAAAAATAGACGATGTCTTTCTGATAATTAAGGGTGATTGGAATTCTGTCAAAATATCTTTTGAAATCGATTAAAAATACCTACGCAATGCGCCTACAAAGAGTGTAGTCCAGAAATAAGTACCTATTTCAAAATATTTGACTAGGCAGGTGTCAAGCCTAATAAAATGTCCAAATAAAAATAGTCCGCTAACATAAATTTTACTAAGTGGTTTTTCGATTTTTACATATAAAAAAATATTGGGTATTGCACAATATATTTATTTTTTATGTATCTGTCAGAGCAAAGAAACTAACTGCTAAACTAAATGATAAATACCATCAGAGGGGCAAACGTCGCCTATGTCGTACTTGAATAGTATCATAGACAAAACGTTATCATGTGACCTTCATGCAATATAATTCTGTAGGACTAAAATGTTATATCCCCATAACTTATAACTTCACTGCCATATCTCACTCTCCAACTGGACCACAGCTTATAAAGCTGCTTGGTGGTTAACATAAATGAGACGAGGTGAGATGTACCTACGCAAACAACTTATAAACTCTACTTCTGGGGAAATATACTAAGTACTTAAAATAACTCCATACAAATATTGTTAAACATTATGTATTATTACTTTTATTACAAGTAGCGAATAATTAAAAATAAAAATATTTATTAATAAACCCACAAAGCCATCTTAGTAAAATTTACACGTTTTTTGTTTCGCTTATTTTGTAACAGTTTTATAATCGACAAAAAACTTAATAAAATCAATATAATTGTGATATTGCAAAAAAACACAAAGCAAAATTTATGATAGTTTATGTAATGTATAATACTACATTACATAAACTATATTTAAATTATTCCTAAAGCAACCAAACTTGAATTATGCAGAGGTTCCTCACATTATTATGACAGACATAGACTGTCATAGACATCCACAGAGAAACGCAGGGGAATTAGACAAAACGTGTTCCACGTTTCTGCGGAAGCTAAATTTCACTAGTTTTTTTTCCTTGTTTTTCACGGCTTAACCATGGAACTGACTGATGATATTTGGTGTTAACATACCCACTATGCATCTTAAAAATAACAAAGATAGAGTATCTTTATCGACCTTAAAAAAGAGGAGATATTGAACTAGATCTCTATTTATAAAATAGATACATTTATCCATCCTGCTAGATAATAATATTACAAACGTGAAAGTTTGTTCGTTTGCTGGATGCGTGGATGATAGCGGTTGCTCTTTACTGAACTAATAAACCAATTTTGATGAAATACAATAGTATTACTTTGTACATGAGAATAATAAATTTGGCGAAATACAATAAAAAGCGTCAAATAAATCCAGGAAAATTCTTTAATATTCATTAGATCGTTTTAGTTACACTAACGTGATGTATGTATAGTGCAAGGAACTGTTTACCTTTTTTAGTATTATCACATTATGATACCTGTGATATTCTTAAAGTAGTTTTTTTATTTATTTATTTTGAAAACCAACAGCGAAATACAAATAATAACAAATAATATGTACTTAAAAATAAAGCCAATTAAAGGTTTTCTCTCAATTACAATATTCAGTATTACAACACTAAAGTATTAACATATTATTGTTCTGTTTATCCACAAGTCTAATTTATACAATATAATGCTTAATATTATGTTATCTGTGCTTATACCATCTAATTTATGCAAATTTTACTAGTTTCTTACTACGAAGTAACAACTTTGTAGCATTAGATTTAAATGTTGTCTTTTTTAAGCTGAATATATTTCACTAAAAACATCGTTATATAGCTTCGGTAGTCGCATTCGTTTTAAAAAAAGTCAAACGTAAAATAATAAACAAATATATGTTATATTTGTGTATTACGTGGCAAATGTAATAGCCAAAATAGCGAACTGTACATGAATTTAATTTAGATAACAATACTTAATTTACAGGACAAAGTCAATTCATATTGAAATAAGTACTTTTATAGACTTTGGTATTTAATGTACATATTTTTTCTTTCAGTCAATAATTTGAATTTTGAAAGTTACGACGATGCCCGTCGTGAATGCATATAGTGTCCATTTAGTGAATTGTCTGGTGTACAATCACACAAAGCTCCGAGGCCTAAATATATAATTAATTCTTGCAAAACTACATAATAATATATTACCTTATCTGTGGTTGCATATTAAAAGATCATTTATAAAAATACATATGCATACTATATAAAGAGCGTAATGCAACAGTTGGCAAGATAATTTTTAGCAAAATTAATTAATTTAAAAATGGAATCCCTGAAATATGTTTCTTTATTATTTCTATTTGAGCAATTTATGAAAACTGCTAATATACTGTAGGAATTTCAATTGTTTAATTCGAAGTTTAAATTGTTTATAGCAAAGGTAACGTAGAAGACAAAGACTACTCTACACCTATACCTATATAAACTGAAACATGTACCTATAGATACAAAACATTGAGAATTTTTGAGTTGTCTTAGTTTAGATCAAAGAGTAAAGTGAATATACCACAAGGCTTTAGATTGATTCTTAGCACCAGTTTATACAGAGTATGTAACATTTTAGAAAAGGAGATGATTGTGATATAAATTAAAATTGTGTTTCATAATTTCTCTAATAAAAAATATAACTGTACCTATCTACGTTTCATCGTCTCCTGAAAAATTATTAAAATTATCGTTTTTGGGTTAACTCAGTTTTCATTCAGTTGTACGAAATGTCAATATCACCAAGTCCGTATCGAGGGTATGTTTACGTTGTTTTTTTTATTTCATTGGACATTTACAATTAAAATTACATTTAGATATATAAGAAATAACAGTAAAGGCGTTAAAAACTGACCGACAGCTGTTTTAAGTTGTTAAAGACGCAACCAGATAATTCAGCAAAATAATTTTGTCAATAATGACCACATTTTTACTTCAAATCTTGATTTCAAGTCTGTTTGGGTCAGTGTTTGGTTCAGCCCATACAGCGTGGCAAATACAACAAAAATTAATTGCAATGGAATCTATGGCGAACCGCGTGTAAAGTGACCTGACATGGTACATTGCTAGCAATAGTGGCCCCATTGCTAATCTGCAATACTTCAAGTCTGTTGAGGTCAGTTAGCCCATGCATCGTGGCAAATACAACAAAAATTAATCGCAATGGATTCCACGTGTAAAATAATGATATTGCTATTCTCCAATAATAAAAATCCCGTCCCTCTGTGATCCCATTGAAAACAAAATATACAATTCTCGCAATGGGTTTAATAATTACTATGTGTACTACATTCCGTCTCATTAAAATCTGTCTATGGTTTAGCGTCATCTATGACGAAATATGCTGGAATCTGTGGATGTAGATTGTAGACATAGAAGTGCTTTGGAAACTAACACTTGTTTCAAGGCATTTTGATGCTTTGAAACAAGTTAGTTCCCACTCCATACAATAGAGGGCGTAAATCCATCATAATAAAATTATATTTATTTACTAGCTGTATCTGCGACTTCATCCGCGTGGAACTAAACTTTATTTTTCTAAAATAAAAGAAGCCTAAGTTATTCCTTATAACATCAGCTACCTGCTAATAAAAGTCCCGTCAAAATCGGTCCAGCCATTTCAGAGATGAGCCTGAATAAACAGACAGACAGACAGATAAAAACTGTACAAAATGTTATTTTGGTGTATGTACGTTTTTTACTACATGCATTTATTGTCATTACTGTATTTATATTCATATATAAATATAGCATAGACAATAAATGCATGCAGCAAACAGACACTCCATTTTATTTATATGTATACATAGATGTATAGATGTATAGATTTAAACTCCATATTGCACCAGATACAGATATACTATACATAATTAAAATAATAAGTTTACCTACATAAACTACACACAAAAAGCGATCTTATCCTTAAGTAACATAAAGATAAAAAAAGGGTAGGTGGCGCACATAATTAACACTTATTCTTTTTTCTATTCTCCGTAAGGTTTGAATTGGTAACTTTTGATTTTTATGTATATCAGCATTTTGAACGCTCTTCCAAATGAAATCTTTTTTCTATACATTAATATTAGACTAGACTAGCTGCGTTTAAAACTTTACTTTTTAACTGAAACCATAGAGTTACTGTATCTAATGTACGATATTGTGAATTACTCTGTATTTATACTCTCAAAAAAAATCAACATGAAATGTTTATTATACTTCACGCATTATAGTATAGTGCGTATGATTGCCGGTACATTAAAACAGTTCTTACCAAAATAGTTTCTTTTTATAATTATATCATGAGAAGAAACTGTTTTTCGTAATATTTTTAATATTTTACTTATATGATTTTTAATAAATTTATACCCATTTTATAATATAAGATCGTAATTAATTTGAATTTAATGAACTGAGATATAGTCTGTAAAGTCTCCATTCTTTTCAAAAGTAATTCACAAAAGAATAGTAGGTATAAGGAATATTATTTCTTTTTTCATGACAATATAAACCAGTAAATTATACAAAAAATGGCAATGTCAGCTGAACTGTCACCCGCGTCATTCCATAACGTGCATAGTGTAATATAGTAGCGTCGTTTCATTTTACAACTATCGAACATCGATTCTAAAGAATTCTCTAAAATTTTGTTGTGTTTTAATTCTTTATTTAAAGTTTGTGACAGCTAAAGTTATTATTTAGATTCATAATTCTTCGGAGAGCAGATATATGAGTATTCTTCATCGCTACTAATATTCAGGTCAGTATCTAAAATTTGTTTTTTATAATAAAAATAAAAATTTGTCTATATCTACAATTTGAAAATTGTAAACAGTAGGATAGATAGTATGAAGTCAGTATTTTAAAATAAGAATTTAATTAAATAAAAACAGTAAATAAATACATTAATCCTTAATTTATGGTGAACAAAGACATTTCGTTGTTGTGGCAATTGTCATAACCTATATTCGACTTACAAGATAAATTATCAGAATTCAAAAGATCAAAACATAATTGAAATTCACTTAGTAGTGAGACATTGTAAGCAACATTGACTGTAAATGAAAAAAATAAACTAAAATTGTAATTTTCGTATAAGTTTTTTTTTTAACAGAATAGGCTAAGGTGCAAGACCATACTGCCTAATTTCAAGTGTTGCATATACTTTTTGCACCCAATTTAAAATCATTATTTAATAGTTGTATCAAACATCATTCCACAAAAAAGTGCAAAAATATTCCAGAATGTCAAGCCAAGAAAATGATGCTCCATTGCCTGAAGGATGGGAGATGAGGACCAGCCGTTCCACAGGCATGACCTACTTCCTCAACATGTACACAAAGAAATCTCAATGGGAACGACCTGAGGCTCCCGCTGATCCAGGTGAGGTTCGATGCAGTCACATTCTGGTCAAACATGCAGAGAGCAGACGTCCATCATCATGGCGCGAGGAAAATATAACCAGAACTAAGGAAGAAGCCTTGGAGATATTGAAGGGCTACCGTAAACAGATTGTTGCTAATGACGCAACATTTGTTGACATTGCAAGCAAATTTTCGGATTGCTCATCAGCTAGACGTGGTGGAGACTTGGGCATGTTTGGTAGAGGCCAGATGCAGCGTCCTTTTGAGGAAGAATCGTTCAAACTGAAGCCAGGACAATTAAGCAGACCAGTCGAGACTGATTCCGGGTTCCATATCATATTGCGAACGGCCTGAATTACCTGAACTTGCATTATTATTTCTAATTTAAAATATCTTAAACTTTTAAACCTGTATGCCATGATTGACAATGTTTTACTTGTACCAAAATTATTATTTTAAAATATATGTTCAAATTGAATATGTTTTTTACACCCTTAAAATTTTCTCTTGTCATGTTAAAGTAGTCTTGTTTCATCTTTATTTCTCCTAAATAGATAAATAAGATGCCAAGGCTATAACCAGCTATTCAATTCTTCAATTCTCGTCCCTCACAAGTCTAGGCACAGCAAACTTTGAAAAAGGGTGAGCACAGATCTGTATAGGTTGAAGTGTCACAAGTCTTAGCACCTAATAATAGCCAAAAACCCCAATTAAAAAAATAGCCAGATAGACATTCATGAAATATAACCACTGTCAGGAAAAAAGCAAAGTGGAAATATAACATAAAATTTAATTTTGAATCAATTTAGTATATGATTATGTCATCGCTCAGTTTGAATTTAAAACTATTTTAAATTTTCCACTTTACTTAAATCAGCTTCATCAATATCACTGGCTTTTGTGGCTTGACTATGACTACCCTAGTATACAACTGTTTATTTGTATTTAATGATAAATTCTAATTTATCATCAGATAAAACTAATGATTCTAAAATTAATGACTGTTGATAAAAATTTTCAAATGATAAATTCCAATCTATCATCCAGATGAAAATGTAATGATACTAAAAGTAATAACTTTTGATGAAAGTTTTCAATTATTGGAGATGTCACTACAGTCTATAGTGGTGAAAATAAATTGCAATAAAAAATTTGATGTAAGAAAATGGTGTCCTAACCAAGATTAATTAGTTTTTTTTTTTATCATTGTAATTCCTAGAAGTATTGTAATTCCATATTTAATATTTTCTGTATGTAATAAAATTTATTTCTGCAACAAAAATATTTCGTTTTTCATTCTTTTAATGATTTCTATTATTTTCGAAACTACTGAATGTATTAATAACTGTAATTGGAAATTAAAAATTTTGTATCATAGCTAGTAGCTATGATACAAAATTTTTAATTTAAAGAAGAAAGTAAATGCAATAATTACCTTAAACATGTACCAAAAGGTATGCTCAAACTGCATAGGTCAGTGTTTAGTTAATTATTTCCTTCTCTTTATTTTATTTAGGTATATTGCACACAAAACAGTGTTTATCAAACTTTAAATAAGCAACTCCTTAAGTTCTAAGAGGTGACCTCCTATGGCCCTAGTTTGAAACTACGACACATAATAGTTCTAAAGATATTGTAGTTTTCTTTGTGGAATGTGTAGTACCTACATATATACCTTGTTCTTTTAACCGTGACTCCCTCGAGAAAGGATACGCGCCTCCTGGTGGCTGTGATTCACAGTTCAAAGAGTATTTTAGAAAGGTATAAGAACTGGGTATATTTTTGGATTAATATCTATACATATTTCATAACAATGAGTATTCTGGTACTTAAATATTAAGTTCGTATTTGTGAAAAAAATTGTACTTTTGTTTGAATTGAATAGTTACTTAAATATTTATTAGTAAATAATAAAGTAAAATATTTTATGTTCTTCATTACTACTAATGAATAATACAAAATATTGTGCTTAGTATAGTCCATGTAATATTTGATATTACTATGTAAAATGCCTTTGTTCACCATATTTCAGGAAAAATAGAAAACTCAACTTATTATATTTTTTATTTGAGAACAATATATTACAATAAATAAGAGTAACAAAGACATAACAACATTATCACTTAGAGTGCATTACACTTTGGATGTATCTGACGATCCCAGCCTATCGTCAGAGACAAAACTTATAGCTCCCAAACTATTTTTTTTTACATATTTTTTTTTCTAATCATCATTAGAATCACTTATAATCGTATGGCACTAATATGAAGCTATAGATATTCTAAAGTTTGGGAGCTATAAACTAAATGTGAGATCAAATTGTTTCCATATTACAGTGCCTTCAATGTTTGCTCGTCTTGATTATTTTTTATTAAGAGTATAGTGTTCAGAGTGGACTCCTTGATGTCGGATGGTGCAGGAGTCCAGATTGGTCCTATAATAGGAGGAGATCGCTTTCCGCCCCACGCGCTAAACTTCACTTTTCGCTTGCCGTCTTTTTTTAAATTTACATCTATGTAAGGATGTCCCGGCTTATATATTTTTGGTAAGCTCTCTAAGAATGTCTTGAATGGCAATGCATCCTTTAAAGTCTTCTCGTCCAATTTGGTACTCAAGGCGAGAATTTTAATTGGATGTCGTTTGTCCAATGTTGGGACGAATTGAAAGCCGGCCAAGTCAAATCTTTCACCGTTTGGCGAGAAATTTGTTACGACTCGAGTCACCTCTGGCATTGCTGATGAGAAAATGATCTTGGAACCTTTCGAGCCTGGTTTGTACATCATTAGACCACTTCGTTTTCCGCCCCAAGGGCTGAACCGCACTCTCTTGGGCATACTAGGTTCTCTTAAGTTGGAAGCGCGCTTCCACGTCCACATATTTTCTATGTTTGGCTTATCCCGTTTGCCACCCCAAGGGCTAAAACTTTTCTTATCCAATGGTCCTACAAGGTTCATATTGGTACCATTTTCTTCAGCTGTACCAGTGAACGCTGCGACAAATGGGCTTCCCAACAAGTCATCATTATGAAGGTACATAGTTTTATCTGTATCAACAAGATTCGGGAGCCAGCGTTTGTCCTTTACTTCCTCTATATCTTCAGCAGTTCTTCGTTTTCTTTGCAAATCTGGTTGGTCATGGTCATTCATATGGTAATATTGATTGAAGTTTTGGCTACTTGATACATCGCTCTGATAATTATCGAAGTCATTTCTGGATGGAAGATTAAAGTAGTTCAAATACGGTAATGGATAATTCAGATTTGACTCTAAGTTGTCCAAAATAGTGTCAGCTCCAGGGCCTCCAGTGCTTATGTGCTGAAGTCTGGCGGTTCCGAACCAGGAAATGGTGATAAGCAGCCAGTGATGTGACATGGTTCTGGAATGTAGAAGAATACTTTGTTAACGTATTTGTTTATGATGTTTGACTTAGTTCCTAGTGTAGGGAGGATGATATCGACGTCTTATTTTATCAAAAGTACACATGTACATATCATCATAGGTATCTTCCCAGATGAGATAGTGAGAGTAATTATCGAATATTTGAATTCAACGTGGCAAGGCGGGGAAATCATTTAGCGTCTTTTTGTTCTTAATTTTATCTATAGGTATGTGAATTATATAAATAAGTAATTTTACAAAGCACGTTGTTTTCAAGCTTACTTATAAATGTTAAAAAGTAAATTGGTTTACACAGATCTCAATATACCTTTAAGTATATATGTAGGATTTTTTATGGATGATAATGGAATGGTGCACCCGTCTGCTCTAACGATTTACCCTAGCGGGGCATCAGTGGAGGATGATAAGATGAGTATATCAGGTCAGTTAGCCCATCGTGACTAAGTAATCAAGAATTTATCACGATGGTTTTCAGAGAGAACCGCGTGGAGGTTAACCTGTGTGTACATTGCTAGCAATGAGTCATCAATCCGCATTACTATCCATTCCCCCCTATATGTAAGTATATAATGATAGAGAACCCGAGCTTAGCGTCGAATATAACAATAATTGTGTTACTGAATGGCTAGCCAATCTAAAATCGAAACAATATCCAAACATTCACAATAAAACAGTCTATACAAAGATTAAAAAAAATACTAATTAACCATTTTATATAGCTAGCCATTTTACTGATTGTATTTTTTATTGAGTGTAGACTCTATAACCGATTCTATCGAAATCCTTTTAATTTCGTTTATATTGAAGACATTTTTTGTGTTTAACAAAATATCATGATTAATTAATTTTGTTACAATAAAAACAAGTTCTTCGATAAAGATTTCTATTAATGAAGGAGAAAATAAACGAGGCATGCTACGTTGGTGCGGGCATGCAGAAGGAATGACGGACAAAAGCTTGACCATACAAATATACTTATATAAAACAAAAGTAGAAGGCTGCTGGTACTGGAAGAGGCGTACACCGGCCTATTATGGACAGACAGATCGTGTGATGTCTGATAATAATCATAACACTAAAAATATCTTCTTACTAATATTATAAACGCGAAAGTTTGTAAGTATAGATGGATGGCTGTTTGTTTCTCTTTCACGCAAAAATTATTGAACAGACTTTCTTTTTTTTTCGGACTAATCTAATGCTGTTGGTCGCAGCTGGCCTGTACAGTTTCATCGAACGATATGGGGCGACGGCATATGGCACTCCAAACCTGCGGAAGGACTTATGGAGCGGCTGAAGGCCAACTCAGGCCTGATGGATACGACTTTAGTCTGAGGACACCGCTAGAGGTTGGAACCTCTGCTTAAACTGTCGTAATTTCGATCCCCGATTGAATTTGGAGGGGGGATTGATCGGAAGAAATATTTGATGAAACTTTACAGTAATATAGCGTATACTTCAGAATAATATATAGGCTAATTTAAAAATATATTATGTAAGTTGGGCGAAATATTACGATAAATGTCACGTAAAGTTGCGCCGGTCAGCTAGTATTATGTGAAAATAGTTATATATTTTTTATTAGTATCTCACATTTAAACGTATGTTATATGCAGAGATTAACCAACAAACAGACGTGACAATATTATAATAATAAGCTAGGACAATTCCTACATCTCTACGTAGTCGCAAACTAGAAGCAATTGTAGACAACTTTCTTAAATGCATTTTTTGTACACACTGACATAATATATACTTAGATTATTACAACATAGTATGTAAAGGGGAAAGGGGATTGTTAGTAATGTGGATTCATGACTCCATTACTAACAATGTACCATGTCAGGTTGACCTCCACGCGGTTCCCCATGAAAACCATCATGATAAATTCCTGGTGAATTTGTCACGATGCGCAGGCGGGTGCAACACCTCATACTCATCTCATGTTGTCCTCCAATGTTTGTATCATGCGACGAATGAGACGAATCGAACCCGCGGCCATCGTAAGGCGGTGAGCTCAACTGCTAGGCCATGAAGGTCGTAATAACGACCTGGCTATACGGAGCTTAGGAAAATTTCGTTGTATTTACGAGTATCTCATTGAAATTCAGGAACAATGAAGCGTGATTTGTTATGAAAAGCAATTTATTGAGCCAAATTATAATTCCGCAGGAAACAAAATTAAGAAAAAAAAACTATAAAACAGACCACAATGTTCCCGCCTACACAACACTTAAATGTCAAAAATGGTAAATGTTAACTTTACGTTAAGTCTATATATAGAAATAAATAAAACTTAAGTATATGTTTGCAATTTAAAATTAATAGCTTTTCACTAAATGCATATTAAAGTATATACGGAACTTACATCAAAATAATAATTTAAAAAAATCTGTCTGTCTGTTGTTTTCTTGCTAATATCTGAAACAGCTAGACCGACTTTGACGAAACTCTCATTCGCAAATAGCTAATGTTATAAAGAGTAACTTGGGCTACTTTTATTTCAATAAAATTAATTATTTTTGCCAATAACAGCTAGTAAAAGATATGATTTATTTATTGTTTCACCATGGACTATGTTTCACGCCATAAACCGTATAAAACGCCTTCTACATACGTACGTAAGAGGTATCCCTCAACTAATTTCAGCCGCAAGTAGCTTATTTTGTGGCCTGTTTCGATTGAAGGATGAGATAAGTTAGTGTAATCACAGAATATGTCATTACATGATGTCCATAGTGCTGTTCACCTACATAGACGACGTTTTTTTAATCTATGATTATAGAATTGTACATCCGCGTACACTAATGGTATACGCTGATGTCCGTAATGTTGTTCTTATATATAGGCGACGGTTATTTGCAATCAGGTAGGCCAGCATTCATCATCATCATTCATCATTTATTTATTTAATAGAAATGGGCTTTCCCATTTCTAATAAATAAATGAATACAGTCTCCATTGCTAGCATTGTACTACCACACTATTCTGACATGAATTTCATCGTGGTGAATTCATGGTGAATTCACTACAATGAGTTAAAACCTTTACCTAAACTCATCATACTCGATATAAAATGTTTATTCCGTTAACGCAGGTAGGATTTCTAACTAAATAATAAATAAAAAAAACTCAGGAAATGGAAGTTTAAGCAGTATCTACCTACTTAGAAATCTATAAATATTTTAATATCCGTGGTCGTTGGGAAGAGAAAAGATTACTGTTATTGTTACCTACCTCTATAACTTGCGTCTTGTAACGATGTTTTTTATTAAATTTACATAAACTTTTTCTTATGTTATATACTTTAAAAATACATGATGATGCTATAACATTAAATTTGATATTTATAAATTCTAAGAAAGTTATATAAAAGCTGAATTTTATATATAGAAGACTAACAACCCGCCCCAGCTTCGCATAGCCCTAATTAAGTTATAACGCGTTAACCTTAAAAGATAGACATAGCATTATCGCGGATTATTTAGCTCTTTTAAAGGAGTATAATTCCGTCATACATATTTTTGTGTAACTAACTGATTACGCAATGCAAGCAGCGGAAGCAGTCAAAATTAATATTTTGGCCACAGTTTTCATTGCTGTTCCGCTCCTACTGGTTGTAGCGTGATGTTATGTAGCTTATAGCACTCGAGGATAATTTACCTTATTCTAACAGCGCAATAATTTTTATACGCGGTTTCTCCTGGAAACCATTGTGGTAAATTGTCATTTGCCAAGATGGGCTAACTCACCTGATTTCTCATTTTATCTTATCATCTTATCATTGGTGCCCCGCCAGCGTAAACCCTTAGCGCAGGCGGGTGTATCCTATCATTAAAATCAATAAAAAAAAATAGTATTCATTAAGCTTTAAATTGAAAGTATTAACAATTTATCGAAAAAGAGAATATAGTTCGTACTTGAGACATTTTATTCGTATAAATTACTTTTAGTTATCTCTGGAGAGGCAACATTAACTTAAAAAGGTGAAATGAATTTGGACAAATTGCTATTAAACATCCGTTCTATATTCAAGGCAAGTCTCTCACGGGGCAGGCAGAGACAACGGAATGTAATAAACTTTTTACACTCATTTTACACTCTTTTTACACTCGTTTTTTTATATCATTACTTGAATGACAAACGTGCATAACAATTGTTCATGAACTGGATTTTCACTTAATGTTAGACATAGACACCTACATAAGTACTCAATGTGTATAAAGTGGCTTTAAAAAAATAAGTTAAGTTTCTTGCCAGTTCTTCTTAATTGAATCTGTATAGTGAACAGGTCGATAAGGTAAAAAATATTAATACAAAAAGTTTTACAATCATAAGCGGCTAAAATGTCCTACATTAATAAATTATTTTTGATTTGGTTTGATTTGATCTATTTTAAAATTATAACTCCACGCAAAACCACATTGTGGTTCCATCTTCCAGCAATGGTACGATATTGAAACCTTCAAGAAAAGAGCTTATTCCTTCCTAAGACCGAAAAAGCACTTGCAATTCCTCTGTTATTGCGGGTCCTCATGGGCAATGGTAATCCCTTACCATCAGGTGAGCTACAAGTTCTATTAGCTGTTCTGTTTGGAAGCTGTGTTTCGGTTGTAGAGTGACATAATCGCGTGTTCGATTCCTCGCACGGCACAAACATTTGTATTCATGAATATGATTGTTTGTATCGGTCCGAGTATTTTCTATGTACCTATAATATGTATGTATTTACGAAAAAAAATCTATGTATTTGTATAAGTTATCTGGTACCACAAACTTTAGCTACTTTAACTTGGATCTAGATGGCGGTGTGTGAATTGTCCTAAGATTGTATTATTATTATTATCTCATTTTAGATGTCATTCCAAGAGTAGTATCGCGGGTGTCACATGATAACGTGATGTTCGTAGTGCTGTTTATGTATATGGCGACGGTTACCACTTACCATCGGGTGGGCCGTCTGCCTGAGCTGCAGCCTCGTTTGTCGACTATGTTATAAAAGAACCGTCCTATGTATACAATCACCCGGGAACTATCAACAGGAATGAATACGAACCAATATTTGGAGAGATTATAATAAATGATAAGACACAACTATACAAATATTTTAAAGGGATAGTGCCAATTTTTTGTGTGTGTGGAGAAGAATAACTGTTTTTTTTTTTGTTTTTGGAACAGATTTTTTTCTTCAAATATAAGCAATTACAAATAGTCATATAATATATTTTTCTATATCAATGGTAAAAAAGCTAATATTAAGACTGGAGGTAATGAGCTTCGTTTTGCTTGGGACTAGATGGCGTTGTGTGAATTGTCTATGATTATTTTTATTATGAACAGTACCACAGACATCATATTATCACGTGACTCTAGTCACATGTACGTCGTCATTGCGGTGATTTTTAAGTTGACCATGGTAACAGTCGTTTATATACATGGACAGTACCTACCACTCATGCTTTTTATCGAGATACTACAGCATTCAAGAATACTAGCGATTCTAATCGTCTATTTCTTGCTTCGTTCCGCACGCTCCCACATTTCCGGGTCGGTAAGAATTTTAATTTTCCCCAAAATTTTTTTTTATAAACAAAATCGTCATATTTTTCGGCGTAAGCGGTTTTGGCTTCCATTTAAATATTTTCCGCTTCATTCGTCAAGCGCTGTTTGAAACTATTAAAAATTTTGATGCACATGAAAAAGCAAGGGGTATATCCATCATAGATTAAGCAGAATTTATTCAAGTTATATTAATGTGTTTTAAGGGTCGGCAACGCGCACATGACACCCCTGGTGATTCAGCCGTTCATAGACTTCGGGTGATATAATAATAATAATATCTCAGGACAATTGACAAAGCGCTATCTAGTCCCAAGATAAGCAGAGCTTGTGTTATGGGTACTAGACAACTGATATAAATACATGGATACATTTTTGTAAATAAATAATATTATGCATAGAAAACACCCAGACCGTTATAAACTATCATATTCATGAATACAAATGTTTGTACAGTGCGTGGAATCGACCCCGCGTCCATCAGAAGTAAAGCGGTGTGCGAAAACGCTGGACCACCGAGGCCGTCTATATATAATTAAAAATTAAAACTATTTAACCTAGAGAATGGGTTTTGTCTTTTTGGGATTGGGCCTTCGAGCAATTGTTTTTATTTAATATGAATTACACCTATATTTGTAAAAATTAATTTGTAGAAGAAAACCTTTACAATTTATTTATTTATTATTACTACATTGCATGTATTTAATTATTTTTATATAGATTTCTGTAGATTTTTTTAATAGATAGAGTTATTCTGGAGGAACGTTTTTATATATAATACATGTATACTCGTGCGAAGCCTGTGCGACTAGCTAATGTCTAATAAAATGTAACATAATTGAATATTTGCGTCAAAATTAATTTCTTTTCATCAGTTAACTGAATTAACTAATAGCCTCACTATCGCCATATTATATTGTTAATTAATACATCTTCATAATCATCTGCTTCTTCCTTATTTCATTTATTTTGGGTTGGCCTAATATGTTTTTCTCTTCCATTCATCGCTGTTAATTAATTCCTTATATTTAGAATAACTAAATAATACAATAACAGGTTAAATTAATATAGATCAGCACCAATATATAAAAAATATAAAATCTTGACACACATTATTCTCTCATGTGAAAGGTACGTGTACCTTTACCTGTGTAAGCACGTGTGCTTACATAGTAAAAATGCCTAGACTCTGTTCTGGACATTAGCCATGGGCAAAGTTTGCATACCTGATAAAAAGCAATTCACAAAATTGTGAAGTATGTGGTACAATAGAGGATATGTGTATGTGTGTGTGTGTATCATTTGCTGATGGAGTGGGTCAGGAACGAGATTCTACGACATAGAATAACATCAGATCATGGAATAAATATATTAGATGTTGGTGCCATACAAACTGTTTTAGCCGATCCTTCAGACAGTGCGGCTAAGGTAATTTGTTCACTGGTGAGGTAATGGAGTGATTAGTTTTAGGGTACAACGGGACTGGCATGTACTTATATGGTACAAAAGTCCCTAAATAAAAAAATCTCATTTATAAATCAGCCGTCAGTATTTTAAATTATTTGGTGATATCTTGAAAGAAATAACATCTATTTTGCGCGTATCACAAACAGTACACAAAATATTTTTTTATATGCACTTATAATGAAATAGAAAGGATATTATTATGAGTGGAACTCCTGAAAACTCCTGAATTAATACACCGTTTTGAGAAATTCATTCACTATTTCAAACGTACAATATTTAAAAATGACAGGTTTTATAATATATAATTATAATATATAAAACGCACACGGGTAAACTATGAGAGGGACATTAGTACATTTATAGTATAAATCTCACATACATGTATATTTTAATATATAAAATGAAATAGAAAAGCCTTCTATGTCTTGAAAATTTAGAAAAAAAATGAATTAATGAATGTGTATAAGTAGTATTTTATTATTTTTATTTATTATTTTTAATATAATTATATTGGTTTTACAAACATTTGTGCTCTGATTATAGTACTTATAGAATAATACCGTAATAGTTAACATCTTCCAACGACATTTTTAATTATTTATTACAATAACAGTTAATTATTTTTTTACTTAATTATTAATATATAATGTTAATATATAATTATTAATATAACATTTAATGTATAATTAAAATATGTAATAAATTAGAAAATTGAGTCTATAACGCATTTTAAATGATTATCATCCAGGCATACAAGAACCCCTTTTATATGAGGATAAAGAAGGTTGAAGGTATATATAATATACAATATATTAGGTATATATATACACATATAAATATAATTAGTACATCAATAATAGAAAATATATAAAATCGGAACTCACCTCTGAAACTAGTTACTGCATAACCCTATAGTACTCACTTGTTGCCTAACTAATGTTACAATTATGAGATAATGTTACTCATGAGAGGTAAACTTTACCGCATCACAGTTGGCTACCGTCTGAGTGTACGTTCAAGAAACACCGTTTATATACCTTGGGATCTCACAGTACTAGTTCGGTCTAGCGTCAGCAGAGAAAACTGCGTACAATATCCTAATTATATATAAAGTAGCTGACCCCGCAAACATTGTGTTGCCGTAAAAATTAAAATAGCTATTGAAAAATAGGAGTTGATGGTCGAAATGGTGAAAATTTGGGGTTGTAAGTATTTTTTAATGCCAATATAAAAAAAAAATGTCCAAAAAATAACATAAAAGTGATTTAAAAAAAAACATAAAAAGGAGTGAACAACCCTTATCACTTAGGGGTATGAAAAATAGGTAGTCGATTTTCAGACCTACTGATTATGTAGACATAAGAATTTTATATATAAGATAGAACCACATTGTATTTCAAAATTGATGGAATCTGTATTTTGCAAAGATCTATAGTTAGGTTATAATTAAAGTTTTGTTAGATGACCTCGGTGGTCTAGCGCACCTCTTATTTTTGATTGATTCTCAGTCTGAATTATTTATAGTACAAGTTGATAAACTTGAAAAAGCCATTAAAGAGGACGTCGCGTCACATATAAATGTACATAATAAGATCAGTGGTGGTACTCTTAGTAATGTATACCTTTACAGGACGAATGTATGGTCTATATTGTGACGGGTTATGCATGAGCTAGCAGTCCTAGGGCTATGGTAAATTAGAAGATTTATTTAGAAAAAAATTTGAATCCGTTCCATATTTCCTATTTGCTTTAATACGCCACACACCACCCCCCCTGTCAGTCCAGTCACACACTATCTTTGAACATTCACAGGCATTTAGTATTTTATCAATTAAATGTTATACCAGAGGCTAAGACAACTAAAAAAATGAATTCACTGAATAAAATGTCAAAATTACGATGCGTTAAATTCAGTAATTTGTTTAAATAGATTTAAAAAGCTTTTGACTCATATTGAAGGTAATAATTTTTTTTTCTATTATATCTAGATTAATATTAAATGCTTTTAGATTTATTTGACATGTAAAACAGGTTACATTTAGGTTCTTATTTAAAAAATTAATATGAGAAAACTATAAATTAATCTAGAAACGTATTAAATTCTATTTTGCCTTTTGACTCTCTTACATCCACATAAACATTATAATATACATATAAAGTATGTATGTATATCATTACATAGTATAAAATGCAGTTGCTTCTGCTGTCTGTTGCCTTAGATTTTTAAATTACGGAGCAGATTTTAATGCACTTTTCAGTAATAGATAGTGATTTAAGAGGAAGGTTTATAGGTATAATACATGATTGTTGTAGTACAGAGCAAACCGAGAAATACCACGATTCGTATTGCATACATGCAAAGCCCGGAGGAGTCGCTAGTATACATATAAAGTATGTATATATTATATAAAGTATGACATAATAATATTTCATCATTCATCTTTCATTCGTCGAAGGCGTCAGCCTAGCGCTTTAGCACACCGTTAAATGCCGTAGATTCGATTCCCCACACGATGCAAACATTTGTATTCCTGAATATGATTGTTTGTTAAGTGTTTTCATGCAAACTCTAAAATTCTTTTAAACACTCCTACACTTATTAAACTTTAGAGAGAACAATTATATAATTATTTGAAGAAAATTGAACACGGCACTCGCTCGGTATATATATTTTATTTGACAGATATTGATTCATAATTAATTCATCAATTCTACAAATACAACATCAAACGTCTTAAGTTATTACCTTCACGTAAACTGTTTGTTAATTTACAGAGAATGAAGCGAGAATAATTTATTTACCGTCTAAATAGGGGGAGAAATAAATAAATTATTATTATAATAGTGAATATAGCTGGCTTCATTAGATATAATGTTAATTTGTAAGAGGATAGTTCACAATAGCTATTATTACCATCTCGCTGGCACCAGTGGATGATAAGATGCGTATGAGGTCAGGCCAGTTAGCCCATCATGGTAAATTCACCATGGATTTTATCACGATGGTTTCCAGCAGGACTGCGTGGAGGTCAATCTGACGTGGTACCTTGCTAGCAATTCAAATTCAATATATCTTTATTCATGTAGGTCTATTACAGACTCTTATAATATGTCAAATCTACCAGTCTGTGAGTTCGGTATTCGAGATAATGATATCGAGACGAGAAGACCTGACAAGAAACTCAATTCGTATTCTTTTCAAATAAATGTTGTACATGTTTACAATAATACAGATTCATTTTAAATTCAAATTTGGAAGGACAATGTTTTTAAACAATCGCTTTCCCTCCAATGAACGATTTGAATGAAGATAGACGTCTCTCCTCTTTTTTATAGATTAGAATGTAATGAGACTCTATATCATGGGTATCTGTATTATTCCCAGCTGAATAATTGCTGGTGGCAATGTCTGACGGGCTATTTAAATGACAAATTTTTTCTTTGCTTAGTGTTTTCGATCGTGACTTTTTTGCAGACTGTCCTCTTGTGGGGCGACCAACTGTTGAATTGCAATAGGACATTGAGTCCTACGACGTAGGACGAAATGTCTCTTGATGTTCAATTATTTTGTATTCATATGTTGTAGTTATGTTGCACCAGTGTCGCTTCTAAGTTGTCCGTTTTTATAACAAACAATATTGTACTTTAAGAAAATAGTTTAACTAATAATGGTCCTTCCTAGTGGTTTACTACCTCAAATGTCGCAAGTCCAAAGTCAATTTAAATTTCTGACTAACTCTCCGGTGATGGTAAACACCGATAACAAAAATAGGGTTTAATACGAGAGGCAGTAGTTGGTTCATCCCTCACCATATCGGAATCAAATATTCTCAGCCAAATGTAGACATGTCAAGCTTCAACACAACTTAGGAGATTGTTTAGTACTAGGTACTCCATAATGGATCGCAGTCGTGAGTATATGTATATAGGAGGGAAGGGGAATATTAGTAATCTGGATTAATAACCCCATAGCTATATAGCATATCAGGTTAACCTCCATGCGGATACCGCTGGAAACCATCATGATAAATTACCATTTGCATGGATGGGCTAACTTACAATAATATAATCATTTTTAATCATATAATAATAATAGGATTTATTTATTTCTCCTCACAAACATGATGGCAACAATACGTGTAGTATTCTTTATAATAAAATACTTAAATTTATTATTTGAATCGATTTGTTGTGAGGTGCTGGTGTCTGAGACAGTAATATAATAATCAAATTTGGCAGTATAGAGTGACCACCATCATATATCGAACTTCATTGCCTTGCCTCTGTGAGGTGGAGTAATAAACACCTAAGTCGCAACGTATAACCATATAACTATTATTGTTTACGTGTATGTTTGTCAATTCATCCTACAATTGGCGGAAAAGCATCATCATCGAGACCAATACAGGACGTAGCATGCATAGTATTACACATTTGTATTAGAAACATTCTTGTTTTAACTAAATACTTTAACATAACTAAATGTATGTTTGACGGCCGATGGTGTAGCAGTTTAGCACACCGACTTACTACCGATAGTAGCATGTTCGATTCTTTGCACGGTACAAACATTTGTATTCATGAGCATGTTTGTTTGTATTAGGCTAGGTGTATTCTATGTATGTTGTCGTTAATGTATTGTATTCTAAGTATATTGTGATTACTTTTTTTAAAATACATACATAGTATTTACAACAAAGTAACTATGTATTTATATCAGTTGGCTAGACTAGTATGAACATACTCGTAGTACAAGTTTTGCTTACTTTGAGACTAGATGGCGCTCGTTATTTGTATGTTTATTTATTTATTATTATTGAGTAATTATTTGTAATGAAAATTGTTAAATGTTGATGTCTGACAAGATAGATTCGAGAGAACGAGTGTATATTTTCTTTCTTTCTTCTTTCTTTATATATACGCCATTTTCCTCCCCTACAATATTAGGAAACAAGCAATGACAAGTAACATATGGCATTTATTTCCTCTGTATGTCTGTATAATTAGGGATGTCTAACATTTGTTTTGTGTACATTCTTAGGAGAAACTAAATTGGAATTAAGTTGAAAACATAATTATATTACTTCAAAGCAAGATATATAATATTTATTTATCTGTTGGCCAATATAGGATAAAAACCTACTGTTTGATTTATTTCTTACTAGCTGAACCCGCGATTTCACCCGTTTGAAATTTATAACCTATAACACATACACATTCTAATGTATAAGCTACATTACTGCAAAGTTTCATCAAAGTCCGTTAAGTGACTTTTGCGTGAAAGAGTAACAAATATCTATCCATACTCACTAACTTTCGCGTTTGTAGCTATATAATATTTCGTGTTGTAATATCAGTAAGATATTTGGTTCGATACAGCGTACCTTTAAATTCGTTTTTCAGATCAAATTTCTCTAAAATGTGTTTATAAATGAACTGCTTATTAATTTATAAGATGCTGAATTTCATGTAATCAAATTAAGATCATATTGCACTATATTAAAGTCGATTTTGTTGTGAAATACGATTGTATAAAGATACTTAACCTAACTCATATATTGACATTGGGTTATTTTTATTCTAATTTACACAAATTACAGTAATCGAAGAAGAAATGCGAGTATAAAGAGGAAAATTGGTTATTATTATACTTTAAATAAAATACTTTTACGTAAATAAGCTTACGCCCCACCTGATGGTAAATGGTAACCGTGTTCTCTATAAATACGGGCAACATGTTATGATATGTGACACCAGCGATACCACTCATGCGTTGCAATTCTAGAGCACTAAGATGTCATGACTCTTATAGGATAATTTTCTTGCATAATTGCACCCTACAACCGAAATAGCTTACAATAAACTTTCATAAATACTTACTTTTCCGAATATGTACAGAACATACATTAAAACCCAGACCACTAGTTATACATTGGCATTTTAGAAAACTGAGATCCAGTTTCTTCACTGCCAATTCATGCCCTATAACCGAAAGATCGCGTACGACTTTTTAAAAGTCGACTACCTTTCAAGTGTACCTCCATTCAGGGAGAACTAAACCTACAAATACTTGAGTGGTTTTTAATTTTTTATCATCTATAGAATACTACATTAGCAGCGATTACAGCGGGCAGGTGTTGTAAAATAATTTATTTGGATAAATATTTTAAAGCTAACAGTAGATAAGTTGATATCTAAAGAATTTTAAATAAAATAAACTTTAAATACATTAAAAAGGTTTATGAACAGCAGGACCGCGGCATATAGCTAGTGTGTATTATTTTTTTACAATGTTAACAGATTATCTCGAGTCTCGACTAGTAATGGCAATATAATACCCCAACTTTGCAAACTATATCAGGACTGTTGAAAATTCCGGGTAACCCTCATTTTTTGGTTGACACATATTTGATTTGAGTTTGATTTTGTTGATGTAAGCCACATATAAAACATGTTTATATACAAGCGCTTTCAAAATAGAGAAAAATTCAATTTGAAAGAAGAATGAAAGAAAGATAATAATTTATTGTCTACTACTAACTAATAACCCGAATTTATAGAATTGCCATAAAACTGCATAAAATTATACTTGTACGTTATTTGGCAGTATGGTCCACACTCAGCATATGCTGTGACAGCTTAACTGTCACAGCGCTGTTATTCTGTATGTGATCTGTTTCATGTTCATTTGACTGATCTGTTTACGCGATATTTTAGTAATTCTGAAATGATTTTCGACTGTCTAAAATATTAATTCTATAAAAAAAAGGAATATTATTTTTTATAGAAATTTATATATATTTTACCTTATGTATTTATTTTTTTTACATTTCTCATTTATATTAGTTCACCACCAACAATTTTTCTCTGCCCCACTCCTGTGTTAAGTCCACATTATTTTTGTGCATTGAAGTTAAATAAATAAAAATAAAAAATGACAATTTTGGTAACAAAATTGAGTACCATTGCATTTACTTTTCCATTAAAATTACTTTACCAACTGTTCTTCTTATGATGAGTCTGCGTTCGGAATGAGCGGTAGAATAAAAAATGTGACTATTCAAAAGTACATTAAGTTTATTCAAATGGAGAATATTTCTATTCTACAAAGTAAAGCTTGTACAATGGACTATAAATAAAAACTACACATAGCTAACTCGTCAACATCTTTTGCGCAATCCTTATTATTCTAAATAATAATAAAAACCACTGGACCAATAACACAGCGTCATCTAGTCCCACGGTAAGCAGAGCAAGTGTTATGCGTACTAGACAACTGATATAAATATTAGATAGATATTTTGTAAATACAACAAAATATATATAGAAAACACTCAGACCGATACAAGCAATCGTACTCATACAAAAATACAAGTGTTTCACCGTGCGAGGAATCGAACCCGCGACGATCCGTAGTAAAGCCAGTGGCACTCAATGAGGAAATAGCCATTATTATTGCTAAAAGTTGCATATAGATGGCGTGATTGGTATCGATGGAATTCTTCATAGTTTTGCAAACGTTTTAAAAAACAAAACTGTGTTTTCAAAATAGTTTAATCCATTTTTAAAAAAATATATATACATGTTAAAATGAAATAATGCGTTTAGAAAAGTAATTTTCATATATTTACTCATTTTGTTATTTTCCAGTACTTAATTACACTTTAATCAGTGCTAATACGGGGCTCAATATTTTCAAAATGCTTTCATAGATGGCATTGTTGTCATTTGTATCGGCCTAATTAAATGTCTTTTTTATATTTTCCAATAATAAGCACTTAATATATTATTATTGTAAATTAAACATATAAAAAAAGTTTAAGTAAATTAAAAATAGCCGAACAAGCAAATAATACTATTTCCAATAATACTTATGTATGAAGTGTTGTCATATTAAAAATAAATACATGTATTATCGATTTTTTTTAATAATCGATAACAGGATTTTATTACAGCGCATTATTCGATGATGCTTTTAATGAGTCGTTGTGAACAGTAAATTTTCATTATTTTGTATTAAGTATAGCAGTATTCCGTTTCAAAGAACGGAATATAGTAGTACATTATTAGTGTCGTTGGTTATTTACATTTGTACTGAAAAATCGATTACATAATAATTTAAAATATCGAGTACGAATCGTAGCTGTCTTCGAATACTGGCAACTGGTAAGATTAAAAAGTTTTAAAAAAAGAGAGAAATCGACCCTAACTCGAATACCATAAAGTTTATTTTCCTTTCTCATAATATCATAGCAGTTTGTTTTTAACTTGCGTATGACTCTGTGGTATGATGTTTAACGTGTATTGTTATTGTACGGTGCATACATTTCAAAAATTATATTTTAATGTAGGTACAAACATTTCTTTCATACATTTCATACATGTCAAAAATTATCTTTTAATGTAGGTACATACATTTCTTTCATACATTTCATACAAATATCTTTTAATGTAGGTACAACATTTATTTCATACATTTCATACATTTCAAAAATGAACTTTTTATGTAGGTACATACATTGTTTTCATACATCTCATACATTTCAAAAATTATATTTTAATGTACATACATTTCTTTCATACATTTCATACATTTCAAAAATGAACTTTTTATGTAGGTACATACATTTCTTTCATACATCTCATACATTTCAAAAATTATATTTTAATGTAGGTACATACATTACTTTCATACATGTCAAAAATTATCTTTTAATGTAGGTACATACATTTCTTTCATACATTTCATACATGTCAAAAATTATCTTTTAATGTAGGTACATACATTTCTTTCATACATTTCATACATTTCAAAAATGAACTTTTTATGTAGGTACATACATTGTTTTCATACATCTCATACATTTCAAAAATTATATTTTAATGTAGGTACATACATTTCTTTCATACATTTCATACATTTCAAAAATGAACTTTTTATGTAGGTACATACATTTCTTTCATACATTTCATACATGTCAAAAATTATCTTTTAAAGTAGGTCCTTACATTTCATACATTTCAAAAATTTCATACAATACATTTCTTTCATACATTTCAAAAATATATAGGTGCATACATTTCACACATTTCAAAAATTTCATACAATACGTTTCTTTCATACATTTCAAAAAGTATTTTTTAATGTAGGTACATAACAATGTCAGACCCCTTATATTTGGAAGAAACTTAAAAATAATGCCAAAAATATTAGATGAATATATTTTTAATACGAATATTGTTTTATTTTTGTTCATCAACTTTATCCCTCACTAACAATACTAGTAGTAGTACATAACCTGGTTTATACCGCTAAAGATATTGAAAGATATACGAGTAATTCAGAATGTTATCAAGTTCAAAATAAGCACACATTACTTGCTTAGATAACAGAGTAATATTACTAGTAATAAAAACATTTGTAATACCCATATGTATACTACGTATGTATAGTAAGTACTTACGCTGCGGCGCCGTGAGACTCGTCTAAGTACTTCATCTACTCATCTACGCGCGGTAACCGCGCCGACCGACCAATAGGATAGCGCCTCTCGTGTTTCCAGAAAGTTCGCGACTAACGGACGATATAGTAGTAAGGCAATGAGTGTCCCAGTGATATCATTATAATATTTTCTCGTTAAATTTTATTGTAATATACACAATTTCGCACTAAATAACGTGTTACCCCGTTACACATTTCTAATAATGAAAAACCTAGACCGACCCTGTTCACTTAATCTTACAAGATCTGACTTTAAAAATTACGATATCCTCATATAGCCTTTCATTTCCCCTTTCAATACTTTTTCGCATTAAAAAGTAGCCTTTCTCAGGGTCTACATTATCTGTCTACCAAATTTCAATTAAATCAGTTCAGTAGTTTTGGCGTGAAAGCGAGACAAACAGACAGACTGAGAAGCATTATAATATTTGTAAGAATATCGCTATTAAAAATAGGGGTTGGTGAAAGACGGGTGAAAATTTAGGCGTGTATGTATTTTCAATGTAACATTATAAATAAATAAAAAATTGTCCATAATACAAAAAAATATTTTTTCGGGGTAGGCCACCCCTATGACTTAGGGGTATTAGATAACAACCCTACCTCAGACCTGGGAAGTATACATATCAAATTTCATCAAAATGTGGGAGAAATATGGCAACTAACACTGTGATACAAAATTTATATATAAGATATAGCGGAATTCTCATTAGGTAAAAGAGGGGTACATCGTAGAATACATGAGGTATATACCAGTAAATTAATTGTAGCTAAAATCAGTCTCATACATATAACGATTGAAATAAAAAATCGTATAGCCCGATTTTGATACGTACGAGTATAAACGTATCAAAATCAGGCTATACGTATGACAGACGCGTTACAACATATCAAAAAAAATAGGCATGGAATGTAAAATACCATAACACAATAGGTATATACATTGGCACATAAGCCATATCTGCAGTGTCGGCTAACGATATTATACCTACACATTTACATTGAATCTTGAATCGTCCCTAATGAGGTACACGATACAGTTACCTACATATATTATATACATATCTTTGCAAAACAGATGTCATGTAGACTGAATTCACTGCCATCTATTTTCATGCTTTGTTACTAAGCACCCACTAGTAATCCGAACTGCTTCAGATCTAGCGACATCTAGCGGCTACGGTGGCGAAATAAAATAGCCCGAAGAATAGCCCGAGTTAGGAAGGAACCATTTTCTTGTATGGGATGGGGTATCTGTATGTAATATTATGTTATCTGTGGTAAAGCGATGTGCTAAACCGCTAGACCTCTGAGGCCGTCAAATAAAACAATATTGGGCGTTACTTATCGGGATCAAAACTATCCAACCAAAAATATCTTTTAAGTTGGAGCAAATTACATACAGTGAGACTTTCACAAAAGTTGGTTAAGTAGTTTCGAAGTTTATGCTTAGCAAATATCGTGACACGAAATTGTTAATATCTTATTTCCTACTAATATTATAAATGCGGATGTACGTGAGCGTGGATGGATATGTATGTTACTCTTTCACGTAAAAACTACTGAATCGATTTTAATGCAACTTTACAGTAACATAGCTTATACATTATTTATGGAACGAATGATACATTGGTTATAAATTTTTCGCGGGTGAAACCAGGGCACAGTAATAGTACATATATAGAAGAACGAATTAATATGAAGAATACTATAAAATATGAAATATTACCAATTGATTCATATGCCATAGATTCCGCGATCATCGAAAATTAATATCAGCAAAAAATAATAATATCAGCAGAAAAGCAATCGTACTCATAATTACAATTGCCAATCCAGAATCGAAACGACGACCATCGGAACTAAGGCTATGTACTATTCCTTTACACCATTGTAATCGAGAAGATCTAGGTCGAATGTTATCTATCTACTTCAATATAAAAATAGGGATGTGACATTTGCATAGCAAAAAATATTATTTAATCGATTGTTTTTGCTAACATAATAATCGATTAAAATTAAAGTAATTTACTAATGTATCATATTTTTTAAAAAACGATTTTATAGGGTCTTCTATTTTTTGTGTCTCTCATCCTGTGAGTGTGTTGTTTTTTTTTGAGGTTATGTTATCACTTAATCTTGTGTTTTTTAGACAGGTCTCTTGAAATAAATGGTCCGTGAAACAAAATCGACTCTTCCATAATCGATTATTGTTTCACAACCCTATATTGAGCACTTCTAGAAATTAAAAGTTGCAGTAATAGAGGAGTAGTCTGTTTTGACGGCACCCGCCACCTGGGTCCAAGTGATCGGTTGATTGAATGAAAACACCGCCGTAATAGACAAAGTGCTTGTCAATTTTGACCTTCTCAAAGAGGGTCAGTAATTTAGATTAGTTTTTTTACTATCTAACCTATGTGGTATTTATTTTGTCGTGTTATATATTTTATTTATATTGTAGATACGAAATATATATATAGATAACCATATCACAGTGTGGTAAGGGTATGATCTGTTACATATTTATCGATTCACACCTCTAGTTTTTGTCCAGCCGTATTGTGTATCACATGATGAGGTATCATCATTATGACTATCTACTATCAACTTTCATGTCCCGTTATTTGGACTTGGCTACGTTATAGACTTCTTTTAGAGAAATAATTGGCTCATTTATTTATTTATTCGGAAAAATAATATTAAGTAAACGAGAGAAGGTGATATTTAGAAATACTGTGATGGTGGCCGCGCAGAGGTGCGACCGTAATTTATTAAAATTATAAGTTTGAACATTATTAAAGTTCCATCGTCAAAGACTATACTTCTATGCATGTGGGTATCATACACGATAGTGTGTGTAATATTATTATTCATTATAAAGTATTTTATATGTATAATTAAAAAAATATATGATTACTCCTTCAGTATATAAACTACTATATAAATGTGCGAAATTTCATACTCCTCCATCCACGCAATTTTCGTAAAAAGTAGTAGCAATATAATATTTTATTCAATTCAATTCAATTCAAATTCAAAGCCTTTATTAATTGACACAAAATTATCCAATCTAACATAATATTTGAAAAGATTAAAATATAAAAGAAATATTAGTTATATATACGTTTTATTTTACTTCCAATTCTGCACATCAGTCTCTGAGTCAACGTGTCCTTTAGACACAAATGCCTCCTCCAGCGTTTTCCATGTGTTTCTAGTAGTAGAAAGAGAGGGGTGGTGGAGTTATCACAGGTTGGGATGAAGTTACAACTAAAATAAAAAGGTTGAAGTGGAAGTGGACAGGTCACACACTAAGGGGAAATAATATTTTATTTCGTTCTTTCAAATCAGGACGATAACTGAAATGAAAAGGATAATGCACTTGTGTATTTAAAATTTTGACTCTAATAAATTAGTATTAATGTAGTGTATTTGAAGGGCGAGCACAATAGATCTTTGTAGGTCGCAGTGCTACAGGTGCTACAAACATCTGACAATAGCCCAAACAACCCAATAAATAAAAATAGTGTATTAACAAATTTTGAATTTATAAATAATATTACAACAATTATTTAAAACAGCAATAAACAAGTTTCGTATTGCTCGGTCTTATGATGAGACAGCTTTCCGAAAAAGCTGTAGATTATAAAAAAGAGTTAGACTAGACTATTCAAAAGTGCTTAAATTTAAGTTTATTTGAATAAATAATTTTCTATTCTATTCTATTTGATATAAAGTAGGTTTATAAAGCGTATTCATATTTCTGTACACGTACTATCTTATGTAAGGGGGAAAAGGAATTCACCGATATCTCTCTATCGTAGTGTAGGTTTTGCTACGGCGTAGCACAGTGCTACGAGAGCTACGAGATTACTTGGTAAGACGTCGTAGCCCGTTGTATAAACTTATGAACGCATAAAAATGTTGGCAACCTGAATTTAATTTTTATTATTTATAATAAAATTACATGTATGAAAAAAGTAACACAGTCAGTATTAAATTATATTGAACTAGATACCCGTCCAGGCTACGCACGCGTGTACAAGTATTATACATATAAAACTTCCTCTTGAATCACCATCCTACCGCTGAAAACTGCATTAAAATTCATTGCGTAGTTTAAAAGATTTAAGCGAACAGACAGCGAAAGCGACTTCATTTTATACTATACTAGCTACTCGCCCCGGCTTCGCACGGGTGTATACGTGTATTATATATATAAACCTTCCTATTGAATCACTGTATCTGTTAAAAATAACCTCTTCAAAATCCGTTGCGTAGTTTTAAAGATTTAAGCATACATAGGGACGGACAGACAGCGACAGCGACTTTATTTTATATTATATAATGATAAAGATTATGGACTTTGTATAAAAATATATCTGACATAGATTTTTTTTAAATTAGAGTTCGTACATAAATTAGAATATTGGAATAAATAGATTTATTCATATGTATGGTATAGTATGATCATGTTTATATTTTTTGGAATGGGCCAGGAAATGACAATAGAATCCTTCGTTAGCCGTTCCCCATTGTTCCACCATTATATTGATTTTCGCATTTCCTATTCTTACAGGATTCGCTTTGTATTATAGTACGATTTCCAACTATTGCTTAAGTAAAAAACTTATATTGACCATGTCCTAATCATCATTAACTAGTATAAAATAAAGTCGCTGTCGCCGTCTGTCCATTCTTATGTATGCTTAAATCTTTAAAACTACGCAACGGATTTTAAAATTGTTTTTTTAACAGATAGATTGATTCCAGAGAAAGATTTATATAATACACACCCGTGCAAAGCCGGGGTGAGTAGCTAGTAATATTACAAACGTTTATGAGTATGGATGTTTGTTACTATTTCATGCAAAAATTACTGAACGGATTTTGATAAAACTTTGCAGGAATATAGTTCATGCTCAGAATAAACATATGCTATAATTTAAAAAGATTATATGTAAATTGTTGTAATTAATTGTAAATGTTAAGTAAGTGTGATGGAAACGAAGTTGCTCGGGGCAGCTAGTATATAATAATAATCTTATATATAAAATTCTCGTGTCACAGTTTTCGTTCCCATAATCCTCCGAAACGGCTTGACCGCTTCTCATGAAATTTTGTGAGCATATTGAGTAGGTCTGAGAATCGGCCAACATCTATTTTTCATCCCCCCTAAATGTTCGGGGTAGTCCACCCCTAATTTTTTTTTTATTTTAAGGCAACACAACGTTTGCTGGGACAGCTAGTATAATGTAATATGTGTCTCTCAATTAAAGCCTAACATATATTGCTACTAAAACTTGTTAATGTAGGTAGGTCCTTTTCTTAATTAAGTTCAGGTATAGCACTCCACTCACGATTTCGGGAGAAGTCTATACTGAAAACTTTACATTATTTAATTACATAATTCCCAATGTTACCAGTTCTAATTTAAACAAAGTCTCATTCGGTCTGCGTGCTGTATAAGTAATGTATGCTAAATTATCATAACTCTTCAATACGATTATAACAACGTGTTCCGTTGCGTAATTCCCAAATTACTTTAACACGTTAATCGCCACGATAATATCAGAAACTTTTTCACATGGACCATGGTAACTTTATTAGATAATTTAGTTAAAAATGTATCAAAGAAACTTTATGTATCACTAAATTTTTTTTTGCCAATATTCCCGGAAAAACACTATTTTTTTATGTCACACATATATGACTGACATGACCCTATATTTTTTTTCTCGACAAGCCTCTATTAAGCCTTATATCTGACGTTCATTTATTTCATTTATTGTCTGTAGTAAGCCAAGAAATTTTCAGGTTTTGTTTCTGATAAGTTCCTGGCCAAGCTTTCGAAGCATAATGCAAATGAATCGTTTACGTCGGACATCTGTCGTTGCCGTGGCCGTCTACCAAATCGCGTACGTCAGACATATATGTCTGATATGGCTCATGTAGCACTTCTTTAGCGTCAGACACATCATATGTGTCTGACGCTAAGACTAACGCTGACGCTGGCATGATGATTAACATATTAAAAAAATATTTGGTATAACCTAAATTAGTTTCTTTACGTAATATTTACTTGTTTTATTTATTACGAGCTATTATTATTTCGTTCAGTAGTAACGTCTGTCCATACTCACAAACTTTCGCGATGACTAGTAATAAACGCAAAGTTTGTGAGTATGGATGGATGAACTCTTTCACGCAAAAAGTACTGAACAGATTTTGATGAAACTTTACAGTAATATAGCTTATACATTAGAATAACATATAGGCTATAAATGTCACGCAGGTGAAACCGCGGGAACAACTACTATCTAATATAGTAGCAGAAAACAACTAGGTTTCAAAGGAATATGAAATGTTTAAGTCTATATTTAGAATTCTGCACCGTGTTGTGAAAAGAACTATTCATTGTATACATTGTATTCTTCGGTATTGCCTGGATGCTGCAAGATTATGATGTGTATTAAAGAATGCCCTCGCAATATGAAATACTAGGGACGCAACCCTGTGTCGCACTGTTGCAATTATTTTATACCTCTTTTTTTTAAATAAAACCTACGTTCATAGCTGAATATAGCTCTCTAGTATTGTTTTTAATAAATCATATGTTGATTTCTGAATATCCCTAGTAAGTGAAAGTTTTTTTAGTACTGTTAACCTTTAATGGTTTATTTCATAATAATAATATTTCTTTAATAACAAGATGAAGTCTGGGTGTTTTTTATGTATATTATGTATGTACTATATTTACAAAATAATATCTAAATATTTATATCTAGTACCCATAACACAAGCTGTTGAGACTAGATGGCACTATGTAATTCACACAGTCCTGACATATGGTTATTATTTTATATTTTTTGTCAAAAATTGAGCAGGCAGTGCCGCAGGACGCATTTAGTTCAGAGTGAAATATCTGATACATTTTCTAAGTTTATAGCTCATTGAATTCTATTACCTACAATAATTATAATCATCATGTTTGCTTCTTTGTAGGTTTATTATACATACTGATACTTCATTACATGTCTTCAAAGTACATCAAATATAATTGTCTATTCGCATGTCACATTAGTCAAACATTCTTACATTTCTTTTCTCCATTTCATTGGGCATTAAGTATTATTTAGAGACATTCCCTTTGAGTACAGACGCGTGTGTTTATTGATATAGCAATAATTATAATTTGGTATTTATACAGAATTGAAAACAAAACTTATTTAATGTGTAGAATACTAAAATATTCCAGTTATTGTGATTGTAGGTGGGATGTGTAGTAATTTTAACTAGTGGTGGCCCCGGGGTCGAAATTCAATCATAATTAATTCAACATTCAGCAAAACTATAGACAAATCTTTCTCAATTTGACCACAGACTTTAACAATAAACAAAAGGGTATATATTTGTGTATGAGTCAAATACCTGGCAGTATGTGTATTTTTTTTATTGATTGAGTTTTTTTATTCATAAATAAAAGGTAAAAAAGTATATAATAATAATTATTCATTCAGCATAGCATAGTACAGTGTGGAAAATATAAAAAGAATAAAAACCTAATATCGCGCTGTAAACTGCCACTGGTGGTGCCGCCGATTTTCAGTGGAACCACCACTCATAAAAAAATTTGTAGGAATGTAGTTACTTCATTTTTAGATAAAAAAATTATAGAAAACCTGGACGGTAAAATACTTATTGAAAATAGTTAAGTTCGCCTGTTTCAGCTGCCAAACATCTAGTATTGTAAGTTATGATTCGGTTCTGAGATCAAAATTAGACAGTAAAATTACAGGATCAGAGGCATAATATCTTAGTCCCTTGGAATGGCAACGCATGATTGTCACGGTTGTCATGATAACGTGATGTTCGTAGTGCTGTTCATGTATATAGGCCACAGTTAACATTTACCATCAGGTGGGCAGTCAGTTAGCTTGCCATTTCAATTACTTAAAAAAATTCATCTGTCAATTTGTCAGAATCTGACAAATCAGGCCGACAGATCAGGCACCAAATAGTTCTGTACATAAATAGTCTGCTTGTTTGCCCTTCGAATGATGTAATAAAGTTCACCTGTCTATTTGTCAGAATCTGACAAATCGGCCCGACAGATCAGGCACCAAATAGTTCTGTACATAAATAGTCTGCTTCTTTGCCCTTCGAATGATATAACAAAGTTCACCTGTCTATTTGTCAGAGTCTGACAAATCGGCCCGACAGATCAGGCACCAAATAGTTCTGTACATAAATAGTCTGCTTCTTTGCCCTTCGAATGATATAACAAAGTTCACCTGTCTATTTGTCAGAATCTGACAAATCGGCCCGACAGATCAGGCACTAAATTGTTCCGTACATGAACCATATAAGAGATAATATACCTAACAAACCGATAAATCGACCTAACGATAACTGTTATTGTACATAAACCCTATAAGAGAAAAAACAAATAGTATCATTCATAGTACAAAACAAAGTCGCTGTCGCTGTCTGTTCGTCCCCATATATGCTTAAATCTTTGCAACTATGCAACGGATTTTGAAGAGGTTTTTTTTAATAGATAGAGTGTTCAAGAGGAAGGTTTATATATTTTATATATAATACATGTACACCCACGGGTGAAGCCGGGGTGGATAGCTAGTTGTAAATAAATCCTATAAGAGACAATATACTACCTATTAACAAAACCCATAACCTTTTATGTCTGAACACAAGAAATACAAGGCATACAGCCTTATGAAATCATGGTCACTGAGCATTAAACTCCGACTTGATAGTCGAAACAACGATATCTACATACATTGTCTGTCTGATTGCTGAAACCAACGATTCCTATGCTAATTTTATAACTTGTGTTGTTACAGATTACTGTGTTTATCCATCATGGTAAGTACATATATCTTCACGCTTACATTCTTAAACATAAGATATACAGTGTTAATGACTGTAGGTAGATATATCTGGTTAGTCATGAAGGATATACGAGTTAAAATACTCATGAAACTCAATCCCTTTCATCCAGAAATAAATGGAAATTAGATCATACATTTTGAGTTTTAATAATAAATTGATTATATGATAGCTTAGTTTGTATGAAGATTTTATTATATATTAACTAAATTTAATATATATCGTATTAATATTACGAATACGAAAGTTTGTAATTATGGATGTTTGTTACTCTTTCACGCAAAAACTACAATTACTTTACGAAACTTTACAGAAATATATAAGTTACAATCAATCGTGAAACAAAAAAGCTTACCTCAACCGCCACTTTTTTGTGTGTAGTTAGTGGTATGTATTTGTCTTTTGCAGAAGTTCAAATTTTGTTCCGATGGCGACTGCCCATTGTGGGCATTAGCAGCCCTTCATGCACTCAGCAGTCTCCCCTCCCAGCTGTTCAAGACTCTGCTTCAACATGTTATGGAGGAACAGCCGGTAATTTAATATAGTCAAAATTAATATAGATAAAAGTTTCACAAATCTTTGACATACTCTAAAAAAAGATAGAATAAGTGACTACAATTTTTTTTTTATTTACGCATTATTGCACCTGAAGTAAATTACAAAGAATAAACAGATAATAATTAATAAGGTATATACATACAATAACAAAAGGCGGTCTTATCGTGTAAGCAATCTCTTCCAAACAACATTTGGGCAGAGGAGAGAAGACTGAAAATGGTAGATAGCTCAAGAATGGATTACAGAAATAAAAAAAGGCATAGCAATACTAAATAAGAATAATTTACATATAATACTTCCATATATATATACTTCAGTACGTACGTAGATACTTTAGTTACTTTAGTAATGAATACCAAAATAATGACGGACAAACCAGTTGCTCTATTTGAATTAGTGGGGCTATATATTTAAATCAATTTTGTGCATATAACCAGTATTTTTAAACCCAGACAATTCACATAGCGCCATTTTGTCGCAAGCTATACAGAGCTTGTATTTTGGTAGTTCCTAACTAATATGCATACGGGTACTAAGTTTATTTGCTGTATATATATATAAATATATATACATATTATTGTCTGTGTGTTTAAGCGAAATAATCTCAGAAACGGCTTAACGATATTGATGCTGATTTCAATATGCATGCTTTGCATTTTTTCATTAACACTTTTAACAAATTTTGCATATTTTTCACTAAACCTGTTGTGTTTGTTTTATTCTATAATAACTTACTATAAGCTATACCTATGCTACAGATTACTGTTGTTCGAAATACCAAGGGTATAGGAATGGAGTCGCAGATTCAACTAAGTAGTCTTAATATAATTTTGTCATAACTTTACATTGACAGATTACTGGAAATCTAATGAATTAGCAGTTACCTTTAACTAGAAACAATGGAACTCCAAATTCCAACAGGCCCAAACACAAAGGATTTTCATTAATCTTTGCCGATAAGAACATCTTAAAATTTCTGTTGCTGGCAGAAATTAGTGCCCAAGTCTAAAATTGGATATTACGTCAATTCTATAACTATGAAGAGAACATTTTGATATGCCTACAAATTCGATTACACTTAATGGTTTAAAGAGCATACATTGCAATCAAATTTAAATGAATTACAATTTTCTACGCAGTATTATGTGTGGAAGGATATCTTATATATAAACTTCTCGCGTCACTGTTAGTTATCATACTCTTCCGTAATGGCTTGACCGATTTTTATGTTTATTTTTTATAAATACATACATAATATACATAGAATACAACCAGACCTATACAAAAAATCATACTCATGAATACAAATGTTTGCACCATGCGAGATTTGAAATAGCGACCATCAGAAGTAAAGCGGTGTGCTAAACCGCTAGATCACCGAGGCCGTCCGGCCGATTAATAGAAAAACTTGACGTTCATAAGCGTTCAAAATGTCCTATATGAATATATGATATTTGATTTGATTCAATTTGAAAATATTCCCGCTAAAGTACAACTCACAAAGCTGCTAACGATAGAATTCATTAAAACATCATTGTAATTGCGTAAAACCCAACTTGTAAACTTCTTAGAAAATTCATAGATACCAAACCGGGTTTCTAATTCCAGTATTCAATAAGAAGCGGTCTGTAATCGGATAAGCTGATATAATTTTCACCTGGAAGGCGACGTTACGAGCCTTACAATTATTATGTTAACTATCAAAACCGTCCCGGCTTCGCACTGGCCCGATATTTGAGGTTCTTTAATTAAAACTAAGTTATCTTCTAAAGTGTTCGTCGAAATGAATTAATGTATATGATAATTTTCTTCAAAATTCTATTTGTATGTTGTTGTGTTCTGATGTGTGATGTAATAAATATTATTCTATTCTATTCTATTCTAAAATTAAATACTTATAATAAGTTGTATTTGTTGAATGATGTGTGATGTAATAAATGCATTATTTCTAGAAATAATTTGATTCTATAAAAAATTAAATACTTATAATAAGATAGACATATTTATTTGAACTTTTAAAGATATATTATCATTTTTTCGTTCTTTCGTTTGTTGGTTTCTAAAAACATTTTTTTGTAGCCCTTTTATATTATAACTTTCTAACAATGATAGAAAATTGACAGCCTCGGTGGTCTAGTGGTTTAGCACACCGCTTTACTATCCGATGGAAGCGACTAAAACATTTGTATTCATAGTATATTGTTTTTTTGTGTTTTCTATGTATAATATGTATTTATTTACAAAAATAAATGTATCCATGTATTTATATATTATATACACATTTTGCTTAACAATGTGTGTGAATTGTCAAAAAAAAAATTTAATCGGACATTAAAACCGGAGATTACCTCAAACATACAAACTTTAACTCTTTTATATTAGTACTAGCTACTCGCCCCGGCTTCTCCCGGGGATACATGTATTATACATATAAACGTTCCTCTTGAATCACTCTATCGATTAAAACATTCGCTTCAAAATCCGTGGCGTAGTTTTAAAGACTTAAGCAAACATAGGACGGACAGACAGCGACAGCGACTTTGTTTTATATGTAATGATATACACTACGAATTCGACTACGAATTACGAACTCTTTCATTACATTAAAAACCTTACCTACCTCATAATATCCACTAATTATGAGTGTCGTTTAAAAATCATTAGAAAATATATATAGGTTTTTGACTTTATCAATTAATACTATACTTTCTTATAATCTTACTAAAATATAAATGCGTAAGTTTGTGAGTATGGATGGAACAAACATCTAGTTTATTACTCTTTCACGCAAAAACTACTGAACGAATTTTATTAAACTTTCCTGTAATATAGCTTATACAACAGATATACATAGGCTGTAAATTCCATGCAGGCAAAACCACGGGAACAACTAATATTATAATATATAGTTAACTATAAAAATTAATGACACACATATACGTACAATGCCATCTAACCTCAAGTGATGCAGAGCTTATGTTATTTTGTTAATAATGAGGTTGACCTCCACGCGGTTCCCCCAGGTAACCATCGTGATAAATTCCTTGTGAAATTGGTCTAACTATATTGGTATTCTGTAAGCGTTTTTATCAATTCATATCACTAATCGCTACACTCAAGGTACTCGTATCACTTGTCATATATAAAGTATCTATCGAGCTATCGAGTTTGCCTATATTATTAAAAAAGTCACTAGTACCTGCTTTACCTCTGCAGACGCTAACGAGTTTTACATAATATCAATGTCAATCTCACTTTCGGATTCCTCTTTCGAATTTGTAAGTGATGCTTACAGAATAGTACAACTGACCTGACTTTATACTCCACTAGTGCCCCGCCAGCGTAAATCATTAGTGTAGGCGGGTGCACCATTCCATTATCATCAATAAAAAAACTACGTCCGACGCAATACAATTTATTGTTAAACATTCACATTTTTCTACTCATGAGCGGTTTCATCCGCATAAAATTATAACCTACTAGCTTATACCCGCGGCTTCGCTCGGTATATTTTTAATTTTTTCATTTATTAAAATGTCGCCTATTTTTATTCTAATACCTCCAAGAACATGTGTCCAAAATTTCATGATCGGTTCAGTAGTTTTTGCGTGAAAGTATAACAGACATCACTACTTTCACATCTATACCTATAAATATAATTTGAGTGTCTGTTTGTAATATTGAAATAACCGTTTTTTACTACTTGCTAATGTATATAGGGCACATACACCAAAATAACATTTTTTACAATTTTTCTCTGTCTGTTCCGGCTAATCTCTGAAATGGCTGGACCGATTTTGACGGCACTTTTTTGCCAGGTAGCTGATGTAATAAGGAGTAACTTAGGCTACTTCTATTTTAGAAAAATAAAGTTAGCGACTTCGTCCGCGTGGAATTTAAGCTAGTTATATAGCTAGGCTACAGCTAGTTTATAATATTGGTAAGAATGATTGTTTAAAATAATTATGACAAGTTCTGTGTTTGTTTTTCGTAAGCTGACTGTACATATTATTTGTCACGTAGAATAAATATAAAAATGTCACGTTGCCGTGTTACAATTGAATCTATATCTTTTATGCTAACGTTATTCACATATATTTATATGACGTGTGTTTTTGTTTATTGAATAATGCCTCAATAATATGATATTGAGCTACTGAGTTCGAGTTCAGTTGTGGATATTATTGTTGCTGTAGATTTGTTAAGTTAGGTTAGTTAGGTAATCTATTTTTAAACCCCCGACGTAACGGGAGAAAAAAGAGTTTGAAGTGTCTGTGTGTGTGCCATCGTAGCTCCTAAAAAATGGTCTGGTATACGGGTTCCTTTGTCTGAAAACTGGCTGCTGATTGAGATGGTTCTCAGCTACAATTTATGACTTCTATTCAGGCGTTATTAATTTATTTCTAAAGTTTATTCTATCCTTTTACTTATATTATATAATCCGTGTCAATTCACAAGGAACGCATTGTATTTTATTTGCTACTAGCTGTTACCGCAACTTTGCCCGCGTGGAATTTAGCTTTATTTTTTTTAATACAATATTTTTTAAAATAAAAGTAGACTAAGTTACTCCTTATTATATCAGCTACCTGCTACAAAGTCCCGTCAAAATTGATCCAGCCATTTCAGAGATGAGCCGGAACAAACAGACTGACAGACAAAAATTGTAAAAAATGTTATTTTGGTGTATATACCGTATTTATATTCATATGCATGTAGTAAAAAACGGTTATATCAATATTACAAACAGACACTCCAATTTTATTTATATGTAGGTATAGATGGTCCCAAATTGATGTTGTAATGTTGGATGCACTATTGTATTGGGCATATGTCTGTGAAGATAGTGTGTATATAAATTTTATATGTATATTAATATCACTTCTCCCAATATTGTTATCATTGTTACACTTCTGTCCTTCCTACGGTTGTCTTTTTGTAATAATTATGACATATTACCTCTTTGTCTTGTTTATTATTGTGTTTTTTTTTCTTTTTATACGTGATTATGTATGTAACTGTATTTTTTTTTATATTACGTAGGTGGCAAACAAGCATACGGTACACCTGATGGTAAACGGTTAACGTAGCCTATGGACGCCTGAAACACCAGGGGTGTCACTTGTGCGTTGTCGACCCTATAATTTTATTGAGATATTTGTATTTTCTATGAGCGGAACAACAAAGAATTTCAGTCCTTAATTCATTATATTCGCTCGTATTTAGTAAATAGAATTATATTTATATTATATCTAAATATATCCACTGAAACCACGCACTACTCATGTCTTTTGTGATGTTTGATGCCACGTAAAATGTAATGGATATGTGTGTTACGCAGAAGGGCAAATTGAATAAGAGTATAACCTATTAACCTATAATAGCTACGACGCCAAATATATCCAAAGAATTGAACAACTATTTGTAGATCTTTCATACATTTTAATACAATACATTCAATACATGGGTGTTGCATTTGGTATGTTCTTAGCTATGGCTTACTGCAAGCATAATTTGGAACCCTTTCTCTTTACTATTTTTCCATGGCATCCCTGAATTTACTTGAAGAAATTGATAACTCTTTTAAAGTAAAATGCCATACTATACCATTACCGGAAGAATGCACCCGAGTAATTTGTAAATATAATCTGAAAATCTTAAATTTAAACATAAGAAGCCTTCATAAAAATTTTGATAGTTTTTTGGTTGTTTTTAAAAGAATGAATATTGACTTTGATGTCATAGTCCTTACAGAGTGTTGGTTAAATGAAAATTCCACTGTAAACCAAATTAAAGGTTACACGTCTTTCAACTCAAAAAAGTACATAAATAAATCAGGCGGTATAACGGTTTTTGTTAAGGATAAATGGTCATACATTTCCTCGGAACTGGAGGTAGAGGACGCTAATTGTGTTGTGATCGAGGCTCCAAATTGTTTTCAAGTAGTAGCAGCTTACAGGTCTCCAAGTTTCCAAAACCCTAGTCGTTTTATTTATTCCCTTGGCTCAGTTTTGAAAAAACTTACTTACAATCCATTTCTAATCTTTACAGGGGACCTAAACATAGATATATTAAGCCCAGAAACAGATACCAATTATGTTTCCGAATACTTAAATGTACTTGCTGAATTTGGGCTTACATCGAGCATTGATATAGCTACTCGCCAAAAAACTTGTCTGGATCATATTTTTGTACCAATTAAGAGCAGGGCAGAATCTATAGTTTGTTCCTCTGATATAACTGATCATGAAATCACTATGGCAGGAATTACGTTAACGCATCAAAAACAAAATGCTCAGACACGTTCAAGGATTAGAGTAGACTATGAATCGCTGCATTCTGATCTTCATTTGATAAATTGGCATTCTTTGATGAACACAAATGATATTGAGAAGGCAGTATCTCTCTTCTCCTCCACAGTCGTGGATGCTTTATCGAGGCACTCTAAGATTGTGAAAGTTAGTCGCTCCAAATATATAATATATATATATATATATATATTATATATATATATCTAAACATCGTGATAAGTTACACAGCAATTTGCGTAAAGATCCCAACAATAGCGTAAAAAAACTAATTTATTCACGGTACAGAAATTTTTATATTAACTTACTAAGGAAACTTAAAGCTGATTATTATAACAAGTTGATAAGCCAAAATAAGGATGCTCCAAAAAAACTATGGAATACTATTAGGCACATTACTCATAACACTGCAACTGTGCAGGGGGGCAATCAAGCAACTCGTTACCCGAAGAGCTAATTAGGACTAGAAACAATATTAAAGAGTCTCTCAATTATTGTAACACCTGCCTCTCTTCCACAGGTAGTAACCTCGCAAATAAAATTTTGACTAGATTAAATGAAACACAGGACTCAATCGCCAGTAAAGTACACTACACTAATTCACCTAAAAACTCTTTTTTTTATGGAACCTACCGATTCTCATGAAGTGCTGTGTTTAATAAAATCTCTTAAATCAGGAAACACCTCTGGTTTTGATGGTCTGAATAATAGTATTTTGAAGAATATTGGACATCTTATAGCTGAACCGTTAGCCTCAATATTTAATCTGAGTATATCGTCAGGGACTTTCCCGCAGGTCTGGAAAACGGCTGTGGTGATTCCCATATATAAAGCAGGTAGCAAAGACGACCCGACTAACTACCGTCCAATATCACTTTTGCCAGCTTTTTCGAAACTTTTAGAACGCATCATCTATAAGCGGATATTTTAGGTATGTATATCAATCATTACAGTAGTTAACCGCTACATAAATAAAGAAAGAAGAAATTCCTCAATCAAAACAGCCTTCTAAATGACAAACAGTTTGGATTTCGTCAGGGAAAGTCCACTGAAGATGCTGTAATCATTCTAATGGATGCTGTTGTTGATCACCTCGATGAGGGTAGGTGTTGCATAGGTGTTTTTCTGGACCTTGCTAAGGCATTTGACACTGTTTCTACACCTATACTCCTCAAAAAGCTGGAGTGTGTTGGAATACGTGGCTTGCCACTAAACTGGTTTGAGAGTTATTTGTCGCATAGAAATCAATGTATCAAGATTGGTGATCATATAAGTGATCCTATACATGTATCTTTTGGGGTTCCCCAAGGGAGCATTCTGGGTCCAATCTTATTTACTATATATATTAATGATCTTCTAAATCTCCCGCTCTCCGCAATCTGTTACGCAGATGATACTGCTCTCATATTCCATGGCCCAACTTGGCAGGAAACGCAGTACATGGCTGAATGTGGTCTTCGACAAGTGTCTGAGTGGCTGGACTATATTGGCGGTGCACTACATAAATGTATATGTAAATATATAATCTCCTAACATTAAACGCGTCTAAGACCCAGTATTTGTGTTTCCATAAAACAGCTGTATCTCGCCCACCTTCAAGTAAGTTCAATATTAAAATACACAAAAACTGTCTATCGCCTAATGGTACATCCAACGCTTACTGTAATTGTGACATTATCAACAGGGTGGTCTCGCTGAGGTATCTTGGAATTGAACTGGACGAAAATTTAAATTTCAAGAAACATATATCAATTACCGCAAAAAGAGTTAGAAAATTAATGTACACAATGAAATTATTGAGAGTCATTTCAGACAACATATATACTCTGAAATTGGTATACTTAGCGTTATGTCAGTCTTTAATAAATTATTGTCTACTAGCCTGGGGAGGTATTACGAAGTCCAATTTAATTCCCTTAGAAAGAGCTCAACGAGCTGTTCTGAAGGTTTCTCTAAAAAAACCGCGACTATTCGACACGATGCAATTGTATAAAGAGGCTGAGGTCCTGAGCGTGCGCAAATTGTTTGTAATGCGAGTTACTGTATACATGCACAAATATGTGAAGAGTCTACCAACATACAAAGATATATTAAAGAAGAGAATCTATAAAGCTCCTGTGTCTAAGGCTAAAACATCATTTGCTCAACGTCACAAAAAAATTCTCTTTCCACACATATACAATCAAATTTGCAAACTAATTGATATAAAACACTCTCAATTATCAGGTTTAAAAACACTCCTCAACAGTATACTGATGTCCTGGACATATGAGGACACTGAGAAAATACTAAAACCCGTAATATAAATTTAGACAATTCTGAAATATTCTAATGATTCTATATGAATTTACAACACTTCCAAATAACATTCTTACTCACTCACACACACACACACACACACACACTCACACGTACACACATACACACACACACTCGCCGACTAACAAATACATATCTGTAATTTTTATTATTGTATTCTTTGTTTATTTTATTTTATTTTTTGTCATATATTACTAGTATTAATATTATATAAACACTAAATTTTTATATGCACTCTGATCGCCGTACCTATGTAACGTTAACTGTCAAACCTGCTTTGATTTCCACGATACAGGCATTGCCTAGTGTGGGGTCATAGTTACAATGTTATTTAAGTTATATTTTATGAAATAAATGTTATTCTATTCTATTCTAAAAAAAAAATACATATTGCACACAAAGTGATATAAAATGGATATGCTTTGCAAACATATGCAGTCACAACACTCACTCAGTATCTACAGGATTTTATAACCTAGACCACTTTGATCACGCTCTAAAAGCATATATAAATGTAAAGATGTTCTGTATCTTTTTTTTGCTTTCTTTAACTTTCTAACACAAAAATATTATTTTTGTGACTATTTAAGTAGTTTTTCTGCAACCAAGTTTTAATGCAAATCAATGTAATGCAATGCTACGAGTATATACAATTATTATTTTCTTTTCTTTTTGATTTCAGGACGATGGCATCATGGAAATATTAAAAGACACTAATCTGTGTAAGTGATAATACAATTTTTTTTGTACTACTTTTGAAGGTAGCAAACAAGCGTGCTGTTCATAATTCTAATACTTTATTGACTGATGCATTTAAGTCCTGCTCAGACGAGAAACAGTCCTCGGAGATTGTATGTCTTGAAGAGGCCCATTCTGCGCAGATTTATGAAACAGGTTAAGAAGGATGACTTCTTTGTCCTTTGGAAAGACAACGAATAAGTGGTACCACAGGTGTCACATGATAACATGACGTCCATATTGCTGTTCATGTATATCAGCGCTGATTTCCACTTGCCATAAGGTTGACCGTCAGCTTGTTTGACATTCCATTTCAAAAAAATGAAAGCCAATTTGTCTAAGAGTTAAATCCTTTGTGCTTATATAATACCTAAATAGTTATATAAAAAAATATCTACAAAAAAGTTAAACGGTATTATTAGTATATGTGCGGTTTTTTGTATATATCCGATATTTACTTATAAAAAATATTATTGTATATATCTTACTTATAAAAAAAAAAAAAAAATATTAGTAAGTATAATCACTAATAAGCCGACACAGACGGCTCTTCTATATATCGGATATATACAAAAAATTATATTATACTTATATTATATTATACTTATAAAAAAAAAAGGTAAGAGAAATCCATAGATTATTTTTTTACAGCGTCTCGAGAAGAATGCGCTCGTGCCGCTGCCGTGATTCGGTGGGTGGTGCAGCAAACTCTGTCATGCTCCTGTCCAGGGGCGCAGTTGACACGCGATCTGCTCGTCATGGGAGTGCCCCGAGCGCATGCTGCTGCTCTGGCTGATGCTGCAGAAGCGCAGAGAGAAGCGTACCAAGCACAAGTTCGCAGTAATGGATTTATGGGTATGAGTGCGTCAATCAATCAACTACTTCATTTGCTGTATATATATAATATATACACGGGTGGCAAGTAAATTTAACAGTTTGTTTGTATATTCTGTACATAAGTAGTAAATTTGAATTTTATACAATAAATAAAAAACTCATACACTTTCGAGGTTATGGTATTAAGTAAGACAATACTATTAGTGAAGATTTTTATTGGCAGAAAAAATATGAGAATTAAACATATAAATGATGTACAATAAACTACAATAACTACTTGTACTTACTAACTTGCATTAAACATTTTCATTATGAAGTTGGTGTTAAATAGTAATTTTTTTTTCAGTGAACAAACTAACTGACGTATCGTTAGCTGCTGGACCGGAAGGCACAGTGGACACATACAAATTGTCACTGTACACAGATGATGCATTCACTGGTGAACAAACCAAGAGAGAAGTTCTCATAGAGAAGTCTCAAGCAAAGACACTGCTCGACGAATTGAAGAAAGCGTATAAGAAAATGGAAGAACTTGATGTTGAATAAATATTCATTATTAGCAATATCCGCTGTTTCACTCTCGTGAAATTTGTAAACTGTATATTCTGATGTATAAGCTATATTATTGTAAAGTTTCATTAAAATGCATTCAGTAGTTTTTGCGTGAGAGTGACCAACATCCATCCATCCACTCACAAACTTCCGTATTTATAATATTAGTACGATAACATATGTATATATATAAAATTTATAAGCTACGTGTTATACTAATATAACTTATTAATAGTATATATGGGAAAGTTTGTGAGTATTGATGGATGTTTGTTACACTTTCACGCAAAACACTCAATGGTTTTTGTTTTAACTTTACAGTGATATAGCTTATACATCAGAATAACACAAAGGCCGTAAATTGCATGCGGGTGAAATGCGGGCACAGCTTGTATACTATAATTGTAAAGTTTCATTAAAAAAATTACGAGGAAGATTGATCTATCCACACTCACAAACTTCCGCATTTATATTAATACAATTAGATATAACAAATGTACCATATAATAAATTAAGTGATGTAAGTTATAATTTTGACGTATTATTTAATGTTTTTTTTTAATTAGCATGACAAACAAGCTAACAGCCCACCTGGTGGTAAGCGGTAACCGTCAGCTTTATACATGAACAGCACTACGGTCATCACGTTATCATGTAACACCCGTGATACCACTCATGCGTTGCTATTCTAGAATACTAAGATGTTATGCCTCTGTAATTTCTTTTTGTGTATGTAGATCTAACAACTAATTTCACTGCCTAATTGCACCCTACAACCAAAACTTTCTTTCTTGTAAATAGATAATATACATAAAATCCCAGACCAATGCAAACAAACATACAAAAGAATACAAGTGTTAGTATCGTGAGAATATTAGAACCCGCAGCCATCAAGAGTCGGTGAAAAAACCAAAAAACAAAAAAAAAAGCGCGGGAGATTTTCGCGCCCAATCATCATTCATTTCAGCTAACGAAAATTTCATTTCCTTAAATAAACTATAGATAACTTAGCATGTACCTAATAAATAAAATCAATCATATCATAATCATAATTTATTATTAACAGTCTTTTTTACAAGAATAAAGTTTCATTTGATTATTGATTTTATATTATCATCAGAAAAATATAACATGGCAACATTACAATCTAATTATACAGGCAGCTTCATAAATGTAGTGGACGAGTGGACGAAAATAAGTTTGTATGAATCTTTAAAAATAAATATTGATAATAATAATAATAATTTCAACCTTTATTCATTAGTTACCAAATTATTGTAAATAACTAACCAATTATATACTTCCTAACCTTATAGAAACACTTTTAAGGCACTAGGCCTTCAAAATTGGAACAGCCTTTGCAAAACTATTCAATTCTTTTACTACTCTAAAATAGTTTTGACCGTTAAAGCCGCTATATTTATGAAGCTAAACTGTACATACCTACATTAACATCAGAGATAAACTATTTCCTACTACTTAAAACAATTAACAATGAGAACATTTGAACACTTCCAAAGCTACTGGAGAAACATCCGCGTTGAACAGTGGATTAACATTTAATAGCTGTCTTTACATGACACGTTCTTTCACGGGCGATCAGGAGAGCGCGGGAAATCTACGCGCGCAATCATGAGTGATGGCATTTAACACGTAGCAGAACCTATCAGGAGCGCGCGGGAAATCTAACGCGCGCAATCATGAGTGATGGCATTTAACACGTAGCAGAACCTATCAGGAGCGCGCGGGAAATCTAACGCGCGCAATCATGAGTGATGGCATTTAACACGTAGCAGAACCTATCAGGAGCGCGCGGGAAATCTAACGCGCGCAATCATGAGTGATGGCATTTAACACGTAGCAGAACCTATCAGGAGCGCGCGGGAAATTTAACGCGCGCAATCATGAGTGATGGCATTTAACACGTAGCAGAACCTATCAGGAGCGCGCGGGAAATTTAACGCGCGCAATCATGAGTGATTGCATTTAACACGTAGCAGAACCTATCAGGAGCGCGCGGGAAATCTAACGCGCGCAATCATGAGTGAAGGCATTTAACACGTAGCAGAACCTATCAGGAGCGCGCGGGAAATCTAACGCGCGCAATCATGAGTGATGGCATTTAATACGTTGCAGAACCTAACAGGAGCGCACGGGAAATCTAACGCGCGCAATCATGAGTGATGGCATTTAACACGTAGCAGAACCTATCAGGAGCGCGCGGGAAATTTAACGCGCGCAATCATGAGTGATGGCATTTAATACGTTGCAGAACCTAACAGGAGCGCACGGGAAATCTAACGCGCGCAATCATGAGTGATGGCATTTAACACGTAGCAGAACCTATCAGGAGCGCGCGGGAAATCTAACGCGCGCAATCATGAGTGATGGCATTTAACACGTAGCAGAACCTATCAGGAGCGCGCGGGAAATTTAACGCGCGCAATCATGAGTGATGGCATTTAACACGTAGCAGAACCTATCAGGAGCGCGCGGGAAATCTAACGCGCGCAATCATGAGTGATGGCATTTAACACGTAGCAGAACCTATCAGGAGCGCGCGGGAAATTTAACGCGCGCAATCATGAGTGATGGCATTTAACACGTTCCAGAACCTATCAGGAGCGCGCGGGAAATCTAACGCGCGCAATCATGAGTGATGGCATTTAACTCGTTGAAGAACCGATCAGGAGCGCGCGGGAAATCTAACTTACTTTTAAATATTTTTTTATTATTGCCGTTGCATGACAGCTTCTTTGATTTACGCGGGAAAGCTAATGCGCGCAATCGTATCTTATTGAATTTAACTATTTTTTATGTACACTCTTGATTTATGTAAATTGACTTCTTTTTAAAATTTCTTTTTCTATTCCACAGATTTTCCAAAGACAAAATATCAATAACTTAAATTATCAATAACTTTACAATTGTCTTTGCTCCATAGTCAGATGTCCGACATTTTGGAAAGATAATATTTTTTTAAATTAACATTGCAAAATGGCGGTTAGCATATTGCAAATACGATTGAAAGACACGGGAATGCACGAGCTGCCGGACCGCGCTGTCTTTCTCGTTCTCTTTGTACTACATTCACAAGCATATTTTTTTCTGTGTGAAACGCGATTTGCGTATGAAAGAGCGTACGTGTAAAGGCAGCTAATGTCTACTTTTATCTATTAGATAGCGAATATTAACTTACACTTAGTTGATAGCAAATATTAATATTCTATATCCGATCCACGAATATTAACATTGACTGTAAACCGCATATATTCACATCGCTTAACTGACCACAAGTATCATTAAAGGGATAATGTTTATTAAACTATTTAATTTAAATTAGATCTAATAATTATACCTTCTAATAAATTAAATTCTAATTAATTAAATTAGATCTAATTTAATTTATATCGTTATTACTTCAATATTGTACAGAAATTTATGAAAACATTATGTATAACGTTATCGTTTAAGTACTCGCAACATGAAAAATGAGCTCTACATTTCCATAAGAATGGCAAACAAATGGTCTATATTTTTTTTCGTGAAAACATAATATACATAAAAAATACCCAGACTAATGTAAAGAATCATTCTAATGAATACAAATATTTGTACCGTGCGGGGAATCGAAGCCGCTGTCAACGGAATTAAAGCCGTGTACTAAACCGCTAGACCACCGAGGCCGTCAATAATTACAATTATTTATCTCTTAACTTTCCTAACATTTTACTTATATCCTGACTACCAGCAGAATTTGGTTTTTTTAACTTATGTTTAGCCGACAGCTTTGGTATACGAGTTTTGATTTGCTGCTTTGTGGGTACCGGCATTAAGTCTAATTTAGAATGTCCGCCGAGCCCGTCGTATGAGACATTCAATTGAGCATCTTTGAAATCTATTTTATCGTTATTAAAATCCATTTTAGGAGGTTCCTTCTTATGGAAGATACTAAGGTTATTCGCAGAGACATTCTCCAGACCTTTCTTCATGACAGCATTCCGGGCGGAGTTCAGTAGCGCGAATTCTGATGGCTGAAAAAAAAACGCATTTATTATAGGATGTACTCTAAAGATAACCTTTGCCGCGTAAATTTTATTACCATTCGGAGATAATTAGGATTGGTATGTTATGGAGAGTAATAATAAAAATATCCCTGGAGAATTTACACAGCGTTACAGACACAATTAAGTATGATGCATAAATAATTTTTTTTTGTAATTACATATATAATATACATAGAAAATACAAACATCAACATACAAAAGCTTGTACGTGTGAGGAATCGAACCCGCAATAACAGCAATCATAGTAAAGCGGTGTACTAAACCGATAGACCACCAAGGCCGATTATATCACTAACAAACACATTTTTATTCATCAATTTCCCAGCCGTAACCACAGAACAAAAAAAGTAATCTTTGTTCTGTGGTCGTAACAATATTGATTCTATACTATATAACAATAAGATGGACTTAAGTGAGTGAAAGTAGCAAAGTTAAATGCGAGCTTAAGTATAACTTATAATAGTGGAAATTCAAATAGCTAACAAAAACTAATAGGAATCGTACAATATAATTTACCTTAAGTTTGTTATCAGGCACCATCTGCGAGGGCCGCTGCTGAAGAGCTGTTAAGGCGAGGCTGCTTTGCCTCAGGCTCAGGTAAGGAGAGTCTGCATTCTCTATCTTGTTCACCATAGTGTTCTAATTTCAAATACAATAATGTTGTTATTTTTTTTTAAATGGCAGGCAAAGTGATAATTTTATAAATAATATATATTCTTAGAGGGAGTAAATACTATATTTAGCGAGTCTTAAGTTGTATATAATAATTTAAACATGTTATAAAAGAAAGTTCTCCACCGTGTTTGCTGAGAAACAATTACGGAATTGTTTTTTTACAGAGTTTATATGTATACTAGCTTTTACCCGCGGAATCGCTCGTGATAATTTATCCCCTTAAGGATGGAATTTATCAAAATCCTTTCTATGGGGATGCCTACGTCATAGTAGCTCATAGTACGTCATAGTATTCATGCAAAATCTCAGCCCAATCGGTTTAAAATTGACAAAGTTTCATACAAACTTTCATCTCCTATTTTATCCACTTAGGGATAGAAATAATCAAAATCCTTTCTTAGCGGATGCCTACGTCATAACATCTACCTGCATGCCAAATTTCAACCCGATCTGTCCAGTGGTTTGGGCTGTGCGTTGATAGATCACTATGTCAGTCACTTTTGAGTTATATATATTTAGATAAACTACAAGTTTTTTAGAGACAACTAACTGTTACTCGGGACTCTGCTAATGCTTTTTGAACAACACACACACATTCGTTCATTTATGAAAATAATGTCAGTACGAATTTAAGTACGAGAAATACATACAAAACTATTATTATTTTCTGGAACAATGATAGCTTCATTCAATTGGTCAGATTGTTCTGAATATTTCAGTTGCTTCACACCCGACTCTGCCTCCTCGATGAGCGACTTGTCCTTCAGTACTGACGCTTTCCTCTTATTCTTTAACGTTTGGTATTTCCGTTCTGTGTGAGCTAGTTTTTCTTCTAATTGTCTGGAAATAAAAATAAGTACATACAGTTTTTAATTTCACGCGGTCATTATTTATACGTACAATGAGGAAATTCAAATTCAAATATTTATTTTGTAATTAGGCCCTTACATGCACTTTTACAAGCCAATATAAAACAAAAATAAATTATATCTTTACAATTTTTAAGAAGAAATAAAATATCGGGAATTTAATAGAAATTAATAAAACATGGCATGAATAAAACAAACAAACACACGCACGCACACGCACACGCACACCCACACACACATAATTATAGAATTACGTGACTGTAATGTCATTCATTTTATCATACAAAACATGTATATTATACAAATATATATACTGTTTTGTGTAAACTGGCCTTTAAAAGAGCAGAATCTGAAGATCACATGACTAGATATATAAAGTAACCTGTTTTCCAACAAATAGATAAGACAAAAATTCCTATGCAAACTACTCAGAGTGCTCTTGAGCTAAGAAGAACTAACAGGAACTCAGCTCTAATACTTTTCAGATAAGTTTCTACATGTTTACAAAAATACAGATTCATTTTTAAATTCAAATTAGGGAGAATAGACTGACCACCAGCATATTGTATTACAATATTTCCAAATGGAAATAGTGTAAAAAATATATCTCGAAATTAGTACTTACACTGTTTTCGTCTGTAGGCTTGTAGTCTTGGATGTTTCGAGAGCAAACATGTGCTTAGCGATCTGCAATTTTTCTCTAATCTCATTCTTCTTTGATTCAGATTCACATAAAGCTCTGAAACATATTTATTTACACATTATAATAACATATAAAAGACTTAAAATATATTAAAAGTAGCTACTCGCCCCGGCATAAGCATACATGGGACAGACAGACAGCGACAGCGACTTTGTTTTATAACATAGTATAAATGATAATGATAATGAAATTATTAATAAAAGTAAAAAAGGCGATCTAATCGCTAATGCTTCCACTACCTTTGGAAAAAGACTAATCACATAAAATATGGTATTTATTTACTCATTTCAAGGCCATTGGGGAACATGGATCCGTGATAATAGAAACTAGTGGCCCCATTGCTCACAATATACCAGGTAGACCTCCAAGAGGTGGTCTAGTAAACCACAGTGATTAACAGCCAGCGAATTCGCCACTCTTCTGATCTAACTGACCTGACTTTATGTATCTCCTATCATCCTTCACTGGTGCCACGCCAGCGTATACCATTAGCGCAGCCGGGTGTACCATATTCATTATTCAATAATTCATTAAAAAATCCACTAACGTTAAAAATGCTCTAGTAGTACCTAGTAATAGCTAACTTGTATGTGTACATAATAATTGTTTGGCTGAAAGGGAATTTCCAGAGCCGTAATACTGCTTAATAAAAAGTACCTAACTGCTACGCCTTAAATACACTAGAACTATAGAGAAGTATTACCGTGTATGTGTACAAGTATTACGGTGTATGTATATAGGTAATTGATTGGCTTTTAGGGCCGTAAAACTGTTTAATAATAAAAAAACGGTATGCCATAAAGGACCTAGACCTAGGACGTAATTAGTATATAATTGATTGGCTAAAAGGAAAGTTTCAGGGCCGTAAAACTGTTTAATAATAAAAAAACGCTATGCCATAAAGGACCTAGAACTATAGACAAGTATTACCTTTTAAGTGCCGTCGCAAACGTAGCGATTGTTCGTACGTCTGTATATCCTTGTAACATTTCTTCCACCTCCTCATTTGTGGCATTTAACACTTTCTGCAAACTAAAACATAATATTTGATTACATCATAAATCATTGATTGATACTTAAAATCCATCATCTAATATCATCCAGAGTAACTAATTTTTTTATTGTTGAGGGTTTTGGATTATTATTAGGTAATCATGAAGGAAAAATTCACTATTTGTCAAGATGTAAGGCTAACTGTCCTAACCGAGCATGACAGCGAGATGAGCATGACATCTTATCATCCTCCATTAGTGCCCCGCCAGGGTATATGGTTAGCGTAAGCGAATGCACCAATCAATGAAAAAAATGTGCACCAATCATTTTAATCATCAATGAAAAAAATATATATTTATGAAGTTCAAACACAATAATATTCATTCTAAACTAGCACACACAAGCGTACATGCGACTTCGTCCGCGTGGAATGTAACTTTATTTTCTAAAATAAAGGTAACCTAAGTTACTCCTTATTACATCAGCTAACTGCCAAAAAAAGTACCGTTAAAATCGGTCCAGCCATTTCAGAGATTAGTCGGAACAATCGCACAGACAGACAGACAAAAATTGTAAAAAATGTTATTTTGGTGTATGTATCGTATTTATATTCATATGTATGTAGTAAAAAACGGTTATTTCAACATTACAAACAGACACTCCAATTTTATTTATATGTATAGATAAATGGTGATACTAGTGAGGGTATATTAGTGAAATAAAAAATATTTTACCCATTTAAAGTTTGCATATTTTTCTTGAGAGATTCATTTTCGTCTTTCAAGCGTTGTGTCTCCTTATTTTGAATCTTCACATATTCCAATTGTTCTTTCAATGCTGACACGGCCGAGTCGCGGCTTATGAGTTTTTTCTCACAAGCTGTTAGAAGATCTCTGTACAGGAAGAGAGTTTATAAATATTATCCTAATTTCATATTCTCTGTTAATTTTATAATCTGTATATATTTAGTGATGTCTAATCAAACAGAATTAATCTGTCATTATTTGTGAAAACCTATCAGTGGCTTAGTATGTTTTTTATATTGATTGAATATGTGTATAGTCAGCCTTGGTTTTCCTTTAATAAATAAATAAATATTTGCAAGCTCTTACAGTGCAAATATGTAGGTCCCATACCTACATATTTAATACATTATACTATACTGTCTATATGTAGAATAGGAACACCACACATGAGCTCACTTAAAAAAATATGTAGCTCTCTGTGCATGAGATATTTAAGAAAAATAAGGATGGAAAATAGTGGAGGAGGAACAGGGGACTGGTGTGACAATGGAAATATGTAAATGTGTCAATATACATTCTCTTTAGTAAATAAAGGATTGAAATTACAACTGTTTTTTTGCAATTAGAATAGCAAAAATGCTGTCAGCACCCAGACATGCAAATGTATACTATCACTAAGAAGATACAAATAAAGAACTTTCACAGAATATACAAATAACATACATATTCTTTTTCAAGTCAACAGTTAGAGCTGCCAGTTTGTCCTCCTTCTCTTTACGAGCGGCCTTCTGTTGTCGAAGCTGCAGAAGTGCATCATCAAGCCTTGAGTTTAAAGTAGCCACATCATCACCAGTATTCTCGTTTGAGATTGTGGGGTATATTCGGAACATGCACCTGTCTGTTACCTTGTGACGACATTGTGGGCAGGACTTGGATCTGAAATTTATTTTTATGGATTTAAGCACAAACTATTTAAGCTACTAGTGACTCGAGATCTAGTAGCTCGTTCAGAAATTAAATATGACTATTGAAAGAAGTAACACTACCATCCATCATCTTAGGTACATTATCTCAATATGCAGCTTGGTCTACAATGTTTGTTTTTATTTGTAAATGAAATGTAATTATATGTGCCTTTATTTACATTGACAATAATAAATTACACAAATTCTCAATCTTATTTATGAAAGTGCTTCGATATGTTATATAGTGATACAATTTTTTTGTTAAAATACAATAGTGTATATTTTGAAACACCTTTTCAGCTGCAAGCAACTTGCTTTTTAAGAGTGTTCTGACTAATAAGATATGGCAGTAAAATTACAGAATATGAAGTGCTGTCTTTGTTGTCACATCATAAAGTGGTTCTGTGGTGTGGTTCTAGTTACATCTAAACCTTGACAATGTGATGGCATCAAAGCATTTGCTTCCTGCCTCTCTACCTCTACCTCAATGGCAGGTACATATGAAGTTTTTTTGGACATACATATATACAATACATATTTAATTTTTGTAAATTGATTGCCATAAACTCACCTTTCTAGCCATTGTGCTAAGCATTGGTAGTGAAATAAATGTCCACATTTCGTCCCATAAATATTCTCTGCTTGGTTTACTAGATCACTACATATAGTACAAACAATATGCATCTGTAAACAAAATTGTGTTATGTTTACAATAATAAGATAGTCTGCACAGGAGTTCAGCAATATAATATATTTTAAAAATAAATTATGGGCATGTACAATGGTGAATCAAAACTGAAACAATAAAATATTTAACTTACCCTCACAGTAACTTGTTTATTATAATAAGTTATGTGATAGATTGCTGTAACATTAATTTAATTGATTCTTATTTTTTTGGTGAACTGCACAAATTTGTACAATAAACATTTATATTCAGTTACAAAGGTTGTCAATTATATTTGATATGATTAATACGGGTTCTATTCATAACATAAATATTGATTATACTAATTAAAGTATTTAAATTTTTGAATAGGTGAATTTTTTTATTTCAAAACATAGATTTGTAATGCTTGCAATTGATAGATATAACTCTATAATGTCGACACAGATTAAAAAACTTTGTGTTACAACGTTTGGGTTACAACGAACTCAACTCTATAAAGATGGACCATTGTATTTGAATGTTAATATGCAAAGAAGTATAAGAATGTATATATTGGAAATTATTATATCTTACAAATGTCGTTTCTCTTCAGGTATTTATGATTTCAAAATGCATTTAGGTGTTTTAGATGGTAAACGGTCGTCTGACTATATAATATTATCTTATCTGTGATTTGACAAAGGGCGTATGAAGCTACTGTCAAAAGTCAAAATATGTCAAAGTGTCAGCGACTTGTCGTGAATGTCGATTGTCGTGATAAAAAATAAATAAACTTTACCGCTCGACCCGTCCTCATCTCGAAACTATGAGACACGTTATATATTTATTAAAGCGCACTTTTGTCTATTAATAAACCATACCTATTAGTTTTAGAACATCTTTCGTGTGTAGTGCCGGGTAACGATTTTAGTGAAAACGTTTAATTTGCATGGAATATGCGCTGCGAAATCAAATTCTTTAATAGTTTGCATTCTTCTTATTTAAAAGATGATAATATTTAAATGCAGTTGTACTCATGTATTCTCGTTTATCAATAATTAGATGACCACATCTGAAGAATTTTCAATTGTGACATTCAACAAAAGATAACATATAATTTACTGATTAGATCTTTTAAGTGTTAATCTCGTCATGAAGAAGTGATAATCATTTGGACAATATAGTGTTAAAATTTTCTGTATATCCATATTTTGAATGTATATCTATAATTTGTAGTGAATTCAGTGTAAAATGCCTGGGAAAATAAAGGTGAAAGTTTTGGCGGGCCGGAATTTGCCTGTGATGGACCGAGCTAGTGATACAACGGATGCTTTTGTTGAAATCAAGTTCGGGAGTGTAACACATAAAACGGATGTTTGCAGAAAGTCTTTGAATCCACACTGGAATAGCACAGAATGGTATAGGTTTGAGGTAACGTTAATTCAATTTATTAATTTATCCTTTACTGTTATTGGCTGGAGGAATGGGATTTTTAGTAATAGATATTGAAGATCTAGTTGCTAGCAATCTTTATTATACCATGTCAGGTAGACATCCACATTGTCCCCATGGAAATGGTTGTAGTAGTAATTTGTAGTGAATTTGTAATGATTAATCTAACTGACTAATCAATGGGATTAAGTTATTAGTAGTAGGACCATATTAATGACCTGGTTATCTTGATTTTTTTTTATACTATTATGGTGGCAAACAAGTATATAACATGTTAAACAGTTCATATCCAAACCATATCTTCTATTACTGCCTCACCAGCATGTGTTAGTGCAGGCGGGTGCTTTTTCTATTTTCATCCATTAAGTAATTAAAATTTTTTGCATGTGTTCTAAAAACATAAAACAATAAAAAAAAGCCCCTGCACAATATGGACATTATTGTTCGCCACCGTCTAATGAGTGAAACAACCACTGCATGCAACAAGTAAACAAAAGGAGCTCCTTAAATATTTAAATAAACTATGTTTGTGCCATGAGTGTGGTGTAGTTTGATTTAAAAACTCAAGTGATGCAAGTCGCCGATGCAGTTCACCTATAACTATATTTTTGTGTAATTTTAGGTGAGTCGAGGAGAAGGAAGGAAGGATCCTTCTCCATCGATCAGTGCAGTGTGGCTAAAAATATTGCTTTATTTGCAATGTCATCTGATTTGTTTGAAATGTATTGTTGTTTCTTAATATTGCTGATCTCTAAAGTAGAATAGTTCTTTTTGACATATAAATAAACAATGACTTGACCACCATAACCCAATATATAATATTAAGAAGAAAGTAAACTATAAAAGTTATTATAAATACTATATATATAAAAAAGTAAAAATAAATATTTTTTATGGAAAAAAATGTAATGGTACATCTACCTCCGCTAATGGTATATGCTGGCAGGACACCAATGGCGGTTAATAAGATCTGCATAAATTTACCAGGAATTTATCAAGATGGTTTCCAGGGGAACCGCATGGAGATGATGATCTATAGTATGTTGTTTATTTAAGTTCATGTAAAGTTGAAATTATGTCTAGGAGCTGCCTACCTTTAATGTTGTTCTGGTCTGTTTTTTTTACATATAGATGGAAGAAAGCGGAATTGGTATAACTTGAAAAACCCAACTTTACACCAGAGCCAAAAAACTGTTTCAAAAATTTAAACTCATATATATCAAATTGTATAAAACTAATTTTCAATGTTCTATCTCAATTAATATATATAAGTTATTTGAAGTAAAAGTACTTTTGTAAAGTAAAGTTATGACTATTCCACTTTCTTTCATCATATTATTCTTGCTCACTAGGTAGTTTTTATTAACATATCACTCTTGTTGATACCAGTTCTGCCATTACTGTTGACCATAAGAGTGAGATACTATGGACACATGTTAGAACAGTATAAAATACTTCTTCTGAATTCTATTTTTATTTGGACTATCCTAATGCTGCCGGCATTGATGATGAATGAAAAAAAGAAGCTTTTACAGTTTCACCGGGCGATAGGGGGCACAATTTTAACAAGTCAATTCAAATTTTTCAATCATTTCTTCTTACTATTCTTATACGACTCATCTGATGATGGTAAATTCTAATACGACGGTAAATAGTTTACAGTTAACATAGCCTATGGACGCCTGAAATATCAGAGGTATCAAGTGTGTATTGAAATTCTTAAAAAACCTTAAATTACGCATCTTGAAAAACCCCAAGCTATAGTCTTGAGAGCAATCCTCGGCTGATAGTTCATTCCACAGTCTAAGAGAACCCGGCAGGAATCTCCTCTGAAACCGCAATGTTCGCGACCATTTAGGTTCCAGCGCGTGGAGCTGAATTACCTGTCGGTGGCGTGCGGTACGATGGTAAAAGGTAGTCGTCATCTTATGCAGAAGTGAACATGCAAACATTGGAATTAAATCGTGCTGCAACACTAGATCCCTCAGCCTTCAATAATTATTAATCAGTCTTCATTAACAATTGCTAATTATGAATGTAGTTTCACTTTTTTTATAGCTAGAGGGGACCAGGGGAGGATTATAAAATGAACATGAAGTCAGGTCAGTTAGGCCATCGTGATAAATTCACCATGAATTATGATAGTTTCTAGGGGAAATCGCGTGAAGATCAAACTGACATGATATGCCCACACTAACACTCCTCTTTCCCCCCGGAAATGTTCTTTCAGTTATTAAGTTGGTTAAAAGAGAAGTTTTTAATTTTGTACAAAAATAGGTGGAAATCAGTTAATTTAGACATTACTATGTGAAGGTTAATCTTTATGATACATGGCTCCATTGCTTGGCATGTGGAGAGGCGCATTGTGGCGGAAATTACCATGTGCCGTTACAAAATTATTTCAGTGCCAATTGCTGTCTGGCGCCTGTCTGCCATTATTTGTTTATATTCCGCAATGTGATGATGTTTTGATGATAATTCTGGAATAGGTAGATATCTGTACTCTCTATCTGTGTATTTGTTTTTGTAGAAACGAAACTACTTCAAGAATTACGAGGGTTTTAAATTCGAGAGTGTTTTTGTTCATATTTGGTATATCGCCAATTCCAACTCCATTTGCATGACTCATATTTAATTAGGTAGCTATTCTGGTCGTAGACTAATGTCTCTGATATAATCTTAAATGATTCCATATCAAATATTATTTTTTTTATAAAAGATTCAATGGAAAAGAAACTAACTGGTTTCTGCTTAATCTGAAATTAAAAGCATCGTCATTATGTATATACCATACTAGCTGTTCCCGTGACTTCGTCCGCGTGTGTCCCTAGGAAACTATCGTTATAAATTTCTAGTGAATTTGCCACAATACGCTGAATGTTCTGACCTCATGCTCATCCTGTCGTCCTCCACTGGGTGCTCTTCCAGCTTAAGACGTTAGCCAGAGGAGGATGATAAAATGAACATGAAGTCAGGACACTGGCCGGCTTGGCAAATGGCTATTTACCAAAATGGTTTCCAGGAGGAACTACTTGGATTTCCACTTGACTGCGCCATACATTGCTAGCAATGGGGTTATCAATCCACATTACTCAAAATCCTTTTCCCCTCAAAGAATACTTGCTTAATTTTTAAAGTGAATGTGTTCGGATACGTTGGCAGCTTACCATGCCCTTAACAAAAACATTATCTACGCAATACCGGATGCTCGTATAGTAGTCTATGTTCCACGGAAATCTGGTGTACATAATAATTTATAAAGTTAGTATCACAATATCGTTTGAACACGTTTTATTTAATTTAAGCAATAAAAGTCATGCTGTATACGCGAATAACCTTAGGAAAAACATAAATGCAAAAGTGGCGTTATGGTATCACAACAAGAGCTTTTATAGCTTAACAACAATCTGCAGATTTTGTCAACCAGAAGAGGAAGTACCACTATACATCCTATGTGGTTGTAGCCTACTCATGAATAACATCCGAGATATAAACCATCCGTGGAAAGTATACACTATATACATAGTGATCTATGTAGGTCGCAGTGTTACAGGTCTTAACACCTCACTATAGCCCAAAACCGTCATAAAAACAAATTAGTATCACATTCTTGTTTTAACCAGGTAGATGACCCACTATAGACTTCTATAGGCAAGCACAATGCTTATCACATCGACACATAAAGATTTTTGTGACCATCTCGTTTGATGCTGATATTTAACACCCTCAGCGCCAGACCCTAAGTGAAAAATCGAAAAATCGGTAATTTTACAGATTTTTATAAAATCACCGATTTCCAGACCATTTACACCGGAAAAATGCGACAGGCCAGTGTTTTTATTCGTCTAATAGATGTATAGAGAATGTGTTTCAAAAGGATACACGGTTTATTAAGTAGAAAGATGTGTATACTTTTGATTACAGTGTTCTAGACACTGTGTGACAAAAAGATACACATGGCGCCTAAGGTGTTAAGCTATCACGCCTTCATATCCTGTGAATACAGCGTCCTATATCTCGCTTTTTAATGGCAATAGCTTCCAAACAAGCTGCATACCTACTTAGCGGCAGTGATTAGAACAGAGGTATACAACCTTGCACGAAATCTATGTTAAATATAATAATAGTATCTCAGTACAAATCACAGCGCCATATAGTCCCAAGCTAAGCATTATGTTAGGTGTACTAGAGAATTGTTATAAATACGTAGATAGATTTTCTTCATAAATCCATACATAATATACATAGAAGAAACCCAATACAAACAATCCTACTCATAAATATAAGTTATAGTATTGAGCGAGGAATCGAACCCGCGACCATCGGAATTAAGGCGGAGTGCTAAACCACTTGACCACCGAAGCCGACATAAGCCAGCATAATTACCGTAATGTCTTATTTTAATAAAATGTGTGTGTTTATAATTTCAGGTGGACGAGTCAGAGCTTCAAGATGAACCACTACAGCTTCGTCTCATGGACCACGATACTTATTCGGCCAATGACGCGATTGGCAAGGTCGTCATCAGCCTGGCACCGCTACTTGCCAGAGAGGCCAATAATGCCAAGGGCAACGCTCCTCACGGCGGTACGTAAATTACTCATTTGAATTTATGTCTTTTAATTGTTATTGTTTGGCAAACAATGTGCAATTTGCAAGTTGAAATTATTGTTACTGTTGCGGGTAAATAATACGATGTTGTTGGTCGAGACGATGTATATTACAGATGATGATAAACTGACAATGTGTACATAGAAATAATGATCTTATATACTAAATAAAAGTAGGAAAATGTAAGGTGGGGTGACACAGTTTAGATACAGCAGTGCCTAGTAGACAATATTGAATTTGTCTTACTAGACATTATTAAATGCAATTATTATTTTGATGTATCTAGGTGACTGTGTCCCATATTACTATTAGACGGCCTCGGTGGTCTAGCGGTTTAACAAGCCGCTTTACTTCCCACGGTCGCGTGTTTGAGTCCTCGTACATTTGGTGCAAACATTTATATTCATAAGTATGATTGTTGGTATGGTTCTGGGTGTTTTCTATGTACGAGTATATTATGTATGTATTTACAGAGAAAAAATATCTAAGTATTTATATCAGTTGTCTAGTACCCATAACACAAGATCTGCTTACCGCAGGACTAGATGGTGCTCTGTTAATTGTCCAGAGTTATTTATTTATTAGAACAGTAGCTATTTATAGGGCAATGTTACGAGTCACCGGTTTACGGAGTACGACATTCGTTTAATATATTTTTAACAATTTCTCTACATTCTACCCATGAGGAGCACATATCTAAATGTTTAACAATAAAATGTATTGCGTCGGGCCTAGTTTTTTTAGTGATGTTAATAGAATGGTGCACCCGCCTGTGCTAATAGTTTACGCTAGCGGCACACCGGTGGAAGGAGAAAGAATGAGCATGAGTTCAGGTCAGTTAGCCCAACATGACAAATTCACCAGGAATTTATTAGAATGGTTTCCAGGGGAACCGCGTGGAGATCAACCTAACTTCATACATTACTAACAATGGGGTCAACAGTCCACATTACTAACGATCCCGATTCCGCACCCCGTTTTATGGAGGTAAACTTTGTATGGTAACTAGGGTTCATGATTTCTCGAGCTTTTCAATTTCTCGGGTCTCGAGAATTCTCGAGGTTAATTTCTCGGGTCTTCTCGGGTTGTCGAGAAATTTACATTTACGTACGTTTGGTTTATTTTTTGTTCCAATAACGTCAAAAAACTCAGTGGTTTCATTTGAGACGAAAACCACTGCATTTTTTGTTAAATATTAATTATAAAATTTAACTATAAAATTAATTATAAAACTTTTATTGAGTAGGTATATTTAAAAACATTATACATATTATGAATAAGCCATTTTTTTTAAATACTGAAATATATTAGGTTCTTAAATATGAAATTAGCGTTTTGTCGTACTGGCCACTGATCTTAAATATCTCCTCTTTGGTTAGAAATTTCAATTTCAAATTTATACGGCTATTCACTCATGCATTTGTTTTTCGAAAACCGTAATACATGTGCTTGGTTTTTTCTTTGGGTCACTCAGCTTACAAAATGGAAAACTTAAAATATCGCGTCAATATACATGAAAGAAAACTTTAATATCTTGTATTATTGTGCCGCCACGCAATACAACAAACGTCAATTTAATTTCTATATAGGTACTTGATTTCTCGAGTTCTCGACTTTTCTCGAGCTTGATTTCCCGGGAATTCTCGGGTCGAGAATGAACCCTAATGGTGACCTAAACGCATATATACCTACAAAATGAGCTCGTTCGAAGTTGCGCAAAATAGAGAAAAATTACCTTTACCCAGCAGTGGGACAACATAAATAAATAAATAAACTATTACAAAGTCGTCTGCGTAGGTACCTTTATTTCACATATTTGACGGCTTCGGTGGTCTAGCGGTTTTGCACACCGCTTTACTGCCAACAGTCGCGGGTTCGATTCCTCGAACGGTACAAACATTTATATTTATATTCATGAGTTTGATTGTTTATATTGGCCTGGTTTTTTTCTATATATATAAAAGAATGTATTTAAGTATTATGTTAGTTATCTAGTACCCATAACACTAAATCTGCTTAGCTTGGGACTATATGTGTGAATTGTCCATGGTTATTATTATTATTACGCCACTGCACGTCCTGAGCTGTGACGTAAGCACACACAACACCAGGAATAAATTGAGGTGACTCTACGTCATCTCCCGTAATAGTACGCTGTTCTATTTTTATAACATGTAAACACTTGTATAGTTGACTACGCATTCCAGAAATTATGTGGACCACCGATTCTATGATGTTAAAGCAGTATAGAGAGGTATCCGTGCTAAGGAATTAACTTTTTTTTAAAATGATAATCTTTAAAATAAATTAATACGTCCTAAATTCACAATAGTTACACACAGTACGAAATATCAATCTTTAAAATTGTTTAATAATTTACCAATACATCTAAAATCTGTTTATAATTTCACATTGTTTAAGACCACATCGAGGACATTTTTATTGAATAAGTGTTACTTTACTATTCCGAAGATGACTATTATTAAAGATGATCATAAAGACTTATGAGGACCTACTGTCCTGTGCTAGCTGACATACCGAGGTTTAATATTTAAGTTGCTATTACGTTGTTGACAAAAATTTACTGTAATGTTACTATTATGTTATCCTACACAATTTGTATTGTATTGGATGAATAAATAAATAAATATGTGATCTGGCATGTGCTTTCGATATGAAATGGAGTTTAGTTGAAAATCATAGGATGATGATAATAATAAACTAGGGCAATTCATACTACGCCATCTAGTTCCAAGCCAAGCAGAGCTAGTATTTGTGTCTAATAAAAAAAAATCTCAGGACAATTCATACAGCGCCATCTGGACCCAAGTTAAGCTAGCTAAAGCATATGTTATGGGTCCTAGATAACTGATACAAATAAGTAGACATATTCTTTATTACATAAAAAACACCCAGACCAAACTCAAACAATCATACTTTTGAATACAAATGTTTGTGCCGTGCGAGGAATCGAACTCGCGACCATCGGAAATAATACAGTGTGCTAAACTGCTAGACCACCGAGGCATAGATTTAAGTATCACTTGCCTAGTGCCCATAACAAGCTTTGTTTATCTTCTCTTCTTTTAATTTACGACATTCTCAATTACTTAAGAAAATTATTATCTACGAAATAATAGTATAACACAGGGCAATTCATACTGCGCCATCTTGTGTTATGGGTACTAGAGAACTGATACAAATGCTTAAATTTATTTTTTTGTAAATACAAATACCATTAAGTACCATCAATAAAAATATATTTAAGTGTACTGTATTTAAATATTTATATAACTAAAAATGGAATTCATGTCATAAACGTATTTTTGGCGGTTCGCCCCTATTTTCAATAAAGATTCTATACGTGTATTGCACAGAGTACGTTATAAACTCGACCAAAGACAATTGCCATAAATACAAATAATAACTCGATTAACACGACCAAAGACAATGAGCACAAGTACTAATATGTGTATTATTACAGGAGCAGTGATGTCAGGGTGGATACCGGTGTTCGACACGATGCACGGCATCCGGGGCGAGCTGAACGTCATCGTGAAGGTGGAGCTGTTCTCAGACTTCAATAAGTACAAAACTTCCAGCTGTGGAGTCCAGTTCTTTCATTGTTAGTGCACTATTATATTTTAAATTTGGAGTGATAGTCACAGATTATACATCCGAAATTATTGCAGATATTTGTAAAATCTCTCACGTATTGTTAAATGAACATATACTAAATAATTATTATATAATCAATGTATAAATATATAGTTTTGATATTTATTATTTATTTGTTAAAGTCGAATATTTCAGTTTTTTTTTAAAGATATATTTTATGACCTTGGATATTAGTGCTTTAGATACAGTTTTCTGGTTTTGAATATATTGCTGTCGCAATTTTGTACCCAGAAAAATGGTTTTGACTTCACACAAATATATTAATTTATTCATAACTAGTCGATCCGCGCAATTTCGTCAGCGTACAATATTACCCGTTAGCAATATTTTTATTACAGCTCTGCTCCTATACATCGTAGCGTGATGTTATATATCATATAGCCTTCTTCAATTCTTCAATAAAGATCATTATTGTACCTAGTACCAGGATTACTATAGATAGTTTAGGAATGGTCATGACAACTTCTGTTGCAGGTCCAATGATACCGCCCGGATATAAAGCAACATCAATACATGGCTTTGTTGAGGAGTTAGTGGTAAATGACGACCCAGAGTATCAATGGATAGACAAGATCAGGACTCCTAGAGCTTCTAACGAGGCGAGGCAGGTCGCCTTCATCAAGCTTAGTAATCAGGTATTAATTATTATGATAAATATATATATATTTTTAATAATGATAATCTTCAAAATAAATTTTAATATAAATTAATAAATAAATCTTAAAAAAATATTATTGCTAAGAAATAATTTATAAAATACAATATTATAAACGCAATAAATTGTATTCAAATATATCCAGTACGAGAATCAGCCAACATCTATATCTCATAGCCCTCAATGAGGGTGACCCACCCCTAAATATATATTTTCTAATGATCTTTTTTTTTTTATTTCATTATGATTTAGTATTGAAAATACAACATAAAATTTCACTCTTTTACAATCAGCCTACATGTAAAATATAAAATGATACACATCCTTACTAATATTATAAATGCAAAAGTAACTCTGTCTGTCTGTCTCGCTTTCACGCCTAAACCACTGAACCGATTTAAATGAAATTTGGTACACAGATAGTCTAGATCCTGACAAAGGACTACTTTTTAATGTGAAAAAAGGGGTTGCAAAGAGTTAAAGGAAATATGAAAGGTTCTATGGAAGTATCGTCATTTTATGCGGACGAAATCGCGGGCGCAGCTAGTATAAAATAAAACTACTACACGTTATCATATAAGTGATGTTTGGTACCTAGGTTCAGCGGTTAGTTGGTCTGAAGGCTGCGGAATTGGGCGCCAACGCTGTGGTCGGTTACCAGCAGGACTTCGACTTGGAAGGCGAGGCGGGTGTCGTCGCCAGAGCTATTGGTTATTACCACCATTTTATAATATGTATTAACGGCCTCGGTGGTCTAGTAGTTTCGTACTCCGCTTTACTTCTGATGGTCGCGTGTTCGATTCCTCGCATGGTAGTACGATTTTTTGAACTGGGCTGAGTGTTTCTTGTATTATTATATGTATAACAATAATAATCTCAAGACAATTTTTCCGCCTGGATCTAAGTAAAGCTAGCTAAAACTTGTATTATGGGTATTAGATAACTGATACATATAGATCTTTTTTTTTTTTCGTAAATACATACATATTACACATAGAAAACACACAGCATACTCATGAATATAAAAATTTGTGCCAAGCAAGGAATCGAACTCATGACCATAGGAAGTAAGACATTATGCTAAACCGCTAGACCACCGAGGCCGTTATGTATGTGTTGTGGGATAGTAATACGTTGTTATCGTTCGAGATGATGAATGTATAATACAGATGAAAGTGAAATAACAAATATATATTTATTTATTGCAAAAATATTAAGCACATTCATACAAAGTGTGGTTAAGTTGTTGCAATGATTTTGTGACGCCCTAAGAGTGCATGGCAATATAGGCACAGAACCTCACTATTATATAGAGTTACTGTCTGTGCCCGCGGTTTCACTCGCATTAAATTTATAGCCTATATGTTATTCTGATATATAAGCTATATTACTGTAACGTTTTATCAAAATCCGTTCAGTAGTTTTTGCGTAAAAGACTAACAAACATCTATCCATACTCACAAACTTTCGCTTTTTTAATATTAATAAGATTATTTATATTGTTAAACAGGCACAGCTGTCAGTATAACACCACTGCCTACCCCATCGCAACCTATGAACATACCACCCTGCACACAACAGTGAGTATACTTTGTACTATTTAAGTGTATGCAATTGGCAATTCCTTTTTAAACACTTATGAATACAATATTTTTTCAAATTCTCTTGTTATTAACTTGTAGGTAGGTATATTATCATCAGCAAATAAATCATCACAATCGGTGCTCCATTTTGTATATATATATAAAGTGTTTACTTTTGTTTGAGTCTATTTATTTAGGCTGATATATTGAGCTATGTAATGTAATTTTAAACTAAACAGAATAATGTTATTACTCCATTGGTATTTAAGTTAGAGAGTGTAAAAGTATTCTTATCTCATATTGTTATAAAGATAAAAGCAATGGACTTAAATAAATTAATAATTAAAAATAAAAAGTTATTTATTGGCTATAGTTTATATTGATTTTATTTTGAAATCTAAAAACTACGCAAGCTTTTATTGTGCTATTTATGTTGTAATATTATTGCAGAAAATAACCACATATATATAATATTTAAGTAAAACAAATTGAGTAAACGCACTAATGAATATATATTTGCATGGTTTGCTGTGGATTGCTTTTTATATTTATTAAAAAAAATAATTACGTAGACAATTAAAGAAATATTTGGACATTTTATCGACCGATAACGAAAACACTACCGACTTAAATGAATATTATCAACACCATCAGGACGAATTGGCAAAGCTGCTTACAATTCTTAATCCTAAGACTCCAACACTTTTAGATGAAACGGATGTCATTGAGGATAATGATGATGAAAAAAGTTATGCCTTAACCAGACAATCTAGTATTAAAAGTTACACTGGCAGTGTTTCTATATACCAGGACGATTATATATCGCAGAAAAGTCTCAAACATATATCAGAAGACCAAACCGATTTAAATAGACTACTCAATCGTAACTCTTTAGATTCTGATTCTCCAGGGCCATTAAGGAAAATAAAGAAATTCAAAACCAATTTTTTCCTCAAAAGACTAAGCAGCATGCGCGGTCGCAAAGACACACAAGACGATCAAATATCACTGAAATCGAATTCTTCTGATGCCTCTAGAATTTCACTAGATATAAAGAATGAGTTTAAAAAGTTTAAACGCATGAAAAAGCCTAAATTTTCCAAGACTTATACCAATAACGCAGATGAAGGTATAGGTATGGCATCTGTACTCGCCAGATCTGTGATTCATGCTCATACTAGTCTTGCTTGTATTGCTGAAACTCAAGATTCTGAACACTCCCCTAATTCAACATTAAGACGTGCTAGTGAATCTGAACCCACAATTAACGTATCTGATGAGGATAAACCCAAAACTACTACTGATACAGACACATCTATTGATGCTAATAGCAATAAAGATGAAAATAAAAAGGTGCCTGAGATACATTTTTCATCTCTCAAAAACATTAATTCTGATGAACCTGAAATTCTAGAAAAACGTGGAAGAAGATTATCAGAATCTTGTCCAACGTCTCCGATGGCTAGTAGGAATGACAATCTTCTTAAATTACCAGAAGACGCTGATTATTACGGTTCAGTATCATCTGCACTATCTGGTGAGAGTTCAGAAATATATTCTAGCTCAGACGAAGACGATGAAAGTTCTGATGTAAGAACAGACACGGAAAAATCAATTGAAACTACTAGTTCCCTTGTACACTCAGTTCTAAGCCACGAAATAAATCCAGCTTTAATAGCACAAATGGATAGAAAGCTTAGCACCCTTAAAACTGAAAAACTTGATCGCCAACTTCTTGAGGAGGATATACAAAATAAAACCACAGATGCTTATAAATTTGATAATACAAGAAACGAAAACAATGATATGGAAAAACAAGAGGTCGCAGCAATATCTGCTGGTGAACATCCCGAAATGTTTGTAGTTAAAAAATCAAATAGCCATCATTTTAAATTTCACAACCCTTTTACTCATAAGAAAGTATCTAAAAGTCTTAGTGCCCCTACATCCCCAGTAGAAAATAGCAGCTTTGTATATCGCTCTTCGCAGAAAATAAAACGACAACTTTCAAAATTGTCAACCAGCAATATGATAAAAAGCCTCTCGCATTATTCTTTAATACATAAAAAGAAACAGGAAGAAGTAAAAAGTTTAAGTAAACCGAGTTCAACGGCTGATATACTGTCAAAGGTACCTAGTGAAACTGTTTTGGGGTCTCCGTTTCTTTCTTATGCCGATTTGCTTAGTTTGGACAAAGAAGGGATAGATTTAAATAAAAGGTTTCATAAAAGTGATGAATATGTGGGTCCAAAAGTCTCAATGTATATAGGCTCTGAACCTGCTTCTAGGGCATCTTTGAGTGGAACATTATATACTGAACATGGCAGTCATGATTTAAATTATCACGAACATAATTCCAATAAAAAAGATAAATGTAGTATCAAACCATCTGGTTTACTTCACACTGCTATGGAGACGATACTTATAGATAAAGTTCAATCTTTACTATCTCCATCATCACCAGAACCTATACCGGCTGCCAATCAATTTTTTAATGACGTCTCTGAAAAATTAGAAAAGGTAGAAGTAGATAGGAATAAGACCCCAGAAACAACAGGCTTAGTTCATACGGCAATGGAGACTATTCTTTTAGATAAAGTTCAATCTCTCTTAATTCCTACTACCCCAGAACCAAGTCCTCCGAAACAGTTTTTTGATAAAATTGATCCTATCTTAGTTCAATCGAATAAAAGCGAACAAGAAACAAGTGGCTTAACACATACAGCTATGAAAACTATACTAATGGATAAAGTACAAACTTTAGTTAATCCAAATACAGAATTTGAGCCTGTTGAAGTTAAATCACTATTATTAGATTCCGAAAAAACTTGTAGTAAAAATCACGAAATGCAGGAATCAACGGGTCTTACGCATATGGCTATAGAAACTATTTTAGTGGATAAAGTCAAATCGCTCCTTGGGCCTTCTGTTGATGTTATACCTCAAACTCGTTGCCCTAAAGAACAAGGGATAAATTCTGAAAAAGTAAATATTTCAAAAAATAATGACCCTATTTCTTATGGTTTAGTTCACACTGGTATGGAATCAATGCTTATTGATAAAGTACAATCTCTATTAGATCCTGAAATTGACTCTTTAAAAGACATATCACAAAATACAACCGAAGTTCTTGAGAAAGACTCTCTTAAATTACGAGAAATTGAAATAGAACCTTCTAACGAAGAATCTGGATCCTTGAAATCTGCTGAAAATGATGCAAATATCGATAAAGTTGAAGCACATTCACCAATATCTAGCTCACTTATTTCTTCAGAAACAAAGGACGTTTCGACCAACATTAATACAGATTACAAAGAATTAAAAGAAAAGAAAAAACTAGTCAGACAGGACCGTGTGGAATCGAATAATGAAAACGAGTCGCATAAAATGTCCAAAAAATCTAACACTGTTCCACATAAACTAACAACGCCGGTTTTACAACACTTCCATCCCATTCTTAGTGGTGGTGCACCATTAGAGACCATTCCATCGTTGCCGGAAAGTAGTTTTGATCAGAGCGAAAGTTTAGATGAGATTGTAACAAAATGTCAATGTGAAAGCGAATGTAAATGTCAGGAGTGTGAGTCTAGTGGCACTAACAATGCTAGTGTGTGTGATAACTCGCATGCAGCGTGGCCTGTTGACAGGAGCGAGCGAGATAAAGATAAGGGTGAGAAAGACAAAGGATCACCACGTCATGCGAGGCATGAGTCCTATGGAGGGAAGGAGCCTGTTCCAGCTGTTACACACACGCAAAACTCTTCGTTGAATTCAACATCGACTCCAATGGGAATACATCGGCGATCTTCCGATTCTGACCTCAGTATTACACCCAAAGGTTAGTAATCTTTACTATTATTAGAAAGCTGAAGAGTAGTTTGATTAAATGAGCTAATCTCAGAAACAACTCAATTGAGAACTTTTTCAATTTGTTGAATAACACATTTGTCTAGGATGGCTATAGGCTATATAATATCTTGTTACAACGAGTAGAAGCAAAGCATCAATGCATGCAAAAATGTTGCCAAAACGGTGAAAATTTAATAATTTTGAAAAGTTTCTCTCTTAACACAAAGATCTTTTGCGATTCAGCTAGTTGTTAATATAAATGCTGTGTTAACATTTAAAACATAAATGTAGGTTAGAAATACGACATTTGTGTCTATACGGTATGACATTAATAGGTAAAATGATACATCTCAACAGGTAGTTCACTAAATGCGTCTGGGGTAAACGTTGGTAGCGGCGGTGGTGCTATTTTGAGGCCATCGATGAATAGCAACAACTTGGAAATGCTCGAGTATCCCTTCTTAACTATGACGGAGTACCCACCTGGATTTATAGTACATATAGGTGAGTTATCATACTGAAAGTTGACCTCTTTACATGATTTTGATAAACTAATAGCTTTTTAGCGCGTATAATATGAATCATACGCGCAATCTTGAGCGAAATAGTGAACACAAAAGTACGAAAATATAATCACTCACGATTAAGCGCGCTGGCGTTCCCGAGTGAAAGAACGAAGTACGCGTTCGTCTGTAAAGGCCGGTTACGTGCGCAGGCGGCACGGTGTGCGCGCGGTCGGTGAAGCTGGCGGACGGCGGCGAGAGCGCGGCGCGCGCCGCCTGGTGGGCCGAGCTGCGCACCGAGCTGCGCGCGCACGCCCGCGCGCTGCGCTGCAACGCCGTGCTCGCGTACTCGGACGCCGCCGCCATCTGGTGAGTACTCACACTCGCACTCACACTCACTATATATACGGACGGCGGCGAGAGCGCGGCGCGCGCCGCCTGGTGGGCCGAGCTGCGCACCGAGCTGCGCGCGCACGCCCGCGCGCTGCGCTGCAACGCCGTGCTCGCGCGCGCGCACGCCCGCGCGCTGCGCTGCAACGCCGTGCTCGCGTACTCGGACGCCGCCGCCATCTGGTGAGTACTCACACTCGCACTCACACTCACTATATATACGGACGGCGGCGAGAGCGCGGCGCGCGCCGCCTGGTGGGCCGAGCTGCGCACCGAGCTGCGCGCGCACGCCCGCGCGCTGCGCTGCAACGCCGTGCTCGCGTACTCGGACGCCGCCGCCATCTGGTGAGTACTCACACTCGCACTCACACTCACTATATATACGGACGGCGGCGAGAGCGCGGCGCGCGCCGCCTGGTGGGCCGAGCTGCGCACCAAAAGACTTGAAATTATCGCAAAAATGTTTGGCTTTTTTTGTTAGATTAATAAGTTAAGGTGGATTACTAATCTAAGGTACTTGGAGTCCCTATATATAATAGTAGAATTACTATAAAACGCAAGTGCCACTAGGTGTACGAAATACGAACGGTGTACGAAGTCCGGGTAGCTAACGAGCCAACAACTGCTTGGGAATATTTGACGCCCACCCGCAGTGACGGATCAACGTACATATCACATCCAACACAACATACACATTAACACACACATTAGGAAATTGAGTTTTATTGTAATAGCTTTTAAGTCTTAATTAAATTTATTGCATTTCTGATATATGTATTTAATTTGTTACTCAGTGAGGATGTGTGTGTCCTGTCTGCATCAGGAACAGCTGCTGTCATCAATCTAGATTGCGACTTCAACGCGGAGAGCGAACCTATTCCTGGTATTGAAATTGATTTCTATTACGAAGTTTCCTTTCCTTAATAGAGTTATAAAGGCTTTCAATATATGTTTACAACCATAAATATTAATAAAAAGACTTAAATTTTTCAACATGGGAAAACTCGTTTAATATTTATACTTATTATTAACATATTAAAGTATATTTTTTAATTTATAGTATTGCTCTCCCACTGGTCGAATTGAACATTATTAAGGTTCTTTAAGACTATGCGTGTGTGTATCAAATACGTGGTAGTATGTGTAACGTATTATTTATTGATTTAATATATTTTTTGCATAATTAAAAAAATATATTTGCATTCTGCAGTCCTTTTCTATATTATCTCTATGCATGAAATTTCATAATCCGCGTCCGCGCAATCATATAAAGGGTTACAAAGCAAATGTGAAGCAAAAACCTCACGCTTATACGTTCAGTATCATGTTGTCATGATACTGAACATCATCACACTTCTTCATCATTCGAAATTAGAAATATCTTTGATATTTCTTTTTTAAACTGATCTGTAAACTGAACTGCTCAATCTATTAGAAATTTTCTTATGCCTCTTTTACAATTCGATATTAATTAAGAAATTTTATATAAATTTATAATATGTATATGCTTAAATAACTGCTATTTTGTTTAGCAAACACCAAGGCGGCAGATGAAGTAGATGAGTGCTGTTCGATAGCTCACGTGCCGTACTCTCCTGGTGCTGGCCCTTATCGTGCTGAACTGTCCGTCTGTGGAGGTTGCAGGTAAATAATTCAAAAATACATATATGTAATAGGTTCAATAACTCATGTCATATGGGTACATAATGCCTATATTTTGATTTCAATATCTGTACTTTAAAAAATATTTTTTTAAACAGATAAGGAATTTATCTTGTTTACTATGATATACATTTAGCTAGATACTCCCAAGGTAAGGCAATTAAGGAAATAATTTTGCTAGTGAAGACGAATTAAGTATTGTTCACACAGCAGTGCACGTGTCACCTTATAGTTGTCTATCTTTATTTAGTGTATAATAATATTGACTTTATTTTGTACAAACTTTTTTTTTGCTGCGCACCACATTGTGGAATCACCTTTCAGCAATGGTATTTATGGGACACAGTCACCTAGATACATCAAAATAATAATTGCATTTAATAATGTCTAGTAAGACAAATTCAATATTGTCTACTAGGCACTGCTGTATCTAAACTGTGTCACCCCACCTTACATTTTCCTATTATTATTTAGTATATAAGATCATTATTTCTATGTACACATTGTCAGTTTATTATCATCTGTAATATACATCGTCTCGACCAGCAACATCGTATATATCACCCGCAACAGTGGTGACCCTGACGTGATCTGGCCGACGTGGTCGAGACGATACCTGGGAAAACGACGAGATCAAACAAGAGATCTCTGTCTGACGGCATCCTGCGCACCACCAACATATTTTCCACCGGCTTCCCAGAAGCGGGTCTCACCGGCTCGGAAATTCAAGAGGCATAAAAGTTCGTTGGCAATACTGCGCAACAAGGATCCTGCCGTGCTACTGACCCCCAGTAAACACAACTGCCTGCTGGATATAATCTCTGGACGAAAAATTGAAACTGGAAAAATAAAGCAAAAATGCTGTCTACAAAAGTACAGCCAACAGTCACCGCCGACGTCATTGCACACCTGTCGTCACTAATTGCGACACTGCGATCAGAAATTGCTGATATACGCGAAAAGCGCTCGCCACACACAAACAGACGCAGCAACTACCGATCTAGGTCAAATTTGCACCTACGGTCATTGCATAGTCAGAAAAATGACTATTATTTTATATTATATCATCGCAAATATAAAGAAAAGGCATACAAATGTGACATGCCGCGCTCCTATAGACAACCGTCGGAAAACTAGTTTCGACGCAGAATAAGACGGAACGCTGTGCTGTTCATCCGTATAACCGCCTCGATATAACCGACTCTAACAGTGGCTATAGAATTTTGGTGGACACCGAAAGCAAAAATCTCGGTGAATAAAACACAAGCACAGACCAAAGAGAGCGCTAGCGAAATCAAATTATTCGCCGCAAACAATTAATATGAGCAAATGCGAGTTCTTCACAAATGAGTTAGATTTTCTTGGTTATCATATAACGAGCCAAGGTTTTAAAACATCGTATTAAAAATGGCAAGCAATCGACGAGTACCCTAAACCCACGACAGTCGAAGATTTACGTCGTTATTTGGGTATAATGAATTTTTATTGTTACAAAAGTTCATAATATCTTAAATTTTACAGTTAACTTAAATAATTTTTTTTGTGTGTAATATATATATTTTTTTTTCTCTCAAGGGGGGAATATCTATGGGACACAGTCACCCAGATACATCAAAATAATAATTGCATTTAATAATGTCTAGTAAGACAAATTCAATATTGTCTACTAGGCACTGCTGTATCTAAACTGTGTCACCCCACCTTACATTTTCCTATTGTTATTTAGTATATAAGATCATTATTTCTATGTACATATTGTCAGTTTATCATCATATGTAATATACATCGTCTCGACCAGCAACATCTTAATATTTACCCGCAACAGTATTTCCAAACCGATACAATATTGAAACCTTCAAGAAAAGAGTTTATTCCTATTTATAAGGCCGACAACGCACTTGCAATTCCCCTGGTGTTGTGGTGCTCATGGGCGGCGGTAATCGCTTACCATCAGGTGAGCCGCATGCTCGTTTGTCCCCTGTGCTATAAAAAAAAGTTCAGTTTTTGAGTTAACTATCATCTGTTACTATATTTATCGTTTCAACCTACAATATCACCTCACTATTCAGGAATATTAATTATATATGTACGTACAATAACAAATTAAATACAGTTTATAAATATAAAATATTTGGAAAATTTCATCAGAATCGAATTTAATTTTGCATCTATATAGGTGTTTATATATAAGTCCAACATACTCCTTTGGACTTATATAAATATCAAATAGAACTATTATTAATAAATTGCACCCGCGTATCTACATTAAACCAGCAGTGGTTGGATGTACTGGTTGTATCCGTCGCAGAGTGCGATGATAATGATGTGTGGTGATAATGATGATGTGTGATGATACTGATGATGATGATGATGATGATGATGGTGATGTGGCAGGCGCGCGCGGGTGCCGGCGGTGGTGCTGGCGAGCTGCGCGAAGCCGGCGCGGCTGCCGGCCTGCCCCAAGGCCGTCACCATCACCGCCGTCGGTACGCTCCTCTACTCTCTTTGTACTATCCTAATCTAGTGTTATACTAATCAATGTAGGTTTATTTGTTAATGAGCTGATTGTCCTGACCTCATACTTATTTTTATCATCTTATACTGGTGTCTTGCCAGTGTGTATCGTTTATATAAACGAGCGTACCATTCCATTAAAAGAAATACAAAATTGCTCTTGTCTTGTATTAATATTAAAACATCATTTCATACCTAAATAGATACCCTACATATAAGCCGGGGTGGCTTCACACAGATGTACATGTGTAATACATATAAACCTTCCTCTTGAATCGCTCTATCTATTGTTAAAAGCTTCATTAAAATCCGTTGCATAGTTTAAAAGATTTAATCGATCAGACAGCGGAAGCGACTTCATTTTATAGTATGTAAAGATTAACGTATTACAGCGGCACGTGTACGTAGAGCGCCGCCCACAGGTGAGCCCGCAGCTAGAGACATCTCCGATCAGCTGCCGTTCTTAGAGTACGAACTGCACAAGTTACTCATTGCCAAGTTAAGGATGCAGGTAATCTTTTATTTCATATCTATTTGATGTCTATAGGATATTCTTATTGTATTTAATCAATCATATCAAATGTGGCGTTCATCACGACGTCACATTGATAATGGGTCTAATTATCTGGGACATCGCCGGTAAAGAGCGCTGCACTGAGTGATAGGGGTCGACGTCCTTGCGGGCGAGGACTGTGTCGTATGTTTATGTGATAGCGAGGTAGGAATGGAGCAGGGTGATCCGTAGGAACTCTAGGTAGATATACTATTATGGGATCATTGGCCTCAAGAACGTGCCTCCGGTATAGTCACGATAGGAATATAAAGTGATATAATTGTTGTGTGCAGGGGGCGAACGCAGTGTTCTCACTGCAGACGCAGGTGTGTGTGGGCGAGCGCTGCGTCATGGCGCTCGCCAGCGGCTCCGCGGTGCGGCTCGCCGCGCTGCCGCCGCCCACGCCGCCCAGGATCAAGGTACGTACACACTGCACGCACTGCACACTGCACACTGCACAGTGCACAGTACGCAGTGTTCTCACTGCACACGCAGGTGTGTGTGGGCGAGCGCTGCGTCATGGCGCTCGCCAGCGGCTCCGCGGTGCGGCTCGCCGCGCTGCCGCCGCCCACGCCGCCCAGGATCAAGGTACGTACACACTGCACGCACTGCACACTGCACACTGCACACTGCACAGTACGCAGTGTTCTCACTGCACACGCAGGTGTGTGTGGGCGAGCGCTGCGTCATGGCGCTCGCCAGCGGCTCCGCGGTGCGGCTCGCCGCGCTGCCGCCGCCCACGCCGCCCAGGATCAAGGTACGTACACACTGCACGCACTGCACACTGCACACTGCACAGTGCACAGTACGCAGTGTTCTCACTGCACACGCAGGTGTGTGTGGGCGAGCGCTGCGTCATGGCGCTCGCCAGCGGCTCCGCGGTGCGGCTCGCCGCGCTGCCGCCGCCCACGCCGCCCAGGATCAAGGTACGTACACACTGCACGCACTGCACACTGCACACTGCACACTGCACAGTACGCAGTGTTCTCACTGCACACGCAGGTGTGTGTGGGCGAGCGCTGCGTCATGGCGCTCGCCAGCGGCTCCGCGGTGCGGCTCGCCGCGCTGCCGCCGCCCACGCCGCCCAGGATCAAGGTACGTACACACTGCACGCACTGCACACTGCACACTGCACACTGCACAGTACGCAGTGTTCTCACTGCACACGCAGGTGTGTGTGGGCGAGCGCTGCGTCATGGCGCTCGCCAGCGGCTCCGCGGTGCGGCTCGCCGCGCTGCCGCCGCCCACGCCGCCCAGGATCAAGGTACGTACACACTGCACGCACTGCACACTGCACACTGCACAGTGCACAGTACGCAGTGTTCTCACTGCACACGCAGGTGTGTGTGGGCGAGCGCTGCGTCATGGCGCTCGCCAGCGGCTCCGCGGTGCGGCTCGCCGCGCTGCCGCCGCCCACGCCGCCCAGGATCAAGGTACGTACACACTGCACGCACTGCACACTGCACACTGCACAGTGCACAGTACGCAGTGTTCTCACTGCACACGCAGGTGTGTGTGGGCGAGCGCTGCGTCATGGCGCTCGCCAGAGTTCCGCGGTGCGGCTATGCCGCCGCCCACGCCGCCCAGGATCATGGTCCGTACACACTGCACGCACTGCACACTGCACACTGCACAGTATCGCATTTCTCACTCTGTACACGCAGGTGTGTGTGGGCGAGCGCTTCATGGCGCTCGCCAGCGGAATTTCCGCGGTGCGGCTCGGTGCGTTGCCGCCGCCCACGCCGCCCAGGATCAAGGTACGTACACACTGCACGCACTGCACACTGCACAGTACGCAGTGTTCTCACTGCAGACGCAGGTGTGTGGGCGAGCGCTGCGTCATGGCGCTCGCCAGCGGCTCCGCGGTGCGGCTCGCCGCGCTGCCGCCGCCCACGCCGCCCAGGATCAAGGTACGTACACACTGCACGCACTGCACACTGCACACTGCACAGTACGCAGTGTTCTCACTGCACACGCAGGTGTGTGTGGGCGAGCGCTGCGTCATGGCGCTCGCCAGCGGCTCCGCGGTGCGGCTCGCCGCGCTGCCGCCGCCCACGCCGCCCAGGATCAAGGTACGTACACACTGCACGCACTGCACACTGCACACTGCACAGTACGCAGTGTTCTCACTGCACACGCAGGTGTGTGTGGGCGAGCGCTGCTTAATGGCGCTCGCCAGCGGCTCCGCGGTGCGGCTCGCCGCGCTGCCGCCGCCCACGCCGCCCAGGATCAAGGTACGTACACACTGCACGCACTGCACACTGCACACTGCACAGTGCACAGTACGCAGTGTTCTCACTGCACACGCAGGTGTGTGTGGGCGAGCGCTGCGTCATGGCGCTCGCCAGCGGCTCCGCGGTGCGGCTCGCCGCGCTGCCGCCGCCCACGCCGCCCAGGATCAAGGTACGTACACACTGCACGCACTGCACACTGCACACTGCACACTGCACAGTACGCAGTGTTCTCACTGCACACGCAGGTGTGTGTGGGCGAGCACTGCGTCATAACATTATGAACTCTAATAATAACAATACAAAGTACGTACTTTTTTAACATATTTAATTTGTTACAGGCCTCAGAGAACGACAAAGATGCTCTAGAAATACAGAAAGCGCTTTGGGACACATTCACAGCTAACAAAGCAGCGAATGGTTTCGATGTTGGTGAGTTAACTAAGTATAAAAATACATATGTTAAATACTTGTTTAATAACACTATACATAATATCTACTATTTTTACTCTGTGGTAATATGCGTGTTTGTAGGAGGACCCGAATTTAGTACTAACGGTGCGTTACCGGAAGTGGAAGGTGATGAGTCGACCGCGCCTGCTCTCGACCTCTGTGCGGATAAAGATGCCTGCGTACTCGAACTTGATGAGGCGGAAGACGTAAGTAGAATTTTAGTCAATGTATTAAAGGATAAATACATATGTATTATGGTATCACTGTATCAATATACCACATATTTTAATAATATTATCTAAATACATACATAACGTGCTATCAAAATATCATATCATTTTTTGTCTATCATTATCATCTGCTTCTTCCCTATCCCATTTATTTGTGGTCGGCGTAATATGTTTTGCTCTTCCATTCATCCCTGTTCGCAGTCATCTCGTTATGTACTCCCTTTTTTGTCGGTAATAATCACTATTGAAATCGAAGGATAAAAAGTAAAATAAGAGGAATTTGAGAGATTCCTGTTTAAGATGTAGTTGCACGTATACAGGTGGAGACGGCGCGCACGCTGGCAGCGCGGCGACTGCACGCGCGCCTCCCGCTGTACACCGCGCAGCGAGCGCGAGCCCCGCCCCACGCATACACGCAGGTACGTGTATCCGCACGTGCGTAGCCACGTGCACGGACTAGAAATGCGATGTCTTTTTAAATGATAATGGAATGGTGCACTACCTGGGCGCCGATTTACGCTGGCATGACACCAGTGGAAGTTAGTAGGATGGCCCATCGTGATCGTGAATGTACCAGGAATGTTGCAGGATGGTTTCCAGAGAGAACTGTGTTGCAGTCAAATTGTCATGGTATATTGCTAACAGTGGCTTCATTAGTCTACATAATTAATTATCTCTTTTCCCCAGGAAATGCGATGGTTGACGGAGATAAGTGTGACACAAGTTTAAGGTTCTGTGATGATGTACAGGTGTGGCGCGCCCGACTGCAGCTGGCCGGCCAGGGCGGAGCCAGTACGGCGGCTGAGAGACACGTGGCGCGCGCACTCGACGGCGTCGCGTACAAGCTGCGCCGCCTGCAGCCCTGCGCGCTGCTCGCGCCGCGCCTGCAGCTCGACCTGCCGGAGGTGAGTGCCCGCGCTGCACGCTGCACGCTGCACGCTGCACGCTGCACGCTGCACGCTGCACGGCGTCGCGTACGAGCTGCGCCGCCTGCAGCCCTGCGCGCTGCTCGCGCCGCGCCTGCAGCTCGACCTGCCGGAGGTGAGTGCCCGCGCTGCACGCTGCACGCTGCACGCTGCACGCTGCACGCTGCACGCTGCACGGCGTCGCGTACGAGCTGCGCCGCCTGCAGCCCTGCGCGCTGCTCGCGCCGCGCCTGCAGCTCGACCTGCCGGAGGTGAGTGCCCGCGCTGCACGCTGCACGCTGCACGCTGCACGGCGTCGCGTACAAGCTGCGCCGCCTGCAGCCCTGCGCGCTGCTCGCGCCGCGCCTGCAGCTCGACCTGCCGGAGGTGAGTGCCCGCGCTGCACGCTGCACGCTGCACGCTGCACGCTGCACGGCGTCGCGTACGAGCTGCGCCGCCTGCAGCCCTGCGCGCTGCTCGCGCCGCGCCTGCAGCTCGACCTGCCGGAGGTGAGTGCCCGCGCTGCACGCTGCACGCTGCACGCTGCACGCTGCACGCTGCACGGCGTCGCGTACGAGCTGCGCCGCCTGCAGCCCTGCGCGCTGCTCGCGCCGCGCCTGCAGCTCGACCTGCCGGAGGTGAGTGCCCGCGCTGCACGCTGCACGCTGCACGCTGCACGCTGCACGCTGCACGCTGCACGCTGCACGGCGTCGCGTACGAGCTGCGCCGCCTGCAGCCCTGCGCGCTGCTCGCGCCGCGCCTGCAGCTCGACCTGCCGGAGGTGAGTGCCCGCGCTGCACGCTGCACGCTGCACGCTGCACGCTGCACGCTGCACGCTGCACGCTGCACGGCGTCGCGTACGAGCTGCGCCGCCTGCAGCCCTGCGCGCTGCTCGCGCCGCGCCTGCAGCTCGACCTGCCGGAGGTGAGTGCCCGCGCTGCACGCTGCACGCTGCACGCTGCACGGCGTCGCGTACGAGCTGCGCCGCCTGCAGCCCTGCGCGCTGCTCGCAACTTGAAAAAAGAAGCAACATACAAAATGTCCTAGTACTGATAAAATACTGATAAGAATTGACGTACATAAGTAGCTAAAAATGTTCTATGTGCTTTCGACTGTGACGTCGAAGTTACATGTGTTTACACCATAAATTAAATATTATTAATTTAAAATTCCATTTATTTTCTTCTAGGATGAAATTCAATTGGTCCTCTCCGGAGCAGCCATTCCCTTAGTGGACCCGACGAAGCCTGATATCAACGGACTATCAGAAAATAGGAACTTGCAAACTTCTAACCAAATACAAACTAGTCATGGTAATGGGACGGGTGATGCCGATGATGATATCTTCGCATTGGATGAGGAGCAGTTGGTGAGGACGCAGCCTTCGGAAGTGGTCGAAGAAAAGGCTCCTATTAATGGACAGGTAATTCATTTAAAAAGTAGTTTGCAAACAAACGTTAGTAGGTAACATCTTATAAATATAAAAAGTCATCATCAAATATTACCAACACCAAAACTTTATATCCATTTAAACTATCGACAACACTTCGGTGGAAAATACTAATGGATAACAGATAATAACAGTAGGCTCACCATGACAGAAGATGATGAAAAATAGATATTGGCCGATTCTCAGACCTACTCAATACGCTCACAAACTATCATGAGAATCGGTCAAGCCGTTTCGGAGGTGTATAAAACTGTGACACGAGAATTTTATATATAAGATCCTTACAAAATGAGTACCGTGTAAACTGTAGGGGCAGGCGAGCGCGGCGCCGGCGAGCGTGTCGCTGTGGTCCGCGAGCTCCGCGCGCGGGTCGCGGCTGTGCGCGCTGCGGCTGCTGTTCGTGCGGGAGACCACGTGCGTCCGCGAGCTGGGCGGCCTTAGCGGGTTCCTACACACCTTCACGTGCGAGGTGACCGCCGGCTACGATAATACGATATCAATACTAGATTTAAACACAAACTTGCTGTCCCCAAGTATCCTTTAGAAAAAGTTAATAGATCTTTTATGGGAATAGGTATAAAAATTTACAATAAAATACCAAAGGATATGTTGGAATTACCCTTAAATAAATTCAAAGCATCTGTTAAATATTATTTACTGAGCGAAGCCTATTACTCACTAAACGATTACTTGAATGACGAGTGTGCACGGCAATAGTTGTTCGTGCACTGAATTTTCATTTAATGTTAGACATAGACACCTATATAAATATACATTGTAAATAAATTGGCTTTAAAAAAAAAAAGTAATTCATTTGAGTTTCTTGCCAGTTCTTCTCAATTGGATCTATATACCGAACTGGACGGTAGGGAAAAAAAATAAAATTAAAATGTAAAAATTTGACGTTCATAAACGGCTAAAATGTCCTACATGAATAAATGATTTTTGAATTTGAATTTGAATTTGAGTATAATAGAAAATCACTCAGTCAAATAAGCGTACATTGAAGCACAAAAAAATGTGATGACTTCGTCGTCACATTTTTTTTCAATCTACCGCTCATTCTGAAACCTGTTTCATCACAAGAAGAATAGAATAGAAAATCATTTATTCAAATAAACTTACATTGAAGCACTTTTGAATAGACTCTCGATGTCTATATGTTGCTCTTTTAAATAATTTTATTATTACTTTACATTTTTAAGTTTAAGTGTGTGAATACAAACCACCAATTAACTAATTCAATTAAATACTCAAATAGAAAAAATATTGAATATATCTGGTTAAACAATTAATAAGAGGAAATCAGTCATAGTGATTCAAGTGCAGTAGTAAGCACGATACTGTCTTTCTTGGACTCTCGATTCTATATTGAGTGTCAATAATTAGACTTAAACTTAATATAATATCGTACCATATCAAGTGTCCTACCATTTTTCCTCGTCTATTGTGAGTGTATAAAACTTAATATAATATCGTTTGTAGGTGCTAGCGATAGCACGTGCGTATACAGCGGCGCTGGGCGGGAACGCTCTCACATCGTTCTATATCACGCAACTCATGTTGCAAGACAACGCACACAAAAATCAGGTAAACTTCTAAAATAAAACATATCCTAATCCTAACAATATTATAGACGCAAACGTTTGTAATTATGGATGGATGTTTGTTACTCTTTCATGCAAAAATTACTGAACGAATTTTGATGAAACTTTATAGTAATATAGTTTATATATCAGATAACATAAGCTATAATTTAAAAAGATATATGTAAAAAAATAATATATATGTTATGTAAGTGTGATGCACGCGAAGTTGCGGCGGTCAACTAGTATAAAATATACATATAATTATTAACAATATTATATATTATTAACAATCCCCTTTTGCTTCCTGGTGTATTTGTCACGATGGGTCAACTGACGTGACTTCATCAACTTATCATCCTCCACTGATGCCCCGCCAGCGAAAACCGTTAGAGCAGGCGGGTGCACCATTCTCATCACTTAAACCTGCCTTGGAGTTTTACAAATATTTCAAAACCAAAATTAGCCACATCGGTCCAGTTTTTCTCGAGTTTTAGCAAGATTGAGAAACGTCATTTCGTTTTTATATATATGTTTAATATATATGTCATTTTCAGGGTCAATGTCTACTATCGGTGGGTGGAGATGTGGTGCATATAACGTATTAAGTTAATATCCAAGTAATGCATATCAAATTTGAATGGTGCAACCTACACTATGAAAATATCAAAGAAATATATTGATAATGTCAAAGTACAGTCACCTCTAAAAATATGACACATTTTGGTATTATATATTCTGTGTATAATATGTATGTACTTACAATATACATGTATATGTATCAGTTATCTAGTACCCATAACACAAGCTTTAGCTAGCTAAACTTGGGTCTAGATAGCACTGTGTAAATTGTCCTGAGATTATTATTATGTGATATGTATAGTAACTAAAATATCCTATACACAATTTTATATAAAAAATATTTATTGACGTTTTGAAAATCATAATTATAGAGGTAACATTAATATCAACCATTTGTCATACATAAACAAATATGCAATTTTTAATGTCATAATGACCTGCCAAAAAAGTGTATAGTTTATATTTCGTTCATACCAAATGTTTGTCTGATATTATAGAAAAAAAGTAACAAAACCAAAACTATCATCATCTGCTTCTTCCTTATCCCATTTATTTGGGGTCGGCGTAATATGTTTTTCTCTTCCATTCATCCCTAAAGCCAAAACCATTCTCTCGTAATATGAATTTGAGTGAACGAACTGATAAAAAAATAAAAGCTTGAGAGAAAACAATAAGTTAATTATTTTAAGAAATAGCACAAATTTTACAGCTACATATTTTATTGTTAGAAACTTAGCACTTGTTATTGTTTGACATCTTTAATATTTAAATGTAAATGAAATCAAATAACTCATGCAGGTATTAAGGCTAATGGATAGTACTTAAATTGTGATTACTTTTTTAAATGTACTTGCAAAACCAAACCAATATTGAATTTTTCCTTAAATGTAATGTAGTCTATTGTCCTCAGCAAACCATTGTATATAGTGTAGCGAAAAACAAAAATTATATGTACTATTTATATTGTTAACCGGCTTTTAACGCAATTAATTTTATAGTAAATAAAGGTAATTCTTTACCATACCTCTGTCGGCGTTTCGATTAGGTTGCACTGTACCTTTATTTACCGTAAAATTATTCGTGTTAAAACCCGGTTAATAATATAAATAATGTAAGTTAAACACGAAAGTTGAAAAACAAAAATAACATAACTCTTTTTAGCATAATTACAAAGTTATTGTTGTCTTTAGATGTATAAATAATTATATATTTAAATGAATGTGTTGCTTAATATCGCAGCTGACTGTACTATGCTATGTCATTATTGATAGTAACGAGAGACTGTCGAATTATTTATGAATAAGTAAATGTAATTTTCTGAGTGTTTATTGTAATTATGGATAATAAAAAGGGCTCCTCAACACTGATCACGAGTGATGCAACACCATAATCATCATTTATATCATCATCGTCATCATAATATCATTGCCATCATAAAAGTAGTTTTTTTCATGTTGTCGAGTTTTCTGTTGACTAAATATATCAGTTTGATTTTATATTATAGGGAAAGGATACGATACGATGATTTACTAAAAATGAACAAAAAATTCCTAAATTAATAAAGAAATAATAAAAATTACACAATCATTATTTTATCATCACCATTAACACCACCCAGTCCCGTACTTAATTTTTGCCAAAGTGATTAAAATCTCAAAATAAATTGATTGATTTCGATTTTATTAATAGAGCCAAGGAAATTTAACATCAGAAAAAATGTTGCTCTTTTAAAAATGTTATTCTAAGTAAATACAAGGATTAGATGTGCGACAATCAACATCAAAATCGCTGCGCACGCAATCTTTGTATCGTAACGATGCGCAGGAGTCCCTTTTTCTCATCCGTAACGTAAATTGTTATATTAATCTAGTTTCTAAATTGTTATACCGTTTTTGTTATTAAGTTTATGTAGTAAGTATCGGATCATAGATTAAAAAGTTTTTTTATCTATGGTAACTTTTTGGTTCTGTGGTTTCAATATATACTCTATGGGGACCGAGTTGTGGCGGTATGATTTAATATTAATACATACTCATGAAGATATGGTACTTAATTGTTTAAAAAAATAGTCTAATTAAAAAAATATATTAGCTTTGAATTTAATATATTTTCAAAGACTGTAGTTTTAAAGCTAGTAAGAACACCATGGGCGTACCACGTACCACGGTGGGGCTCGGAACTGTAAGGTACCTAACCGCGTCTTAAAAAAGGTCGAGCACGATAAATCTATGTAGGTCACAGTGCTGCAGGTCTTAATTCTATTTCGTATAGGTAGGTGAGCAATATGAAAGTGTTTTGAATAATTCAAATTATACGTACAAATACAGGCTGCTCTCCGTTTTGAATAATTCGTATGATACGTGCAGATACAGGGTGCTATAGGGTGGAACCGTTTTTCTGAAAATTAATCGTGGTAAGGTATAGTTTGCTAGTTATATAACATTTTAAACTCCTGTCCCACCCTGAGCTAATGACTGGCTACGTCCAAGAATAACATACCTTTGACATGAAAATACTTAAAAAAAAGAACGAAATAATAACTAAAACATGACAAATGTAGGATTATTTTTTTTTTATAGCTCAATAAATGTATATCTGTTTAGTTTGACCACAACCGTTAACTAAAACGGCCAATCAATGAGATTTGATGGCCTCGGTGGTAGCAGTTTAGCTCACCGCCTTACTTTCGATGGTCGCAGTTTCGACCCCTCGTACGATACAAACGTCTGGGTGTTTTCTATGTATATTATGTATCTATGTACTTGTATCAGTTGTCTAGTACCCATAACACAATACTCTACTTAGCTTGGGACTAGATGGCGCTGTGTGAATTGCCCTAAGATATTATTATTATTAAACAGTTTTTTTACATATACTTTCTCTATATTTGTATGTAAACTTGCAGTCGTGCCAAAGTTTCTTGTAATTTATTTTGATTATTACATTAGATATTCATATAGATACATTACATATTCAATAAGGAATTTTATCATGTATTTACAATTCTAGCTAATTTATATATATAAAAGAAAAGTATTATTTTACTAAAATTAGCTAAAATGTAAACTGTCATTTTTGCTATGTTACTCACTTTAGTATATTCGACAAAAGTTTTAATTCTGTCAAAAGTAGTCGTAATAAATAATACATTTCATTGGTTTTTCTAAAAACAGATTAAACCTGTGTTCCTTAACCTTTTTATGACATTCTACACATTAGTAGTAAACTTGTAACCGTCAACACTAGGATTCCGAAGCTATATCTGACCTCTATTCAATACCTGATGATGCCTCGTCCAGAGGCGATACACCTGTCGCAATATGGGTGTAGACCGAATAATAGTCGAAATTTTTATGACCAATAGAGAAGATAACGCTTCCAGTAGCGGTGGTCAGATTTCCACACTGAATACTTGTGGTCTCACACTTGCTAATTATAGCGGAATTAAACATAATAATATAAATCAATTAAGAAGTATGTACTATCAATTATATTGTTTATACAAGTGCTCTCCCAAAAATGATTAAATTTTATGTATGTATAAATGGATATATGTTTTAAACTTAAGGTTAGGATCTAATTCGTTCGGTAATATAAATATGTATAAAAATAATTATACACCTTACCGTAAATACTCCAATTTTCTTGCCATATTTCAAGTAAGCAATATATTACTTGTTGTTAAATGTTAGACTTACACAACGAGAAATTATAGGATTAGTATTCTGGAATGGCAACGCATGAGTGTTATCACGGGGGTCACGTGATAACGTGATGTAAGTACTGTTTACATACAAACATATGGCAAAATTAGGCCTGTTCTATAAAACAATTTGCAGATTTTGCCAAGCAGAGGAGGAAACGCCACTACACTATATAGTTGTGGCGCACTCGTGCATAAACGAAATATCTCCTTTGGAAAGTATACACTCTATGCTGGTCGCAGTGCTATAGGTCTGACAATTGCCCTAAAAAACTTAATTAATAAAAAAAAAAGTGCTGTTTATGTATATACATAAATCGCCTATATAGGCAACGGTTACCACTTACCATCACGTGATCCATCGGCTTGTTTGCCGTTCTAATTATAAAAAAAATATATTAATTAGTTTAATTATATTAAATTACTGATTGAGCTTATCGGTACAATTTTCAACTAGAATTTAGTGTTTAAAATTTTAAAAACTTTAAAATTATAATATGTATGATGTTAATAGTGAAGTAATATTAATTAATAGATAATATAGCACATGCTTAATATGAAAAATGCATAAAAAAAGTTTGGAAAATAATTTTTATTGTCTTAAATTTAATGTTTACTTTGTACATGTTCTTTATTATTAAGCCTGAGAATTAACGAGTGTGCTATAGCTGTCTCTTTTTATATACTATTGCAAGCACAAAATATATATATATAACTATTTGATTTTGAAACATTTTTTTTACTCATAATATACATTTATTTATTTATATCATCTGGTAACGATGTACATTGGAAGAAATATGTTTGATGATGAATTCAGAGCATTGATCGTTGCTTAGTCTTCAGGTTCAGGACTTAGAGGCGGGGAGGTTCTGAGTGTAGTTCGACCTGATATATACCAATCAATTAACTATCCTCCCCATTACATATTGGTTAGTGTATACGGTGCTATATGATTTATACCTAAGTGATTAGCTCTTCTCAATATTTAAAGCTAGAGTTTGTCTTTTGATTTGAATTAGATATTTAGCTTTCTTATTGAAATAAGACTAATGAATCTATGCAGTGCAACGGCTAAAATCAATATAAATATTACAAAGAGGTAAAGTTTGTGAGGTTGTATTTCTCTTGATCTACTGAATCAATTTTGAAAATTCTTTCACAAATACATAGGTAAGTTATCTATGAGTGTCGTAGACTATGTAACACCACGCTACGACCAATAGGAGCGGAACTGCTAGGTAAAATGTTGCATAAACGGTGAAAATTGAAGAGCAGAACTTGCATGGATCAGCTCGTTGCTTTATAAGACATTTAATAGTTTTATAAATAAAAAGGTATGTTTATAGTATTCAAAGTTTTTATCATCAATAAACTAATTCAACTATAATTACACAAATGACCTTCAATTGTTTTATAAAGAGATTTATCGCATTCAAGTTTATGGGCTGGATCTGGATTATCTTTATATATATTTAAATAAAATATCAAAGCAAACGTTTATCTAATTTAATTTTATATGAGACAAGTTTACAATATATTTATGTACGTATACAGCCATAAGTTTTCTACTAGCAACACTACAAGTTTCTTAGTTCAATATTTTAGTTTAAAACTTAGGCTTTGCCTGATATAATTGTATGACTATTTATTTATAAATTACTGTACTTTTTGAATCGTTTGTTAATTATTCTATATAGGATTTACTTCCACTTTATAAAGTATTATAATTAAATGTTTCTAAATCTTCATGTATTTTTACTCTACCATATGAATGTTCTACAATGTACGCTCTAGTTTTTGGATTGTAATATGTAATATATATAATATATGTACATATATGTGATTAAAAATGGCACTGTATTTACAAATTTTTCTTATCATTTACAGTAAGCTCTACCTGCCATGTTTGATTCAAATATACTCAGCGAAAGCGTGTGCTAATTATTGTGTGAACTGCAACGACGCCAGTTTATAATGCTTATGACTATCTCATAAGTGATTTCAGTCGTGACTATATAAAAAATGAAGGTTTTTCAGTCTATAGGTGAAATTTATAAGTCATTGACAATTTTATTCATCTGGATAAGATAATTATTGTTTGGCGTTTTATATTTATTACTTATCATATATTTAAAAAATCTTTTTAAGTATAGGAACCTATAAATAATTTTTCAGCAATGATTTATAGTTATTGCCTACTAATTCTATTGAGTTTGCGACTAGGTGGCGCTGTTTATACGAAAGTAACGTGTTTGATAAATCTAGTCAAGTCATTTAATCGCTGTCTGACAAAATAAACTTATATATATATAACTAATTGATTCTTTTCTTACTATAAGGGTAACGTGTCATTTTTAATCTGTTTTTGTAGAAATTTGGATGTTTTTATGTATTTTATCTATGTACCTATACATGTGTGTTATTATACTGTAGCAAATAAATATCTGTGTTTTATTTGTCCTAATATAATAGAGCATAATTCACACAAATTATCTATACATCTATACATACAAATAAAATTGAAGTGTCTGTAATATTGAAATTACCGTTTTTTACTATATACATATGAATGTAAATACGGTACATAGGTACAGCAATAAAAAATTTTTTCATTTTTTTCTGTCAGTCTGTCTGTTTGTTCCGGCTAATCTCTGAAATGGCTGGACCGATTTAGACGGGACTTTTTTTTGGCAGGTAGCTGATGTAATAAGGAGTAACTTAGGCTACTTGTATTTTAGAAACATTCTTTAATTTTAGAAAAATAAAGTTATTCCACAAGGACGAAGTCGCGGGAACAGTTAGTAGTGTAATAAATTAGAAATCACACAAATATAATTATGTAATATACATTGGGTACTTATGGTCATAGAAGATCTGTAATTTTTTCTACAAAAATATCCTATTTTTATGTTTCCAATGAAATACTTTTTGTGTTTCCAATGAAATACGTCTATGCGCTGCAAGGAACTCCCAAGGTTCCCCAACTCGCTAATTCCAAGCTAAGAGACAAATAAACGCCTTCCATTCTCTCTTAAAAGCAATAAGGACCAGGCCGTTGGAGCTGTTATCTTTACCCATCCACAAAGCCTATCATTAACATATAAATAATAATAATCTCAAGACAATTCACACAGCGCCATCTAGACCCAAGTTAAACTAGCTAAAGCTTGTGTTAGATAACAGATACAAATACATATTATGGGTACTAGATAACTGTTACAAATACATAGATATTCTTTTTTCGTAAATCAAACATATTATACATAGAAAACACCTAGACCGAATACAATTGTTTGTGCCGTGCGAGGAATCGAACCCGCGACCATAGGACGTAAAGCGTTGTGCTAAACCGCTACAACATCGAGGTCGTCATCGTAATAATGTAACATAATATATTTAAAGTGGCTACTCATCGTCAACTTTACAAAACTATCTCAAGAGCTACCAAAGAGAAATCACATACTCCCAGTACCTATGCAACCGTTATTAATTTCAACTAAGTAATTTTATAGCTTACTTAACAATATCTGAAACTTGGTGAATTGATCGCTAACTTTGTAAATTAATGCCTCAATTTATTGGCTACCAAGTATCGCATATCATACCAGTATATATTATGGACATGCGAAAGGTATGCAACGCATGTGAGCCATTTCAGTTATATATATAATTTTATTAAAATATGCAATAAATTATAATAAATAATGTAACATCTACGAATACCGATAAACCGCGCTAAGATAAAAATTAAATGCGGGACAGTACAAAGATTTCTGATTATAGATGCATACATATATATATATATATATATATATATATAATGGCATTCGGTAATCTTATACTTTAACACACCTACCGATGGTACGGTTACATTCTCGGACAGTACAAAGATTACATTCATGACCATCACTCTTTAAATTAGTTTAAGTATTTATTAATTGTATACAGAGCTTGTCTCTGCTTAACCTGGGACTAGATGGCGCTGTGTGTGTGTTTTTTTATGGATCATAATGGAATGGTTTACCCGCCTGCGGTAACGGTTTACGCTGGCGGGGCACCAATGGATGATAAGATGATCATGAGGTCAGGTCAGTTAGCTCATCGTGGCAAATTCACTAAGAATTTATCACCAGGGAAAACGCGTGCAGGTCAACCTGACATTGAGATGGTACATTGCTAGCAATTGTGTTAATGTTATTGTTAATGGTGTTGTTGCTTAATATAAAAATCGTTTATTAGGTACAAGTTTTAGGTCAACCAGGGGGAATTCAAAACAGGCTTCAAGTGTAAAATTAATTCAACTGACTTAAAAAAAAATCTATTTAAATATATCTATTAGTATAATTGTAATTATTGTAATATATTAGCGAAATGTTGTTAAGAAATAAAAATCCGTGAGCTTGTCATAAATATGTATTTATTTAAAACATTACAATAGTCTTATATTTATAAAATGAAATGCCACAAAATGTTGACAACAAGATTATTAATTACACCTTATATCTATAATACTTTCAGCAATAAGTACATTCCTCATAAATGTAGACTAAACAATGTTAACTATTAAATTTGGAGAGAGAGGTTTACAATTTCATATCGCAGTGTACCGGATATCCTACACTCAGACATTTAAAACAACACCGAGCTTACCTAAGAAAGGAACTTTAAATTTTTTTTTGGACGAAGTAAAACTTAATTTATTTCACATTATAAAACAAAACGAAAAGCAAATTGCGCAAATGTATTCAAGCCACGTCGCTGCGTTTCGGTTGCGGTTTCGTTGCGTGTACGCGGCGGGCGCGCAGCGGTTGAGGGACGCGTCAGCGCCGGCGACCGAAACGGAGGAACGAGTGTACGACGTCCTGTCTCTTCATACCGGTGTCGAGCAGCTGTGGGTAATCGCGGACTAGAGCTGGAAAACATAAATATTATTGTATAGGCTTTCGTTTAGTCCATATCAACCTTGTAAGAAATTAGAATTAAAATAATAGTTCTGACATTCTAAATTAAAAGGCGACAACTAGTTTTAATAATTACAACATTCACCTTGGTATTCAGGGACCTGTTCCCCTGCAGCCTCAGCATACAACTCGAGGAAGGTGTTAAGAGCTTGGCAGAACCGTGCCGCGCGTGGGTCGCCCTCCGCTGCGTCCGCACAAAGCGGCGCAGGCGCTGACAGCGCACCCAACACGCACCACGACACTACCAGGCATACTACCGCCACACGTGATGAGTCTCTGTTGACAAGAAAAACCGACGCGTGAGAGAACCGACCGATATTGTATGAGCAACGTGTTAGACATTTTTTTTATGGGTGATAATGGAATAATCTACCTTGGTATGGTACTCTTTACGAACACGCAGAGAAAGAATATTAGACATCGACACAACATTGTTACCGTAAGCACAACCTTCTACTACCTATATCTTGTCATTCTATAAAACAAAGTCTGTTCGAGAATATCTTTTAAATTACCCAACAGATTTTAATGCACTTTTCATCAATAGGTAGAGTGATTCAAGAGGAAGGTTTATATGCGTATTATAGTATAGAACAAACCGAGAAATTTAAAGATTTGTAATGTCCCTGCCAAACCAAAATGGGTCGCTAGATTAGTAATAAATAGAATTTCAAATAAGTACCACCAACTGGTATGTACTGCTGTAACTAGGTATACTCGTATCTGGAGTTACCTTATGTATTCAGCTGTTAAATGTAGGTACTTTACTAACTAAACGATTATTTAAATGAACGTGCATGGCAGTTGTTGCAAATACAATTTAACTACAATTAATGTTTTAGATAATTATTACTCTTAGAAAAAATGCAATCTGAATATATATAAATTGACTTATATGTTTTTTCACGTTATCTAGCGACACATTCGGCTTTAGAATAAGTATACGTCACAGCAGTAGTTAACCATGTACGAGATTGTCGTTTAATGTATGACACACCTAAATAAGTAAATAATGTTGACAAAAAAATACAAATTGAGTTTATTGTTAATAAACGAGCAGTATAAATTGATAAGGACTTTCTCAATTCTTACCTACTGATTATTTATGATAAGCACTAATACTGATAATTGAATAAGATTGATTTTTGCGTAATATTTTTGAGATCAAGGAAACACGTCTACTCTGTAATGAATTTATTTGGAACTAACAGGCACTCTAGACTAAACTGGACGGTATGGAAAAAACATATCAATATAAAAAATATCCTACAGGAATAAATTATTTTTGATTCGATTTAGAATCAACGTTATAAAGTATATCATAAACCCTATTCCGTAAATTATCTGTAATTTTGAAAAAACATTACAAAAATAAGTTCCAATAACAAAGACGTAAATCCTTTTATTAAGTATTTCTTAAAGAAAATAAATAACAGCATGATATTAAACGTCGCTATGTTTTTATTCGATGCCGCGGAAAAAGCCACTGGTGCGGTCAAAATTTAGGTTAAGAGGAAATAAAACTTCCTCCGCTCAGTGGACCTTACGGGAATATAGACAAAATGTACTTTTCTTTTACAACTACGACGGTAATCAGCCATAGAGATGATGTACTATAAGCATATATACCATTAGATGTAAGATGGCAGTTCTTACAGAGGTATAGAATTTGTGTCACTAGATGACCAGACCTCTATATCACCTCTTTTAGCCGCCAACCAGTTTTGTAAGACGTGTTTCAGTTGAAGAGTGCTATTAATAATAATATAAACTACCAAAAGCGGTGAAAATGAAGCATATCGATAATAATAATCATCATTTATTAGGTATTATCGATTAGGCAGTGAAATTATAGATAGAGCAAGGAGGCATGACATCTATATCCGGGGGGAAAGAGGATTGTTAGTAATGTGGACTAATGACCCCATTGCAGGCAATGTACCATGTCAGGTCAAACTACGTTTATAATATTATGAATGTTATTAACTTGTTATATGTTTGCTGTGATTCTTTTATATGCGAACCGCGTGGAGGTACCACGCGGTTCTCCCTGAAAACCGTAGTAAGAAAAGAGAACGAAAAATATCTAGCGCATATAAAACAATCACAGCAAACATATACCAATTTAATAACATTCATAATATTATAAACGTAGTTTTATAATTAATTATTTAAGAAATACAGCTGCGACTAAATATTTACTAGCGGTAAAGCTTTGTGTCCAGACTGTAATGCCCAAATGCTGATTTTCAGTGTAACCAGTGGGAGTAGTAGTGATAAATTGCTGGTGAGTTTTTCACGATGTACTAACTGACCGGACCTTATGTTCCTCCTAGCATTCTCCACCACCAGTGTATAGATACCGTTAGAGCCTGCGAGAGGATGGTGCTCTGTCGGTGCTATGTCATGTACACATTAACATCCATTAAAAAAAACATTTAAATTCTCATGAAACGCCTGAAATGCCTCCGGCAACGCTTATGTTCCGAGCATCACATAATAGATGCTATTTATCTATACAGACGGTTGTTTTTTATTGATATTGTATCTACATAAAAAAGGAATATTTTTCTACACTAAAAAGATTTTATTCCGAGCGAAGCAAGGATGGTCGCTAGTATGTAATAAGTACTTTGGAGTTCAGTCACAACCTAGTACTTAATAGCTTTCGTGAATTGTCCAGGATCATTATTATTATTTACTTAAATTGTTTAGCAATTTGAGAGGAGTAAGAATAACAAAAAACAAATTAGAGGGTCACAAAAAAACCGTGTCGCCGCGGTGCTCAACTTGAAGAGGGTCCAAAGCATTTTAATTGACCCACTTCCATTACATCTGGATAATGTTCACAAAGACATTCTGTGACACAGTTTACAATTAATTAATCAAATACATCTGTATATTTACATGAATGTCAGGACTAAATTTTAATTTAAATATATATTTATATAAGCTGGCTGTGCCCGCGATTTCACCCTCGTTAAATTTATTTTGATGCATAAGCTATATTACTGTAAAGTTTCATCAAAATCCGTTCAGTAGTTTTTGCGTGAAAGAGTAACAAACATCCTTGGGGGGAAGGGGATTTTTAGTAATGTGGATTGATAACCCCATTGCTAGCAATGTACCATGTCAGGTCGACCTCCACGCGGTTCCCCCTGAAAACCATCGTGATAAATTCCTGGTGAATTTGTCACGATGGGCTAACTGACCTGACCTCATGCTCATCTTATCATCCTCCACTGGTGCCCCGTCAGCGTAAACCGTTAGCGCAGGCGGGTGCTCCATTCTATTATCAACCCTCAAAAAAAAAAAAAGTAACAAACATCCATACTTTCAAACTTTCGCATTTATGACAATATTAAGATATACTTATTCAACAAAATGTAGATATGTCAAATGTTATGCTACAGTACAAACAGATACAACTATGAATGAATATAAATAATAATAATCTCAGGACAATTCACACAGCGCCATCTAGACCCAAGTTAAGCTAGCTAAAGCTTGTGTTATGGGTACTAGATAACTGATACAAATACATAGATATTTTTTTTTTTTTTGTAAATACATACATATTATATATAGAAAACACCCAGACCGATACAAACAATCATACTCATGAATACAAATGTTTGTGCCGTGCGAGGAATCGAACCCGCGACCATCGGTCGTAAAGCGGTGTACTAGACCGCTGGACCACCGTGGTCGTCAAATGGTTGTATTTGATTGAAATCGAACCAATGTAGTTTACAAAACACCTAAACCACCGAATTTGTAAACAAATTTTTGTCTTATTTACCCTTTATTATCACTTAAATAAAATGAAAAAAAGAAGCATTATGTTGTCTGTGGAATAAATATGTTTTACTCGTATCCAGTAAGCAAATAATCACTACGTCTTCTCTTACATAGAGTTAGTATTGCCTGGCACTAGATAACATCGTCTACCGTCTCTTTGGTACTCGCATTACTTCACTAACAATGTTAAAGTAACGTACACAAAGGTATATGTTATTCTACTTTGATTCGCATTATGTGATATCTTATGTATTATTCTAGAGCGAAAATACAATCTTTTCACCATTTCTTTTCATTCCCAACATTTTCTAAATAATAAAGATGGAATACAGTCATTTCTTCTTAGCTAGCACTCCGAACTGACAGTAGAATTGACATACCATAAAAGTCTGTAATGGTCCTATATGAATAGAGATATTTTGTATTGATTTGATTTGATTACAACACAAATTAAATCAAAGATGAGAAACGAAATAAGTATTAAATAAATATTAATACAAACTTTGCGAGAGTCATATTTACACTAGGATAAATCTTCTTTAAAGATAGAAGATTCATAAAGATGAAAGAGGCTTCTGTTTACACATATCATTCCTAAAATAATTGGAGACGGCATTTTAAACGTGGAATGGAGTATGCCGTATGGCTAAACAATGTTTGCCGGATCAGCTAGTAAAGTATCTACACTAATATTATAAAGCTGAAGAGTTTGTTTGTTTGATCGTGCTAATTTCAGGAACTGTTGGTTCGAATTGAAAAAATCATTCTCCGTTGGATAGTCCATTTGATGAGGAAGGCTTTAAGCTATATAACAATACGCTACGATCAATAGGAGCGGAGCTACAATGAAAACTATTGCAAAAGGTGGGGAATGAAACGCAGTCGAGGTTGCGTGGGTCAGCTAGTATGATAATACAATGAGAAACTACTAACGAGTACGAACTAGTTGGTAATATTAGACAAATTATTTATCTGTGACTACACATGCCGCTAGAACACAAAGTATAATATCGGATTTACATATATATTTCATTATAACACTTGGTATATGCTACCCTAACGCCTACGTAACAGAAAATATAAAAAGCAATAAGTATCGCATTACACGATTGTGGATTTCCAATAAATACCCTTTAGTGATAGCCCCAAATTCCAATGAGTATTGTTTTTATTGTGGCTTAGAAATCCGAGATACTTATTACCATACACAGTACATATATTTACGATTCGGCATGTATATACATATCTTATATATAAAATTCTCGTGTCACAGTTTTCGTTCCTATACTCCTCCGAAACGGCTTGACCGATTCTCATGAAATTTTGTGAGCGTATTGAGTAGGTCTGAGAATCGGCCAACATCTATTTTTCATCCCCCTAAATGCTAGGGGTAGTCCACCCCTAAATTTTTTTTTATTTTAAGGCAAAACAACGTTTGCTGGGACAGCTAGTATATATATATACTAGCTATGCCCTCGACTTCGTCCGCTTTAAACAATAAAAATAATAATCTCAGAACAATACACACAAGATCATCTAGACCCAAGTTAAGCTTGTGTCATGGGTACTAAATAACTAATACAAATACATAGATTTTTTTCATCCATACATATATATTATACGTAGAAAATACCCAGACCGACATAAACAATCATACTCATGAATACAAAATATTGTGCCGTGCGAGGAATCCAAACCTGCGACCATCGAAAGTAAGGCGGTGTGCTAAAACTCTAGATCACCGAGGCCGTCAAAATAGTAATTTTAATAAAATAAAGAAAAAAATATTGAATAATCTAACCCAAAAAAGCCAAAGAACGATTTTTTCGTTCAAACTTAAAAAATGACGAATTTCCATACAAGCTTTCATCCACTATTTTATTCAACCCCCTTAAGGGTAGAATTTGTACAAACTTTGAATGACATATTCATTTAGATTTAATCAACAGCCTAAAAAATAAGTTTTAAGCTGATAGCTTTAAAAATTACGATATGGAAGTATTTCAACCTTTCATCTTCCATTTCAACCCCTTAGAACCCTTTCTCGCGTTAAAGATATAAAATAAAAGCCATAAAAAAGTATATACAGTATCCACTTACATCAAAAACTTAATTTAATAAATATGAGCATTATAAAAAACTATTTTTAAATAGATATATATACTTGTACCTAAAATGAACAACTCTTTATATTATAACCCTTAGTAGAACCACGCAGAACTATGTAATATTATATAATCTATGCTCCAACTACAATTTACAGCAAGCTACCCAATTCGGTCATTCATAAAAACAAACTTTCCACTAAACATTTTCAGTATCGAAAACTATTTAAAATTTTAAATCGATAACACTTTTAAAGTATAACATTGTTACCAGAATATACGTTTATTTCCAGAAATATATACAATGATTTTTAAAGATACAATTATTATGTCCGTATATTTTGTTGTCCTTTGGCCTCATGTTTTTGCGATTCATTTTTTCATACGAAACATGATTTTATATGTCCCTCTCTCTGTGAGATAATGGTTTATTGGATAATATAGCAGGCAGCCAGCGTCAAAGCCTTCACAAACAACAGATAATGCGAGAGGGAGCCGATGTAAGCTCTTTGAAGTTGATAAGTCGGAATTCAAACTTCGTAAACAGCTATAAATGGGTGTTATTTTGAAAATAATATCCATTTTATTATAAAGATCACCATATTGTTTGGCTGTTGAATGCTATGCATATACATATATATACTTATAAATAATAGCTATATACTCTAATCTTTAAATTTATCTTTTCATAATATATGAGCTACCCACCCCAGCTTCGCACGGGTGTTCATGTATTATAGGTACATATATAAGTATAAAATATTTAAGCAAACAGACAGCGAAAGTGACTTTCTTTTTATACTATTTAAAGATGGTGTGTTTTAAAATCTTTATTGAACTAATGTTCTAAATACAAAATTTATTAGAATTTTTTAGTAATCTTAAACAGAAAAAATAAATATAGTTTTTATTTTGTGTGGTCAACTATGTGGCCAGTACGTTACTATTAGAAACAATGGTTACATTTTATTTATTAATTTATATATATATATATACTTTATGCAATAGATACAGAAAAATATTAATTAATATAAAAATACAATCACAATACACTAATAACATATTATCAATTGTTAATTGATATTTAATACTTGTAATTTGTGTCAACGTAATTTAATTTATTGTTGTGATAATTGTCTAGAGTAATATATATTAGCTGCGACTGCGACTTCGTCCGCGTAAAATGACGATACTTCCATATAACCTTTCATATCACCTTTCAACCCCTTGCAACACTTTTTTCGCATTAAAAAGTAGCCTATGTCCTTTGTCAGGGTCTAGACTATCTGTGTACCAAATTTCATTTAAATCGGTTCAGACAGACAGAGTTACTTTGGCATTTATAATATTAGTAAGGATAAGGAAGTAAGGATATACTTATTTATTTCTTCTCTCCTCTATCTATTGCGAGGCTTACTCTGTCTCATGATGAATACGGACATTTTACTATACATTATTTATATTGTTAACCGGGTCTTAACACGAATAATTTTAATGCAAAGAAAAGTATTTACCACACTCGACGTTTGCACTAGGTTGCACTAGCCGTGGTCACGAGCTGACTCGAGTAACAGCGATATAAAGTCGAGAAAGGTAAACGAATAATTTTATGGTAAATAACTTTATTTACCATAAAATTATTCGTGTTAAGACCCGATTAACAATATAAATAACGGAAAGCTTAGCTACAATCAGAGAAACTATAGAATACGGAACTATAACCCTCAAGAATGAGGGTTCATACCACGTTCATCACATAATAACGTGATGACCATGGTGCTGGTCATATATATACAGGGCGGACACCACTGACCATCAGGTGGGGAAAAAGTAAGTTTTAAAACAATATTAAAATAATCACGTAAGTAATACCAGAGATAACATAATATTGCATAGTAATACTGTATTTCTACAATGATAAATGAATGTTGGACAGCGCATTCGTTACAATGGATTTGCATTTATCGGGAGATCGCGAGGGATTATTGCTTATACACCTAAGTATGTTATTTTTTGCGTCGCTATATGAATATGAAAAACACTAATTGAATACAGATTATCTTTTTGTATTGTATATTATTTATAATGGGAGTCAGTGTTGAAGATGTATTGTAAAATTTATTTTATTATTCCCACTCACCTCTCCTGTCCTCTCAGTTTTTCTATCATCATCTAGTTCCAAACTAAGCAGAGCTTGTGTTATGTTATTACACAACTGATACACATAATATATAATGTAGAGAAAACACCCAGACCGATACAAAAGAATCGTACTCATGAATACAAATATTTGCTCCGTGCGAGGAATCGAACTCGCGACCGTCGGAAATACAGAGGCGTGCAAAACCGCTAGACCACGGAGACTGTATATATTATTTGCAGGAATTATAAATTAGATGTATTTATTTGAGATGTTTAATCTCATGTATAGTTTTAATAATCGGATTTCATATTTATATTGGTGGTAAAAATCGTATGTTCGTTTGCTAATGACATCTGCTATCATATCTTGAGAACGATGTATTTTATATAGAACTAGTGGCCCGCCTAGTCTTTGCCCGGAAGATAAAAGCTTTGCTTTTGTTTTCCAAAATTTACCAATTTTCTGCACAACAATTTTCAACGAACAAACTTTTTGTTTAAAACAAACTTTCTAGAAATAATTATAAAACAATAAAAACAAAGATGATAAAATGCAATCTGTAAAGTCGTTCTCAAGTTATGGCGAAATTAAAGGAAGTAGGAATAACACTTGTTTACATAGCATCAAATGAAGGCGCTTTCACTGTCTGTTCGATTAGATCTTTTAAATTACGCAACGGATTTTAAGCCATTTTTAGCAATAGATAGAGTGATTCAAGAGTAATATTTATATGTATGATACATATACACCCGTGCGTAGTCGGGGCGGGTAACTAGTACTATATAATGATTTATATAATAGAATTAATCACTACAAAACAGGCATTAATTCTATGCGGACGACGTCATGGGTAAATGCTAGCTGATACATAAACATATGCCGATCATGAATCACTATTTATAAAATTCGTAAAAACTACCATAACTATTTTTTTTTTCATAAACAAGGCATGACAGGGCTCATGTGTCATACAGTTTAAGAGGAAACGAGACGAAACATAACCGGTTACTGGATTTCGAGTTTGCTGGTTACTCACATACATGACCATATTCGAATACTGAGTTCGTTTTTCGTTACTAAAAAACTAAATGATTTGTAATTAAACTCATTTTAAGTTGCTGCAAGCAACAAATTGAATATTTTAATAATAATAATAATACCTAATTTAAAATAAAATAATAATAATAATCTCTTTATTGTGCACATAGAAGGAATACAATAAGAAAAAAAACAATAAATAGAAAATCATGAACAAAAGGCGGTCTTATCGCTATAAGCAATTTCTTACAGACAACCTGCTAACAAGCAATAGTAATAATACTAAAGTACATAGAAGAGGTAGATGGCACACACAAGACACTATAATTATCAAACGAATTAATAGACATCATATATATATATATAAATACATGCATAATACAACATATTGGAAGATTTCAGAGTTAAATAGGAAAAAATGAGCTATGACAGATTAATTATTTTTAAATAAAAAATAAAACTGTATAAATGCTGAGTGGAAGTCACATTCAGCAGTACCAATAAGTTATAACTTTGAAGCTATATAAACAAACAATATTGTAAACTCAACTGATACTCATGTAATCTTACTAATATTATAGATATGAAAGTTTCCGAATGTGGATGTATGTTTACTTGGCTCGAAAACACTCCGAAATGACAGTAGATTTGACATAAGAGTCTGTAATAAACCTACATGAGTAATAATTTGATTTTGATTGTGAGATTAAATAATAATTATTATAAATCGTTATTAGCATATAATGAAATTTTTTGGCACTATGCATTCATATCACGGCTTCTTTACCATGAATTACAATAGGAAACCTATTATATGTGCATATTACCGCAAATGGCAAGATGTCTGATGTCCTACATTGCTGTAATCCAGATAAAATGGAAGGAAAGTTATTGATGTACGACAGAATAGATATTTTTTTGAAGACCCAATAATAAAATGTAAATAAAAATAATCTTTATTCAAATAAACTTTGTGTAAGCACTTGATTATGTTTTTTTTATTCTACAACTAATTCGGAACGCAAACTTATCACAAGAAGAATAAGCAACAAATTGGCCTGCTGCTCTTTTAAAGAGGCATGTGGCAACGAACATAGAAACACTCATTATTTGCGCCATCAGATAAAATTGTCAGTAACTATTTTTTATACAAAAACATTATTATACCTAATCTATAAACTCTTCAATTTTGTAATAAGCTTTTATATAAAGAAAGTGTAAAGAAAAGTTAAGTGTAAAAAAAAAGAAAGTGAAAGTGTGTGTTTATACGATATTTTAATATTTTTTCGAACAGATTGTTTTTTCTTTTTAATCTTTTTTCTGGCAATTTGCAACCCTACGTAATTACCGTAAAACGAATTACTTACTTAAGTTAAATGGCATTTATGTAAAACTAGTTTGTTATTATTGCGTCAGTAGTTTAATCGCTAACTTTTTTGATATTGTCAATTGACATTTTGCAATTGCAAATTGTATTGTTAAAAATAGTATTTCATTCACTTTTATTTTAATAAATTAAATTAAGAACAATGCTGCCAAGTCATAAGATTTCTATGTAACACTCTATTGTAGGTATCTATTTTAATGACATTTTTTGTCAATATGTTTTGGGTGTTAGTTGCTCAATGACATTAAAAGTTCTGAGTAAAACGCAGATAGTCATTATTCTAGGCCATACATTAAACAGTTTTATTCTAATTTATGCAGACACATGCGCGGTATATAACGAATATATAATTTATATAACAATGTCTCCGACCCCTCTCCATACAAAACCTGCTACCATGAATATTTTCTACAACAACTGATTAAACTTGACGAAATTTTGTCCATAGGATATCAATTAATAGCAACTAATATCAACATGTTACACAAGTCAGATTTTCTTAAATTTGTTCTAGAATCCTTTTTACACAAAAAAAGATTTTCACTTTTTTTTTTATTTTTATGATGTCATGGATTGGTTTTGAGAATGAGATAAATAATTTTTATTTTTATGATGTCATGGATTGGTTTTGAGAATGAGATAAATAAAGATCAAATTATTTATCTCATTCTCAAAACCAATTCAAGATATCATAAAAATTAAAAAAAAAGTGTAAAACATTGGAATTATAATTAAATTTCAATAACGATAAACATATCATATTTACTGTAATAATAGAGTAAGTCAAGTAGAGCGGAACATAAATATTTATGGCAAAATTTCGTTTGAAAATTTACCGTGAATATTTACGCTATCGCGGTTAGTTGAAGGAAGACGCAAGGACTCTGAATAGAGACATTACGAGTGCATAATACCTACATCGTTATTTTATTGCGTGGACATACTCCCCGTATTTATTTTCGAAAAATATATCCCAATTATTGTCACGAAATTTTGCTTACATGACATACTTATTTAATAAAAAAAGGCTGCTATAAAATCTTTTAAAATATAATCTTTAATCTAGTCGTATGGACGAATCCGCATATATATCTAGTCAATGAACATTAAATGAACACGCGACGACACGTTTCTGGAACGCAAATGAGAACATATTAACCATTCAGTATGTATTTTTGTCAACACAATTTGTTCCCACGAGAGTTCATAACAAGAGGAAATTAACGCCGCAGGTTTCGGCAAACACGACGATGTCTTGTTTAAATCATAATTGATTCTGTGGGAAGACATATTGATATTTTTATGTTTTACTGACACAGAATGCTGTTTTATGCTACTTTATAATTGTAAATAAGCTGACAGCCCAATATGTGAGGGGAGGGGGGGCACAAGGAAGCGGCCGTTCTCGTAATCCTGGAGTGCAAAACGACTCACAAAACACCTATTAGACCTAACTAGGCAAAACCTTAAAATAATGATAGAAACAATAACGGGCCACTGTCCCTTAAACAAACACTTGTACACAATAGGTGCTACTTCGGAACGGTGAGGTCGCTCCGTGAAACCTGTGAAGAAACCAGGAGGTTTCTGGGCTTCTGGCTAGCTTGGCTGGCTACTTTAGTAGTGTCTCAACGGCCCAAATGAGAGGCTAATTGCAGAGAATAGAGTCCATATTACATTATATAGGGGGGAAGGAGATTGCTAGTGATGTGGACCAATAACCCCATTGCTAACAGTATATCAGATTGACCTCCACGCAGTTTCCCCTGGAAACTATCGTAGATAGACAGACACGTTTTAGTGTTTATAATATTGATAAGTTTTAATAAGTGTAACTCAACAATTGTGGGGGAATGGGATTGTCAGTAATGTGGATTATAAGCACATTCAAATGAAATTCAAAAATCATTTATTCATGTAGGACATTTTAGCCGCTTATGAACGTCAAATATTTTATATTATATTTTTTCCCTATCGTCCAGTTCAGCATATAAATCTAATTGAGAAGAACTGACAAGAAACTTAATAGAATTACTTTTTTTTAAAGCCATTTTATTTAAAATATATCTAAAGTTAAATTTTCATTTAAAATATATCTATTGCCATGTACACTCAAGTAATTGTTTAGTGAGTAATATTGTAGCAATGTACCATGTCTGTTTGACCAGTGTTGTGGAAACCATCATGACAAACTCATGTTAAATTTACCACGATGGACTGACCTTTTTTTTTTTTTATAACACACGGGACAAACGAGCATGCGGCTCACCTGATGGTAAGTGATTACCGCCGCCCATGACACCCGCAATACCATGGGAATTGCAAGTACGTTGTCGGCCTTTTAAAAAGGAATAAGCTCTTTTCTTGAAGGTTTCAATATCGTATCGGTTCGGAAATACCATTGCTGGAAGGTGATTCCACAATGTGGTTGAAACTGATCTCATGCTTATCTTATCATCTTTAGCACCGCTAGCGTATACCGTTAGCGCAGGCGGGTGCACCATTCCGTTAGCACTCATCAGAACTCAAAAATTGTATACAAAAAATAAATAAAGTCTTAAAAAGGGGAAAGTCCAGTGTATAACGTAAGCAACCGAGTTTTCAGAACACCCGGAACTTTAAAAATGAATATTTGATAAACTAATCTAAATATATATAACTCAAAGGTGACTGACGTAGTGATCTATCAACGCACAGCCCAAATCACTGGACGGATCGGGCTGAAATTTGGCATGCAGGTAGATATTATGACGTAGGCATCCGCTAAGAAAAGATTTTGATTAATTCTACCCCCAAGGGGACGAAAGTTTGTATGAAACTTTGTCAATTTTAAACTTTCCATGCATAAAGCTACTGTGACGTAGGCATCCCCTAAGAAAGGATTTTGATAAATTCCACCCCTAAGGGCATAAATTAACACGAGCGAAGCCGCGGGCAAAAGCTAGTATTTCCATAAATTCAAATGCACTCATATATGACGTATACTGCCTTCAACTTGAACCCGGTTTTGGGTAAAACCAAAGGTCTTCGGGGTTTTTACCTGACCGTTAGTATGTTTATCACCTTAGACGATAACTTTCTCTCTATATGTTAATATAAAGTATCTGTGACTTAGTTGTCTTGATGTTTTGTCACATATTTATTGAATTTACAAATATTTCTAAAATGTCTTCATGTTTTGTAACCATTCTGGTTTAATTCATAAACGTTTCCGAAGATATACTCTCGATACTTGTAACTGGGTGAAAGAGTAATATATTAATAAATGACTAGCTGTTATAGGCGTCTTCGCCCGCGTGGAACATAAATTTTATTCAAATGAATAAAATTTCTAAACTAAACTTTACGCCTTAACTTAACATTAGCTATCTGCGTCAAAATAGGTCAAGCCGTTTCAGAGATTAGCAAGAACAAACAGATATTATAAATAAAAAAATAAAATTATTTTTTTGATGTAAGTACCGTAGTAGATAAGTATATACTTCTAAATACATTTAGTGAAAAGCACAAAATCACATCGACTAACGATGTGATTTTGTGCTTAATATATGTGTAGTTAATATATGTAGATAATTGTTTGATGTGATAGCATTTTTAATGGTATTTTCCTATTTTTTTACCTGAGGTTTATTTTAAATATAAATAATTTACATTTCATTATTATGAATCGACAGATTTAAGAATAACATTCGAAAGTTCGTTAGTTTCATGACGATTTAGTCGATTTATTACTTAATATGAGTGTGTAACTTAGGTTTACTTATTTTGCAATAACGAGTACTTAATTTTTATAATAGAACCCGCAACCATCGGAAATAAAGTGATGTGCCAGACCACCTACGACGTTTCTTTCTAATATATCAGTTAAAATATCAGCTTCAACCCAAATCAGATAAACAATTATATAAATAATTAAATACTTACATAATATAAGACATTTATAAATATCACAATCCATAGAGAACAGCTAATAAATATATAAACGCGTTTATAATTTCACTGAACAATTAATCATTTTAAATTTAGAATGTGCACAAAAGAAAGTAGTGATGTACTCGTCTATTCTTAATGTTATCGAAACGAAGGTCACCGCACTTGTGATGCGCACACGCACATAACGATCACTGGATGCTGCGTCGGGATACTCATTAATTTATCTCTTCGGTTGCCTCTAGGGATGCGTCGAAATAATTTGCGAAGAGATTCTCACGAAATCGATTTGCGAACTGGTGAAATTACCGTCAATATAAATTGCGCAATACTGTCCGGCCGGTATCTGACGGACGAGAGGTATATTTTCGTGTAGTAATTTTGGCAACTCTTTGATAAAGTTATAGAAATATATCGAAGAAAATAAAATAATTTCTAAATATACTACGTGTAATAATTGGTTTTAATACAATAAATTTAAAATTAGCATTTTTTTATTTCCAAATATATAGGACTAATGTTACTTTAGTACAGCATATTTTGAATTTCCTGAACTTAATTATTATGTCTTTTAAATTTTATTTCGACTTTAAATTCTTAATAGTAATTCTAAGCATAGAGATAGATGTTTATACGATAATAATAATATCGATAAAATAAAAAAATATGTCAGCGATTTTTACTACGGCAACAGAAGTCAAAACAATACTTTAAGTACAGATAAAATAATATTATATACTTTAAGTTTTTCAACCTTTGACTATTTGGCCACGCACTAACATAAATAACAGTAACGGAAAAACTGCAGCCCGAATTGAATGCATTTTCTCTGATAGAGCAAACTTAAAATATAGGCTTCATGTTACCGCAGGAAAATATCGTATTACGTGCGAAGCAAGCATATTGAAAAATTGAACTTTCCAACAGCTGACGGGACTTGTCGGGTATCGAGTTATACTTATAAAACAAAGTTTCTCTTCGCGTCTAGCTGTTTCTCCTAAAATTCATTTATATATTACGAAATTTATGTATATAAATGTTATATATTATGAATCTGGAGAAATTCACAACTGTCCGTTAGAGATATATGAATGAATCAATGAAACTCTTTGTCCTCTCACAGAAAATACAGTTCCATACACAATTATGTCTTCTTCTTCTTTGTCGGTTCCTCAAGACTGAGCAATAATACTCTCCAAGCATTTCTATCTTGTGCTAAATGGACCGCCGATTGTATATTTTGTTTGATTGCTTCTCGTACAAGATCAGTCCAACGTGCAGGTGCCCTACCTCTGCCCCTTCTACCATCCACGTGGCCTAACATTATATTTTTTCCAAATTATCTGGTTTTCGGCGGGCCACGTGGCCGAAAAAAGTTAGCAGACGCTGGAAGCACATAGTAGAGAGACGGGTTCTGATACCCAGTTGTTTTATTATAAATTAGGTATGTATAAAACGATAAAAAATACAATAATAAACAAGACAAAGAGGTAACAATGGGCGGCCTTACCGCTAAAAAGCAATCTTTTCCTAAACAAACAAATATATACCTAAGTATATATTTGTAAAATGTGAGTAATTGTATCATTCATTAATAATTTTTAGAGCTGTACCTTTAACCATTTCTACTTTATCTTACTCTCGACTTAATTCGACATTTATACAATAAAACTGTAAAGGTCGAATTTTTGTACATAGGAAAAAAACGCCAAAAACCGAGTCGGAGGGATATTAGAAGTGAAATAGATGCGTCATCATTTAGATTTTTTTTTCAAATTTATCTATTTATTTGTATTCTCTGTCTATTTGTACTGGCTAATATTATATAAATTATGAAAAAATGGAATTTTACATCAATTATAATATGTCGATAATATTGATTGCAATCAAAGGACATCCCTAAAACATGCGTACGTGCGATATCACACGTAAGAATATGCATTGTATTCCCGATAATATTCATTATTCCTGTTCTAGATCTAGAGAATACTTATTATATACTAACGACTCGTCCCGGAGTCGCACGGATGCATTACAAATCTTTGAATTTCTCGGCTTGTTCTATACTATAGGTAAAACGTATGTATGAGTATAAATTCTTCTTGAATCACTCTATCTATTGCTGAAAACTGCACTAAAATCCGTAGCGTAATTTAGAAGATATAAGCGAACAGACAGGAGTTGTAAAGAAGAGAGCTATGTAAAGAAGAATAAACGATTTTTTTAAATATGTTATCATGGAATTCAATTACCCATTAACGTTATACGACGACACCAGTGGAGGATGATACAATATGGACGAAGTTAAGTCAGTTAGCAATGATGTTCCAAGGCATTACTAGTATTAAAGAAATAGAAATAGAAATAATCTTTATTCAAATAAACTTAATATAAGCACTTTGAATAGTCAAGTTTTTTATTCTACCGCTTATTCGAAATGCAGATTCATCACAAGAAGAATAAGCAAGAAACTTGTGTGTTGCTCTTTTAAATAAATATTAATTTACTTATATTTAATTAACAACAAGGATTAGGCATGCGACAATCAATATAGAAACCGCTACGCACTTAATCCCTGCTCTAAATCTAGGATAAAGCATTTTCCATTTCCCATTCTAACAACCCCTCCAGAGAGAGGTGTGGTTAGTAATGGAAGGGTGAATATGGGATAGTGCAGCTAACTATACTAAGTGTGTGTTGGTAGAGGCACCAGTGGAAGATAGGAGAATGAGGATGAAATCAGATCAGTTAGCCCCATTGTGGCAAATTCGCTAGAAATATATCATGATGGTTTCCACAAGGGATCGGTTGGAGGTCGACCTGAAGGGTATATTAATATAACTAGAGTGACTTACCAAATATTGTAACACGACACAAACACTTTAACACTATTATTTACAATATATAGAATACGTATATGACACACACTTTTTCAGTTTTTTTGAGAGTCACAATAAATAAGGAGGGTAGCCGTTACTTTACACTAGTGGTATTCAACTCCGTGAAAGATAATTGAAAATCAGTATTTTAATCATAACATGTAGAGCTTCTGTGGCATACATTTTTAATTTAAGAATTCTCGATATAATGGTACTAGGACAGCTTTACCATAACAAAAAATGTAACTTTATAACAGAAATGTAAACCTTAAATATAAGTTATTAAGGTTAAAATTCATTGAAATTGTGACTAATACAACAACGCATGCAACGTCATTAATGAGAAATGTAAGATTCGGTCATTCTGGTTATTATGATGGAACAAAAAATCGTCAAGTGTGATCGGACTGATAAACTAAATTGTTCTGTACGGAAATCGTATAGTACACTAACTTAAATATTCGAAAGTATAGTATGAACTATTTTATATATACTTTGGAATTAATACACACATACAAGGTACGTATGGTGCATATTGGGTACACTGTCTCGACTGTGTCTGTCACTGTGTCGCGTTAGATTACATTGACTGTTTTTTTATATGCATAAAATATAATTATTTGTGAAATGGATGTATTTTGCTTTGTTTTACTTTTTTTTTTCTTTATTTACAAAGCCTAATTAGGCGCTAAACAATTATGCAAAAGCGCCAAAGTTTCTGCAAATATCATAAGAGATAAAAGAAACGAGATCTGTTAGAATGGCAGATAAAAACTTGTAGCCGTTGGCCTATGCACTTTCATTCATTTTAAAACTAATTTAGATTTATCGTTAAATGTTATTATAGTCTTGTCAGTCATTTAACATTTAGGATAATAATAATATTATTATCCCAAGCTATGCAGTGTTATAGATACTAACCTATTGATATTTAATAATTGACTTTTTTAATAAAACATCCAAACTTTTTATCATCCTTTCACGTTTCTAATAGAAATAGAAATAGAAATAATCTTTATTCAAATAAACTCATTACAAGCACTTTTGATTAGTCATATTTTGATTCTACCACTCATTCGGAATGTAGATTCATTCATTTTTAATAGATGTTTTTTTATATAAATAATTACAGTATAACAAGTAAGAGGCATGCGATAATCAACATAGCACTCGCGATAATATTATTAGTAAAATAGAACTCATTAAATGGATTCCTACTATGTGTAACACATGATATATTGGTACAATACAGGCGTTAACGATTTATATAAACTAACTCATTTCCTAATTAATAAATTACATGACTTGAAAAATTACCTTGTGTAGTCTGCTTTATCAACTGTCATCTTGTTGTACATAAATTGTAGTATTATCTCATCTTTTGTTTTAGCATCTATTAGATATACCTAGTCTATCTATTAATTAAGTATACTCTAAACAAATTACCGTATAGTGACGAAGTAAGAACATTGTGACACCTTTCCTTTTCGTCACTACTATGAATAATGATTGGTTAAGCCTTTAAGGTTTCAAAGCGTTACAAACAAACTTAATATCATATTCATTATATTAATTACTAGCTACTCTCCATAGTTTAGCACGCGTGTATGTATTATACATATAAAACTTCCTCTTGAAGTACTTTATCTATTGTTAAAAACTGAATTAAAATCTGTTACGTAATTTAAATGATCTAAGCGAATAAACAAAGGAAGCGACTTTATTTTATACTATGTAATAGTATAAAGAATAAGCATGTAATCAGGACAGACTATCGTGACGAACTCCTCAGTAATTAACAATGACGATTCGGGGGCCGCGTGGAGGTCGACCCGACATCTACACTGTTACTAGTGTAGGTATTTATTAATCCCCGTTACTGACAAATCCCTATGCCCTTTTTGTTATTTGTATAAATAAAATATATAACCATCTTATTCAACAATGATTTAGCTTTCAAATGCATCGTTTTTGTTGTTTTTCTAATTTTCATACAAATGGATAAGGGAAAGAGAAAGGATATCAGTAAAATTGAAAAATAGATATAAATTGAAATGAATTTGAAATATCAAATAATTTGGGAACTTTTTGGTCCATAAATTTACAAATATAAAATTGAAAATGTTCACAGATTTTTCAGTTGTTTCATTCTTTACGCTACTTTAGCTTTATTTATTTTTATAGTCCATGATCATTTATTCTTGAGAAGATTTCTCGTTTCAATGCGAAACTGGGGTGGGAATCTTGTTTATAATATGCACAATTGTGTGATTTGACTATACCATACATACGGATCTCTATTAGCGATAAGTATACTTAAACATTTGATGCTATTGAACTAATGACTAAGCATAGTTTATCCGGCTAGGGAATTTCTATAGAGGATTGTTTTTTTTATTGATTTCAAAAATGTCTAAGTTCTTAGTCGTTTGCGAATTTCGTATAAACATATTTCATCATATTTTGTGATGATGAATAATATAATCATTAATTTAATATAATTCTCATTTTTAAAGAAATGTTTATTCTCGTAAAGAATAGAATAGAATAGAAAATCATTTATTCAAATAACTTACATTGAAGCACTTTTGAATAGTCATTACATTTTTTTAATCTACCGCCATTCGAAAAGCTGTCTTATCACAAGAAGAACAAGCAAGCAACTTGCGTGTTGCTCTTTTAAATAATTTTATTATTACTTTACATTTTTAAGTTTAAGTGTGTGAATACAAACCACCAATTAGCACTTCACGTCACTGAGCGCAAATAATATCTTTTTCCAGAAAAAGTGCATATTCTATTTGTTTTTCTTTATACTACGAAGGTGGCAATCAACGATATGGCCCATCTTATGGTAAATAGTTGTCTTAACTTATTAATGTATGTATTATAAATACTGTCTGGCCGATGCCATCATTACTCTATATACATTAATACCGCCTTTTGTGCTTTATTACTTACTATCTATTTATGTTCTCTGTAATATACTTCTGGTGGAGTATAAATAAATAAATTCTTCATATCGAAAAACTTCATAGTAACAATCTCGTTTTCCATACATTGTTATATGACTGCATGATTGTTTAACAAGAGCACGTTTCGGCACCGTTTAATAGATCAAAAGCCGCCTAACTGACAGCCAGACATGTGTTCAAAAAAGGCTGAGAGAATTTTCTGAGCCCTCCATCTTGTTATTATGTGTGATGGTGCCATTTTAGAATAATAAGTACTTATTTTTCCGGAAGAGATGTTAATTTTGTTATTGAAGTATGTGAATTTGACTAAACCTAATAGTAATGGTACAGATAACATAAATAATAATAACCATAGACAATTCACACAGCGCTACCTAGTCACACGCTAAGGAAAGACTGTGTTATGGGAACTAGATAACTAATATATATATTTTTTTGTAAATACTCACATAATATACTTAGGAAACGTAAACAAAAAAAAAACTATAAAACCTACTCATGAATATAAATGTTTGGTACTGTGCGAGGAATAGAACCCGCGACTATCGGAAGTAAAGCGGTGTGCTAAACTGCTATCATATTCTTTGTTGGGCATTAAAACGGATTATCATCTAGATGGTCTGCAAATGTATATTTTACCCAAGAAGCATATTGGCCAGTAGAATTAAAATTTTAATTACTCTGAGTTATTAGTTTAAATCAATTATAAGACCTGTCAGTTTGTATGGATCTAAATGTTAGACCGTCAAGGGAGTAGATGTGATAAATGTGATTGAGGAAAGACGTGTGCAGAATTGCGAATATTGAGATGGAGGTGTGGGGTAACCAGGAATGTGTACATAGGAGGAAGTTTGAAAGTTGCGCCAGTTATATACAAGTTGCGAGGTAACAGATTGAGTTGGTCTGGCCATATTATTCGGAGAAGCGAGGCCCAAGTCTTAAAAAAAGTATTTAACTTGAACGGGGATCGATGGAAAGGGAGAGGACGACCAATAAAAGATGGATGGAATATGGAACCATCCATCATAGGAGAATACCTTCAGTTCTGAAGACCGATGAAAACAGTGATGATCATACCTGATGAGTATGAGAATTTTAGTGCGTGCACTAGCCCCTAAACTATGTCTTTGTTTAATACCAAAATGTTTTTCGAAAGACAATTTTTTTATTTATCTGATCATAAATTACGACTATTCTAATACATACTATTTTCTTTATGTGGTTGGAAGACTAAGTGGCTCCAATACTCTGTTATTCCATTGCGTTCAACCTAAACACATTACGACGCAAGCTACATCAATTTTATAAAGTCTACCTGTATATTTTGTAGATAAAAAATACATATATAAAGATATTATATTCTCTATACACGGAATTAAATATATGTAGCGTGAACTTTGAACTTTTAAAGAAGAGAAGAGTACTTTAGATCACGAACATGCCAAGATTGTCTATTAAATATTTTACACCTACAATTTAATATTAGGTTACGTCTGAATGAGCCTTTTAAAAAAACAATTGTTTAGGTTATACCCGATGCCAATTATACTATGAAATACTTGTTCAACTCGTAAAGGTAAACGCTCTTCTATTTAGGCGTAAATGTAACATAAATGAGGACGCATTTCGACAATATCCGAGGCATCGCAAACAAATAAACCTCGGCGCTGACAGACTGAAGATTTATACAGTCGTGGAAAGAAACGTCCAATGAATACAATGTAAGTGAACTTTTAATTTCCAATTACTCTGTTACTATGTTGACTTATTTCAATTGTATTCAAATAGAAGAATAGTTTTTTTACTTAATTGACGGCCTCGGTGGTCTAGCGGTTTAACATACCGCTTTACTTGATGGTCGCGGTTTCGATTCGGATTCGCGGGGTCTGGGTGTTTTCTGGGTGTATCTAGTACCTATAACACAAGCTTTAGCCAGCTTAACTTGAGTCTAGATGGCGCTGGGTCGATTGTCTTGAGATTATTATTATTAATTGGAATGGCAATCAAACTGATGACCCAACTGATGATAATCTGTAACCTGTAAACATGAACATCACTGAGGATATCACGTTATCATGTGACATCCATGATACCAGAGATTTAAGATATCATGCTTATTATCCTAAAATTTCTTCGCCTTTCAGTCTCATTACATCGTACTAATATTAAGTTTAATAAAATATATCCTATCTTTTAAGACGGAGCAAATTATTCATAAAAAATATTAGGGGCGTTTCGGAGTTTATCCCGGACAAATATCGTGACGCGGGATTTTTCATATAATATATTATAAGAATTGAACACGAAATGAGTTGAATAGGCTTTTTACACTCAAGTCATTCCGAAAGAATGACTTTATAACTTCACTATTATACTTCTCTCCCTTTGAATGCATTTTTTTCTTTTTCCGCTTACTCTGGTAATACACACATCTTATAAAGGAAAATGATGACCCGTTTGCTTAAAGATATTGAAATGATGTAGAAGTATGTAAACAGAAATAATCATAACATCATTCTCTGGCAATAAGAATTGTACAGGACGTCAATTATTTTTAGACTCTATCATAAAGTAGTTCCCGTAAAAAAGCAAATTGAGTTTAAAAGGGAGGTTCGAACGTTCAAAATTATACAAAAATCGAGTCTAGAATAAAATGGCATTGTTAATAATGCTTGATATATACAGAAATAACATGTAATCTAAATGTATTCTTTTCTTGGGTATTTTAAGATACAGAAAGTATCTTAAAATACCCATTATAAATAAAATCACGCGTAAATATAAGGATTCTTTACACTTTGTAACATTTGAACGAGCGGAATCCTTTCGATTGTCATCTGTAATTTATAACTGTGAATTTGTAATACGAATAAAATGTATATTTTTTATTATAAACGGACGGATAATGTCTCGCCATATTTAAGGATTCCATTTTACCTCTTTGGTTCGTAACTTATAGAGTAATTGTATAAAAATTGACGCCATTTTTACGAGAATTTAACCAAAATTTTATCTAAAACATGAACATTAATGTAACATTAATGCTGTGTAAATTCAAAACACAGCAGAGATTTTAAAAAATCGTTTTGTTTTAAATGACGCTTGCACAAGCTGATAAAGTCGTCTCAAATAATATATGCAACATATGCAAATAGATATAATTTGCAACTTGCTTGCAAATATGCCGTGCAGAAAAAAATTGGTGTACAGTTCAATACAAAGAATATTTTGTTAATGACGTAAGCCTACACTGACTGTTGGTAGGAGTGTTCCAAATATGAAATTTACATATACAATTTTTTAAATTTAGAAATCTGATCGAGGCTTAGGGCACAGAACATATACTTTTTTAAATGATACCATAGAGAATAGACAAATAACTAGCAACAGTACAATAAAACCTTTTGCAGTAACATATTTACTTATTGCATCCTGGTATTTCGGATGCCGCGCGACACGGCGCGACGATTTGTTCCAATCACGTCGACAGGTGTACATTTACCGTTCACTTTGGCTTCAATATCCATTACTTATATATATAGTGGAATAGCACTGTTGTTTTTCATTTCTTACGTGTGGAAAACAATGAGAATAACATTCACAACAAATTCACACAAACAACATGTTTTTTATGTTATATTTTTATTATTATTTTCTATTTATATTCGGAATCGAATAAAAAATAGAATCGATTTCAGGAGTTAATAGCGTTGTTTTACTTTTTTTTCAGAAACTTGAGAAGCGTGAGGATAATAATAAAGATTTTTTCAATCATTTCAAACACATCGTAAGCCTTATGTCGCATAATTGTGTTTTTTAAATGTTTAAGGCCTACGAGTAAAACTCCTCTCCCACTTTAGTGTTGTTACGGAAGGACTGTATTAAGGGTGGTTAAAAATGAGACATGTTCTTAGGTGAGGTAAAATAGGTGTAATCAGCTCGCTAGCAAAAATATAAAGACAATATGGCATAAGATAACAAACGGTAGATAAAAAGAACGTCAAAATATAAAATTCAAATATATATATAAAACATAAAAACTATCAAAAAGGTTGCCATCGGCAATAAGTGTGGTATATCCCGATAATAGTGATTAATTACCCCTTTCCATTAATGAAATAAAAAAACAGTTTTACAAAGAAATATCGTAAAAATTTCTAGTTGATCCATTATCTAATTTCATCTCTTTATTTAAATGAAGTTGTAATTAATCAATCTGTATTAAACTTGATTTATCTTTTTATTTTTACGACGAAAAAAAATAGAACAAAAGAATTCGAATTTCAAATTAAACTATTCAAGTTGCTAAATCAATGAGTTGTAAACTTCGAAGATATTTTTTAAATAATATTACTTTCTAAGTGTATTTCAAAAAGGTTTATTATATATAATTTCATAGACAATTAGTTTTATTTTTGTTTTAACAAAAATGTTACATGCCTGACATTACCGCACACGTTCAGTCTATTCTACTCCATTATCTTTATTTACCCCTAAAAGCCTTTTCGAAGGGTCTATAAAAGACGAAGCCTTTTTACAAAGTTGTTGTGAAGCTTGTTTATGTATAAAATTATAGGATTATCTATATGTTAATTAACTAAGTTACCGGTGGTCATTACAGTTTTAATCGCATGCCCAAACCTAACTCTGACGATTTGCATTTCAAAGTGCTATGCGTGTACATGTAATATAAATATTAATGAATTTTGTATATTACATTAAATAACAACTTATTATATTATGTATACGTAATTTATATACTCTTATATATACAAGATAATGATATGTATAAATTTAAATATATACAAATATCTTATACTACATCATCATTATCATCATTTAGCCCGGAAGACGTCCACGTCTATTATATACTTATTATATATTATACGTGTATTCCTTAACAATTGTAAATTAAAATTATCCAGAACGAATGATTACAAAAAAGAATTAGAAATTGTAATTAGTATTCATAGATAATGTAAATAAATTTAATGGTCTATGCTACAAATTTAAAAAGAATTTTTTTTACAACTATAACAAATATGAGGTAATTAATATACGAGTATAAAAGGACGTCGTTTACTATGGTCGTGTTGATATGTAAAGGGAACAGTGACCATTTTTCGATATGATTAAGATGGATCTATAGTTGAATTTATAGAGATGAATAAGAAACCATGATGCTATTTTCACATTTCTCTAATATTTTTATTCATAACACAAATGAATGCGAAGCGCATTCGAAATTTAAAATAATTACAAAAGAGTTTTTATGTCTCATACAATAGGTCATTAGTATTACAAATATTTTTTTTTATTTCTTAAGTGAATTTGTTAAAGGCCTGTGTGGAATGAAACGAGAAAATTATATTCAATTCAATTACATGAAAAAACATATTAGTACCGAAATAATATTAATACTGTCAGACCCTTCTAGGTACTATACACAAATATTTATATCTATAAACGGTGACGTCATACTCTTCGAAAGATTGCTTTGAAAGTTTGACAGACGCGGTCTCGTGCAAAGAACGGAGTTAGCAGATATAAAAACTTCTCACCAGATGTGTGTCCATGATGTGCTGAAGGGTTGGGGTGGGAATAATTAAATATAATCGAATATATAAAATTCTCGTGTCACGGTCTTTGTAACCAAATTTGTCCGAAACGCCTTTACCGATTGTTATAAAATTTTGAGTGTATATCGGATAGGTGTGAGAATCGGCCAACATCTATTTTTCATGCTCCTCAATATTAAAAGTGACCTATTCATAATTTTTATTTCTTACTTTGGATTAGCGTTAAAAAATACAAGAATCCTAATTTTTTATCCTTCGACCACCAACCCCTATCTTTTAATGGCGATATTAATTTATATGGTAAAACAACGTTTGCTAGATCAGCTACTATCAATATATAACGTTGAATAGTAAAGTAAGTATCATTCTTTGTATCAATAAATATCAATATTTGAATAAATGATTTTCTATTCTATTCTATTCTATTCATCATTCAGAGAGATGAATCATCATCATCATTAACATGTACGTGAATCATTATGATTATCTCAGCCGGTATATATTCACTGACTCTACCTACGTATATCGGATTCCTTTATTTAATTTTAAAATTAATACACGTAGTCAGTTTATTTCATAAGATTTTTCATTTTATATTTTATAACAAGTAGTATTATAACAACTTTACTTCCGATGGGCGCGGATATATCGCACGATACAAACAATTGTATTCATGAGTACGTTTGTTTGTCTGAGTAGTCTGAGTGTTTGCTATTCTACGTAGATTATTATGTATTTACAAAAAATATTTCTATCGCTTGTTTAGTAGCCATAACACAAGCTCTGCTTAGCATAGATCTATAGGAACTGTCCTGGGTTATTTTTATTATTGTTTAACGATATTATTTTAAGTAAAATATCTGAAATTGTTTCAGAACACAATTATGGAAACTAATATTTTGATGGTCTATTAATATTATTGTTAAGTACTTGTTAAGTACCTACCTATACAGTCTTATAGGTATTTTTAGTAATTTCTGTCACAGATGAGAGAAAACATAGTTTATATCTCTTCCTATAGTTGCGAGTACATATTTTCCAATATTCACATTTCGGCAGATGCGTAATACCCATAGAGTCTGATTGACACACATAATTCAGGTTAATTCAGGTGCTGCAATATGTCTAGGGTTATCACAAGTTCTGACGTTTCAATTTACGGAAACTGTTGGTAAGTGGTAACGGACTGTTGTGTTCGTGTATACCACTTACCAACTTGTTGGTAAGTGGTGACCGTCCGTTACCAAATACCAACAGGTGGGCCGTAAGCAAGTTTGCCGTTGCCTTTACATAAAAATAAAAATGGTTCGGTATTTCAGAACTAGTGCATCGGTAGTTTGTATTGAAAATTTGTCAATACAATTTTTAAACAATAATATTTTGCATGCCATAGCTGTAGCAAAAGACAATCTTTAAGCTTTAATTGTCATCTATTGTACTGTATTTTTGAGCAAATAAAATTTATATATATATATTTTTCATTAATTAAGTTCTTTCATTAATTAACTACTGTTATTAAATTAACACTTGAAATCAAGGATAAAAACTGATTATAAATAGACGATTAAAAATAAATGATGGCTGATGGCGTTCGGTATTAAATAAATAAATGAAAATATAATATGCTATACTCGTATATTATCTCAAAAGTTACATATAAAATCAAGAGTAAGAACGAATTATAATATAACGATTTAAAAAAAATTGTTGCTCAATGTTCGGATTTTTTAAAAAACGACCTGGCAACCCTGACCGTGTTAAAATGCAGTTATACGTGTGGTAATCTGATTAGAAGTCAACTCTCGCTCCCAAAAACTGACATTTGACGCACAGCTGGCGGCCATGATGGATAGTTGCGGTTAGCATTATGCCGGAACACGACCGCCCGCTTGTTAATTACAACCCAGAGACTAATTACTTTTACAGTACGCGGATAAATATGTAAAGGGCTTTTAACTAGTTATGCATTGTTAGATACTAGCTCTGCCCGCGGTTTCATCCGCATGAAATATATAACCTACGTTTTATTATGATGTATAAGCTATAATCACTGTAAAGTGTCATAGAAATCAGTTCAGTAGTTTTTGCGTACAAAGTTTCGCATTTATCTATATATATACATATAAATAAAATTGAAGTGTCTGTTTGTAATATTGAAATAAACGTGTTTTACTATGTGCATATGAACATAAATACGGTATATACACCAAAATAACTTTTTTACAATTTTTGTCTGTCTGTCTGTTTGTTCCGGCTAATCCCTGAAATGGCTAGACGGATTTTAACGGGACATTTATTGGAAGGTAGCTGATATAATAAGGAGTAACTTAGACTACCTTTATTTTGGAAATAATCTTTTATTTTAGAAAAATAAAGGTAAATTCCACGTGGACGTAGGCGCGTGTACGGCTAGTAATATTAATAATAATGAAATTTTAACGACCTCACCGGTCTAACAATTTAACACACCGCCTTACTTCCCATAGTCGCAGGTTGAATTCCTCGCACGGTACAAACATTTCTATTCATGGGTATGATTGTTTGTAACGATATTAGTGTTTTTCTATATATATTATAAATAAAATATTAATATATACTATAAATACATCAGACTTTTTGATTTTGCAATAGCATATGCTGGTGGTAAACTGAATTATTTTTCAACGTTAAATGCGAGTACATTGCCAACTTAGTTAATATAGAATTACTAAGAAAACACAAATGGAACCAATACCAACATAATACCAATCGGTTGGACAGGTATTTCCTCAGGGACAGTCCGTTATTTGTGCAATCCGTCGCGTGACCTATGGACCTATGGACTACAGGTATGTAACATTACACAATATAAGTTTATACTTACTTTATCTTTTTATTGAAAAACACCTTTTTAAGAAAAAATAAGAAGATTCACTTCAATTCCGCGACTACCGGAGGTACAAGGGTCTGCTTAACCGCTGGACCACCGAAGTCGTAAATATATATGTAATGTAATGTAATTTTATGTAATTATGTATGTATATTATGTCGTTGTATGTATGATTGTGATTCTAAATATTTAGCAAGAGCTAATATGTATTCTGTTATATTGTAATCTTCTAAAATATATATATACCGGTCCAATACTTTGAGAACAATGCAAACGAACAAATAATCATATTTTTCATCTCTATAATATACGTGTAGATATATATTTGAGCATATATTATAGCTTTTAGTCGAAATTCAGGTTAGTTAAACAAACCTCTCCAAATAGGTTTTCCTGTATCGAAGACAATGATTTCTTGCCCAAGTTTCATGCTCGATCGGATACGATAATTTGAATTCTATGTCACTGACTGTGATATTAAAAACCGTTATTATTTGCCCCAATCAAAATCAAAATATCTTTATTCATGTAGGTCTATTACAGACTCTTATGATATGTAAAACCTACCGTCAGTTCGGAATGTGTTGGAGATGAGACTGCCAAGAAACTTAGTTCGTATTCTTTTTAAATATGGTTGTATATGAAATGAATAGAATACAATGATAATCGCCTATCGATATACTTAGATCATTGTAAGATAGATATACTCTTTATTCACCAATTACAAACACTTAGCATAAATGCGGTTTCACAGAAGCTTCCTCCCACGTACACTTAAATTGTGGAATGAACTACCTACTGAGGTTTTCTCGAGAGACAACAGCATGACGTTTTTCAAGAAGTTATATTAAGATTTCTTAAGTGTCGGCAATAAGCACACCATTGATGTTTCAAGCGTTCATAGGCTACGGTAACCGTTTACCATCAGATGGGCGATATGCATGTTTGTCATCTACGTAGTATAAAAAAATACATGACGTACAGACAGAATCAATTTGCAAATAATTGAAATGGAGATGGCTTTATATGCCGCAAAGGTGAATTAGCAACCAACTCAGCATAAAGCTACTAAATCTGAAGCGGTGTAAATCTGCATTGTTATTTTGATAAGATCATATTACAAAAGAAAAAAAAAATAGATAACAATATACTAAAGTAGTCAAACACAATTACTAGACTGTGACTGTATTTGAATTTACAATTCTCACTTTCAACGGTGAATATTCTTTTTTATAATTCGTATTTAAAAATACTGTGAAGTTATGAATATCTGCTGAATTATTCGAAGAAGTTTCCACATCATTTAACACGACGGCAACATTACCTAAGGTTTGGTTGAAGACCGTTTTGCATAAAGTTAGATTTCAAAATTGAATTCGAGTAAGATAGTAGAACATTGTTTCTTGCCTATAGTCATAAAGTTATCTCACGGTAACGACCAATTTGCCAGTCAAAGAGTTTGTTGCAACTCGAATTTCGTACAGTTTTACAACAATATTCTGGCTACATGTACCTAACTGATGGTGTAATTTCCGAGGTGCGGTAAAAGCCATATTTTCTTTTTAAATTGAAACGGACGATGTTATTATCTAATTGCGGCGCTTAGATACGGTTTTGGATAAAAATTTCACAAAGCTGCTATGTACGGAAATGTTTATGAAAAGTTTAGGTTGTGTATATTTTTAAACAGTAATCACATTAATTTGATGTCTTCAACGTCTTTTTTAAAGCAAGTAGCTTATAAATACGAGTGATATATCTACTTAGTATTCTAACTGATATATATTATACGATGATGTTATGATTCTCGGTGGTCTATGGTTTAGCAAACTACCTTACATTCAATAGTCGCAGATTGGATTGAGATTCGATTCAAATAATTGTATTCATAAGTATGCATGTGCACATACCATATAAGACTCGTAAACCAATACAGGTAGGTGTCTTTACAAAAAATATGTTTGTATTACTAACTGTTCTTTAGTACAAGTTCTGACTAGTCTTAGACATTTTTAATACATTTTTTACCTAGCGAAAATACAAATCAGAATGATATTTTCTCACGAAAAAAAATTTTGCACCGTGCGAGTAATCGAACCCGCGATCATCAGAAAGGTGATATCTTAAACCGCTAAGTCTAGCGGTAAATAAGATACAGAAAAATATAGAAAGATATTAATTAATTCTTATTTAAAATCCTTTTATTTTATTTTTATACCTAGTAATTTAAGTTAGAATTTTCTTAAACACTAATGAAAATACACACGTGATCTCTTAATCCGTAGGAATGTACATGCAGAAAAAATATACGCTGTCATTCTTGAAGACTAAGGTACAGGGCATCTATAACCTTAATTTCTATTCACAATATGGATACCTTATAAAGCTAGCTGCAATAAAAACTATCCACGCAAATGATTTGACCAGATTTCTATTGTATTCATAAATCTATTGTATTTATAAACACAAATTACTTCATAAGATTTCTAAGATTTGTAGCAAAGAATTCTATTGCCTGAACAACAGGTGGGCCGATCACTCGATACCGTAGGTAACTAATACAATATGGTGTTAATATATATTATAACTTATATGTTAGTAAACTATGATTCTCACTAATATTATAAATGCGAAAGTAAATCTGTCGGTCTGTTTGTCGCGCTTTCACGCCATAACTACTGAACCGGTATAAATTAAATTTGAATTAAATAGTCTAGACCCTAAGAAAAGATATATGCGAAAAAGGGTTGTAAGGGGTTGAAAGGGGAGATGAAAGGTTGTACAGAAGAAACGTCATTTATAAAGCTTGAAAATATTTTTTTAGGTTGTTGAATAAAAATAAATAAATATGTCATTCAAAGTTTGTAAAAATGTTACTCCTAAGGGGGTAAAATAAAGTAAAGGATGAAAGTCTCTATGGAAATACGTCATTTTTGAAGCTAGAACGATTAAACTTTTTCTTTGGCTTTTTATAACATGATTTAGAATGCAATCATCATGATCCACGTGGATTCCACGCGGATGAATTCGTGGACACAACCTATAATATATGTATACATATTATATAAATGTAATATATGAACAAAGAATTTGAAAAAAACGCAATAATATATATGTCGTCGGAGCAAATTTTACTTCCGATATGACAGTATGTTGTATTTATAAATAATGGATATACAAAACTGTTTTGATTTGAGATATTGTTACGATATACAACGTTGGCATTTCCCATCGTCTTAAATTCTCGGATAACAAGAAACTACAGCTCATGTCAGCATCCATTAAACTATTTTGACGGTCGCAGTGGTCTAGCGGTTTAACACGCCGCTTTATTTCCAATGGTCGCGGATTCGATTCCTCACACGGTACAAACATTTGTATCATAAATATGATTGTTTGTATCGGTCTGGGTGTGTTTTATTTTGCTTTTTCTTCTTTTTTCTATGTATTTATAACAGTTGTCTAGTACCCATAACACGAGCTCTATTTACCTTACTGAATGGTACTGTGTGAATTGTCCTGAGATATTATTATATTATATTATTTTAAACAAGCGTAACATCGTGGCTTCGCACGTGTATCAATACAGAAAATCCTATAAAATATTCACTAAAATTACTCACATATGTATACTATGAATTTAATAAATATTTTTCAAAATACTATTTTATATGGAGAATTGGACACAAATCTTTATACAGTTGTTTCAGTATGAGTTTTCATAAAAAAATCTTCATACAAACATGGTCGAAAGAATCACAACAAGCTTTTTACTTTTCCGTAATAAAGGTTTTCAAATATTTTTGACATGTAAATATATTCTGATATATTTTCACTGTTCTAGTAGAACTTTACAACAAATAATTAACAATTTATTTCTATAATAATGTAGTTACTTTTAGATATATAATAATTATTTTTCATATAGATTATCTGGGCTCGTCCAGTATTCTCATGAACGGGTGCTTCTTGTAGGGACTAGTCAGTTCTGATTACTATAACTGATTTATTCCTGTAATTATTTATGTACTGTTGTGAAAATTTCTATTTCATAGTTTGTATTCACACCAAATGTTATAAATATACAATTGACCAACATTTATTTAAAAGAGCAACAGGCAAATTTCATGCTCATTCTTCTTGTGCTGAATCCGCTTTCCGAGTGAGTGGTGGAATAAAAAATGGCTATTCAAATTTCTTATATTAAGTTTATTTGAGTAACGAACTCTGTTCTATTTTTATTGTCATTTAATTATTTAACCATGTATTTTCTATAATATATTGATGCATTTTATGTAGATTTTAAATTACATTCTGTAGTATAGTTAAAATATTCAAATTTAATATGTTTTAATTCATATAAAGAATATATTTGACACTACACAGTACATAAAAATTTGCAAAAATTTAAGTGTATATATTTTTTGGAGAGAAAACTTAACTTATACATTACACTGATGGAAAGCACAGTATTTAACAAAATTAACGACACTGATAAATTTGAAAAATGGTGACTTATCTGACTTTTGATATTAGGATATTTTTGAGTATTTATCCTTTGTTTAATGCGGTAAAACGCAAAATTTAAGAGATTACATTTTATACAATTGTTACATTTAAATGTTTAATTGCTAACATTTCTTAGAATTTAAAATATAAATATTACAGCACATAAAATTTTATAAAATAATATTTCTATTGTTCCTGTAATAAAATAAATTCAGTACAAAAAAAACTTTTAGAAAAGTTTGTGTATAACTATTTCGGAAACTTTTAAAAAATTCCAACAATCCTGTACATAATCATAATCATATTTATAAGTAAAAAAAAAATAACATTAAAAATTATAATGTGTATAACTTACCCGAACGCCATTGCTACGTGAGTGCTACGATGTGGCCGGTGCTACGAGAGTGACTCTACGGATGCTACGCGCTCTTTATATGTACTGTGTTTCGCCCACGCCCCGCCTCCTGCATGCTTCTGCAAATATTGCCTGATTGAAATTAATTGTAACGTTTGATACTCGATTACTACTAAAGTTTAAACAATGGTTTAGTGAGGTGTGTACTCTACAGGTAAACTCCTTTAAGGTTTATTTTGCTGTTGCTATGGAAGCTGGGATTGTGATAGGAATGAAACTATTTCATTGACTCGTCTAAATAGCAATGATTTATGTATTAAAAACAAATAGTTGTATAGGTTTTGTTTATACTACTTCTATATAACGAAGGACGAAAGAACTAAGTAGGTAAGTAGGTAAGTAAAGAAAAAAATAAGTAGGTAAGCTATAACCTAAGTAACTTAATGGTGTTAACAGTTCAGTTTATAGAATTATTCAAATTATTTTTTAATATTGTAAGGATCATTTTAGGAAGAATATGACGTAGTTCGCGTAAAATCATACGAAATAGTTAGTTTACAATAATCTCACCTATGAAATGATAATATAATTAAATCTAAATAAATTAACATATTATTATAAAGTACCCTTTAACACTGAGTATTAAAATTATATGAATATCTATGTGATAAATTCAGGGCAGTTAAAAAAATATAATTTTGTTCTTCGAGTTCCGTATACATGTTACGATCTGAACTTATTATACATACAGGATATACATATATATATATATTATAAATTGTATATCCACGATGATGTATTTATAGAAGTACAATTAAAATAAAAATTTAATAACCATCCCACATGAAACGTTTTGCATCACATGAAAGCTAAAATTCCTTTGTTCACTTGAAAATGAGTTTACATTTTTCAAACGCCTGAACAGATTTCCCTAAACTATATATAAGAACTATCTCGATCACGTTAGCTTCTGATAACAAAACTGCAACAAAATTTGTACAGCTGTTTGGGAGATATCATGGTACAAACAGACACAATTTTTTTATCGACATGTTATTATTCCCTCGCGTTGTTTGTAAATACATATTCAAATTCTATAGGTGTACATAATTTTTACATATAAATATCCTCAGCACTGAATTCAAGCTTTCAACATATTATTATATTTATATTGCGAAAACAGTTAATTTGGACTAACCGAATTGTAATAGTTAAGTAAACTATTTATACTGCTTGTTGGATTTATTTATATCTTTTTTACTGTCTATATTTTTTATAATACTATGAAATGAAATGAAATGAAATGTATTTATTTGCATGAAATATGCTATAAATATTAAAATAATTTATATTGTTTTACATGTGATATAAGTCATATAATATTCTGCGACTATACTGGTGCAGTTTTATTTTTTATTTTAAGGAAGGTGTTACATATTAATGTGGATAGTTATAAAGGCAGAGGAAGATCGAAAAAGGGATAGACTGTGTGAAAGATGATATTGTAAGAAAGGGATAACGAGATGGCTGTGAACAGTGATTAATGGAAGAGAAAAACATATTACGCCGACCCCAAATAAATGACATAAAGAAGAAGCAGATGATATCGGTGCTGTTTTCTTTGCTTGTCTCGTCTTGATCTCCTTCCTTCACACTGATATATTCCCACAAGGTTGGCCAGTTAAAAACAATGGATATTTTATTTTATTCCCACTCAACCCTTTAAACAAGGGTTAGTATCTTACTTGTCGTTTTTCTATTTCCAGTAAACAGTATAACGTTCTTGTGTCCCTTAGATAAAAAAGCTGGTATAATCAACGTACGGTTGCTATTAACATAAATAAATTGAGGCAGTTAAAAACCGTACCTTATGTAAGGTCAAGGGAATTTTTAATCTGTAGGAAGGCAGCTACCTTGATTCTTAGTCTTTATTATCTAGAAGCTTACCCTCGCACCTACATCTGTGTTACATTTTCCTCATTTTCGAAACATTTTTCAATGTATCTGCGTTCTTATTTATCCTAGCGTAATGTTATAGCCTATAGTGTTCCTCGATAATGGGCTATCCAACACTAAAACAGTTTTCAAAATCCGACTACATTTACCATACAATCTTACAATCTTTGCCACTTATTATGTTATTACAGATACATACAGAATAGTAAAGCTGTAGTAAAGTAATTAACGCTAAATGTAGTAAACATAACTATTTATTACTTTGAGTGGATTTAACTTTAAATAAATTTAAAACATCTGTTATCTAGTAACACTAGTCAGCACTGCACTTCTCTCGTACTAATTTAATTTTTCTAACTCATTTTATTTTTTTATTATTACTTATATTATAAACGTGGCAGTTTAGGTATGGATGGATATTTGATATTCTTCCAGGCAAACACTACTGAATGAAACTTTACAAATTTAATGAAGCTTCTACATCAGAATGACTCATACACTATAAATTTCACAGTTAGTATTATCTTATTTTTCTTAACAAGTATAATGTTTAATTCATAACACGAAGGTTTTTCACAGTTGACTCAAACAGCATTAAATAATATTTTTATTAACACTGTATTTATTTTATTTATTTATCCTTTCTTGCACTATCAAAAAAAAGTTTTAATAATCTTAATGCCATTTGGCATTCTCTACCAGCTAACTATTGGGTAAAAACAGAAAGCAGTTGAAGGACAATAATGGGAAATGTATCTTTATTAAAAGAATCGAAAAGATATATACCACTGATGTTAAGATGACTCGACGTCCGACTATTCATTTGTATAGGCAACGGTTGCTATATACAATTAGATAGGCCATCAGTTTGTTTATCATCCGTATTGTATAAAAATAAATTAGAATATTTTTTCACAAATAAACATCCCGTCATAAATTTAAGGAAAAAACAACTATTTTTTTACATCAGTATAGTGAGTTATAAAATAATTGTTTCTGGATAAATTCTTTAAATGATCATTCGGTAATATCCAAAGTCGCTTTCATTTTAAATTCATCAAGTATTATTTATTATAACACGGTAAGTGTCCTTTACGTAATTTAATATTGTATCGCTCTTTCTTCAAGATAATATTAATGACAAATGCCCACAGATTCGTCGTTCATAAGTTCAAGTAATCAAAACTTTTTCTTTGTAACTCAAAATAAGGCAAACATTATTCTTAAAACAAAATATTTCTCAGTAACATATTTTTACAGATCTTACAATAAGTTGTGGCTGTTATGTTTTAAGTAACTGAAATGACAAACAAGATGGCCGTTCAACTGATGGTAAGACGAACAAGGTCTATGAATATGCTCAGAATCAATGCCATGCAGAGCAAGCACTTTATGCCAAGCATAATAGTGCTTGCTCTAGTCGACTCTAACTCATTCTGGCATGAAAAGGAAGAGATACTATATTGTGTATATAATATTATAAACAAAAATTATTGGATGTATTGGATATGAAAATAGAAAACAAGATTGAGCATCATTTTCTATTTGTATCCTTCGGCGTTTCTTCACAGATGGAGGACAAAATAATTATTATTTTCAAATGTGTTCTAGTTATATTTAAAGTTTTGGAACTTCTGTGAATTGTGGTGTATATTGAATGAATATGAATAAATAAATATTTATTTATTTTTACCGAAAATGAAACATAAAATATGTAACAGCAGCAATATTTGACTACTAGCTGTGAGTTCGGTTTCACCCGCATACAATTTATAGCCAATATGTTATTGTGATGTATTATATAAGATATATTACTGTAAAATTTCATCAAAATCCAATCAGTAGTTTTTGCGTAAACGAGTATCAATAATCTATCCATCGATACTTACAAACTTTACAGGTTTATAATAATTACACTATAATATTTTTAAAACACTGGATCCTAAACTAGATCAGAGATCTGTATCTTAGGAAATCCAGGCTCCAATCGTTGTGAGTTCAGTCCCAATATTTCCGCGTAATATTAATTCAGATACGTAATATTTCCGAACAAATATAATTTCATTCAACCTATCGACTTAATAATTATTAATTAAGTTATTTGGATTTCAATTTTACGAGATGCGTATAAATCCATGTAATTACGCATTGCCAAGTGGAACGTGGATAAGGAAATTAAATAACTCGTTAGCTTTTATATTGTGTGGAACACAGACGTGGGAATTTAAATAGCTCTAGTATACTCCACGCTCATGCATTATTAGACATTTTAAAAAATGCTTAACCGTGATAAAAATATAAAGACGTTTTATTGTCTTATATTTCAATGAACTACGCGAAAAGAGGAGGTTTTAAGAATAGTTTAGTACGTCTTCATGCATTTTAATCCTTAAAATGTCTTAAATATGTATAATATTTTAGTAATTGAAAGAATCTACTATTGCATTAAATATTTTCTTTCTTTTGTCTTAAACTATATGTTTATCCTACTCAACGTATTTTAAATCTAAATGGTCCATCAAAAGACTAAATATTAATTGTTTAAAGAAAATAAAATCAGTATATTAAAAGAAAACAAAAACTGTATCTGTATATATGTGGCTGTCCATATTAACATTTTTTATGTAATATATAAATGGCGGATATAACAACGGCCCACCTGATGGTAAGTGGTAACTGTAACACACATAAACAGCAGAACGAACATTACGTTATCGTGTCACTCTTGAGATACCACTTATACGTTGTCATTCCAGAGGACTGTCAAGCCTCTTATCCTGTAATTTCAGTGGCCTATTCCTATAACCGAAGTACTACTTCCAGTCCAGCCGCTCAGTTTGCATTTCGGACAGGTCGGGATCGAATGGGCGATGTAACTTTGAACTGACGTACAATTTACGTTACAATTTTAAATATATTTTATTTGCCCTATTAACGAGTAATAACATTAAAAATTCAATCATTATTCCAACTTACAATAAACGTATTAATTTTGGGCTATTCTAAATTCTAAAAACAATAGTTTTTAAAAGTCAAACCACATAAAACTGAATTGTACTTTTTGTAGTGATGTGACCAAATAACCTTGAAACAGCGCAGGTTGATGTCGTTTGACTTTTAAAAACTATGTACGTACGTCAGTTCAAAGTTACATCGCCCATTCGATCCCGACCTGTCAGAAACGCAAACTGAGCGGTCGGACCTTACAAATTAGTCTGATTGGCGGGTTTGAAATAGAGGAATCCACGAATACGACTTTGTACAAAGTGAACCCCGGTAAATGTGTCGCTGTATTAAGTGAAAAAGAACTATTGAAATCGAGACATGAACGAAAAGTAGATAGCGCGTCCTATAATGGAATAAGGATAAGTTTCAGCACGTTGCAAACTTTAAAACATAATAAAAACAAGTTGCAAAACTTAGAACCAACTTAGTTCTACGTAAATGTCTCCTTTATGTTACTATTCTGGTTATATAATTTATATTATATAATTTATATTATACATCAACAGGGTGGAAGGGGATTGTTAACAATGTGGATTGTTGACCCTATTGCTAGCAGTGTACCATGTCAGGTTGACCTCCACACGGTTCTCTCTGGAAACCACCTTGATAAATTCCTGGTGAATATGTCTTGATGGGCTAACTTGCATAACCCCATGCTCTGGGGATAATGCGAAACACCGAATAACAACACGTGAGATCGGATTAAGGTTAAATTTATCAAATTTAACAATTTATGGCCACTTGAAAGGCCTGGGATGTTATTATAAGTGTTGTTATTTGCCGATTCACATCAACCAATGCCTTTATCAGCTTCAACCGGTCTTCCCGAGGGTGGTGCATCTTCGACATCAAAATTGCCGGATCGAAATTTAGCGAACCAGTTCTGGCACTGGCGTACTGTTAACACACCTTCTCCACACACATCGGTCAATTTCTTTCTGGCTTGAACAGCATTTTTGCCCTTTCTGTAGTAAAACAGTAAGATATGTCGAAAATGCTGCTTATAGCTCTTCATATTTAAAAGGGCACCAACCAAAAACTACTGCGTAGAATTAATTGGAATTTTTCACACACAAGCCTTGCTTGCTATATGAGCTCTCAAAGCATATAAAAATTACACGGCTAAGTGTGAAGTTGAGCGCAAAAAATACAATTAAATCGTCAGTCAGAAAAAAACGAAATTACTTTCCGAACAACCAATAATTATCATTATATCGACCAAATTAAAATTTTTTTATAAATATTATTATTATTTTGCTTTTAAATCGACTTATAATTTTTTTCAGCATTTATTAGGCCTATGTTATCTTGTAGCGATATGATGAAACATTGCTTATCATACATACACACATGTATGTATGATAGGTAATGTGTGTGTATGGTAGAGGAATATACATATAAACGTGTTCCAAGCATTGTAACTGCTCCCTAGCGTTAAGTAATCGTATTTTTTAAACTTAGTCTAAAATGAAGTCGCTTTTGCTGACTGTTCGCTTAGATCTTTTAAACTACAAAACGGATTTTAATGTATTTTATAACGATAGATAGAGTGATTCAAGCAGACTGTTTTTATATATGTATAATACATGTATATGCGAAGTAAAGACGGGTAGTTATTGTATAATAAATGCGTGTTAGATCATACAGCGTAATACTTCCGTCGCCATTTTGGGAGCTAAATACTATAATATTGATACCACGAGTTATATTACCATTCACAAAGTATGGGATCGTTATGGCTTAATGTAAAAAAAGATTCCAGGAAGGTAGAAAACTTTTTATAGTTCCTTGCCAATTTCCGGTACATTAACGAATCCTTTCTAAAAATATGACCATACCAGGGATGCCAACCGTATGAGAGTACTCTTACATGTATGGTATATGATTAGTAATAGCACAGATAATATAGTATTAGTGGTATTAGATAGTCTTCAGTACGAGGATATTTTCATTCTTTATACTATAGATTTTGACATACGGAACTTTTAAATGGTGGTGTATGATTAGAGAGATAAATAGTTTTTTTTTTGCGAACGATTCTAATGCTGTTGGCCGCAGCAGGATTTTACAGCTTCACCGAACGATGGGGGCAAGTGTGCATAGCACTCGAAACCCGTGGAAGGACTTATGGAGCGGTTTATGGTACAACTCCCGTATAACGGATACGACTTTAGTCTGAGAACACCGCCAGTGGTTCGAATCTCGGCTAAGACCGTCGTAATTTCGATACCCATTTTAATTGGATCGAAGAAGAGTCAAATGTACCTAATTATGTACGTTAATTTGTAATATTTGTTCGTATGAAGCTAAGTGTTTTATGACTGGCAACCCTATACCAAACACATCGAATTCAAATATGTTACACCATGGGCAAATATCCGTATTAATATCTATATTTCTATATATAAACATCAACCAGCGGGTAGTTATTCAATGGCAGATCCGAGTATTGATACTTAGTTTACAAAATACTATTACCTAATAGCCCAATCAATTATTAAATTAAACCGTGATGTGACTAGTTTTCGCGCAATATATAAGAATAAGTACGCAAATACGTGAATAATAATATTCAGAAAGAAAATTTGATTGAAATTGGCGGGAAACGGGTGAAAAAATTTAAAAAATGGTAGGAAGAAACGGTAAGGAATATGAATATGGTCATTTGTAAGTTAGAAGCCTTAAACTTCTTTTTGTGGCTGTTAACCATGGAATCCATGATTAAATATAAATATAAATATATATATATATAAAGTATATAATTTGAACATTAACTGTATAAAAGATTTTTTTAGTTTCATTTACTACCCTAATCGTTGTACACTCTTGGGGATCCATGGAGAAGCTTCTGAACATTAATTTTGTTCCACATTTTCATACATACACAATATTTATCCAACAATTAGTTCACCTTTGTAGGCTGTTGCGGGTAAAAGATACTATGTTGTTGGTAGAGACGATGTACCTATATTACACAGGGGCAGATCTACCTAAGGGCTTTTTGGGCTGCAGCCCAGGGCCCCAGCCCATCCCAGGATACAAAGGCCGCCAGTCCCCACTGAAACGATAAAAAATATCTAGAATAACATTCTAAACTTATCATAAGGTTGGCAATACTAAAATCAATCAACCCATGCAAGGCGCGTCTAACAAAAGAAACGGGGAATTTCCGGTCGCTTGTTTTTGGTCTGTTGGTGTATTTTTTTAGTTGAGTAATATAATTAGGTAAGGCCCTAAGTGTAGCCCAGGGCCCCACAAATTCACGATCCGGCCCTGATATTACAAATGATAGTTGACTGACAATATGTATATATTGATCTTATAAACTAAGTGACAATATGAAAATGTAAGTTGACACAGTTTAGACACGGCAGTGCTTAGTAGACAATATTGAATTTGTCTTACTAGCCATTATTAAATGCAATTATTATTTTGATGTATCTAGGTAACTGTGTCCCATATAGGCTACTCTGTTAATTACAATGCAATACAAAACCGCTCATAAACCAGCGTGCTACAATAAAATAATGTGTTGGCCAAATTATTAGCTTAATATAATAGGCCGCGCCTATGCCATAATGGCTCTATTGCCGATTTAGCAGTTTACATGATTTTGGCGATGATTAATAAATAATTATTAATATACTATATAAGGAATGCAATCCCGACTCGAGACAATTCGGGATCCCGCGGGATTATATATCAATCCCGCGGGATACGGAATTTCGGGATCCCGTCTAAATTTTAAAAAAATGTTGAATTCAGATGACTGAAAAAGCTAATAACTGCTTGTTTGTGATAGTGAGGTTAACTAAAATAACATATTACTCGAAAGAAAATAAAAACCTTTATTCTTTAATCTTACCAACTAAATAATAATTAGGTTGTAAGGAAAATTAGGTAGGTAGTACGTAGGTAAATTAGGTAATCGAAACAATAAGCTTATTTCAAGGGAATTAGGAAAAAGAGTGAGATGCTAAACGGCATCTAATGTCCGTTGCAATGTACCCCGCTGCTGAGAATGCCCTCTCCGACTCAACGCTAGTTGGCAACAGCGTGGCGAAGCAATTATATGCAAACTGCAAAAATCCCTTGTTCCTCCACACTCAAACAAATCCATTTCTTTTTTAATGGTAGATTCTAATTTGTCTAAGCTCGTGGACGTGGATATACGTGCAAAAGGACTTTTAGAATCTCGCAGAGTTTCTTCTAATTCCTCTTGAAGCGATTTATTATGCAGCTCGTAAATTCAAATCTTCTGCAATCATTGAAAGAGGCAAGTCATCTTCGATTAGTACTGCCGTATTAATATCTGCTTGGTTTGGTTCTTTACGATATAATCGTGATTATATTTTTTATTTCTTTTTCACTGCCGCCCAATCCCGTCAATCTCGAACGGGATCTCGTCATATGATGCGTCGGGATTGATCCCGAAAATTTACACGAGATCTCGCGAGAACCTGATCCGGGATTGCATTCACTAATACTATATAACCTTGGACAACTCACTGCGTATATATTCCTAAATTTAACAGAGAACAAATAGATACATATATACAAACTAGACAACAAACAGATGTACATACATACATATATCACTTGCAATTACTAATATTAAAAACAAGATAGTCTCTTTTAATGGTTGTAAACTTTAAAAACTTGACAGAATATTAAAAAATCTTTCGCCTATACAAATAAGAAGTATATGATTAATAAAGATCATATTATAAACAACTAGCCTAACTATTAAATATGAAGAGGTATTTTTTATATGATTAAAATGGCCAACAAGCTGCAGCTAACCTGATAGTAAGTGGTAAGTGGTACCCGATGCGATGCCTATGTACATGAACTGCATAAGTTTAGGAGTTTTCTATGTACCTATATTATTAAAGAATGATATTGGTATTGTTCCCCTTTCTGCCTGGGCTCTAATGGAGTACAAAAGGTTTTTTTTCGGACTACTCTAATGCAGCTGGCCTTTACAGCTTCACCGGACGTTAAGGAGCGAGTGCAGATGGCACTCTAAACCCGCGGAAGGCCAGTTCCTGCCTGACGGATACGACTGTAGTCTGAGGGCACTTGGGCTTCGAACCTCGGCTCAGGCCGTCGTAATTTCGATCCCCGTTTGAATTGGATGGGGATCGATCGGAGGGGAGGACAATAGGATAAACATGAGGTCAGGTCAGTTAGTCTATCGAGACAAAATCACGGCAAATTCAGAAAAAATGCATGGAGGTCTAACATTGTACATAGATAACAATGGGGCCATCAGTTCACATTACTAACAATACCCTTCCTCCCTATGTACCTATATTATGTAGGTATATATATATGAAGAAAATGGGTTGTAATTGTGTAGTACTCATAGTACAAATTCTTCTAAGTCTGTGTGAATTTACAAAAACATCATTCTACGTTATATGTTACATTACCGTTTACCTGTTATAATATAGTGCCTGCAATGATAGTTGTGCAAAGTTTGGGACTAGTTAACACTGTCTGAGTTGTTCTTCATTATTATTATTGTGTTTTAATTTATTAACGTGTTGGTGTAAAAACAGATAAAATGACAAATTCTTGTAAAGTAAGCACAACAAATTCGCATTTGTATGCATAAGCTCGTCTTAAAACTTGTTTAGTATTAATATTCATAATCTTGTAGTAGTAGAGATGAAACTAGTGAAATAATCAACAACTGCTACTGTTGGAAAGTTGGATGGACTTTGGCTAAGAACACTGAGAAAGATGAGTTTTATATTAGTTACAATTCACTCTTTGTTATGTTACATATGGAACTCAGTGGTCTAGCGATTATAAACGCTGTCTTAACAACGGTTACAGATTCAAATACATATTATCTACTACTATAATATAAAGATATGTTATCGATGGTGACTTTGAAAAGATGTCTGCGTTGACGTCTGAAGTATTTTAGTCGAGAAATTGTTAGTAATGTGGACTAATAACCCTATTCCTAGCAATGTACCATGTCAGGTTGACCTCCACGCGGTTACCCCCGGAAACCATCATGATAAATTCATAGTGAATTTACCACTATGGGCTAACTGACCTGAAGTCATGCTCATCTTATTCTCCACTGGTGCCCCGCCAGCGTAAACCGTTAACGCAAGCGGGTGCACCATTCCATTATCACCATAAAAAGATGACATAAATCTTATAATAATAATTGATGAATTTATTCATATACTTAATCTAATTATGTGTTAATTTGCGGAATTTCACTAGTTAATGCACGTATATATTACTCGTGAGTCGCGGTTTGGTCGTCCGAACAGTCAACTAGGCAACTAGGCTTCCAAGCTATATCCTATCTCTATTCAATGCCTGATGATGCCTCCTTCAGAGGCGAAACACGTGTCGCAATATGGATGTTGACTTAATATCGGTCGGAATTTGGTTACTATTTGAGAAGGTTGTAACGATAGTCATTTTCGCTAACATTTGTGATCTCACACATACTAATTGTAGCGGAATTAAACAAAATAATGTAAATCCATTAACTAATGCAATTTAATAATTTTTGATGCCTTCAGTTGCTATCATTATATCTAGGAAATCGTCCTACGGAAACAAGATTATCTAACACGTTATCTCGTTGTCACTTTCCATTAACCAATTTCCACACACTCCATACTTTTATCATTTAATTGACTGTCATGTCATTTCCCGTCGACAGGCGTGCCGTTGAAAACATTATAAAACTATTCTGGAACACGTGTGAATGACACAATAACATACCCGCAATTATATTTATTAATTTCATTTCGTAATCAACGAATTATGTCATACACACGACAATATTAAATACTTATAAATTGAGAATGACATTCGGTATATACAGTAAGCGGGTACAGCAATACATAAATGTTTGTAATAATTTATTTATGATATGAAGATTGAAGATTTTAGACGTTATAAGTACAGATAATCTTTACTCTTTTTAGATAATCTTTACATAGTATAAAAGGAAATCGCTTCCACTGTCTGTTCGCTTATATATGTTAAATTACGCAACCGATTTTAATACAGTTTTCAGCAATAGATAGCGTGATTCAAGAGGAAGGTTTATATGTATAATAGGTACATGTACGAAGCCGGGACGAGTAACTAGTTGAATATTATATTGATTTAAAAACCGAAACAACTGCATTCCTTAGCTGTTCTTCGTAAAACTTAATACAAATAAAAGCTATTATACTGATTTAGAAATAACTACATTAATAGTTCATCTTTGAAACTTTTGAAAAAATGTATTTTTGTATTGTTTAATTCAAAGACAGTATCGGAAACAATCATGTACTAGCGTAATATAGTAAATTATAAATATCTTTTAAAAACTTCATAAAAAACGTTAAATCTAATCATCTAAAATAAAAAAATACGATTCAACGACTCGATATCACAGCACTACTCCGGTATAGCAGGTTTATGAAGATTTTACATTTGTATTTGTCAATTAGTCCTAATATTAAAATAACATATGTCATAAATATCTATATACATTTATTACATAACAGCTAGTTAAATAAAAAAGAAGGTACTAAGAAAAGTACGATTATACAATTGGCGCCGACGCAAAATCTTGATCATAAATGTAAGTACTTCCAATACATTGCAACATAGTAACGTGGGAAGAATTAAATACGGTATTTTCATATCGAAGTATTTGCAATAAAATGATACTGTGAGCGTGTCAAATATTTGTTATATTAAATATCTCAGACGCGAGAGACGGTTCAATAAGCGATTGATGTATGTAGGTATTGTAGGTATCCGATCTTAACGGTGGTCTAGTGGTCTAGCACACCGCTTTATGACCGATGGTCGCGGGTTCGATTTAGCACAAACATTTGTATGCGAATACGATTGTTTGTGTCGGTCTGGGTGTTTTCTATGTATAATATGTATACGTAACTTTATATTATTATATTGCTTAAAATTCTTTAGCTTAAAATATCTAAAAATATAACAAAAGATGGGTTTAATGCTACTAATATTATATCGGGTCAGAGCGACGGTTGACTGGTAGAGAATGCCATCAGGCATTATGTCGCCATGCATACAATTTTGTGTGTAAATAAATAAATAAATATATATAAAAAACTGACATTAATCGCATAACAAAAGTAACATAAGAAATAATCGTCAGATCTTGATAAAATTTATAAAAAAAATCTGTCTTGTGGATACATATATAAGAGACAGAGAGAGTTTTTTTTATATTTATTTTATATATTGATAATAAACTTACCTTAAATGCGTACATAATATACATAGAAAACACCCAGAGCAATACAAACAACTACTAATCATTACAAATGTTTGCATCATGCTAGATTCAAATTTGCGACCATCGAAAGTAATACTGTGTGCTAAACCGCTAGACCATCAATACCAATAAACTTAACAAGTATATATAACATATATATGCAAAATATAGGTACAGATTTACTATTTCGTACTGTATATATAAATTAAGTATTCATAGTTTTATTTAAATATCAACTCTCGTGTCCCGTAACTACATATCATCATAAAATTACATTTAGATCACTTCCAGTCTCCACGGGGTCGCAGATTATAAGGAGGTGAGGTCATAGAATTAATATTTACAAGTATACAATACGATAAAAGCAATATAGTACTATGTAATTATATAAATATCAGTACTTAATTAATAAAAAACTACCTTTCTAAACAAAACAATGTCGATAAATATTCTAATATTATACAATTTTCTTTATTTTTAGTTCACTAAGACCATTCTACAAAGTGGGTATTCGATTTCATGCATCTTAGAATGTAACTGTAAAAACAGTTACATTTTAAGATTAATGAAATCCAGTTGTAAATTTTAAAAAAGTTACTTTTAATCGATTAGACATTTTAACGAAATCTTGGGTTACAAACATACGACCTACGGAAGAATTGTAGATATATATAAGACATTTTATATTCCATAAGTTACGCCATAATTTGAGGACGACCTAAACGATTTAATTCAGTAAATAATAAGTGATTGAGTGATTTTGATTCCATTACATTGATTTTAAAATATTACTGTTTTTTAATACATTCTAGAATGTTTTTAATGAACTAAAAATCAAGAAAATTGCAAAAACTGAATATTTATCGACTATATTTTATCTATTTATTATCACAACACATAGCTTACTGAATACACCTTTTACTAATCCACTTTAATATTAAACATTAATATGTACAATATCTCAAAGACAGAATAAATTTATTGCTCCAATATGACTCTTTTTTGCTCTTTGTTAAACGAAAGCCATCAAGTTTTCAATTTATCTCAAAGGACTTCTTGAAGGAATGAGTTAATAGAAATATACGATACCTATTAGCATAAAATAAAAGCAACCCCAGGTATATTTTAAGTTATAATATCATAGTAGTAACGTACAATGGAAGGTCTAATTAAGATAAAACCATCTTGGTCTTGATAGATAGAACAATATAGTGGGAAGAGACGTTAAACTTTACAAATTACATATTTTGAATACACTATACATACACATATAACTATAGAATGTCTTGCATTATCTTTCATTAACAATTTATTAATATTTATGACTTTATACATATACTTACTTATAGTCTACCTCTTACAGTTGTTGATGAAAACGGTTGAATGTGTTTGCAAATAACAACATATTCCCTTCAAAATCTAGTTTTGATTATTTATAACAATTATTTATTATTTCTACATATTTTTTGATAAATGTATATACAGAATTACATATTACCTTAATTAACATCGCAATTTTGTCCTCACACCAGTGAAAATACTACTGCGTTTCATTTTAACTAAATATTCATAATAGAGAGAATTCATCTTGAAAATGGTTAGAATTTTAATACTTATGCAATGAGGGTCTTGTTGAAGGAAATTGAGACAAACGACTGATAAAGAAGTTTATAATTAAAGAGCGGGCGTCGACGGTCGGTTATTAAATCTGCCAAATAGTACACGCTCTATGATTGCTAATTAGAAGGCTCCAACCACGAAAACATGTCGGATGGACAAATAAACATGATTAGTACCAACCCAAATCAAGTGTAAGTACTTGTAAAGAAATTTGTACTGACTCAATGACGACTAATCTATCAACATAAAGCATGGCAAAAAAAAAAAATGAATGAAAACACGTACATTTCTATATTATTTTATATTACACACGTTTTAACTACAGGCCACGGTAATATTAATATATTGGATTTTGATATATAAAAATATGACGTATAAAAAGTCTAAAATTCTAGAATTATAAATTAAAAAAGAAAGAAAATTACAAAGGAATTCGCAGCGGTCGGTCGCCAATGGAATCTAATAATATAATAAATTTATTTATTTATTGATTTACGTCATGCAAAGTGAGCTTCACAGTCTCCCACTTAGGAAGATAATATACAAATACACACAATTATAAACACTAATTACACAAGGAAACGAAAAAGAAAAATAAATAATAATAATACCTAATCTTAATTTAACATAGGTACTACCTAAACAGTCTACTGCCATCCGACAAAACTCCAGTAAATTACAAGTAAATATGTCTAGATCTGGAAAGCGACTAACTACACTTGCCAGAATGAAGAATAAATGAAGAAAAGATGCATTTAGACGTTTAATACAGCACAGCGCTGTGACAGTAGTGTATATAAAAACAATAGGTAAAAAGAATACTATTTTAAATATAGACGAATATATAATACAAAACTGCCAGTCAATCTCATTGTTGGTCTAACACCAACAACTAATTTTATTTATTTATTTATTTGTACACATTACATCAATGGTTGTAGACAAGACAATTAACAGCAATCCCTGCACTAAGCTCAATGCTTGTGTCGCAGGAATCAGAAATCCTTAATTACAAAAACATTAACTTAAAACAGGCTCCAATTAATGTTACAAATGGGGGGGGAAGGGGATTGTTAGTAATGTGGACTGATGACCCCATTGCTAGCAATGTACTACGTCAGGTTGACCTCCATGTGGTTCCCCCTGGAAACCATCGTGATAAATTCCTGGTAAATTTGTTACGATGGGCTAACTGACCTGACCTCATGCTCATCTTATCATCCCCCACTGGTGCCCTGCCAGCGTAAACCGTTAGCGCAGGCGGGCGCACTATTCTATTATCATCCATAAAAAAAAAATGTTACAAATGTCATAATCACGGCCACCAATACCAAAATGTGGGTCAAACTTCAATAATGTAACCTAAGGTGTAAAAAAAAGTCCATTAGTGCGAAGCCTCGAACGAGACTAGTGTATATATAATATCATGATCAGACATAATAGGTATTTCGATTAAGCCAGGGCCTCCAAACTATACCAGACCGGAAGTACCCGAAAATTTAAAACTATAGTAAGTACGCATGATCTAGTTAGATAGGTCTTGTCCCTTGAGAATTGGTGAAAGAGACTTGCTGACCCATAGGTATAAAAGTTTGGACTTTGCGTACCTGCGTTGCGCCCTTTTGGCATTTCCAATTCGGGGAACACCGCAATTGGCAACTATCGATCTAACCTCACTTCGTCGAAGTTTAACGATATAACTCGTACATAATTTTGTTTCTTTTTTGTATATACCTTTTTTGACATATTGTTATTCTCATTCATTATTATAAAGCTCGTCGTAGATTGTGATCCTAGTTTTGATAGAGCACCAACTACAATTATTTTCTTCTAATTTGGTTTTTCATTAAACCAATATAATAACAATTGCTTTAGACAATTCATACAGGTCCATCTAGTTCTAAGTTCAGTAAAGATAGTGTTATGAATTTACAAGCGAAAAAAAATATTTATATACGTTTTTTTTGGCAAATACGTCCATTATGTACATTAACATTGAAAATATAGAGACCATGACAAATAGTCACAAATACTCGTATTTGCATCGTGAGGAAACGAATCCGCGACCATCACAAGTAAGGCGGTCGGCTAAATCATTAGAAGCTAGTGTCGAAAGTTCGAATTGAAATAAAATAATAAAACACTGTAACAGTTTCGTTAGAAATTTTACTTTGATTTTAGTTTTTATGAATCTGTAGGTATATAGATACAAACATAATATTTGCTCTGTGTCTAGAGCAATTCGCTAAGAAGTTTTAAATTAATTTTATCTGTGGCTGAATGTCAAATAGTCAATTGTCAGCGCCATCTAAAAATCTTCGGTTTTTTGCCGTTGATTTAATAACAAAAATTCCAATGTGAAAAACAATTAATGTTCTTAAAAAGTTATGTTGCAGTTCTTCTTGCATTAACTCTAATCGTTGCATCTGAAAGAGACAGACGAGTGATAACCACGCTGAGGTTCTCAAGATACTACGTAAAGCCAACAGTTGTGAACGGGGAACCAGCGAGACCTAACGAATTTCCTTACTTGGTTTCTTTAAAGGAACCTATTCAGAGAATAACTGATTCTATAAAAAAATGGGTCAGCTTCTGCGGTGGAAGTATTATAAGCGAGTCAAAAGTGCTCACGGCAGCGCATTGTTTTGAATCTCACAATTTTTACTATCTCCGAAATCCTAAACCGATACGGGCCGTCGCTGGAAATCTACATACAGACTTAATACATTCCGGTGAAACGGTGACCACTAAAAACACACAGTGGCGTAGAATAGCAAAAATAATAATACACAGACATTTCTATTTCCCTACAAATGATATAGCTTTGTGCTTTGTTGATAAAATTTGGGTTTTCAATAGTAACGTTGATTACATTATCACGGCCAGATGGAGGACAGATTATGACGCGAAATGTGTAGCAAGCGGATACGGCAAGACAAAGAGTAATGTGATAGACTCAATTTCACCCGTGTTGCTAATGGCAAAGATATCAGTTCTATCTCAGAGAGCATGCTCGAAACTGTGGGAGATAAATATGGACAGCTTCATATGTACAGATTCCGCTTTAACGGATGTCGCGGAAGGCGACTCTGGAGGACCTTTAGTGTGTCGAGGGACTTTAGATCCTACAGAGAATGGCTCGAATGGTTTATTGGTAGGTGTGGTTAGTGGTAAAAATTTTGATTTAACGACTTTGTTTACAAGAGTGTCAGAGTATCATGATTGGATCGATAGAAATTTGGCGAGTTGTCTCAGAAGTGATATCTTGTGTTTGATTATTATAATTTTAGTAAATTATTGTTCTTTTTTTTGAGTAAAATGTTAACAACCCAGGACAATTAAGACAGTGCATATTTTTTTGTAATTACATATATAATATATCAATACATAGAAAACACCCAGAGCGATACTCATGAACACAAATATTCGTATCCTGCTAGGAATCGAACCCGCGACCATTAGAAGTAATGTAGTGTCCTAAACTGCTAGACCATCGAGACCAGTTATAAAAAACATAGGTACTGAATGTTGTATAAGTAAAATATTATAGTAATATAGCATACAAGTAAGTTACTGGCAGAAATAGTTGAGACAGATGTTCATACTCATGCACTCCTTTGTCCTTCACGTACATACCTAATGAAAAAAAAATTTAATACAAAATAGCTTATTGATTTGATTTGCTGCACTCGCGACTTCGTCCGCGTGGAATTTAGAAAAAAAGATTATTAGAAAATTTTTCTAAATTAAAAGTAGCCTAAGTTACTCCTTATTATATCAGCTACCTGGTGAATACCTATGTTGGTTATATTTCTGTCTATACAATATTATATACACTACCGCTAAAATTAGAGCTACAACTATAAATCGGTTATCGGGTAAGAATGAAACAAATTAGTCACTATAAAATAATCATTTATTTTATAAACAATAAATCGCTTTATATAAAACATAGTTTGGCATTACATACCGTACATTACAATTATTTTGTTATTGTTCGTATGCCCACACTGCGCACTCTGTTACAAACTGAGCCACTTATAGTGCGTTACAAAAAAACGTATGAATGATTATATAACCCAGGACAATTAACACAGCGCAATCTAGTCCCACGGCAAGCAGAACTTGTGTTAAAGGAATGAAGGACAACAGATATAAACACTTAGATTTTTGTAAATACATACATAACATACGTAGAAAACATCTAGATCGATACAACAATCATACTCATGCATACAAATGATTGTACCATGCGAGGAATCCGCGACCATCGAAAATAAAGCGGCATGTTAAATCGCTAGATCACCGAGGCCGTCGATTAAGTATATATAATAATTTACATGACACAAACGTCTAGTAAACCTGTAAGATTTAATCTGTAAGAATATTCACATATATTGCTGAATGAATTTGCATTTTGTTTAATTTCGCTACTATTTGCATGTGTGAGACCACAAATATTCAGTGACTGTTCGGCGACCTTACACTGGTCATCAGTCAGTCAGTCGTCAGCACTAGGCTTCCAAATTATGTATATCCAAACCACATTCATTGCCTGTTGATGCCATGGCTTAACTTTGGCTGAGCTCGTCAGTAACTAAATTTGGGTTAACAAAACATTATTATGGAAAAGTGGAATTGTGGTTGTATCATAATATATTACAACATACATATATATACTGTGACGTAGTGTGGGCCATATTATATATAATTCTACATTCAACATTTGTTAAATTCTCGATTAGAAACAGGATACTTAAACGATCTACACACGACCCTAAAATCAGTTGCAATATAGGATTGGCAATATTTAGCGACATGCGTAGGGTAGCGGGTAAAGACTGGATGAGAAAGGCTCATGTTCGTGCCTTGAGAAAGGCCTATATCCAGTAGTGCATTGCAACTTCCATAGGAACTGTGCTAGTATGGGTAATATTAGCTCGATAGACCTATCATGCTTGATTTCGCTACACAAGAGGCGATCTACGTTGAAATCTGAGGTGTATCACTGTTCATATATTGCCCCTGATTTTGGTACGTGTATAGTTCGTCATTTTAATGTAATATTCGTACTTATATACACATTTATTTGTAATATTATAGTATACTAAAAAGTAAGATGGCAATTAAAATAATATCTATAATTATTATAATTAGGTATGATACTTTAAAAAGGCGATGCATATGTAGGCACGCACTAAAAAGACATCCGAAAACTAACGTATCCAAAGCCGTGGTAAAGAAATAATTTAAAAATAAACTATCTGTATCTCTATATCAAAAACAAACATTGAGAATGCTACATAAAACAAATTATACAAATTAAACACTGAAAGAAATATATTACCAAACTATTGTTATTAATGAAAAAATAATTTTATACGTTTCACTTAATTAAACCTACATTTTCATATAATTTGGAGGACCTCATATTTTTTTTTCTATCTTATATCATAAATTATATCAATAATGACTATAATTAACTAGTTCTTAAATTTTGACTTAGCTTTCGTGTAATATAATAATAACCGATCTTCCTGCAGGGCAACTCTGTAGTTTAATAACAATATCAATTTCAATCCGAAGTGTTTTTTATACCACACCGCTCGCCATCGACAGGGAATTCATCCGAATTCCGGTGTGGGGATCCACACGCTGGAACCTAAATGATCTCGGACAGTGTTTTCAGAGGAGTTTCCTCCCGCGTACACTTAGATTGTGGAATGAACTACCTAACGAAGTTTTCTCACGAGAATACAGCTTGGGGTTTTTCAAGGGGATATTGAGGTTTCTTAAGGGTTGGCCACGCGCAATTACGCTCCTGGTGTCTCAGGCGTCCATAGGCTACAGTAACTGTTTACTGTCAAATATGCCATATGCTTGTTTGCCACCATCGTAGTATATAAAAAACTGCTCTTTTGAAACGCAATAAAGACAAATTATTAAATCAATAACAATGTCAATCTTTCATTGAAGACGACATAATATAATATATATTATAAAAAGTATTTTTTTTATTTTGTATATAGCAAACTATATAAAAAATAAATAAAATTAGTTCATAAAAATTTGTAAAAAAATTATCAATTTCTTTTTTTTTTTAAACGCAAACTTAAAGACGCTGCTAAACGATGGTCTTCTTGAAAGTATTTGCTCCCGCTCCTATACCGAAACTGAGCTAGTGTATAATATAAGCGAATAAAAAGAAGTTTCGGAACATCGTATTATCAAATCATTGGATCGGAATTCATTTCCAGAGTAAACCAGTTATTCATTATTAAAATACTCTGCCAATTCTAATAAATTTAATTGAAATATGTCCGGTACTTTAGTAACTAAAAGGTAAAAATAATTATGTCTTTTATACATTCCTCATATTTGAACATTGATATATGGTAGCATAATGAAACTAACAGATATGATAAGAAAATGGTAATCGCGTAAAATGTCAAATGTGTAGTTCTATGTTCACTGCATTTACAATCTTAATCACTTTATTTTAAAGTACAATGTCAGTTATAAAGTGAATGATAAAATTATAACCGAATATAGTCCGTGAACTGTTGTGTTTAAAGTAGAAAATTCATTAATTTTAGTTTTGCCTCAAAATATTTTACGCGTTCATAATACAAGTACATCATTGTATTTGTCACAATAATTAATTAAATTGATTAATATGATTAATTTAATATATTTATAATGATAAAATAAACTTGTTAACTTAACTTAAAATTACGCTGCATAATACTTTTTTCCATATATTGATGATACAAAAGCATAATCAATTTAAATTAAGAAAATACGTTTAATAATGAATACATTCATAACAATAAATCTAAAGACTCGTAGAAATGTCATGATAAACAGAAAACCTTATAAAATAAGTAGAAATATTAATTAACATTAAAACATAGTACCATCAATACCATCTTACTGGGGGAATGGGATTCTTAGTAATGTGGACTGATAACCCCATTACTAGCAATGTACCATGTCAGATTGACCTCCACGTGGTTCCCCTGGAAACCATCATCATAAGTTCCTGGTGAATTTATCACGATAGGCTAATTGACCTGATATCAAATCTGACTGACACAACTATGTAAACAAACCACTAAAATAATTTTAGAAATGGTAGGGGCTGCCACTTTTCTATTTCACAAACTATTTAATCATGAAGTACAATTAAGTTACTTTGAATTTTTCTGCTGTTGGCCGCAGCTAGCCGTCACAGGTTCATCGAACAATAGGGGGAGAATGCAGATGGCACTCCAAACCAGTAGAACGACTTATGGAGCAGCTGAAGGCCAACTCTCGTCTGATGGATACGACTTCAGTCTGAGGGCACAGCAAGGGGTTCGAATCTTGGCTGAGGTCATCGTAATTTCGATCTCCGTTATTTATTTTTTTTGATACACAGTCTAATAGATTTCAATAAAAAGATATGATGATCAAGTATTATTGTAATAGATTTAAGAAAACTTGTTGTTTTTACAACAAGTATGAAAGTTGCAGTTACAAGCTACGCGGAGTTGTTCTAATTGCAATTGCAACTGTCAATTGATCTTTACATAATCAGCTCTAATTTCATATGAGTTAACAATTGCGTTACTAACCTCATTTTAGATAATAATCTAATTATTAGGCATTTCGCTACATTATAGTCAATTTAATAGTACATTTAAATTTCGTGTCATTTTCATAAGTACATCACTTAAACTATAGACCTAGGTCTATAATGCAGTGACCACAACCACAGTGCTTATTCAAAACAATCATATAGTCATAGTCGCTGCATATCACAAGGTCATAAATATGATTATAGTAGATATAATCGGAGAGTTACAGATGCAGAAATTGTCTTTCTTGAGTTTGTTCATTATGTAACAAAAATATTATTATCTGCTGGCGCCACTTAGGCATTATGGTAAAGTTCCTTAGTCCCGGGTAAACATAAAAAACGTTAAAGTAGTATGTCCTAAATGTAATTACTCTTTTTTATTATTAGGGTCGCGTTTTTGCCACTAGTAAATATAATAATGAAAATCATTATATTTACTAATGGCAAAAAACGCGTTATAGTATCTTCATATAAATCTCTCTATTCTCCACTACAATTCTCTGAAGTATTAATAGCCTAAAGGTCAGTAAACTAAATATGTAATTCGTACCTTAAATTCTAACATATTAGTTATACTTTGGAACATATTAAAATCCTAATAACTACTTTAACGCTATTCATACAACTATCATATAACAGCTGTATGGTAACACATTAACCTAATAGACAGATTAAAAAAAAAAACAAATAAATGTCAGAAATTAAGGAACGAATTAATTATATCAAAATGTCTTTGAAAATATTCAAATCTATTGTGAATAGATTTGATTTAAGTCTAATCTGTTTCGTAGATATGAAAGTAATATTTTCCATCTATAAAATATAGGAATGATAGGGTGCGTTCACACGCTAGTTTATTTGTCCTGTAGTTGCACGTAGTTGGCGGGGAATAGTCCGTACGCACCTTTACATAAGCCTTGCCACCATCCTTCATCGATCTAAATAAAAAAAAGACATTTTATACAACACTTTAAGGTCCATCCATAAATATATTACGCGAACGTCATGTTTTGTTGTGTGTAATGTAATATGGACTCTATTCTCATGCATTTAGCATCTCATCTGGGCCTTCATGCGTATAGAGCAGAGACTATTAAAGCAGCCAAGCTCCTCCCAGAAACGCATTGTCCTGGTGATTTTTTGGTGTGGTGAGTTTCATTTGTGGAATACGCACACACACTAGGGATATGAAATCACACCTTTTGCTATTTTAAACGTTATATTTCAGTCTACCATAACCGTTCACGGTCAGATGGGCCGAAGGTATATTTACTACATAGTACATCATAGTTTAAAAAAAAACTAGTAAACAGTGTGTAAACTCTACAAAACAATTTAAACCTTATACAAAGAAAGATGACAATTTATAGTTATATTAGAATTTTAAATGTGAAGTCACGAAATTTAGGACCCTCCTCTCTGCCTTTGTCACATATTGTTATACTTTAATAATAATAATAATATTTATTTTTTCCACAAAAAAAACATTGTATAAACTATATAAAACAAAGCAAATATTTTTGAGGCTGACTAACTTTGTCCACTTCCTCTGCCCCCCTCAAAGTGTAATAAATACAATTAACTTTGATGACAGTTATTAAAGTTAATTGTCATAATTTGTATCTGTTGCTAATCAACCATCAGCTGTCTCTATGTAGACATTTTTTAAATCTACATTAAGCAACTGCTTAAGTAACCATTTAACGTCTCTGAGTGCGGCGGTAAGAGTGTAAAAGTCTCTAAATAATAAAAAAAACGTCCATATGGCTTACTAGAAATTCGTTATTGTTATTTAAACTGCGATTGTTACAGCCTATGTTGTAAATCACGTAGTGAACTTTGAAACAGTACTGCTCGCTTTGAAGTTCAAACTTGTGGCGGCGTGGTGGGCCGGGTAATGTGCTCCCTCTAATATGGTTGAGTCCTATGATGTCTAGCTCATACGTCATACTCTTAGGTTACAAATATTAATTAGACTATTTGCTTTTTGACAAAATTGCAATAGCATATTCTGGTGGTCACTCTAGTTAACCAAATTTGAATTTAAAACTGAATCTGTATTATTGTAAACATTCATTTGAAAAGAATACAAGTTAAGTTTCTTGTCAGTTCTTCTCTTGAAAGCATTCCGAATTGACGGTAGATTTGACATATCATAAGAGTCATAGAACTACAGGAATAAAGATATTTTGATTTGATTTACTAAATGAGCACTAACCATGACAATGTTGGTGATGATGTCATCCGGGTCGAAGGAGATCTCGTCGGGCGCGGCCGCCTGGTAGTCGTAGAGAGCGCGCGCTGTGTACGCGTCTTCTTCATCATCATCATCACCCGCACCACCGGTTGCACCTTCCCATCCTACCGGCGATACCACGATGGTGGGCTGCCGGGTCAGTTGCTAAATAATTTCAAGTTTTCTTTATTAATCAGTTAATAATATCCCTGGACAATTCATACAGCGCCATCTAGACCCAAATTAAGCTAGCTAAAGCTAGTGTTGGGTACTAGATAACTGATACAAATACATAGATATATATTTTTCCGTATATACATACAAATTATACGTAGAAAACACCCAGACAATACAAACAACCATACACATTAATACAATTTTTTGTGCCGTGCGAGGAATCTAACCCGCAACCATCGGAATCTAAACAACTATATTATTTTTAAAACGCATTAATATTTTATAACTATGTAATGGAATGTAATCATCCATAGTTTTGTCTTTTGTGACAATAGTTTTTTTTTTATACTAGATGGTGGCGCCACCGGAAGTCTTCTTTACAACCGTTACAATGTTACAAACTCATCTTTAAAATATACAAACGAATATAAAATGATATATATCACCACCAAGGTAGATTTTTTATTATTTAAGATAGATTTTATTATTCTTAACACATTGACGGACAGTAGGAACAAATGAAGTTCGAAAATTACAAAAACACTACATTTTTGTAATTTTTAGAATATTAGACGTACAGTTTTACTTTTTCTGCTGAAGTAAACTTAATTTTGACACAATTCAAGAGAAACGATCTCTTCACAACCACGTGCGTACTGAAGCCACAAGTAGTGTAACAGGTGGAAAACAAAATTCAACCTAAAAATTTGTTTCCAAAAGACAACACTAGGCTTCTACTTGTACGCCGGTAATGCATATTTCTGCCGCTATAGCCGGAGTGTTCAAAACCGACCCTTTCGCTTTAAAGGGCTATCGCCGTCATGCCACATAATGAACTTCGCTTTGACGGCTATAGACGCAAGTGTCCGTCAACGTGTTTTTTTTTCTTCATTGATGTTAATGGATTGGTGCACCAGCCTGCTCTAACGGTTTACGCTGGCGGGGCACCAGTGGAGGATGATAAGATGAGGTCAGGTCAGTCAGCCCATCGTGGTAAAGTCACAATGAATTTATCTCGATCGTTTTCAGGGTGAACCACGTGAAAGTCAATGTATCTATTAATTGCAAGCAATCTGGTTATTAGTCCACATTACTAACTAGTCCAATTTCCCCCTCCATCAACGTGTTAATATTGTATTTTATTTACTTACCTCTTCTCTTTCTTCCTTCGGCTCTCCCACTAGGGTAACGTCGGGTAAATTCGATAGCTTAGGTTCTTCTACGGGTGCAGGTGTGGGTTCGACTTCTGGTTCAGGCACGGGGGCGGGGGCGGGGATGAACGCGGGTTCTTTCTTCACCGCCGCGACGGGTGATTGCGGGACCACTTCTGGTGGCGATTCGAGTTCCTTTGGTTCTTTAGATACACGTTCTTTTTCCTGTTGATAATAAGGGTCATATTTCAATGTCTTATTTCAGGCTTCTCAGATAAAACAACACACATTTAAATGTACTAGTAGCCGCCTTGTAGTCGAAATACGACCATGAATTAATATATATAAGTTTGAATTTCGTTAAGGGTCTAATGTCAAAGACTATCTTCTTATATATAAAATTCTCGTGTCACAGTTTTCGTTCCTTTACTCCTCCGAAACGGCTTGACCGATTCTCATGAAATTTTGTGAGCGTATTGAGTAGGTCTGAGAATCGGCCCCTAACATTTAGGGGGATGAAAAATAACATCTATTTTTCATCCCCCTAAATGTTAGGGGTGCGTATTGAGTAGTCCAATCGGCCCCCATTTAGGGGGATGAAAAATAACATCTTTTTTTTTATATTAGGGGTAGGGCCTAAATTTTTTTTTTATTTTAATGTAAAACAAAGTTTGCCGGGACAGCTAGTACTTCTATAATTATATACACTGGCAGTCGCACAGGCAATAAACAAAAGAGTTTGTGTGCTTGTGTGTTTTAAATATATGGTAATGTGTGTTTTTTATTGATTTAATATATTTTTTATCGATAATTAAAAAATATATATCTGCAATCTTCACTCCTATATAAACTATAAGTGTGCGGAGTTTCATACTTCTCTGTCCGCGCAAGTTTTGTAAAATCGGAGAGGGTACAAAGTATTTGCTTCACGTATCAATACATCTAATAGCTATAATATATTTATAAATCTTTTTCTTTATCTTCGCCTCTTCGTTACTCGGGGCCGGTATTCAAACTTTTGAATGTTTCTATTAAAACCATGTTTTAAAAACTTACCTTCTCTGTGAGATCTTTGTCTGACTGTTGCCTTTGTTGTCTTATTTTCTGCACTGACTGCATCGCCTCCTAATAACAATATACATAATTTAGGATATTATCCAAAACAAAACAAATATCAAAATAAAATGGGACCAGGATATAATTTATTTTGCAAAAGAAGTTAGTTTTTGTTTTAGTGAAATATTTTATACAACAACCCTATATTTATTAATATAAATTTTGAAGTTTGTATCATTAAACATTATCTCAATATAATGTATAAAACATGGGAATTAATATTAATTACCGATAGAACTCCAACATTATTTAAGAATTTCAAAAACTGGCAACATACTTAATTTAAATTAACAACAAGTATTTCTTCTGCAAGTAAAGTTATATAGTAGTAGAAAAATAACAGGCTTCTGTTCCTGATATAATATAACGTTGCATGCAAGACATACCTGTTCCTTCTCTTTAGCCATGTTCTCAAACTTGGCTCGTAGTGAGGACGGCTTGGCGCCCCCAATGTCTGGCTTCTGTTTCGTATAGTTGGTACCCACTTTCTCCACCTCATCGAATCTATGTGCAGATTTGTCTACACGATCGACTTCGATTCCGAACTTGCCACCGAAACCCTAAAAAACAAAAATAATAATTCTAAACACATTACACAATGCTATCTTCATAAGAAACGAGACAAAAAATATGATAATAAAATAACCTTGGACAATTCACACAACGCCATCTAGCCCCAAACTAAGCAGAGCTTATGTTATCTTATATTATATTACCAGATAACTGATAAAAATACTTCGTTTCTTTTTATTAATCGTAAATGGTTACTGTAGCCTATGGACGCCTGAGTCACCAGGGGTGTCACATACACGATGCCTTAAGAAACGTTAATATACCCTTCTTGAAAAGGTTACATAGGTTTAGACCTATACAAACAATCATACTGACTGTAAAACCAAATGCAGTATTCAGAAGTATTGTTAACAGTCAAATGACGTCGCGGTAAATGCGAAATTTCACATGCTTTCAACATAACAGGAAGCGCCACATTTAGCGCCGTTCCGGATTAATATAGTTTGTTATTGATATCTCCATCATCAAAGAGTTAGAAATAATAAAAAACAGAGCAATTTTTGCATCGGACAAACTCAAACTCACGATCTTTGGACTTATAAGTTAGGATAGCTAGATTTAGAGACATACCTTCTTGTGGTCCACTTGGCTGGCATGTGCTGGGGTCTTTTCTTGGTGGTCCCAACCAACTGCAGACGCATCTTGTCTGTCCGTCTGTACGCCGTACTTTCCGCCAAAACCAATAGCATAATCTGTAAGGATAGCAGAATCATAACCCAGGGCAATTCACATAGCGCCATCTATTCTAAGCATATAGCAAGCTAAGCAGAACTTGTTTCTTTGGATACTAGACTGATATAATTACTTAGATATTTTTTTTAAATACATACATAACGTTTGACTACGATTTACCACAGATGTATATAAAACCATATTACTGGATGTGGTAACTCAAAGCGACAGATAACGAAAGCTATAAAATCTAATAAAATTGTTATATTATTTCCACTCATGTACCGCCTTTTTACTTTATTTCTATTTAATACTCTCTTTCCTAAGGTTATCTGGAAGAGATTGCGTTAGCGATAAGACCGCCTTCTTCTTTCTTTAATGAATTGTATTTTTATGTACCTGCTTTTAATACTAGTGCAATAAAGAATTATAAATAAATAAAAGCTAATTGGCTCATCGCAAATAGATAAAGAAAAGGAAACAAAAAACAACCTTTCTGCGAGTTATGATGCTGGGTGTCCTCCCGATGGTCCCAGCCTACAGCGGACGCGTCCTTCCTGTCCGTCTGTACACCGAACTTACCCCCGAAGCCGACCGAGTAGTCCTTTTGTGACGAGTGTTTCTCCACCTCCTCTCGGTGTTCCCAACCGGCTGCACTCTGTGTGAACAAGAAGCTTTATTATATTTGAAATGAAATGAAAATTCTTTATTGTTCTAACAGAAAAAAACAAACATTTACATATACTATATATAAATGTTTAAATATACTAAATATAATAAAAATGCGAAAGTTTATTAGTATGTGTGGATGTATGGTATATTTGTTACTCTTTCAAGCAAAAACTACGGAATGAATTTTAATGAAACTTTACACTAATATAGCCTACACAAATTACACATATAGGTTTAGCACACCATTCTAATTTCGATGGTCGTTTCGTTTCGTTTCGTTCGGTACGTTTCCTCGCACGGTACAAACATTTGTATTCTTGAGTATGATAGTTTGTATCGGTCTGGGTTTTTTCTATGTATATTAAGTATGCATTTACAAAAAATGTTAGTATTTATTTATAACATTTGTCTAGTAGCCATAAAACAACCTCTACTTAGCTTAGAAATAGATGGCGCTGTGTGTGTTATTTTAGAATATTTTTATTACTTATAGTAATATTATTACAAATTGTAAACTCACCTTATCAACCCTGTCGGTCTGTACTCCAAATTTACCGCCGAATCCTTGCGCGTAGTCAGTCTGCGACACGTGCTTCTCAACTTTACCGACGTAGTCATGCCCGACTGCACTCTTGTCCATACGATCCGTTTGCACGCCAAACTTACCACCAAAGCCTGCAATATAATACCTTATTGTATAACTTATAAGACTCAATTTTTATTGATCTACTCTGCCAAGTTTGTAAATTATGGTTTACATTCACTACACTATAGTAAACAATAAATGCCAGTAAATAAATAGATTTATATCAATTAATCCTTTTGTCTAGTTTTGCAAGTATTCGATGTAACTGATTTTAGCTGAAATTGACCACCTAAAACTAGCCTTTCTTAGACTGCTCTATCTAAGTTCAGATCACTTCAAACTCTATAATAGTTCTTATTTAATTATTAAAGGAAAACCAAGGCTAACTATACATGTGTATAGTTAGCCTTGGTTTTCCTTTAATAATTATTTAATAATTAAATCAATAAAAAACACACTAAGCCACTGATAGGGTTCACAAATACCAAATTAATTGTGTTAAAATCGATATCACTACATGTAAAGGCAACACAAATCGAGATAATAGTTCTCCTAGTCCTTTTTTTAAATATTGTGACTTAACTTTGTTGACCACAAATACGAGTCCCTCTAGTTAGGTCATAGACAACTCCAAAGTAATTAAATATACAGGTTAATTAAATAATTTAAGCAAACTGTAAAGAAATAATGTTAATTTTACTTACCCTGTGCATAGTCCTTCTGTGAGACGTGCTTCTCTGTCTTGCCAATATAATCGTGCCCCACTGCTGAACTGTCCATTCGGTCGCTTTGTACACCGAATTTACCGCCATAACTGTAAATACAAAATTTATAGCAAACGTAGTGGAGCGGGAGTGGTATGTGAGTAATGAGCACAGTTGCAAGCAGCTTGTTCACCATTCTTTTTGTAAATATTGTATTATTTTGATATCTGTTTTTATATGTCACTTTTAACTACTTCTTTGTGACCATTTTGGGAATTATACACATTTATTACAATTATATCAGTTTTTTTAAATAAATAGTTTATGTGTTCTCCTGTAACAGGACCATTCATAGGAACAATATTCAAGCGGCTATTCGCCACAATGGACTAACTAATCCGACTTCGTACTCATCCATCCTATCGTCGTCCACTGGGTCCATCCTAGCTTATATTTTGATCTATTAAAAAAATGGAGATATGCGGGGTAGATGGAGTTGTTAGTAATGAGACTTAGGAGTCCTGTTTCAATTTATAGTATTCATGGACAACTCAACAACTAGAGTCAAACTAGAGTATAATATCAAAGATTATATTACCCATATGACGACTTCGGTCCTTGTTCATATTTCTTCTGCTTATCCAATTTATCTGCTTCTAAAACTTCCTCCCTCAACTTCGCCATACTATAAAGCACAAATATTCTTATAAATAAATAAATTCAAGTTTATTAATAGTGAAAGGAAAGGGGGATTGTTGTTAATGTGGCTTTGCTAATAACCCCATTGCCACATACTACATCAGGTTGACCTCTGCCCGGTTCACCTTGGATATCATGATAAATTCCACATGGTGAATTTGAATTTGCAACGATGGGCTAACTGGTCTAACCTCACGCTCATATTATCATCCTCCACTAGTGCCACGCCAGTGTAAACCGGTAGCGCAGTCTGATGCTATATTCCAAATATCATCAATAATTTTTTTTTTCGTATTTCTAGTTATGAATCTGAAAATTTTATACCACAAGAAAGTTACACTGCTTAAGATTTTCTGTTATTTAATATATATTATACTATTTAATTTAGCACATCAAATTCCAATGGTCGCCGGTTCAATTCTTTGCACAATGTAAACTTTTTTATTCATGCGTTTTTATTGGTCTGGTTGGTTTACTTTGTATATTATGTAGATTACAAAAAACAATTATTTTTGGAGAATATTTCTATCAATTCCCTAGTACTCATAACACAAGCTCAGCTTAGGTTGAGACTAGATGGTGCTGTGTCAATTGTCCACATTAATTAAGTTTTCTTTGTTAATTATTATAATATATACACTTATGTAATATAGATAATACATAATAGAAGCATAAAATTATTTTATGAAATTAATTGTGGAGAGGAACTCATAGTGATATCTATATATATATGATAGTATTCAAGTCTAAATATGATGGTAGACCATCACCGTTAGGTAGTCTACCATAAGCTGTAACCTTCTTTGCTATTCCAATCATATAAAAAAACCTGTATCCTATCTTTATACTGTTGCCACTCACTCAATGGCCTCCACATTCCTTCCACCTGGACCCCATCGCTGCTCATGCTCTGTAACATCATTGATGAAGTCGGGATCTGTCTCCCAATCATCAGCCTCTGCCGGAGCAGGTGGCGCCACATCTGTTGATGCTTTCCACATCTATTTCCAGAAATAAACTACATTAATTACAAAAGTATTAGTAATATCTTTACATAGTATAAAAGTCAGCGCTACTGTCTGTTTGGTTATATCTTTTAAATTATGCAACGGATTTTAATGCTGTATTCAACAATAGATAAAGTGATTCAAGAGGAAGGTTTATATGTATAATATATGTGTGTTATAGTATAGAACAAGAAATGTTTAGAATTTTAGAGAAATTCAAAGATTTGTAAAGAATGTGTACATAGCCGGGTCACTAGTATAGTATTATTATATTATACTAGCAATCCGCGTCTGCATATTGATCTGTTTGTTACCTTTTCATAACTAGGAAATTTATGTGAAGATAGATTGTATGCTGAGAAGATTCCAATACAATAAATCAACACTAGAAATGTATTCTAGAGAAAGCCAATAACAAGTTTTCAGAGACATAGCAAAAGAGAAAAAACAAAACAGCAAAAAGATTAGTAATAAATTTAGAAATACAAATCTAATAATAAGAAATAGGACCTAACATACTATATAATAGGTTATTAATATATATACACTACTCTTTAACTAATCTGACATATAACTTATGAAACTAAGTAGATATAAATAAGTTCAGGAAAATATTGAAATTAATATATATATTGAAATATTATATAGACATAACAGAATAAGAACGATGACATATTCATAATAATTTGGTGGAATCTACTTTACATATAATAAAATATTAAAATTGTGATGAAGTCTATGTTTGTAAACTTTATGGTGCTCTGCACTGTAGGACCTAGGCATTATGGACCTCGCACAATGATGTGATGGTCATAGTGAATGATGAGGGTGCTTGGCAATAGTTGTTCATGCATGGCATTTTCATTTAATGTTACTCATAGATTGTACACTATATACATTGTAAATAAACTGGCTTTTAAAAGAAAATAAGTAATTCAATTGAGTTTCTTGCCAGTTCTTCTCAATTGAATATATACTGAAGGATGGTAGGGAAAAATTATAATATAAAAAATATACATTCATAAGCAGCTAAAATGTGCTACATGAATAAATTATTTTTTAATTTTGTATTTTAGTACTGTATGTGTATATGCACCACTTACAATTGTAAATTAAGACAACACAATTTGATAGCCAACTTATCAGGTGGGCTATGAACTTATTTACTATTCCAATTACATAAAAATTATGCTTTAATGAGTGGGAATAGGATTGTTAGTAATTTAGATTAATAACATAATTGTTAGCAATATACCTCCATGTTCCCCCTGGAAATCATTTTAAATTCCTGGTGAATTTGACACAATTGGCTAACTAACCTGACCTCATACACATCTTATCATCCTCCACTGGTGCCCCACCAGTGTATACCGTTACCACAGATGATTGCAACATTCCATTATCATCCCTTCCCAAAATAAATTTAGATAAAACACATTATCATCTTTTATAAAAATATGTTTTCATGTTACACATACACTCATTGAAGATAAATAAAATTTTATAACAAAATATTACCATACTGCCAGAGTTAACAAATAGTGTTATACAACTAACGTTGCTGTATAATTTTACACTATCTTTTATGATAAAACAGTGTTATATCTATTATTGTGTTGATATTTGATTAAGATAACACTATACAAATAAGTGTTTAATTTAAACTTGATGCCTTGGGAGCTAATGAGGAGTCCAGGATAGGAGTTGAAAGATCTCACGTCCAAGTAAATGTATTAAATGCAGTTTGTTTTTCAAAAGCTATCAATAATTTCATTAACATCATTTTAAAAATCAATTATAAAGTAATAAGATAAAATATCTATTATGCAAAATTACGAAATAATCAATGTTTGTAGATTGTATTTAAGCACACATATATCTAAAAATTTTTACTTGATTGAGGTGAAATCTTGAGAATATACGAAAGAATACTTACTCTGAATTTCTATGTGTGCCGGTTATCCCACAACACTTTCACTTAATTTTATTTGACTTATATAATAATAAAGACAACAAAATTACTTCGTAAAATTATATTTATTTAATCTTTTTTTGGGAAATTTATACTAATAGGATAAGGTTGAATTTTATTTACAAAAACTCAATAACAAAATAATTGAGGCGAACGACCTGCCCTACGATGCGTCACCAAGATGTCAATTACCGATAACTGACATTAAAAGTTGACAATGACAGCAGATACGTTCTTATATTTTTGGCCATGGATATAATGTGTGACAGTGTCTATGGTTTCGATATTTACTTATTTATACTCTTTATTGTACCAGCAAAAGGCGGTATTGTCGCTTATTATTCCAGACAGGAAGAGATTACATAAGCCTACCTTTAGGTAGAGGAGGAACGGGAAAAAGTTGGTGATGCTAGAATATAATGGTATATGATTTTATCATATATCTTTTTACATAGAATACAATGAAGTCGCTTCCACTATCGGTTCGCTTATATTTTTTAAATTATGCAACGGATTTTAGAATGTTGTTTTTTAATGTATGAAGTAGGTAACTACCCTATATAATCAGAGTTTTCATTTAGAATTAATAACCCTATTGTATTATAAAAACAATAAAATATGTATGTATTTCAATTTGTTTTATAAATAAAAATATATGCATTTTTTACTTATTCAGACAAACTCAAGAAATAATAAAAATAATTATAAATTTTATATATTTTATTTAGATATCAATAAAACAAAACATTTAAAGAGCACTTGCTCTTTGCACTTAGAAATAAGTATCACTTATCGATTTTTTAATAATATTACCTAAAGTAAAAAAAAAGAACAAATACCTACATAGCTTTACTTTAAATAAGTACCTATTTAATCTTAAAATTATTTATACATGTAACAAACATCAAAATACCAGTATAAGATTAAGTATAAACTTCAAAATGACATAATAAATATCTACAATAGGTTCTTAAAGAGGATAGAAGGTTAAGCTACTTCATTGAAATAAAAAAACGAAATCATAGTATGCGTTAAATTTTGATGAAAGTATAGGAGAACTACAGAATTCACCAAAAAGATATAGGCCATCTCTTCTTCTTTCTGAAGAAATTCATCTAAAGTAGCACGTTTTCAGAAAAAAATTAAAACTTGTTAAATAAACAATATACGTGTCATTTCTTTGTTAACGACCTTGATAAAAGAAAAATATCACGAAAGAAAAAAATATATAACTACCCCTCTCAAGCAACATAACCTTTTTGTTATTATTATTGTTAGCTGTCAAAATGACATTAACGCTTCATCTGTGAAACCAATACAGGACTTCTCACAGATGAGAGTTTTTGTGGAACATCCAATAATTTTGAAACAGAGTTATCAAAACTTAATGGAGGACACTCCACAGATGGAGCTATAGTGGCTGACTCCAGTAATTGGCTCCTTCGCAGATGAGAGGATAAGTGATCTCAATTTATTCTCATCCTTCTATCCGTTACAAGCGCATCACTATCGGTATACCATTAACGTAGAGTAACCAAAAACAAGAAAGAATTTAGGGGAATTCCGAATGTATAACTTTCGAATTTCTCTCAACTGAGTTGCCATGATTAAAGTGGGGTTGCAACCTGTCATGTTTATTTTGAAAATGGAAGAAATTTTCAAAAGTTCCGTCGATCGAGATTTTCTGGTAAGGGTTCGAGGGACCCCTGAGCTTGACGGCCCCGGGGCACTGCCCTGCCTAGCCTAGCTACGCCACTGATCTCAGATCAATCACTCTAGTTTGTCTTTATTTTTTATTTTGGGGCCCTGGAAAAAACGTGAAACCATTACTGAAATGACGTTTTATAGACAGCATTCCATCTATAGTTTGTCTAATCTGTGGACATACCTGAGGCGGGACTTCAATACGTAACGGTTGCTAGAATTGTTAGCAACCGTTACATATTGATGTCCCGCCTCAGGTAACTATTCTCATTCGTCGGTCGGTCGGTTGCTAACAATTCTCATTTGAATATTTAAAAATCATTTTTGCGTAATGATGAAATACCCATAATAAATCAATTTAAATTATTATATATTCACCATTATGAGTTAGATAAATTTGGCTCCACTTTCTAAGGTAGACAATTGTAGGTACTGCAATTAGGTATATATGGACCATATCACAATCTATTATTTGCAACTGTATTAGAGAATGAAGCTCTGACTATTGTATACTGTATTAAATATATGTAAATATAAAACCAATTTATTGAGTAGGTTACTCATCTAATTAATATTAACTTAATCTAATTACGTTCAAGATCAACTATATAACTATAAAGATACTATATGTAGGATCTTAAAGATTCTTTTTAATCTGCCTTGATTTTCATCATCATTCACACTTCAGGGTCAGGTGCATCGATGGCGTAACCAAATTTTTGCAATGCGATCTTTATTTCCGCGAACACGCTGGAATCTTCAATCGTAGCGGGTAGTTTCACTAGCTGAGATCTGGCTAGTTTAGCAATGGCTCCTCTGAGAGCCTTTCCCGATCGAGTCCGAGGTAATGCAGGTACAGCAACTGCTTTTCTAAAAGCTGCAATAGGACCGATGAGATGGCGAACCAGAGCTATTAATTCTTGCGTTACTGTACTTTCTGCCACTATTTCTTCATCTGTTTGAAAGATAATTATGTTAATTACATTAATTGTTGCTGATTAAAGATACATAGTAAGTTTGTTTAAGGGAAGTGTTACGAAAATTATTATTACATAAACACTTTTTAAGTTCCTATTGTTATAAGGACTGTTGTTTTTATTTTTAACAATATATCAAACTGAAATAAAACTGCTATCTTAAATTATCGAGACTTCATCCTCATCACTTTATCGGCTTCGTTGATCTAGCGGTTTAGCATAACGTCTTACCGCCGGTTGTCGCAGGTTCAATCCTCGCTCGGAGCTAACATTTGTATTCACGTATATATACGTATGTTTGTAATCGTCTGGGTGCATATTAAGTAAGTATTTACAAAAAAAAAGTACTTATATCAGTTGTCTAGTACCCATAACACAAGCTCTGCTTAATTTTGGAATAATAGATGTCGCTATGTGTATTGTTCACTGTTATTATTATTCTAACTAATTATTGAATTTTTTAAGCCATTTGATGACATAGATAGCAATATACTACAACTTTTTTAAAAATAAATTATCAATTTTAATACAAATCCTGTATCTCATTGATTTCTCAAATTAATTTTTTAACATGTTAAAGAATGTATATTTACGACTTCTAAAATTGATAAATACCAACACTAATCAAATTACTGTAGCTGTAACCATTCTTCAAAACAAGAACACTATACGTACCATCTTGAGGAGGTCTCATCACATACAAGCAAAGTGGTACATCTCCTTTTGTGGGGTCTGGAGCTCCGACAACCACTGCATCAGCCACCCTCGCATGTTTAAGTACCACATCCTCAAGGGCAGCGGTGGAGAGCCGGTGACCAGCGACGTTTATTACATCATCAGCTCGGGCCACGACCCACACCGCCCCATCAGCGCTTATCCAGCCTGCGTCTTGGGTATCGTAATAACCCTTTGAAATATTTAATAATAATATACATTTATTTAGCAAACATTATTGATATTAATATATATTACAAATAACATAGATTGAGGGAATAGGATTGTTAGTAACTCCATAGCTAGCGAAGTACCATATCAGGTTGACATCCACTCTGTACCCCCGAGAAACCATCCTGATAAATTTCTAGTGAATTTATCCCGATGGTTAACTGACCTTTCCTCATGTTCATCTTATCATCATCAACTGGTGCTCCGCCAGCGTATACCGTTAGCGCAGACGGGTGCACCATTCTATTATCAACCATTAAAAAGTGTTGTGGCCTACAAGTAATAATAATAACATCACGACTGTATACCAGATGAGGTAGTCAGAGACATTTTCAAATGTTTATGTCATATTATGAATATTATACATAATGTATTATCTAGATTTACTTTTTAACTTTATCATACAATGATAATATCTCTATTTAGTTTATGCAGAATTATTTGTCTCACCGGATAAGCTTCAAAATATGTTTTCTTGAACCGTTCATCAGCTTGCCATAGTGTTGAGGCAAATCCTGGTGGCAGCGGTAGTTTCGCAGCTAATCTACCAACTTCTCCCACTTCACATTCTTCACCATCTTCTCTGAGTGTACGAACTAACGCAAAGAAGAAGAATGTAAATTTCACTGATGTATATTCTATTGAAGATTTGTAATTATATACAGTAAAATAAGTTGTAGTAACAACTTATTTTTTTGTTTAAGAGACTCGTAAACAACCGTTATATAAAATTAATTAGGATAAAATGAAAGGAAAGGAAAGGAAAGGAAGAAAAGGAAGGAAAGAAAAGAAAAGAAAAGAAAAGAAAAATAATTAAAATGAAACGTTCAATTGCGAGGAATGTGGTGTGCACAATGACTATGTAATCGGTACCAACTATTAGCATACTTTTTACGAGAACATTAAATTTACAAATTTCAACCGACTATCTTGTTTCTCTAATATGCTTTCATCAATTGTTTGGAACTTGCAGACAATCATTTAGAGACTTAAATATATACGCTTACAAATCACTTTTCTATGTACTTGACTGGAATGGCAATCAAGCTAACACCTATAGACAGCCCATACAGGCCAGCACTACCGACTGCCAAATTATCGGGAGACTAAAATATTTTGCTCGATATCCTGCAATTACTACCATATCTCACCCTTTATTCGAAGCGTAGGAGCATCTTTAAATGACAATGTGTGTGCATTTGAGTGCGTTAATCTCACAACCAGCCTAATGGATTTTCGAAATTTTGTGTTTGTTTTATTCCAATCGGTATAAAAAGAAAAAAGTTATGCTAGTGCTGAATCGCAAGATCGTCTAATTTTATTATATCCTTACTATCATATCCAGGGATGGGATAACCCGCAGAATGTGGAGGTACAAATTTAACTCCATAACCGATACACGCAGCAGTGATGGCCGAACCCGTCTCAGTCTGCCACCAGTGGTTTAATATCGGGACGCCAAATACTCTTTCAGCCCATTGCTGTAAAATAAACATTATTAATTCCACTATGTAGAGTTTTATGAACTTCATCATCATCATCATCATCGCAGCCCGGAAGACGTCCACTGCTGGACATAAGCCTCCCCCAAAGATCTCCATGACGATCGGTCCTGCGCTGCTCGCATCCAATGCCTTCCAGCGATCTTGACCAGATCGTCGGTCCACCTTGCTGGAGGCCTTCCCACGTTGCGTCCGGTCCGTGGTCGCCACTCGAGGACTTTATTGCCCCAACGGCCATCTGTCCTACGAGCTATGTGCCCTGCCCATTGCCACTTCAGTATCGCAATTCTTCGGGCTATATCGGTCACTCTGGTTCTTTTGCGGATCTCCTCATTTATGATCACGCAGAGAAACTCCGATCATAGCCCTCTCCATTGCCCTCTGACTCCGAGCTTGTTCATGAGGCCCATAGTTAGCGACCACGTCTCTGTGCCTTAAGTCATCACTGGCAACACACATTGGTCGTAAACCTTCGTCTTGAGACACTGCACTTATGAACTTACATTAGTGAAATAAAAATGTCAAAGACTTTACACGTACTCTATTTCAAGTACGAATAGGCTTTCATGGAGGATAGAATATGAACGTAAATGCAGACCATGAGAAAGAGAAAGACCGCGCGCGCCGATAGTTCGCACATTCCCGCGTCTTTCAATCATGCGTGCTTTAGCGCCTTTTTGTAATAACTAATTGTCATTGCAAAATGGCGGACATCTGACTACGGAGCAAAGACATAATTGTAGAGTTATTGATAATTTATAAGACTTAAACGTGTCTTTGGAATTAAAAATCTGTGGAATTAAATATAAGATTTCATATTAACGCCGCCGGAGCCGTGGTAGAATGACAGTCGTAGTAAACACTAAACAGTATGATTTTTATGACGCTCATAGATACAACGTGAGGTTTTTTAGTGGGTAAAAATCCACACACCCCTAGTCACCCCTTCAGCGGGGGACGGTCTTTTGAAGATTTTTACATACGTAAAAAAAGACTGTAACTAATATATATAATAGAATAGAATAGAAAATCATTTATTCAAATAAACTTCATTTAAGCACTTTTGAATAGTCAACATTTTTTTAAATCTACCGCTGTATAGTAGATATATAGTAGACTTAGCTAAACTTACCCTCGTATCCTGGTCACAATGTTCACCAGCTACGAACACAGTCTTTAGCGATTTTCCACAATATCTTCTGGCAAACTTTGCAGCTGGATCAGCCCGTTTCAATACACGGAATGCTGTCGGTATGGTGAATAAGGCATTCACACGGTGCTGTTCTATAATCCTGAAACCATACTCATATATTATTCTACCTTGATATGATTATTATTAATGATTGGGTGATGGACATAGCTTGATTCTGTACTGCGTCAGGAACAAGGAGCAAAAAAAATCACTTCGGTCATCTCAACTTAAATAAAATATAAAGCATTTATTTCTAGCCCCGCCAAAATCGTTCCAGAAATTGGCGGGTCATTTTGGAATCGATTCATTTGAAAGGAACCACTGTGGTAGACAATATAGTAGATATTAAGTATAAATTAATTACCTGAAATACTGCCCAGGGTCCGGAGTTCTATCCGGCTTGCCTTCATACAACACAGAAGTTAACCCAGCCAGTAACGGTCCGTAGCAGATGTAGGAATGACCAACAACCCATCCCAGATCTGACGCCGCCCACCAGACGCCTCGATTCAATCCGTATATAGCATGCATTGACCAGCAAACTACAGCGGCGTGACCGCAGGGCCTTTGGACGCCTTTTGGATCAGCAGTTGTGCCTAAACATAATCAAAAATATATATAAACTAGCTTTTACTCGCGGCTTCGCTTGCATTGAATCCATTAAATAAATTCATTACCTGCTGCGCTGAAGTAGCAAAATGTTGATATTTTATATTTTTGTTTTTTAGTAAAAATATATATTTTTTTTAATAAAAAGTAATATATATTCTAATACCTCCAAGAACATGTGTACAAAATTTCATGATGATCGGTGAAAGCGTAACAAACGTTCACATTTATAATATTAGTAAGGACGTATAAAATTAAAAGGTCTATAAACAGACCGATATGCCAAAATACAATAGAATAATATATTTTTTATTCCATAACACTTAAATTTAAGCATTTTTGAACAGTCATATTTATTTTTTTAATCTACCGCTCACTCGAAAATCTATATCATCATAAGAAGAACGAAAAAATACTTGCTTATTGCTCTTTTAAATAATTGTTATAAGTTTGCATTTTAAGTTGAAATGTGTGAATACAAATTAATACATATAAAAGTATATATAGTACATCAATAAAAAATAATTAAAAACTATTTTTAAAGAAATCTATGTGTCTGTCTTTTTGTTCATGCTAATGCGGGACCGATTTTGATGGGACTCATACTCGCAGATATATAGCTAATGTTATAAGGAGTAACTTAGGGTACCTTTATTTTAGAAATGTTATTTATTTTAATTTTAAAAAGGAGGTATATTCCTCGACGAAGTCGCGGTTATCAACTATATAGTATATTAATAAATAATAAAAATGACTAGTAACTTTAAATTGGATTTGAACTAATATTGAAAGAAATTTCGTGCAAACTCGACTGCACGGGTACTTCTGTCCACTCATTTGAACCGTTAACTTAGCTACTTTCATTTAAATTAAATTAAATTTTACTTATTTTAATTCATCGCGGACGAAGGCACAGCTTGTATTAAGAATAAAAATAATTTATTGCTGACAATCAAATAATTTTAAAGGATACTTAATTAAAAATAGCAAAAGAAATCGGTTGTGTTGTCGGCACACGCTCAACCGATTTCTTTTGCTGGATTGGATTTTCTACTAATTTTGAAGACAATATAAAAAAATATTAAAACTATTACAGTATTACATAATAGTCACATAATAATGATCACGTTGCTCTCACGTGATCATACATCATTTGAATGTACGTTAATTAGAATTACATTGTATTTGAAATTTCAATTCGATAGTGGAATATTAAACATCTACACCGCTCTATAGGGTCATTGTTCCAATTCAAAACTAGTTACTTTGAAATAGTTTGTATAACGTATTTAGTTAGTCTAGCCCACTTGCGATCTATTACTTTATTACTCTATGGTTGATCAAAATAAATAATTGTACATATTAATTACATTAAATAAACATTACAGTGCATAATGATTTAGAACGTAATAAAATATATAGATATATTCAAAATAATAGAATGGGAAAGTGTATTTTATTTATAAAATAGAAATAGAAATAATCTTTATTCAAATAAACTCAATATAAGTACTTTTGGATATAGTCATAATTTTTTTATTCTACTACTAATTCCGAACGCAGTCCGATCATAAGAAGAACGAGCAAGAGACGTTCGTGTTTCTCTTTTTAATAAATGGTATTATTAATTAAAAAAATAAAATAACACAGTAACAAGTAGAAGGCATGCGATAAACAACATAGCAACCGCTACTGACTCATTCAAGTAATATTATCAGCATATGAATTTTAATTTTTTTTTTACATTTTTGTCATTTTCAATCTCTTCAATCTTATAATAAGCTTTTTTACAAATAAGAAAGTGTTTTATACGACATTTGTCTGCATCTTTTTTTAGGCAGTTTGTTGTAAAAAATGTTCTTACAAATTTAGATCACATGCGAAAACTGGCGAATTGAGACAACTTTATGGCTCCATTAAATTTAATCTAAACTAAAATTAGATAACAATTATCTAGCCGTTATTTTGTAGTCTTTGGATAGACACCAGCGCCATCTAATGGTGCCATTTACTGGTTGTATATATCTTATTGTGTACACGAGTTGCATACCTTAATTTGTTTCCGATGGTCACAGGTCCGATTCCTAGCAGGGTACAAACATTTGTATTCGTGAATAAGATTGTTTGAATAGGTGTGTTTTTTTTTATTTATATTACATACTATACTATAATCACAAACTTTCGCATATATAATATTAATAAGATAAGACTAATTTACTTACCCGATGTATATAATATGTAAAGTGGCTCGTTAGCTTCCACGGAAACACATGGAACTGGGTCTGTTTCTAGTGCTTCCTGCCAGGAGATGTCTCTTCCTGTTTCCAGAGTGCACTCAAGTACCCGCCTCCGTTGATAAATGATGCAGCGACGTGGTTGATGAGAACTTTGACAGAGGGCTTCATCGAGAATATCTTTATATCTGAATGGACCGACAATTAAACAATAATAAACATACTAAATATCAATAATATTAATTGATTTATGTAGTCATTTACGAACGAATCAACATAATATTATTTTCTATTGCATTTTTTATGTAAAACAAATGGCAAATAACCCTAAGATCATCCTGATAGTAAGTCATAACTGTCTCCTACATTATATAATTGACTAGTAATGCAGATTATAGTTTTTTTCCAGTCTCAGTGGTCTAGCGGTAGCATGACGGCCTCGGTGGTCAGGTGGTTTAACACACCGCTTTACTTTCGATGGTCGCAAGTTCAATTCCACGCACGGTGCAAACATTTTGACTAATTAGGAATTAATTCATTATTAATTTATATTATAATAAAAAATATTTGTTTTTCAAACCTAACGATTTTGTTGGGCTCCACACCGCAGCTGGCTGCAATTATTACCGTGGGTTCAGCATGCTCTATTCTTGTCATTAGCTCCCGTGCTGCGAAACCTGAGAAGAATATTTTTACAGTTCATATTTCTATTTCAGTATTCAAAACTGCATCTATCATCTGTCATATAGATTTCCATAGTGCTTCATCCCTGTGTCACGTAACTGCAACTTTTTCCTATTAATTTTTTTTCCCCATATTCGTCCATCTCCTTTTAGTGATGGAACAGGCAAAGATCCTTAGACCATACAGCCTAGTCTACGCTTACTCTAAATCTGAATGTTTTTAATTTATTAAGACTTCAGATATTGATCTATTGTCCAAAAAAATATAAAGTACAAACGGAAACAAATTAAGCATAAATATGTTTAAATATATAGAAATAAATATAATAAATATAATATTAAATAATAAATTATTTAATACCATATGCTAATGGTTACTGCATTCATCATAAAACTAAGTTTTAATAATGATGTAAAATGCATTTCAAGATGTACTATCTTGAAATGCATTTTACATCTAAGGCCTAAGTTTCTTATAAATTTTTGGCTCGACCTCCTTTCAGAATGTAGTTTTCTCTTAACAAAAGTCTCTATAATAGACCTACTAGAATAGGTAAAAAGACATTTTGGTTTGATTTCATGTCTATAAAAAAATACGTACCACCAAAGACAACAGAGTGTATGGCGCCAATTCTGTTAGTGGCCAGCATTGCAATAATGGCTTCTGGGATTAAAGGCATGTAAATAAGCACGCGGGAGCCCCGAGTGACTCCAAGTGATGCCAACTTGCCTGCTATACGCGACACCTGGATTGCATTAACATTATAAAATAGAGCGAAATAATCATGTTCATTAGGCTTCTTAAAATAAGGTCGAGTGATGTTTGGCTCATCGGTCATACTCATGAACGAGTGCTGCTTGTCTGCTCTGATCACTACGACTGATCTTATCTCATTTCGTTACTTAACAACTTAAGTGTGTTTTTAATATTCTAACTCTAATGAATTAGTAATGGTAACCATTTACCATCAGATGGGCTATATGCTATATACGCGAATAAAACTGCGAAATTTGTTTTGTGAACGTGTTGCCTTTCCTAAGATTCATTGTCACGCTAAATATCCTACAATTTCACTACAGTATCTCACCTTTCTCACAAGAATACAGCGTATAAATCAAGCTCATAGAATAAGATAACATAAATGTTCTCACAACAACCTCATACATATGACTGTATGTTTTGAATTGTGTCCCACTGTTGGATTACGAATCCTTATAAATTAATATATAAAAGAGAGAGTGGACTGTATTTATTGAAAAGAAAATAATTAATGGAAAAGGAAGTAGAAATACGATTTCGACCTGGAAGAACGTCTTCCACACTCCGAACACCCCCAAGTAAGCAATGTAACACCAACTTACTCACCTTTGCTCAGGAACGTCCCGATGTGTAGTACTGTTTAGTGGCCACGCACTCTACAGTGTATATTTTCATCAAAAACAATTATACTGTGTTAAATAAATAATTAATTATCTTGTTTTATATATATAAAAATACGGAGCGTCCTTTTAATTCCAGTTCTTATTTTCAATTGTTTTTATTATTCTTTTTTCGAAATTTAAGTGGCCACATGTTTTTATATGTGGCCAGTATTACCGAGCGCCTTTTGCTCCAGTAAGCAAGCCGGTGATACAACTTACTTACACTAAGGAGGTTCGGAATACGGAACACCCACTGCATATAAAATGGTATGGTTTCCTAAAGTACGAAGTTGACAAAATCTTCATAAGAATTCACCTGATCCTGGAGTTCCGTATATGTTATTCTTCGCACGGTGTCTGTGAGGGGCGAGTCATGGACAAGTGCTATATTGTCTCCACGTCCATTCGCCACATGACGATCTACTGCGTTGTGGCATACTGACATCTCTCCACCCACCCACCTTTAGATGTGTAAAAAAATAATAAAAAAATTATATCTTCGGTTGTTTAGCGGTTTACTTCTTATCGTTACAGAGTCCATCTCTCCTCTCACGGTATAAACACACATGTATTATTATTTATTCACCTTCAGGAAGGAGGTCTACTATGCGAAAGGATTGTGTAACGGCGCTACCATGGCAGATTGCCGTCGTCAGTGCCGAGGTCACGGACTCTTTATATTTATATTTTTTTTATGTATATATCTATAAGGTATTTATAATATAGTCCATTAGTATAAATAAATAACAAAAAAAGAACTTAAAACCTGGCAGAAAAAAAAAATAAAAAGTCATATATCTTACCATTTGGTGAAAGGAGGATTTGTGTTGTCCAAAACACGGTCCCAGGGCTTCGTCCATTCCAATTCTTGTCCGATTTCCCCCCAGAAACCTTCCGGGTCGTCGAGGGAGCGCCGGTAAGCTTTTTTATATTCTTCAGTGACTTCGCTTTCTCCTAAGTTATGAATTATTATTTAGCGGCGGATCGGTCAGTGGGTGTATATGTTGGTATGAAGAAGAACAATAGGTTTTATCTGTATCTATATCTATACTAAAACCTACATTTCATACTAAATTGACTTTGTAACGATGCTATTTGTATTTAAACATTAAAATATTTTTTTGTTTTATTGTTGTGTATTTATAGTAAACATGGGAACGTAAGGAGTATTATGAGTACTATTGCTTAAATTTGGCGCGGCCAGACTTTCATACCGTTTTCGATAAACCTATAAAACTAAATAAATAAAATTTTACTTTCAATGTACTTAAGTGCAGAAGCAATCGAAGCAATTTTTAAAAGTTCCGGTTCCTATAATCGTTCCCTGAACAGGGAATCAAACGGAGAACAAATGTTTATAACTAAAGCTACGGCTGATATTATTCATCTCTTTTTTTATAATGTTTTCTAATCATTTGTAGAACTACAGAATTAAAAATTCCGAAAATTCACAGAAAACTTAAGCAAAATTATAGGCAACAACAAGACAGGGCGGACCAGTAGTTTCTAATAACACAGATAAGATAATATTACGAATTGTAATTATATTTACCATAACTGGCAATATCGGCCACAGACACAAACGTTTTCTTCTGCAACTCACGCAAAGACGACTCAAATTTGTTTGTCTCAATTTTCGAGGCTAATTCGCTTTCTTGATGCATTTTGTCAATATTTTACAGCGTAATATATGTCTAATTATGTATATATATTTTTAATATATATATTTGTAATATTCGGAAGGTTATGAAAATGCAATTTTTTTACTGCCACGGTCATGGAAGTCCACCGGATACTAAGAATACAGTATTACAATTACCACAGTTCACGTTGTTAAAATACATTTGTATGTATTTATGCAAGTTACCGATCAACTAACATTTTGAACCTTTGACGAAAACGTCTGATTATTGATTAGGTATATAATACGTATGGAATAACAGACCCAATTTCAAGTATTTTGGTATATAATTCAATGAAAATCATTATTAGGAAAAAAAATTATGCATATACAGGTAGAATGGTGCAGCCGCCTGTAGGTACACGTCGATGCCAGTGGTGAATATAGTAGCCGTATCCTTCTTCTAAATTTACATAGAAATTTTAGCACGTAAGATCTAGTGGGGGGACCTGGTGACCCATGACACAGGTTCTTCGGATACCTAGTACATGCACCAGTTCTCCAGAAGTCTGTATTTTAGCATGGAAGTTTACATGCCTCAAAGGTTCTGCAACATTTTATATTAAAAAAAAGTGGAGAATGAAGTCAGATCATCCAGCCCATTGTGACCAATAAACGGTCAATGCTTGTGCGTGGAAGTGATCTTATAGGATATACAATTACCAATAGTTTACAAAACAACTATTTATTTTGTATGGATGATGGACCGGTACATGCTTAACAAATCGCAGCAGAAAGAAGACTAAGAGTGGTAAATACATATGGTAAATATTAATTACCATTCTAATGGAATTAAACAATTTTTGAATCAAAATTATATAAAGAACTGTATACACTGGCAGAGGGAACCAGTGGAGAATCATAGATAGAAAGAAGAGCATGAAGTCAGTCATCGTATCAATTTCCATAAGAATTAATCAAAATATTTTTATAGAGGAAGTATCAGGGGGAGGTCAACCTGACATGGTATATATATTACTAGCAATAGGGCCAATAATGTCCATTAGTAACAATCCACTCCCCCTCTCGCTAAAATCCGCCCCGCATCACTATTGGTACCATGACAAGTGGACCTCTATGCTGTCCTCTTGGAAATCCTCATAGTTAATATCTGGTGAATTCATCATTGGAGGCCCACCAGCCTATAACGTTAGCACAGCACGGGGACAATTTATTATCTGCCAATAAGAAAAATATCAATCGAATCGCCTTCATGTATAATACACACCATGTTTTTTCTACATGGAATATATTTTATTGGGGTTTGGTCTGTTACTCAGTGCAAAAAAAAGCTTTTTTAGTCTGTTGCCTAGGCCAGTAAGGAACAAGAATTAAAGGACATTCTTAGGAGCAATGGTTTCCATCTCCTCAGGATAGAGTGTATACATATAGATACACTTATAAACACAAGTTATTAATACATACACACTAATTATACAAGAAAAAAAAATAAAAAAAATATATATATTTTACATACTACATAAATAATCTACTGCCATCCTACGAAACTCCATCAAGTTACAAGCAAATATGCCCATATCTGGAAAGTACTTATATATAATAATGATGTAGTGCGTAAAAATTGTTGTTTAAACTGTATCGCTCCCATTACTCACTGTGACATGAATAACGCAACGAATCACCTCTGAACCCGAAACTTATTATGCCAGGTAGGTATATATGTGGTGTACTGAAAGAAATATCAGCTCCGCGATGCATTATCAGAAAACTTTCTACAATCCCGTCTATATTCGTACACGGAAGGCGCATAATACAAGAACTGAGATGACCTTTGAGATGAGGTTTTATTATGATAGGTATATAAATAAATGGTAGGTAATACAATTAACATTTTTTTTAACTGATAATAATTTATTTATCTATTTACACAACTATTATTATAGGCCTAAGCCCAATACAATAGTGTATCCAATAGATACTATATGTGCATGTTGGTTAATGTAACACATAACATACAATATTGTTTTTGTGCATTCACACAGACTATACACAAACAAATCCATTCTTTCTACTATAAATATTATGGAATGGTGCATCCGCTAGCAGGGCACAGGGCACAGCAGTGGAGAATAGAAGCATGAGCATGAAGTTAGTTCATCATGGCGAATACAAATGGAATTAACTATTATGGTTTCCAAGACTACGTGGAACTCGACCAGACAACAAAAAATCCATTTCCGCCAAAATTAAAGAAGTACCAGTGATACGTAAAAATTATGTATACGTTTTTTATGTGTATAGTCGCCACTTGCCATCAATTGGGCCTTTAGCTTGTTTGCCAAAACAATTCAGAATAAGTATTCGTAGAAAAATTTTTCGTTCTGTACATTTGTAGTACTCTGTGATTCCATCCTCATACTGCTCTAATAACAAGGCATGTCTCTACGTAGGTAGATGCTCAATGTGATTTCTTAGAGAGATCGTATGATAATGTTCATTGTTACATCTGTATTCTGTAATCCTATTCTATTTTTATTTAGGTAATGTTCTAAATAAGTACCTACGTATATATAGATAGATACGTCTACTTATAATATTTAAGAATGAAATTTTACGCAATTAATTTCCACCTTTTTTAATTAAAGTGTGTTTTAATTCGAATGTTTGATGCTGTGGTTCGGTTGTAGACTACGATTAAACAGTGAAATAATATTATCTAATGTTCAATTATATGGTCTGCACAGTACCTACCTACTAAGGATAAGCACTTATAAGTTACTACTCCAGATAGTGAAGATAACACTGCCTATAAAAAAGGTGTTTGGCGGATGAATAAGAGAGACTGAGGGAAAGACCGCAAACGACTTTTTACAGTTTATCTCAAACGTACCCGGTGTATGAAATCATGATAAACAATAAACAATAAGTAGGTACCATCGATGTAGTAATACGCCTTTTTTACGGTACCTATCCAATACTTTCTAATTAAAATAATAACATTTATAACCAATTATTAATTTTATTGATAATTAAAACAAGCAATTTAATTATTCATCATCTCATTCGTTAAGTATGTACCTACTGTAGGTATATATTTATGATTATACGTAGGTATTGATATAACTACGTGCGTGCGAGTATATATGTAAGAACATATTGTACATTTTGAGAATAGACACAACAAAATGCTTTTAATAATGTTTATTGCTCTATCTTGTAAGTTTACAAATTATCAAGTTTTAAAAAAAAAATGTTAGTTCATGATATCTTATTAATAAAGAGATACTTGTATCAGGGTATCCACTTTTCAGACGATTTTGTACAAAGTATAGATAATAGCACAAAGTTTTCTTCAATAAAACCATACACTCGGCATATCCAATCCCATTTCTTAATAATATCAATTTATGACAATTTATTTTATGTAGATACATTATGAGTAACGTGACTGAGGTCATGCCTACACGCCTGGACGCATTTTAAAGTAACTTGACACATAGTCCATACTAAGTAATAGAAAATACATACATATTTTAGAATTTCCGTCATCGCGACAATTCGCAATTAAAGTGCAAGGAGAAGTTAAATTAAGCGAGCGAATCCTGGAGCTCTTTAACAGCATTAGAGATAGAATCATGAACCAACAGTCTTTGGATAACGGTGTATCAAAAATAAAAAACTACCAATCACGTAACTTCAAGAAAAATAGAGTACCGGTAGATGCGTCTCCTTTGAATAAAGTCTTCGAGGAGACAGGTAGAACTCACCTGGATGGAATTTATAAGAGTAACAAAGGAGTAGCAAAGGATTGAAAGGAAAGAATGTAAGAAGCCATTTAGTAATATTAAATGTAATATTTGTTGAATCCTTTCCACTCCAATGTCGAGTCTCACTCGACATTGATTTTGTTCCACCAGCTCCACTGTCGAGTGACACTCGACATAGTATAATACTTCTTCTTGCGGACAATTTAAAAAAAGGTGGGACTTTTCTACCAAAATTTTTGATGAAGCCATCTCACACTTACTACGAAATGTGGCATCAGCTCTGATTTCTACAACTGTCACCAATTGCACTGTTATAATAATTCTGCTATAGTTGTTATTGCATTGTGATACGCACCGCGTCGTAAACAATTTATTTCTGTGTATTATCGTGCTTGTATTTGTGCAATGAATCGTTAAATAGATTATTTATAATTTCTATTTTCTCTACATTTATTATATATAATAAAAATTTGAGAAAAGAAACATGCTATTTTTGCAAAACATGTGAAGCAAAACCCTTCGCTTCATTCCTGGAATTGTTTTGAAAAATACCATACCAAAAGGGATTATCGAGATTAGAATTAAGAATTATAATATAGTATCCTGTAATTACTCAAAGTTTATCATATAAGAAAAAATCAATTTTATTTACAAAATACGAAAAAACGCCTAAAACTTAAAAAACGCAATTTTAGCGTGGAGCGGGTGGAATAAAAAAAAAGGCTTGGAGTGGAAAGGGTTACGCATTAGCTGTGCCCGTGGTTTTAGCAGGTGAAACCGCGGACACAGCTAGTAACATATAAATTGTAAGGTATAATTTGAAATAAATACAACAATATTATTATTAACACTTTATTTTACATTGAAACGAATATCACTGTGCTGATACAATGTATTGAACTGCCGTTGCTATGGTTACTTATGGTTATTAATAGAAAACATTAACACTAGACTGTAATATACATGCGACATCTTGGTCTATTCAAATGTAGGTACTGCCACGGGCTTATATTAGTTGATATATAGGAATCATGATAAAACATAACGAAATCTGTGTGCATTTGTACAAAAGTATGTATTTTATACAACTAGCAATGATGTACAAATTAATACACAACTTCTATACAAACAGAAGTACAACTATTTTGTCCACAAAATAGTTATAGTTACAGAAAAGGTACGTCATATTTTCTACATAGAACATGATGTCATATTCTCAGAATAAAAATAAAAACATTTTTAACAGTCTTAATTTACAAATCATTTATTACCTACTTAATCACATGAAAAATAGGGGTAAATTATGACAAAAAACATGGAACTAACACTAAGATAACAAAAAATGGAATGTGCACACACACACGCGCATTCTTTACGCAAAAGAAAACAATTATTGTGTGTAAAGTGTTTTTGACTAACTATGCCACACCTTGAACTTAATGAAAGCATAAACAATAAAAATGGCGCGATAAATTTTGTAGCTAAAATTATTGCGTAGGTACTGAAATGATATTCAAATTCTCCAGTATTTACACCTGTTGTTTAAATAAATGGCGGATATCGTGACATGATTGAGCAAATAAGTTTTCCAGGACAAATTCTCGAACGGATTGTTAGTATCTCTATTCCTAGCAACATATCAAATTCTAAAATCTAGTCTAATATAAAGAAAATAGAATATTCATGTAGATCTATTACAGACTTATATTTAGTGCAATCTACCGTCAGTTTGGAATGCAATTTGAACAGAGAACAGACAAGAAATTCTTCTCTACTCTTTTCAAATGAGATCGTCCATAATTATAATAATATGTACTAAACTATAAATTTCGGGTGAATATATCATATCAGGTTGACATCCTTTCGAACCGCGTTCGAGGTTAATTCTTGGTAGGCCAGCTTATTACATGCTTTTAATTGCCTTCATAATGCATCTGAAAGGAAACCTTATTAATAAAACATCAAAGTTTACAATCTAAAAACAAGAAAAGACGACTTGCATAATATTTAAGATCCCACACTTTGAAACATTATGTTTAACACAGCGATAAAAATTACTAAAAATATAGATTCATTTACAAAGATTTTCTATACTCGAAGAAATAATTATCAGGATATTATTTGATTGATTCAGACTCAAACCTCAATCATTATTTTATAGTAAAATATATGAAAATGTCAACTGTCGCGAGATTACCTCTACAGGGAGCGACGTAAAGAAATTTTTGTATGACTCAACCCCTTGAAGATGTCGCATGTATTAACTACGAAAATACCAAAAACTGTTAAGCCTAATATTAAGGCGAATGTATCTTAGACAATATCAATATAGTTTGCATACAGTAATTGTGTAATTTCACCTTATTCGACATACAATTACAATCTAAGAGCACGTACACACCTACGATGGGAATGACGCACGTGTGTAAGCTACCTTAGTTCAATTAATGTACCAGAAGCTGCTTATTACTAATGATAATTGAAAACTATAGTAATAGCAACAATAGTATCAATAAAATAGTGTGAAAGGAAACAAACAAAAATAAAATTAAAATATAAAATTTATTCAAACGAAACAGAATAATATTTACAACAACTTAAATGTTATTAACATTTAAATATAAATGAGAGAATAGGCCCCGTTCCACGACAACAACAAGAGTTTTCAAAACAAGAAAACAAAATGGCCGACGTCAGCCGCCATTTTGTAGTGGAATGGGGATCGCTTTGTTTATGACTAAATATAGTTTTAAATAATAAATATACTGTCATATACAATACAAAAGAAGTCACATAGAGGCGATTTTAATTACAAAAACAATGAATATAAATTAAATAGTGTAGAGTACCTTTGGACTCAAATGAGTGTACTTAACATAACAATACATACCTATATATATGGAACGTTCGCAGTGTACCAATACGAATTTATTAAAAAACTTCGATTATATCCCAACTTAATTGCTAGATTTATACTACCTAATATTGAATACTAAATGTCCATGTTACACCATTGACGAGGCATTAAAGAAGATTTTGGATTAATAAAAGAGGTACATAGACAAAAAACATGATGTAATATGTAAAACTATAAACATTTAATCTAGTAAGACCCAAAATGTATATTACACTACCATTTTGTTTGCTTATCACACGTCAAGTAACACATAAACATGTGAAACAACACGTCTAAACAATGATAGCGCATATCATGGATATTCATGTTTAAGTCTACCATGACCCTTCATACAAAATTATTAACGCGAAGTACTCACTAAATATTTCAACAAAACAATATATGATACACGTACTAACAAGTCGATGCTAATGATACCTAATTACAATATTTTACAAAAGAATAAATAAATTACGACAAACGAAATGTTTAAATTACATATTATTTATTGTATTCCAATTTGTTGATCGTGAGGTCATTTCATTTTATATTTACCTGGCCACTTTGTCATATTACCATGAAATGATAAACAAACAAACAAATCATGAAATGACCCAAGTATCAGACTGATGTGACTGACATTTCGTGAGCACGGATAAAAGGCATTGATAGTTCTATGTTTTAAGGCTTTATTATGAACCGCCGTTGCTAACTATTCCATGAAATAAATTATAGTTTAGTGATTATACAATATGAGTTGTAAAGAGTAAACCAAACCAAAAACCAAGTGAAATATTCATGAAACTGAACTAACACATCCAAGTAGCAAAGTAAAAATCATTTTAAAACCATCATAATTTTAAAACTGCACGATCATGTGAAGAATTTAGTATGAAACGTTAAAATTCCTTTCATTTCCAGATATCCATTTTATTTAATTGTGATAATGGTTTAGTTTATGAGTATTGTGGCTTTTGCTTGGTATTGGTACCATTTTTCAATAGTAACTAAAAACCGTACAGTTAACTAATTATAACTATAACTCAAATGAGTTGTTCATAATCGTAAACCCATCGATTTTAATAGTAATAATATCAAAACAATGCACACAGCGCCATCTAGTCCCAATCATAACAAAACACTTAAATACATTTTTTTGTAAAACATTTCTAACAATCATATTCATGAATACAAATGTTTGTATCGTGAGAGGAATCAAAACTGCGCCGATAGTCGCCGTATCGTAATTACGACGACATGTTCACTAGTTCACTGTAGAATCGCTGAACATCGATTGTAACAAATGAGAATCGTTAGCAACTGCTCTATATAATAAAGTATTTAATCTTATGTTTTAAATATCACTTCGAACAATAGTGTAACATGAATTTATAATGCGCCTAACCGTTATATTGAAATAGGCATACGAATATACTACATAGTTAAAAAGAATTGGATTAACCGACGCCGTTGTCCCACATTTATGTATATTGACAATTAACTGCTTTGCATTAGTTATAATAATGTACTAGAGAAAAGATATGGATGTAATCATAGACTATTTTAAGTAACAACTACTAGGTAACCATCTCCGTCGGAGTTGATAAGGTACGTCTTTTTTAATGGCAAAATCGCCACATATCCCACGCTGCTCCCCAAGATGATCTTGGTGATGATTTTCCACAAATTAATAAAAATAAAAGCAGAAAGAGAGCTAATTGTTTGAAAAGTCATTATATATTTGTGCTTTGGTATAATTTTGTTTTCAGTTAAAACTTATTGGAACGGAATTCTAAATATTTACATCAACAGATGTTTTATACAATTAATTGCATGTATAAACTATACATGTCCAATTTATAATATATATTTCATTAAACACGATGTGTAAGTAATTTACAATCATGTACGACATATTTTACAAAGGAAACTGTGTTAAGGGACATGTATATAATATGAAATAGTTTTATACATGTAATGGAATCATGTACAAAACTTGGTATGCTCTGCATATTACGTACTTTAAAATAAACAGCATTATTAAAAAAGGTAAATCGACTTTAAACGTTAATTCAATAGTATTAACGTTGAATTTCCAAGAGTAATTTTTCAATTAATTTAGTTTTTTATTAGGCGTGCTAATATGTTCAATAATTAATGTAAAATTGTAATACCATCACATTGAAGCGTGTCATTTAGAATACTATATGTTTTTAGACAACGAATGTTAAAAATTATGTATATTACAGACACATGAGTAAATGAATAAGTAATTTACCACAGAAAAATGATTTACGTTTCAACAACAAATGTTACAGTTACAATGACAATTCTGCATTGTCACATACAATACCGTCTTACACGTTTAATAAAATAAAATAATAGAATTCCTATAAACAAGTTCGCTGCAAAAATTGATATTTTACTATTTATTAAACTACGAATAATTCTAAAAAGTAAACTAATTTAGAATTGTTATTATTACCAATACAACACAACGTTAAGTAACAATATATTTTGCACCAATCGAAATTAAATAACAAAATTAAACACAATTGGGTATAGACAAAACGTATTTCATCTGTACCATAGACTCACGCGGCGATAACGGCGTCGGGCATAGACACGCGGGCGACTCAACGCAGGTCGGGGTTGTCGTTGATCTGTTTCTTGATGCGAACGAGCATCGTGGTGTACCACTGGTCCAGTCGGGATATACTGTCGTAAGTCTTCACGGCTTCGGTGAACGCGTCTATGTTTTGTTCTTCCAGGTGTTCGATTAATTCCTAAAAAAGAAATGTAAATAAACATAGATGTACTATTTTTTTTAATTATAATGGAATGCTGCATACCAGTATGTTACAAGCTAGAAGTGATATCTATCTATATTGGTCTCACATAATATCACAGGGCAATTCACACAGCGCCATCTAGCCTCAAGCTAAGCAGAGCTTGTGTTATGTGTACTAGATAACTGATATAAATACATAGATACATTTATTTCGAAAATACATACATATTCTATATATAAAACACCCAATACCGAACAAAGATTTGTTTGTGAGTTTGTTTTGTAAGTTGTGTTATAGTAGGGAGCAGTGACATTACAGGATAAGAGGCATGATCTTAGTCCTCTAGATAAGAGCGCAGTAGAGCTAAGATAGGCTTGGAATCTTCCACGATAGTTTAATGGTCAGAGACATGTTGGCATGTCCGTTGTGTAGTTAGTTAAAGATCTAAGCGAACACACGGTGGGAGCACTTTACATCGTATAAAATGAAGTTATCATTTTATACGATGTAAAGATTACATACCTTGATAAGCTTGCACTCCCTGGTATCAGTGAAGGCAGGGTACAGGCCACAGTATTTCTCTATGGCGTGCTGGGCATTCAGTATATCGACGCAGAGATGGCACAACGCCGCTCGGAACATGTACTCTTTGGCGCTATACTTCAAAAGACTGTTGTCCAAGGACGATTTGGCGATCTGCAAATTATTGTTTATTTAGATTTTGCATTTCCAGGTACCTCGTCTACATTTTTTAGATGTATATGATAAAAGATCTAGTATCTTTTGAACACTATATTTCGTCAAATTTTATTATGATAAGTTCGGCTGTGAAAACGTAACAAATAGACAGACACTTTCGTATTTATAATATTAGTACGGATATTAAAAACTTTGATAGCTTGTTGCTAAATCAAGGACAAAAACACTAGTAATAATAATAACAACAACAAAGGTTAGCAAAACTCGTTTTATGGGTACTAGACAACTGATATCATTACTTAAATATATTTTTTTATATCAGAAAACATCAAGATCAACACAAACAATCATACTCATGAACATAAATGTTTGCACCATGCATAGAATGGATTCCGCGACGATCGGAAGTACGGTGGTGTTTAACCGCATCAAATATAATGCAGAGGAGTTTAATTTACATTTTCTTTTATACTACTACTATTATTTAACATCAGGGGAGCTGCAACACTTGATAGTAAGTGATTACCGCCCTCCACGGACACCTACAACACCAGGGGAATTGCAAGTGCGTTGCCGGCCTTTTAAGAAATCATAAGCTCTTTTCTTGAGGTTGTCAATATCGTATGTTACACTGACCTGTTCGTAAATCTGTATGGCCTTGTCATAGTGCTCGAGCTGGGCGGCATACTGGGCCAGCTTCAGCATACACTTGTTGGCGGACGAGGTGGACTCCTCACCGCGGAAGTAGTCGGCTGCTTGTTCATAGTGCTGCATAGCGCGGCCCAAGTCGACGCACTCTGTCTCGTACAATTCTGCGATGTTCTGGAAACATTGAAAGCGATATCGTGTAATAGCTGTGCCCGCGGTTTTACTCGCATGAAATTTATATGTGTTATTCTGATGTCATCATCATCGGCTTCTTCCTTATCCCATTTATTTGAGGTCGGCGTAATATGTTTTTCTCTTCCATTTATCCCTGTTAGTAGACATCTCGTTTTTACTCCCTTTCTTACCATATCAATGTATTATTCTGATGTATAAGCTATAATTTTGTGTAAAGTTTCATTAAAATACATTCAGTAGTTTTTGCGTGAGAGTAATAAACATCCATCCGTCCAGGTTAACAAACTTTAGTGTCTATAATATTACTAGCTGCCCCCAGTTTCATCAGCGTGAAATTTATAGCCTATGTGCTATTCTAATGTATAAGCTATAATTTTGTAAAGTTTCATTAAAATACATTCAGCAGCTTTTGAGTGAAGAGTAACAATTATCCAACCATGTGCATGGTCCACACTCACAAACTTCCGCGTTTATAATATTGTGTATTACATTAGGTAAATGGACGTAATTCGAATTTTTTTGCGAACTATTATTCTAATGTCGGCCACAGTTGGCCTTTAGTGTCGTCCAACGATGGAAGCGAGTATTGCAGTTATCAATACATGACAGTGTCCAAAGTAATCTCAATAAGAGTGTTACTTAACTAATTATTTATTTATTAATACTTTAATGCAGCAACAAATAATAAATAAAGGCGGACATAAATCCTTAAGGCAATTTCTCCCATTCAGTCATAGGGCAAAAAGATATTTATGTGGGTAGTGTATTTAAATAAAACAATGAATTAATTATCTTTATGATAATTTGGTATTTGGGGTAGGCCCATCAAATTATGGGGATAAAAGTAGCCTTCATGGGTTAAAACTAATTATGTTACCTGATGTTGTTTAGCAGCGACGGTGAAACGACCCATGTCGGTGTAGATCTCGATTGCCTTCAATAGGCACGACACAGCCTCTGCAATAATATGTGTATATTTTTAATTTTATCAGAAATAGTTCAGCAATGTTTGGTAAACGCCGAGAGCATGCTGTAAGATTTTTGAGTCCAGTAAACATTCAATCAGCGATATGAGAAACTCCCAAATTCCTTTTTAGTTTTTTGGGTTCCCAGAAGGTAAAACAGTACCTTTAGTATTTTTTTTTGGACTACTCTAATGCTGTTGGCCGCAGCTGGCCTTTATAGCTTACCGGACTATAGGTGCGAGTGCAGATGGCACTCCATACCAAAGCAAGGACTTATGGAGCAGCTGAAGGATTACCCGCCTGTCGGATACGACTTTAGTCTGAGGGCACCGCTACGGGTTCGATCGTTGGCTCAAGTCGTCGTAAATTTAATCCCTGATCTCCCTGAAGGAGATCGATCTGTGGAACAGGCCTTACTCCACGCATTATTTGTTATACGAGTACCCCTAGTGTGTTACATTGTATGTATGAGAGATGGTAGTAGGCTAGTCCATTCTGACTTTAGTTTTAAATTAAAATATACTCAGCGAAATATGGGCGCGTCAAGTGTCATCCCGACGTCGACTGTTAACTTAATAATATTTTTAAATAATATTAGTTTATAATAAAAACTGAAAGAGGTAAACTGTAAAACCACAAAAAAAAATATGTTTGGGACCATGTGTGCAATTTGGTTCAGCTTTAGAAATAGGATGGTTATACTTCGTAAAATCAATATTAGAACTGCGCCACAGCAATAAGTGGCCGGGTCAGCTAGTTATTTATGAATAAAGAGTGAGAATTCTGTCAGTTTGTTTCGAATTAGATGTTATTTTGCGGAAGTCCATTTCACTACTTAATGGAGTTATATTATTTTTATTTAATTTCGCTTCAATTAGCATGTTTGAGACCACAAATATTCAATTCGGCGTCTCGGTTTGGTCGCCAAACAGTCAATACTAGGCTTCCAAGCTATATCCGAACCCTATTTAACGCCTCGTTCAGAGACGAAACATGGTCGGAATTAGGTCACCAAGGTAGATTAGCTAGCTTCCTCACTGAATATTTGTGATCTCTCACATGCTAATTGTAACGGAACTAAACAAAATAATAAAAAAAAACTAAAATAAAAATAGCCTAAGTTTCTCCTTACAACACTGTAGTGACAATCTGAAAGTAAAAGTTCCGTCAAAATAGGACGTTTAGAGAATACTAAGAACAGACAGATAATTTTTATTTATTAATTTTTGATGTAAGTACTGCATATACTTTCATATGCATTACGTGAAAAACTGTTAATTTAAAAATTACAAACAGCCGCTTCAATTTTAATTATTTGTACAAATATTTTACAATCCGGGCGAGGTCTAGATGAGCCATTATTAAAGTAGTTAAAGATTCATAACAACGTAAATTACGTGATGTTTCTGTCGTCATAGATAATAATATTATTAGATAAACCATAGATAAGTCATATTCTTATATAAAACAAAATTACTGTTTACCTGTCATATGTAGGTAATATGCGTTCATTTTAGGAAGATTCACGTAATGTTAGAATAGTGACCTCGCGCTTGAGTAAAGTATCGTTATCATCAGATTTACCTGATAACGGTTTATATGATAACAACTACGTAGTATTCTAATGCTGTTAGGGCAAGTGCAAATAGCACTCCAAACTTGCAGAAGGACTTAAGGACCGGCTGAAGGCCAACTCGCATTCATCTCGTTATTTACTCCTTTTCTTACCATATCAATGTGTTATTCTGATGTAAAAGCTATAATTTTGTGAAGTTTCATTAAAATAGATTGAGTAGTTTTTACGTGCGAGTAATAAACATCCATCCACGCTAACAAACTTTCGTTTTTATAATATTACTAACTGTGCCCCGGTTAGGACCGGCTAAAGGACAACTCCCGCCGACGCTTACGACTTTAGTCTGTGGGCACCGCTAGGAGTTCAGACCTAAGCTTAAGTTGTCGTAATTTTGATGCCTGTTCGATCGGAGGAGCAGTGGGGTAGCGCGAGCAGGCTCCATGCATTATTTGTTCTAATCGAGATACGGATGACATCCATATAGTAAAACACTACCCAAACACTATCATAGTAGGTACTAAGTTACACTTAATTTATTAAAGTTGTATCTGCGATATACATCACTTTCTTATTTATTATTAGATTATTTATTTATTGACATCAAAACTAAGCGAGCTTTTTAGCCTAATAGGCTCACTTAGGAAGATTACAACATAAAAAAATACATATTTCTTAAAAAATCTACTGCCATCCTACGAAAATCCAATAAAATACAGGTAAATATGTGTAGTGTAGCTCTGGAAATCGACTAACGATTTAATATTATTATAGTTCGTGACCGACCATGATATCCGTCGTCCGTTTCTAAAAGCTGTAAATATCTGAAACTATTTTCATCGTAGGCTGCAGATACATGCTGTCAGTTGTCAGGTTGTCCGAAAGGTCGCGGATTCGATTCTTCGTATGGTACAAACATTATATATTCTTGAGTTTAATTGTTTGTATAGATCTGGGTGTTTTCTATATATATTATGTATGTATTTACAAAGAAAAATCTAAGTATTTTTATTTATATCAGTTGTCTATTACCCACAACACAAGTTCTGCATAGCTCAGGACTAGATGGCACTGTGTGAATTGTCCAGGGTTATTAGAATAGAATAGAATTTGATTGACTCGTTTTAAAACAACAAAAATGACATAAAATTATTACAAAACAGAGTCAATGTGAACCACATCTCAACTATGCTGGAAATATAGATTCCAACGCTGATTTTTGGGTCGGTAGATTATTATTATAGAATATGAACCTACCATTAGGATCACACTTCTTGTAGCAATTGGAAGCATCTACAAAGTTGGTTGCCGCGTCGTGACGGACCCCAGCCTTCAGGTGTAATTGGGCGGCATTGCAGAACGCCTGGCCCGCTTGTGCCCACTTCTTAGCCATCTTAAAAAGATTGGCAGCACGAAGGTAGCAGTCCACCGCCTCTTCTACTTTTGATGACCCACTGATGAGGAGCAAAGCGATTGTTAGTAGGATTAATAACCCCATTGCTAGCAATGTACCTCCTATTGACCTCCACGCGGTTCGGCCTGAAAACCATAATCTTAAATTCCCGGTGAATTTGCAACGATGGGCTAACTGACCTGACCTCATACTCATCATATCATCCTTCAATGGTGCCCCGCCAGCATATAACGTTTGAGCAGCGAGTGCACCATCACATTATCATCCTTTAAATAAAGACCCACTGAAGAAGGAGGGAAGGAAAGAAAAAATGTTTTAGATTGATTTTTGACCTATCACAAGCATTTAATTATAGTCAAAAGTTAAACCAAACCCTCACTTAAAAATATTGTAGAAGAGATAATTAAAGTTTGTATGTGTTATCAAGCAAGCATTACTCAATATCACGGAACTGTGGGCTTAAACCCCCATATCATGTATTTATGTATATTTAAGTGTATGTTAGTCAATAACTGAAACAGTTCATAATCATTTTTGTACAAATTAACTGAAACAATTCATAACTATTTTTGTACAAATGGATGTAATTATTATAAGTGATTATATTTTAGTAATGTTCAAATATAACTACAAGAAGATGTCTTTACAGTACCATACCATACTACATGCCATTTATAAGTGTAATATGTTTTATATATCATTTATACTACATATTGCATTACCAGGAACCAACATCTAGTCATGTTAAAGGTTTGATAAAGCTGTAATTATAGTAACAATAAAATAATCTAATTCTGCAGAATGTTTAGAGCCATGACCCATGAGATAAATGGCACAGTTAAACATTGTAATAATTATTGTTATATGTAAATGACTAGAAATAGATTATTTTTACCAGCTATCTGCATGGATACTTATTTCAGTTTCACCTATTTCTGCACCTAAGCAGCTTGCTTTGTAAGCTGTATTACGGTTGTAGGATACAGCTTGGACAGTGAACTTACAAATGAGATTATGACACAAAGTTAACAAAGCAGTATCTCTGATAGTGTTGGTAAAATTTAAAAATATATAAAAAAAATGAATTTCAAAATATGATGTATAGGTACTAATAATTATATAGCTTACAATTTAAATTAAGGAATGAATGAAAAACTCTTCACTGTTCCTCTAACAGAAAAAAAGATGGAGAAATGTAACAATGGGGGTCTTAACACTAAATAGTGATTTCTTCCAGGCAACCTTGGGCATGCAGAAGAATGATTAGACTTCAAGTCTGGTCAAGGGTTAACTTGTTGCATGCTATAGTAAATAAATTATGGTTAGAGAAAGGCAGTTTAATCTCTATCCCTAGTCATAAATGTTTGTTCTAGTTTGTTTTAACAAGTAACAAACTGACTATACATATACATGTGGTCTGTAACAATTCTACTTTTTATTTTATGTTATGTATGTACTATTTTATCAAATAAACAACAGGTCTCTCACCTTTTGTTTTGCAAATTTAGAATTTAAATTTGCAATTAATTAAATAAAATAAATTTAAATTTATTTGCAAAGTTTGTCTTTGAGAGAGTTCTTTTGAATTACAGACTAATGCATAGCAATGAAAAGCAATTATTTAGAAATTTCAGAAATTGCTTTTGTTTTTTGTTGCAAAAAAAATATTTGAAGACTAGTTCCAGCATAACTTTATTGTGTTAAATAATGAAATTGAATAATTTTATTTTCTTGTGTATTCTTTTATTTGAACACAAGTTTATTAGAATTAACTCATGATATAGATATTTTCTAATTTCTAATTGGATTGGCTAAAAATAGTCCTTTTATCATGAAGGTAAAAAGTTTATTTTTGGTCAAAATAAAGGAAAATTTGCATGTTAGAAATTAATAGCACTTAGTCATAAGTACACAAAAGAATTGTGTGACATTGAAAACGGTTTAGCAGACTTAGAAAAACAAAATTTGGATGGCGTTAGTCATCCAAATAAATGCTAATCATAATGTTATAGAAGCTAATTATGACAAATATTAGTTTCAAAACATGAATACCATATATTTCGTAATAATAAATATTTGAACTACATGATGTAACTCCAAACTACGTTTCTATATATTAATTAAAAACAGATTAGACAATTTCAGGAAATCTAATAGTGCAACAAAGGCAAGCTAGGGAATTAATATATCAAAATTAGCCATTATTGAATAACTTACTAATGATTAATTTTGAAACAAGTATTCTTGATATAATACTAAAAATGTTTATTTGTATTAGGTAAGAATTAGCTAAGATATCAATCAACAAAAATATGATTAAAGTCATTGTCCTCACCCAAAAAGCGATCCTAGGAACGTCTTCGACGAATTTAACTTTTTTTCGGCCTCGGCCATCAACTGCAATGCTTTTTGTTCATTGTCTGCCATTTTTGTGGCTTATATAAAACTAAGCACTAAGAAAATTCACTGAATTTTGAATTAAATTTACAATTATATTGACAAAATGTCGTCACGGCATTAGCGACGAGAGAAATCTCTCGTCGTCGCTGTCATCGATTGGTTTAGTGTTGCCTGTTAAAAAAATTTTTATGGATGCGTTCAAAGTATTTCGTTTTACTATGTATTAATTTTTTTTTAGTATGCAAGCGACTTTTACACGATTTCACACGACACTTGTATAGAAGAAAACAATATGGTAAATTAATCCTTTTCATCTCCGCCATTAGGAACTGTATCTATGGCTTTTTAATGTTTTTATTTATACACTTAGCAGTTTACATTTTTAATTGTCATTCGGTCATATTTATCCAAGTGTTGCTTAACATTTGCGTATTTATCGTTTAGATCTCCTTGGTATTAATGATACCTACATTATGTTATATACTATTGTTAAAGTAGAAATAAAGCTACAGCTATATACCAGATTGAACGTAAACATTTTATTTTATTTTAAATTATTACTACTTCAACTATAACACCTAAAGTATTGTAAAAACTTAAATATTACAAAAATATCGCGCGTCAACTGTAAGCAGCTGACTTATGTTATTTATAATACTAGGTATCAGGCGGTAGTATATCCAAATGTAACGATACTGAATCGTTATGACGATGATGACTTACTAGTTAAATCTATGCCATATATTATATAGAAATGCAAACGCCTACTAAACGCCATCAGAAAAGAAATTCTAACTAATAATGGTCATCCATCTAGTATTGTATTTTGATAGATCGACCTCCATGATTTTCTTTGGAAATCACCGAATTCAATTTCTGGTGATTTCACCATTGTAAGACAATGATCACGAGTTCATAATTTCTAGAGCTAACTAACTTCTAACGCGGATGTATCCTCCATAGCGAGTAGTTATAGCCTATATGGACGTGATACTATGCAGAGTAAAAAAATGGGAAATCAACTTACCTGAGAATTATTCCTGGTAGTATTCTTTTTTTTTATTATTATTATTGATCTATATATGTATTATACTCAATTAGGAATTTAAGGTAATATAAAAAAATAAATAAATGAAATATCCATTCTCAACTTTATTAATTTATTGTATGTACTTAGGTTGTAATAATAATTAACCGCCTCTATTGGCGATTCAACAAGATACATTACACAACGTCCGAAAGCTTTATGATAGAGTGTATAGTTATCACAGAACAAACAAAAACAAGATTTTTAACTATATATTTATTATAGTGGATACATTGTACTAAGTTTGAAGGTTGTGGTGTTTGGACTAAATTATTATATGTAATTGAACTATTTCTATTAATTTGAACTTCTATTTTGTTATCTGTGATCTTAATTTAGGAAAAATCTAGATAGAACACAATCTAATAAAAGTTTCACTCCCATTAAACATTTTATCATAGTCATATCATAATCCATATTTTTATTATTTGATAATCGATATTTTATAACGGCAACACTGGAAAAATATTTTATAATACATTTATGACCACAAGCTATTATGATTAAACTATTTTGTCGCCTACTTTATCGTCTGTTTAATTATATACCTTACAAGTGGGTCTACTTTGTCCTGCTATTATCAACAATATTTTATGATAGATATCTATTGAAAAAGTGCTACTATAACATCTCATTATTAGGTAAGATCAATATATTTCCTTTGTCTCTTCACACAATCAAGCGCAATCTTGCATATATCACTAACACTATCTCTAGGGTTACTGAGTTTCTGGGGATGGTAGAAACAATTTCCATTGAGGCCCGTAATGTTAGTAGATTATATTTTTTTTATTGGTTTACAATTTGGGAATAATAAATTATTTAAATTACTTAGTAATCTATTATGTTGGTATTAGATACCGTCCATCCCCTCCGCCAGCCTACAGTAGGAATAATGAAAGTTACAATGAATATACAAATAGAATTAGCATATTGGTCTGTCCTAAAAATAACAATAAAGTGGAAAACTACTTCTAATTTTGTAAACATAACTATTATTCATGACAGAAATCTAAGTATAGGACAGACTTGTATAATGCTTTCCCCTTTTTCTTACTTCTACAACATCACACAGACCATTTTAAGAGTAGATTTCTGATAAGTATTGTCATTGGATTTAGAGGTACATAGACATTAATAGGTACGTTACATACATATTTATTATGTAAGAACAAAAATTTTTACTACTAGCAACACTAAAATAAAAATAAAAAACAAAAAAATAATTAGAATTGATTTATTTCTTTTATAAATAATCTACTCCAATATGCAAGGCGCGACAAAATCAAAATAATATAGCAGCGAATATTTACATATAAAGATCATTATTACGTTACATCAACATATTAAAACAATAAAATGTACAACTTAAAATTTTAAAGGCTTACTGTTTATTTTCTCATTTTTACACTAGTGAATGTGTATTATTAAATAAATCAGTCGTGCCGATTGCTTCTATCAGCACAATATTGTAAAATAATTTTTAAACTACACAACAATACTCATAGCTGTATATTTTCATTCTTTAGACCCGTTAATGTATTCAAATATTAAAAGTATAATAATAAAAAAAGTGTTGCTTAGACAAAACCTACCCGCTCAATTGAAAATATAGGATTTACTTAATGGCAAATATAAATTCATAAGTCTCAATAAGTATGTTTCAATTCATAATACTTTGAAATAAAATGATTGCGTGATTATTCAACGAAAATAATTTTACAAAATTATATAATAATATATATTGCACAAAAAATACTATCAACCATCAAAAACAAAATCTCAAGCAACAGATCTTCACACACGATTGTAAATGATATTATATATCATTAAATTGAACTATGAAATTATAATTACAACTAATTCATAGGTACATAATAAGCAATAATGTCTGACTATAATTACAGAGACACCAGAAAACTTTATTACAAAATACGTACATATATCAGGGTTACTCGGCATAAAAAAATAAAATATGATAATTTGTTTGCCTATAAAACTAAAGTTTTCATGGTGTCTATTAAAAAAGTCAAATAAAGTAAGTGGCTCGTAATTTCACATTGACTCTGTGCATTATGATCATAAAAGTTTATTTACAATAATAATCAATTACTGATCGACAATTGTAAACCGCATATTAGCATCTATTCTAACTGGTTTACATAAACAGCTATTCGATTACGATTACATTTCAAATAATAATGCAGCAACATCGATAGTGTTGCCATCAATAATATTTTAAATTAAACATATGTCTCACGTAAAATAAAAAACGTATCAACTCCAAAAAAAATTGGAATATCGACATTGAAGTTTTAACTCGAAATTTAAGTCGATTTTAAAAACAGTTTTTTTTAATGTTAATGCATTTTCTTATTAATCGTGCGTATGATGGCAACAATTTATTTGTACCTACAATACTTTGTCCAAACGAAAAAGAAAAGTTTAAAAATACGTAATACTTTTATGAATTGCGTTACAGTCTTTAGAACATAATATCACACGTAAGCTAATCATATATATTTTTATAGTTACAAAATAGAACATTTGTACAAAGTATTGTCGGTGACCGATAAGAGTAGAATAGAGGACAGAACAATACACGTGTACCATACCTAAGTATTTGGCATTTATTAAACATACAGGATCAAAGATGAATCATCAATTCATCACAATATATAGGGAATGGTCACGTGGAATGAACCTAGTCCATATATTCACAACAGCATTCATACACATCAGACCCGTAACACTAATCTGATATCAATCTAATTCATAATAGAACATTATCTAGATTAAATAGTTTTTACATATGATTACGTGACAATATGCGAACTTGCCGGAAATAGCACATTTAAGGTACTTCAAGAACGCATTTTATTATAAGCAAGTTGGGTCGTATAACTAACAATTATATGGCAACACTGGTTTAACATTCTAGTCTATTCATACTAGATTATATCCAGCTAAACCGGTGTTCAAACCTTTAACCTTAATTATCTATTGATTACGAAATTATAGCATTTTATACATTCATTATATTATAATTAGGGGTATATAAGGACCTACTTCCGTGTATCTACGTACTACAAATTTCATTGATTGAATTAAAAGTATAGTTGAAGAGCGCGTGTGGACTATGCTTGTAATAAACGTAATTTTGTGTCTTAATGTGTAAGTGTGCGTAGGTTTATGATTAACTACACTACAGTGTTGTAAACATTCGTCTATCCCTTTGAGTAATTGTTACAAGTCATTTTGAAAAAGAAAATAAAAATAGGAATATCAAAAATCATTTCATAATAAAATAGGAAATGAATGGTAATAATCATATATTTTTTTGTGTATACATTCATTAGTAACATTAGTGACGTGTGGTAATAGGACAAATCAAATTATTTGCTCAGAAAACTAGCACCATGACATATAAATAAATCATTACTAATTGAAAACAAAAACATGAAATTTCTATAATAATCAATAGAAATATTCTAATTGTTTTGTAATATATATTTCATACTTAAAAAACATTTAATATTGGGTAGGAAATCCATAAGTTGGCAACACTGTCAATGTGTCAAATACGCACACTACCACACTGAGTATTGTACACGCTTCATTTCAAGTAAAGATCACACGCGGCTATGAATTGCCTGCATTAAGCTTCAACATAAATACCGACTCAAAATTATAAATGAATCGGAAATATGTAAAATATATTTCATGTTTTATGTCGCTAACAATAAATTATGTTTTTGTACAATTATGGAATGTGATGTCGGTTTGAATTTTGAATGAAATAAAAATAGCGCGCACCGTTTTCATAAGACAATAATTCTGAAAAAAGAATGCTTCCAAAACAATGAACTAGCGAAATGTTTAAATATTTCTAAAATCAATTAAAAATAAACATTTCTATTGACTCATTCCTCTTAATAAATACATTTACCAATTACAATTTGCATGTCAAATCAATATTTTGATACTAACATTTCTAATGATAACAATATACACACCATGTTAATTTTTTTTACTAAATATCATTAAATAGTGACGTACCTTCATAGATATGACGAGTAACAATTGATTAATAAAACTAAACATTTTAAATAATTCATAAAGACCTCAAATATTTATAATTTCAAAAGAAATCCCATGCTGTTATATGAATAACAGTGTTACTCACACATTAGTAAACTAATTAACTATTTTTAATGACTAAATATTATAATAATTGAGTAACTAAGTTATTATTGTGTCGGTAACATAAAACACATTTTTGAACGAAGCGCATAACTAGGATTGGGCAAACAGTAACGTTAGAAGAACCGCCTGAAATGTCCCTCTATTACTTTGATTAAACTAAATACATATACGTTCAAAATATTACATAAATTCCTAAGACCCGACTGCTTTTCACCATTTAAATTTTTATTAAATACAAATATAATAATGCGATGAAATTAATGTCACTAGATCAGTGATTCTTTTTACCCAATTGAAACAACAGTTGGCATACAGGCGTCAGAGGCTGACTACCCCACCTAGGACAATAGTCGCGATGGTATGTCTTTTATGTTTTGAAACAATAACAACTATTAACTGTTCTTCCAGTCATAAATAATATTAACCGAATTGACAGTACAGACAAATAATTTAAAGAAATTTCGTGCACGTATCCACAAAAATACATGTTGCGCTACCATAATGCTTGATACATGTAATTTCTTGTAAACACTTATACAGGATGTTTCAAAAAAGCAAATGTTTCTAGAGACTTGATATATGTATCAAAAGAAAACATTTGATGCAAACATGTTGTAACATGTCATTCGTATACCTCTAGACGCGAAGCATTCAGGTCGATTAAGGGAGATGACCAATTTAACTGAACTGGTTGGTGGTTGTCTGTGGTTGTACGCCGGGTCTCATCGGTTGGGCTATCCCCATCGGCATAATTTGGGCACCGGGCATGCCCATTACCATCCCTGGCTGTTGCTGGAATAGTAATGTTATTATGAACAATAATAAATTACATGTATACATGTACATGTTAATATTGAACTTGTATACAATTATTACATGTCAATATTGAACATGTATAACCTCTTTTTTCGATAAAATTGTACTTATACGTACATTACTTGAATATGTATATCCCACGCTTAATACTAAACTGCATATTTTTGTAATTGGCATGGCAAACAGGCTGACCACTTGATGGTAAGTGGTAACAATCGCCTATATCAAAAAATTGACGTCACCATTTGACGACTGTGACTCATGTGTTACCATTATAGGTGACTAAGATGTCACGCCTCTTATTCTTTTATTATTTCACTGCCTAATCTCACTCTACCACTGAAATAACTTACAAAGCAAGCTGCGTCTGAAACTGAAGTCCCAGTCACTCAAGACGGCTTTCCAATTTTCTTAGATGCTATTTTTATTATTAATTTAATTATTATTGTCATTAATTCCAAAATTAAAACTTTTGGGGAAAATATTATAACAAAATTTTAATTTTCTATTTAATGCATTTAGTAGTAAGCGTGAAATATACATATAGTATAGGTTTCATTGTACATATTAATAATTAAATGTAGTTTAATCTTATTATTAAGTAGCCTAGCCTTATCATTAAATAGCCTATAAATAGGTACAAGAGGAGCTGAACAATAAATCTGATAATTCATATAAAGATGATGAATGAACTCATGATATTTTAAAATCATACTGTATTACACATTCAGAGAAGAATGAAGTAAAAATAAGTACATTTATGAATAAAAACGCGTGCGAACACATGTATCTATTCATCACACACAGACAACTAGTCATGCGAATTTCACATCCATGCATGGAGTCATTCAAATTTGTCATTTTTAATAACACAGTTACCTTATATGAGTCAAAATTCAGAAGTAATTTAACAAATATATGTATAAAAATGTCGTGTTACTGTTTTTATTTTCGAACTCCTTCGAATAATCTTGACCAATTTTCATCAACTTTTTGATGTACATATGGTACGGCTGAGAATATATACTGGTCTGATAATATAATCATTATAGTCCTTAGCTAATGAGGCTAAATGTACGTGGTTACGAAATGAGACAACCGATTTTCATAAACGTTTTGAAGACTATTTGGTAGGTTTAGGAATAGGTCGTAGACTATTTTGGTACTCAAGGTAATAAATTTGGTCTCGTTCAGAAATAATTTACATGCCAAAACAACGTTTGTCGGGCCAGCTAGTTACTTATATATGAACACTGAGCTAATTCTCTTACTTTCTTTGGTTTTTTTTAATAGATATCACCCTCGCGACACCTGTAGGTACTTGTTTATTACATATGTTGTAAATAGATACACTGTACATAGTTTATACAAGTTAGAAAACTGACCCAAGTTCTAATTTACACAGGTTAAATTATTTTTCTAAGAAATTTTAATAAATACTATTGATATATCTAATTTGTACACAGTGATCCTAATTTACAGAGGTAGTGCATAGTGCTGACTAAAATTAAATTTGTACAGTTTATAGATATAGCTACTAAGTAGTAATTTATATAGATTGTACATAGTTACTATAGAGTTATTTTTAATTTAGTGCTCCTAAACATAATTTATGAACAAATTACGTCATAGTTGCATTTATCCTATAATAATATACATATAATATAATAATATGTATACATATAATACCTTTTTAAGTTTCATAAATAATAATAATAGTAATCTTCAACAATTCACAGCACCATCACAAGCTAAGCAGAACTTGTGTTATAGATACTAGGCAACTGATATAATTACCTAATACATATATAATATACTTAGGAAACAGGCAGACCGATACAAACAATCATAGTATTGAATATAAATTTTTGTACTGTGCGAGGAATAGAACCCGCGACCATAGTCAAGTAAGGCGGTGTGCTAAGCCAACCAAGGCCGACATTTCTTACCGTTTTGTAATATGAAACTTATTGTCAATAGAATATAGAGATAAAAATCTGTTTTTTGACCCATATTTATGGCTAAGAGGAAACAAACATATTAATAGATTACTTACATTACAGTTGTTGCTTTTTGTATTATGTTGGTATTACCTAAAGCCTGAGTTAAATGCTCATTGAGAGATACTCTATAACCATGTCATCATACTATATATCTTTTTAATATAATATAATAATCCCCCCCCCCCCCTCTTACTGTCAAAACGGGCATTTTATTATGGGCGTAGAGTAAGAAAATAATTCTTAGAGTAGGTTTTTTATTGTCTATATGTTTATATACTGTACCTTGAAAATGCCTACATGACTATTGTCATATGACAATAAAAGTTTTGAAATAAGGATAAAACATTAAAAAAAAAATATGATAGTAACTGAAATAAATAAACACATGATATATCTCAGAGTAACGTCTAGTACATATTAAACAATATTTGTGTTATGTACTAGACAATATTAGTAATAAATAAAGACATTTATTTGCAAATATATAACTTAGTTATTAAACACAAAGTTTAAAATCAAACGAATAATTTTGTTTGGAAGAATTCACCTTTTATCTTTAAATAAATAACTATGGAACTTAGTCTGCTGTTCTATAAGATTTCCAGAACAAAATATAGTTATATAGTTTTAGAAATGAAGTTAATTAAAATATAACGCTAATTCGCTACGCACGGGTCCAATTATAATACGTCTAAAAGCGAAAGAAAACAGATGTATGACTAATCTAATACGAAGCAAAAAGAAAAAAAAAACAAAAAAAAAATAGCAAACTTACCATAATATAATGCGGGGGGTGGTATGTATGGGGCAAGGTGTGAGGCATTGATGGGAGAGTCATGCCGGGGCCCTGAAAAAAAATAATGCAAGCATGCTACGGGGAAAAAAGAAAAATGCACAAAGAAAAATTAGCGTAGAATACTGAGATTTAAGTTCATAGCATAGAGTTTATTATAGCGCAACATACGTTTAGAAAATCATAATGCAACAATTAAAGCAAACTTAAACAATGGGGGATACAGATTTTCTTCATATTTGCTATTATTTTTAGCATTTAGTAAATTCACATATGCTACGGCCACAAGTTTTTACTGTAACATCTGCTTCCGCTTCTTCCTTATCCCCTTTATTTGGGGTTGGCGTAATATGATTTTTCTCTTCCATTCATCCCTGTTCGCAGTTATCTTAGACTTTATACTGTAACATTACTAGACAATTCGAAAATTACTTGTGTATTGTACAAGACAATTCTACATTAAGGAAAAATCTTTTGTGCTTGCTTCCTTGAAGGCTACTGATGGACCAAAGTATGAGTAGTTTTGAATATAGCACAGAAAAATGATCCTTAAGGTCAGGCGTCGCTGTTATCGATAGTAAAGGTAATCTCAACAAATATGACAGCAATAATAATATCTCATGACAACTCACTCAGCTCCATCTAATCCCAAGCTAAGCATAACTTTTGTTATGGATTGCTAAACAATACATATAAATACATTAGATATTTTTTTTGTAAATACATAGAAAACACCATATGATCAATGAGATCATATGATCATGTTATCTGTATGGCCCTTTTTAAATTAGTTAATTTGTGTATATAATTGTCTATTGATGTTACAGTCAAAAGTTAAGTAATGCGAAATTTAAATTTTAATACACAAAGTCTAATTTCTTCATAAAAAATTAAGTCAAAATTATCCTAAAAAATTTAACTGCAATAACTTCAGAATTTTACTTAAAATCTTTCAATATATCTTTTTAATGAAATAAGAATGACAAACAAGCTGGCAGTCCAATTGATGGAAAGCGGCAACTGTCGTCTAACATATATACACGAGTAGAATCACGGGTAACTATAATGCGTCGCGTACCTGCAATACGCCGACCAAAGACAAAGAGGTGTTTTGTCTGCAAATTCTTGTAAATTAAAAGATTTCTAATCATTTTAAAATTTGGGAACTAAGCAAATACAATGCGAAAGTATGGACATTCGTAAAATGCCGAATACCAAATATTTAGAAACGAATATATTCACAACTTATGGGCCGTAGCAATATGATATTAAAATAGCCATATTAGCTAAAATGTATATCTGTAGTAATATGTTCTGTGTTATATTTGTCATGTTTGAAAGGCTGCTATGATATTTTTTGAGATAAAATCAATATTTATATAATTTTAATAGTTATATATTTGATGTAATTTTAACAGTTTCTGGCCGGCGAATTGGAAATTATATGTATTTATGTAATATGCACTTTATACATATGTACATAAAGTAGAAAATAGGACAGACTTAAGATGTAGTGTCGTTATTGTCTAGTAGTTTACCACGAGTGGTGTAGAGTAGTTTGTAAGGTAAATTTATTATAATACAAGACTAGATAAATAGGTTTTTATCGTATAAAGCGCTTTAAATATTATTTTGTACTCGTATAGAACATCCCCCAGCACTAGACTAGGGAATAAAAAAAGATTTCGATATGAAAGCACTTATCTACCAACAACTATAAAGATGTATGACCAAATAAAAAAATATTGAAGCATACATGTAAATAAAATTCTAGAAATTTAATGGCCTACTGCCTTCCTAATTTATTTCGTGGGACTAATTATGTTAGTGTTGCATTTTACTATTTAGGCTCGACTAAACAATAAGATTATTATTAAATTACTTGCATCTATCAACTAAATATAGGACTAGAAATTTTAATTTTACTTTTACCAAAAATACTACTTCCAAAGTTTGCTGGTATACCTCAAACATGGTGTAAATTTTTATATAAAATTATCAGCCGGCCAGAAAACGCAGAGTCCTTACCATAGGCCTGTATCCGACTCCGGTGGTGGCCTGCATTGGCTGCGGGGTCCACGTGGCTCCAGGCTTGGATGCATTCTTCGGCGAGTTCCACTGCATCGGTCTACGCGACACGGCACCGGTCAGTCATGCGGGCGAGGATGCCCGGCTTATACGGTATGTTTTTTGTTTTGTTTTTTTTTTTCAATGGAATGGCAAAACGCTAATTTGCCGCGACTATAAAACCATCGTCTATGAACAGCACGCCACAAAGTATATTGTGATACCTGTGGTATGCCATTCCTAAGGACTATGGCTTGTATCTGTATACTGTAATTTCCCTGCCATTGCTCATCACAGCTTGTAATGAAAGCCGCTACCTACAATAGCGTTTGAGATATCACGCAGAATGGTGCAAATTCAATGTTTCCTCTGTATCTTACACTAACACTCGTTTAATGATTCTTATAGCTTCATAATCAAATAATGAGGTGAGGTAACAACCGTATAAGCCGAGCATTTTGCAAGTGTGTGAAGTGAAAGCATCCTGCAAGAGATCGTTGTTGTGCAAAGCTTGATTTCAGATAGCGTGTTTGTACAATTGTGTTGTGTAAAATGTACATGTAATTTACATATTTTTTGGATCTCCAGTGACCAATGGCCAACAGTTTTTCTAGGCTCTCAATGGTTCATTGACTTATTTTTTTTTTCTATAAATAAATAATCCTAGATATTTTAAGGCCATCTAGTCCCAAACTAAGCCGAGTTTGTACTGAGGGTCTCGGACAACTTATAAAAATAGTTAATAATGCTTATATATTTTTTACAGAAAAATATTAAGTTTAATAATCTAACTTATCATGATGAATACAAATCTTAACAAAATATTGATATCAGTGTAAAAGTTCGAAAATTTATTTAGTTTATTCTTCAAATTCCAATTTTAATAATAGTATAGAAACAATAGTTCCTTATACATGTTTAAAAAAAAATAAGATTCAAGTTTCTGGCTCTGAGATTTAAACTATTGTTCGATGCGTACAAAAAAAGTAATAAAGGTCGTCCCATAATCATCTTTTATGAGCTTAAAAATTAATAAAACTCTTTTTACTTCGATTCTAATGTTGCAGATGCTTTCACGAACCACTGTAGTATTTCTTACTCATTATTACTGGTACCACATTTAATTATTTAGAAAAAAACAGGCAAAAGAACATGTGGTAGCTGTAATAATTTGTAATTTACATAGCAGATGTACTAATCAAATATTACTGGGTAACATATATAATTATGTAATAATTTATTATAAGATATTAATAAATAAATTATATACATTATATAGAATGATATAAATGTCATTATATAAAAATAAAATAAATCATGATTTTTATTTTTAAGTTATAAATTATTTGTGTACATCTGCTATTGTAAAAAAAAACTATAAAAATTAGCGTTCTAAATATCTTCACATACACTTCACTTGACAAGGTAAATATCACGCAATTATGTTGCTAATGAGAAACAATTTAATTTAAATTTCATACAAATATATTAATAATCTGTGTATATTTCTGTCTGTTGTCTCTCTCAATTTCTCATTAGAAACTTTGTCTACGAAATAATAATTGGAAATTTAATGATTTATATGAACTCAAATTACGTCATTCTATAAACAAATGTAACCAAGCTATATTAAAAAATCTACTTTAAATTCTGGAAGGTTGATCTAAGAGTTGATGCATTAATCTAGAACTTTCTGTGGTTTCTAACATCATTAATATACACTGCAATCTAAGACATACGAAGATCAACTTTTCAGAATTCAATATCAAGTACCGTCCATATTGTTATTAGTGAGTTTAAGAACCAATACCGACATAGAATAGATGTCGCAACTACATTACATACATACATTTAAAGGAAAGTTTATAGTAGTACTCTATACTGTACTAGGCACAGTAGAGGCAACTTGACGTCTACCAATTTACTACGATCGATGCTTGTAAATATATTTTGTGATTAAATACATATAAATAAATAATTCCCGCTTAAAACAGTTAAAGGTTATATGGAAAAGTTGCTAAGTTTTAAAAATAAACAAACATGATTTACGTATGGAAAATAATTTTATATTTGATTAATCTTTAAATTATTTAGTGGCGTATCGAGTATATACTTGATTAATTAATAATTAATTTGATTTATATTTATATATGTGGCATGTAAAATTTCATAACGGAATGCTGAATTTGCTAAAAATATAATAACATATATGAATTTTACCACTTGATGTAAATAAATGAAGTGAATGGAGTTTGTTATTAATAAATATTATTGATAACCTAAGGGGGGGTTCGTTTCTACTCGGTAAAGCGGTGTTTGGGGCAGAGCCGCGTAATGTTCTGCCCCGCTTGAGTTCTACAATACAGTTTATGTGTTGAATTGTCATGATGCATTTAGAAGCATGTCCTTAATAGGGTGTTTCGGCCCCTAAGGGTTTTTGAGTTGAGGTCCAAGTCACTACTCGTGTCTTATACTATCAAGACAAGTAGTCTGTGACATGTTTGTCTTAAAAATTGAGATACTTGCGTCATCTATATCTATTTATGTATAGATAGTATAAACAATCGAATTATAAAATATTTTTGTATAATTTTATGAGGAATTAATATATAAAACAATGTTACTTATTCATTGTTTTGGATATATAAAAATTTTTCAATACAGGCGGTACTTTAAAATGTAAAAACGAATTTATAAAACAGGGTCGCACTATAACTATGCCCCGGACCATAGTATCAAGCTTTGTTTTTTAAATACTCACTTCTGTGCTGTGGCGCTCTTGTTTATGGATAGATTATTGGCCAATTGAGCGAGGGATGAGTCTAGATCCCCTGTGAGGACCTTCCCGGGTTGTTGTTGAGGTTGTTGACCTGTAAATATAAAGTTTATGCATATAACAGGATTTTTATTATTGTAAAATATTTCTTATGGAATAAGATTTCAATGACAATATTTGGTGCAATGTATGTGCAGAAATACTGACAACTATATTAACATCAACGTTTTTACATGTACAAATGTATGTGCAAATAATTTAAGAGAAACTCATATTTTGTTGCAGACCACAAAATTTAAGTGTTATGTATTATTAAACATAAATACACATATGCTATTACAACACAACATAAAATATACAACACAACGAAATAGCTTTATTTACACAGACTATAAATTAACAACGCAGCGCTAAAACAGTGCAGGGCTTGATTAAAAAAAAAACCTGCAAAGCAAAAGTGTTACTGGCGTCTGGCTTGAAATAAAAAACTAAAACGAACGTTCCATCTAAATTTCAAATTTCGAACCCATGGCTGTCATTGGCATCATCGGTTGTCGGGCCGGAGAACCAAACATCATTGGCTGGGCCATCGGCATCGACATGACGTCACTGAACGGCTGCGATGGTATTGGTTGAGGTTGTTGTGTGATCGCTTGATTGGATTGTTTGGCGGGAGAGCCGCCGAGGGACATACGCATTACGTCCTCGAGGTCATCGAACGCGGATTTGGGTTGTTTAGATTGGACGGGGGGCGGGGGACGGGCAGGGGATGCGGATATCGGGGCAGAGGGGTCTCCCATACCCATGAACGGGTTAGCCGCTGCAGCTTGCATGAGAAAATTTATATTATTATTAAAGTTGGATGTACAGATTATAAAAATAATTATTTACCCAACACCAAAAATAGAAATAGAATGATTATACTTTTAATATTAATAGAAAAAGGAAAGAGTTGCCATATGATTTATTACTAAAATGAAATTGAAATGTTAAATCAATAAAAGAAAATGCAGTATTAAATATTTGCGAAGCAATCGACATGATGAAACACATATTTTTTAAAGTAAAATCAGTTATGATTAGACACTTAATAATTTTACTAACCGCGGATATTATTATTCAAAATATTATACAAAAATAAGTTTTATTTTCACATATATTAAAACTATAATAATTTGATTATTTATTTATATTTATTCATAGAAGACACTTTTCGCCACTTATGTATGATAATATTTTCTTTCCTTTTACCTTACTGTCCAGTTCAGCAAGCAGTTTCAGCAGAGCAGAACTGGTTGAAGTGCTCGACAGTTGCTGTTTATAAATCTGTTTGTTAACATAATTTTTACTTATTGTGGTTCATATGGTTAAAGAATTAATATAATTACTTGACACTGGCATTTAGATACGCGATTTTAAGTTGAAGATGAAATAATAACACATTTATTTTCATCAAAAATAAGGTAATTTGAATAATCATATGGCAACCCTATGCGTGTATCTACAAGGACAAGCGCCTCACCTGTTGTGTCAGTGTTACTGAAAACATTAGAGAAGTTAGCCTCGGACACAAATGTGTTGTTCGCGGGTTGCGGCGGGAACGTGGCACCGAAACCGTTGCTCTGCTGTTGCCAAATGGGCGGCTGCGCGGGCGGGGCTGCTTGTGGGGCGGCTAAAAAGTGTTGCCATACGTAAATAACGATGCAGTACCCAGAAAATGTCGAGTTTTCGCCTTTATGTAACCTAATATGTTAGGTACAGTTTTAGTGTTGTTATGTACTGCATGGATATTTAGTATTGTACTTGCTAAGAAATATTGGTCTTTACGCAAATGTGACTGTGTTTAATTATGTGCATGTACCATACCATCCCCAGAAGCTTGGGATGTGCTTTTATAATACAGTGTGAGGGATCTATCCTAGTGTACATTATGTATCTAAGATATCTTTTTAATATCTGGTGACTTAATCTGTAAGTTTATATTGTATAAATTTAATTAATAAATAAATATATAAAGCATATGGTCATATTGTGAAATAATCTTCAAGAATTACAATAGTTTTTGAACATATAATAATAGTGGCTTAATGAGATTGTGTATAGACAATCATAACATTGTATGGACAAATACAGTAAGGTCGTATTGTAAAATTGTTTCATTACTATAATAACTAACTATATAAGACAGAATTGGAGTATCGTATCAAGGTTTAAAGAAGGTATGATAGAAGATCGTAGAAGAGAGAAGAGAAAGATCTCCACAGACAAGAGTGTTGCTCTTAAACAGTTGCGTTATTTATATAAATAAATGGCAAGTTTTTTTTATTTGAATAGGGAGAAATCGAGCTTTAATGGAACGATGACGTTGACGTATTTATAAATTAGTAGTAAATTTCAGTGTTTGAAACAATATATAGATCAAACTATAGTACGAATTTTGTTTATGTCCGTATTGTGTTAATTTTTATATGCTACATTACAGTATTTTACAGATATAAATGTTAGATTACGAAGCACTGTATTAAAACAATAAATTAGGTAGACTGTTGTTTTAATTCATTATTTCTGTTTTCTTAGGCCATTAGTAATGTTCGTTATTAAATCAAGAAATATAATTAATTTATTAATCATTTTCGAAATTTATATATAGAAATCCACATTATATTGTACAATTATATTTTTTATCCATCACATATACATGCATTCTTAATAAACTTTTTTTATCATCATATTAACAGTAAGATTAATAAGTACTTTTAAATATATTATAAATAAAAATATATGTAACAATTCTAGATCAATATATACTTTCCAAAACCAAAATATATTGAACTTACCTCCAAACATATCTGCGAAGGGGTTTCCTAGCGAGAGGAGATCATCGGAGGCCTTGCTTGTCTGGCTGGCTGTATCTGAAGGAGTTGGACCAAACAGGTCTACAATAGACTGAGTTTGGTTGACTGCTGGCGCGGCAGACAGGAACGGATTGTTGGCTGCTGCGCTTGTTGGGGATTGCACCTTATTCTGTAAACGTTAAGATTTATTTTTATTCGATTGCAAGTTCTTATTTTGATACCATCACCGATGTAAGCATGATGAACTTTCTGAAAACAATGAAAATAGAGCCAAAACCACATATAGCTTACGTCATACAATCGCGTGACGCTGACATTGAAGGATATTTAATTATTTTTAAACATATTACGTTAGAATACCACGACATGATTAATTAATTTATTTAGGAAATATTTATAATATAAGATTTCCGGAAACATTGCGATCTCATTTATACAATGTACAAATTATTTTTATTATTTTCAGGCGGACCTTTAGTTTGTTTTCTAATTAAACTAACGGTTCATCTGATGGTAAGTGGTAATCGTCACCCATATACATGAACAGCACCCATCACATTATCACGTGACGGCTATTATACACTTCTTATAGAACTCCATTGCAGGTGCCCAAAAAGACGAGACAGAGAAAAACTGTTTAAAGAAAAATAAAAAAAAATCTCAAATTCTGAACTTAAATTCTTGTCTTAGACGACACTTGGTTCCGACGTATGTGGCTATTTATGTGGATATTTAAACAACACAAATAATGAAACAAAAGCAAGGCTAAGGTGAAGAAAAAATACATAAATATTCACCATAATTTATAATAGAATGTTAAAAACACTAGTAACATAGCGTGAGTCAGTATTAATGAGTCACACAAGTTTATTTGGTAAATAAATATACTACTTCATATATTACTAAATAAATTATAGCTATATTTTATTTTTCAATAAGTATGTTTGTTTATTTGGCTATTGTCAGGAGCTTTAGACCTGACCTGACACTGCGACCTACATAGATCTATTGTACACGCCCTTTTTTCAAAGTTCGCTACCTAATCCCTTCAGAGAAAAGTACTGAAGAATATTCTTAGGAGCGATGTTTTTATGTTACGATAAGTAACATATTTAGTAAACAATCATAGTTAAAAATATAATTTTGTTTTGTATTATATATTTTTATACATACAAATATGTAACTTATATATATGAAGTAAAAGTAATTGAAAAATGTCTAATTGCTATTGAAAATCAATGTATTAATGGCGACAGACTTAAATATTTTATAATAAATTTAAATAAATAAAAAATAACACCATTCAGTCCCAAAATGAGTAGAGTTCGTACTATGGGTACTGAACACATTTAATCACATTTATTTAGAGACAATATAAATAGAAAAACACCTAAATACAAACACGAATATGATACTCATATACCCAAATGTTTGATAGTGCAGGGCCCTAACTTGTTACTGTGAAAGGCAAATATTTTTATTTACATAATAGGTATGGCATTCAAGTTGGCGGCCAACTTGATGTTGACCGTCACAGAATACATAACCCTTTATTGAAATTAATTTAATTTAAGCAATGTTGAATAGTCACCACAAAGTTTTAAATCGCTCATTCGGAAAGCGGTCTCATCACCAGAAGAATGAGCAAGTAACTTGTGTTTAGCTCTTACAAACATACATGAATAGCACCTTGTACACCACGTTATCATGTGACGCCAATATTAATTGCCATTGTTGAAGACAATGTGTCATATATCAATATGCCAATGTGTCATATTGATATTTAGTATTAATATTTGGTGAATAGTTTTATTACGAAACAACATATATTGGCGAATGTTTAACAAACACAAAGCCTTCCCCATTACTGTTTCTTACTAAGATAATAGACAGTTCTTCCTCGCTGGCCGATATTTCTCCTTGTAACACATAAGCCTGTAAAACATTTTCTATAATACTATCTCGATGTGTTATACATGTAAACCTTCCTCTTGAATCACTCTATCTGTTGTTGCAAAACTGCATTAAAATCCTAATGCATAATTTAAAAGATATAACTAATCAAAGAGCGTCGGCAAGTTTATTTTATACTATGTAAACAATCATACAATTTAATATATTTATTTTTGTGACTGGAATGGCAAATAAGCTGACGATTGATCTGATCGTTAGCGGTAACCATCTCCTATATAGTAGAACAGCTCTGTGGGCATCACGTTATCATGTGATATTTTACTTATGCTTCGCCATTCTATAGGACTAAGATATTACGCCTATTATAAATAGATAACCTTGGACAATTAACACAGCGCCATCTAATCCTACGGTAAGCAGAGCTTGTATTATGGATACTAGATCACTGATATAAATATAAAGATACTGTTATGATTTATCATAGATATTATATTGATATTATCATGATTTATTTTATTTTGATACAATCATCCAGGTAATTCATACCTTATATTGGTTCATGGCTGCTTCCTCTTCAGCCAAGGCTTGCTGCTTCAGAGTATCATCAATGAACAGAGGTGAAGCACCATTGGGCTGGTTATCGAGCCGTGTGGAGGCGGCTGCATTGCCGAATGATGATGAGGTGGACGATAGGGCACCCATCACGCTTGCTACGTTCTTCTGAGCACTGGAAGAAAGATATATTTTGAAATATATAAAATTGTTGAAAAGTTTAAAGCAAAATGAAGCTTCAAGCAATATGTGTTATGTAATGTTCAAACTTATAATTTAGATTGATTATGGTCGAATTTTGACCGCTGGACGACCAATTAATCGATTTCTATTTTACGATCAGCCAATTTCCTGGTGTCAAGCCTCATAAAGCTCATTTGGTTCTAAACATTTTAGGAAAACAATTTCAAAATAACACATCTCTTTCCATAGAGCCTAAGTATGAGTTTCAAAAGAGTTTCTTGCCCATTCTTTTCAGGTATATAAAATTCCAAACTGTTTCAGTTAATATTTTTTATATTTCAAGTTATTCAGAGATTTATACCTGGCGGTTTGTGTGGGCGTGTTAGCGGCTGAGCCCTTCTTGCCCTCGAGAGCAGCGAGGTGTCCTTCTAAAGCATCCAGAAGACTGCTTGGTGCTTTGGTGAGATCAGGAATGTCGCCCTTATCTATACCCACGTTCTCTGCTACCTGTAAATTTGGAGGGTATAGTATTTAGTATGTACTATACAAATATATATGTATATAACTATATATATCGTTTTAGACGAGTCAACGGTATGATGATATGTATTATATTTATCTAATTAAATTTTATACTAAATCGCCTCTACACTGCTTCAATAAAGTTAAAATAAATAAATAAACCTAGATACATAAAACTGTGACCAATATCCTGCCCTTTTTATGTATATGAAATTGGAACTGCAAATAAGCTGATAGCCCATTTGATGGTAAATGGTAACCTACAACCGAAACACATCTCACACACTAATAATTCAAGTTAATATACAATACCTTCAAGAACTCTCCGACCCTATCCATCCTGATAAGGAATTTCTTATAGAGGTCTAGAGCCTCACGGGCATTCTTCTTGTTCATATCGAAGTACTTCTCTAGTAAGTTTATGATGCCATCGTTGTAGCATGCGAACAATCTACAAATAGTAATCATAAATAAATAATATAATAAACATAGTATCATGTTTTTATAAGATTACTTTAAAAAAATACATACACTATATTTTAATCGGTACAACAAGTAAAGAATCGATCAAGTAATAGCAACTAAGAATTGTTTAAATATATAAATTTAAACAACTCTTACTTATATGATATATATTATAATAATATGAAATTAACTTCCTAATAAACTTTTCTTTTTTTTCAATTTTATATTAATATACCCTCTAGTATCAAGTTAGCTGAATTTGGGTTATGGGTTCAAGACAACTGATACAATATACATACATTGTTTTTAAATACGTACATAATATTGGGTGTATATTACTGATACGAACAATCATACTCATGAATACAAATGTTTGCACCGTGCAAGAAATCGAATCCGAGATCATCGGTAGTAAATCTGTGTACAATAGCACTAGACCATTGAGACCTACAATATATAGTATCCTAAGCATCTAAATCCAAGACTCCCACTCCCAGGGGGAAAGTGATTGTTAGTAACACTGTCTAATAACTCCATTGTTAGCAATGGACCGGCCAGGTCAGGTCTACCGGCTCTCCTAGTAACCACCCAATTCCTGGTGATTTGCCTCGATGGACTGACATGACTGCATGCTCATTCTATCTCTATATTACCGCAGGCAAGTGCACCATTCTATTATCAATCATTCCCAATATCCCCAGATTATTTACACACCTGATAAGATCTCTGAACAGCAACATGAAGCACATGCTGATAACTCCATTGGTGAGATCATTGGCCGTGCAGTCAAACTCCAGCAGCCCGTCCAACTGCGCCTGCAGTACTGGCAGCGTTTTGAGCAGTTTCTCTGCGTTCATCATGCGTAGGGAACCCTCCTCTTTCCTGCGTACACAAAACATAAACTGTATTATTTAATATATTTTAATTATTTTGTGTGTGCTTTAAAATACTTTCAAAATTACATATGTACTTAGTGAATATGAGAGAGCTACGTGCCTGCAGTCAAACCCCTACAGGAGTTTTGCAGGATATTGATTGTAATTTCAGAACAAACCTCGAAATAACAGTAATATACACTAATTACGTTCATAATCATTTCTGTCATTGATTCTACATCATACAATCAACAGATTGAAATAAAAACTTAATATTTTTTATAAATACATACATATTATGTACATAGGAAACACTCAGACTGATACAAAGTCATACTCAATAATACAAATGTTTGTATTATACGAGGAATCGAACCCGTGCGTGGTCTAGTTAACAACCAAACCGCGAGATCACCGAGGCAGTATGCAGCATTATAGATACAAAATAAATCTTACCCCCTTTTGACTTTGCAGAAGTCGAAGGCGACGGTTCTGTATGAGAGCGCCTTCTCATTGAGGTACTTGGCATAACGCCTGATGAACGGTGACATGTCATAGCCTGGACATAGTTCATTATATAAGTCTGCAATCTATTAAAAAACAAACCATGGACCACATAGTGTTACTTAATTTGACACATCGTTAGATTATACACTGTTTTAAATTTGACCAGGTCTACTAATGACCGCGTCATCATGGCGATCAATAAAAATAAAACGTAGTTAAGATCCCGTGATTTTTACGGATTGTTATATTTTTTCATGTTATTTATATATATTATCTTGCAATATAAATTTTACTCTAACAATATGTCAACGTAAAGACTTTATTTTCCATGGTTCATACAATTAATGGTATACCCGATGAGAATTTAATGAGACCCATAATTTGAGAAAATGTGCATTGATCTTTTGCGACTTTGAATATTTCTGAGAGAGAGATATCAATATTTTATCTCTATCTTCCCCATTTTTTATGAAATAAAAAAGTAAGTACATTCATAATGATTTTACAGACTCTTTTCAATTTCATAAAAATGCAGTCTGCGTTATCTGTCAAATTTCAAACACAAGCAATTTTTTTTCTTTTTTTTTTTAATGTTGCCTTGTATTAATTCTAAGATAAATTTGTCTTTACAGACATAAGTCATAATTTATCACAAGAAAAATACGCTTATCCCTTTTGAAACTCAAGAGAATTTCAATTCAAATTCGAAAATTTATGAATGTTTTGGTATTATTAAAACCACATTGTAGGATTGTAGTTTTAATTCGTTAACGAAGCTTTACATATTAACAGTGTTTCCTTTGAAATTTGACAGGTAATACAAGAATCTAGTAATATTATTTTTGGTATATGCCCCCTTTAGTACGACTTCACATTATAAACTAGTCCAATTTATAGGCCAGCTGCATATTCAATTGTTAGAAAAATTCTAAGCCAATACGTGTTATATAGCTACTAGGTATCATTAACTCTTAAGAAGCCTGTAAACTGTCAAGTTGTTTGAATCAAACACGCATATCGCAGACCTAGTACACTACTGAAATAACTGAAAAATTACAATCTTTGGAAAATACACTCTAAAGCTTTAGCATTAAAGTCTAATTTCAAAAACTGAAATTACGGAGTTAGTCCAGTATTGTACTAGTGCGATACGTGCTGCTTGTAACATGGAGTATTTACATCCCTGTCACACAAACGGCAGTTACATGCCTGATTGAAACTTCCATTTCACTCTAACACAGATGATCGTGGTTGAGATTTTTTTTTAATTATGAACATATTTATTATAATACATATGCAGCCAGCCTAAATGAACTTAATAATAATGCATAGTGCAAACGTGCAACAAACAAACATATTAAACGTGCAATGCATTACAGAGTGCATGTTTACAATACGAGTGCAAACTAATGCAACATGATAAACGAGGTTTAAGTGCTAATCAATCAGGTGCGAGAATTAAACCAACGTTAATGTATTGTACTATCATTTTCATTGCTCTATTGATTACAATTAAAAATCAATTAATGTTTTGTTAATTGCCAGTTTTTTTTTATATTACATAGAAAACAAACATACAGATCATGTAACAGGTATATACACGCAAATATGATATTTAAATCAGCCTGACTTAACTGGAAGGGATAGTTACTATAATTGATAGATTATTGCAAATAAGTTTATTTATTTAATAAATTAATTGAAAGAAAATTATTTTAAATATGTTATATTAAGAATTATAGATATACTATTAAGTATTTTGTATAATTTCTGAATAAAAATTAGAATAAGAATATATTTATTACGTTCTTTATCATGTTCAAACTTGTACTCTTTAATTTCTGTTACTAATTTTAATTAATAAATTATAAAATTTATAATCATATTACTTATGACTGAATATAGCATATCAGCCAACAGAATGGTAACTTCCTTAGTTTTCATTGTAACCGAGCCAAGTCGAGAAATCTAGCCATAACATTATATGGTGCAGTTGGCCTTAGTCCAGCATCTGCCTTATAGTTCTACAGAAGGCATGGTTCTACTATAAATTGAGCAATGAAAATGTATGAAAACTTGTATGGTGCAACAGAACGAGATAAATACACATAAGCGGGCGTAAATATATTATAACCTTCTTTGATCATTTTACAAAATACACAAAGTTTACATGATGTCTAATGTTTTAAAGATAAATTAACTATTATTTAATTTAAACATTTAAAATAAAATACCACTCCACAAACACAACAGCAAAAACCAAAATTTTGATATTATTAGATGTAAGATTCATCATTTTTGTCAAAATTTTTATATTTCTTTAGTTTATCTTTTTGACAATAGGTTTGTGTTGCCCAATACACCACTTACAGTTAGCAACTTTTTTCAGTTGTTTCTGCTAATCTGCTTCAAATTTCAATTTTGTAGATGCCGTTGTGTATGCGGAACAGTGCAGATAAATAATTACTGGTGAACTGATTTCTATTAAAATACTGATATAAAATTCGTAACAAAGATATTTTTATCTAACCCAGTTCGTCTGTATCGTGTTTTCGGCTAATACCGTAACCAAAGAACGACATTGCAAGCACATACATGCCTACAAAACAATAGAATGGTTACTGAAAAAATTAAAAACTAAATTGAGTTCGTAACTATATTTTATAGCCCGGTATTTAACCTTTGGTAAAATACAGAATATTACTATAAAAAATCTATTAATTAAACAAAAACGAAAACTGTAAAACATCTCAATATATATATTTAGTACACCATTAAACAAACAAAAAAAAAACAATACTTTTTTTTTAATTTTGATGATTATGAAAAAATATAGCACCCAGAGCCAAGCGTGTCGCTATTGTAGCTACACTACAAAGACGGACAATCACAAAAGCCGCCATTTTGTATTTTTAACTCACCAATTCGGGCACCGGCAGCGCCTTCCGTAAGCGAGAGAAAATAGAAAAATTCAGTTAGACAGTTAGCATAGTGCAGTGTTTCTCAACCTGTGGGTCGCGACCCCAATAGGGATAGCCTTTAAATCACTAACTTAGGCCGCAGTTTCATCATAGGCCCTTAGTTGGTCGCCAGAAATTCTGAAGTTTGGGGTCGCGTATTCAAAAAGGTTAAAAATCACTGGCATAGTGCATGCTGTGTCAGAAGAGCTTAAGATATTTTTAAGCTCATGACTCAGTTCAATGTGTAATCCACTAATGCTATTTACTTAAATTTTTTATAAACTTATAATTAGACTAACAATAACATTAATATAAACAATAATATTAACAAATAAGGGAATTTGATAACTTTATAAGGGTAGGTAACATAACCACTAAAAGACCTAATACAGTAGGTAGGTTCTAAAAACCGTTACAGTATTGAATATTTTTTCCTTCGGGCTGATTTTTTTATATAACTAGTATGGCAAACAAAGTCTACCCACTATACGATTACTTGAATGACAAAGGTGCATGGCAATAGTTGTTCATGCACGGGATTTTCAATTAATGTTAGACATAGACACCTACATAAGTATACAATGGAAATGATAATGATTTTTGATTTGCTCTATATACATGAACAGCACAAACATAACTTCTTTAGTGTAGTGTCATATCTCCAATACCCAACCTTTTTAGTGCCATTCTTATGCCCCGATGGAAAATCTCTAATAATAAAATTAAATAATTTAAATTCACATTCCATATAATTATAATAAAGAGTCAATTTTCGAATTGCCCCATTGGCCCCCTTAACAATTAAATTGTCTCCATGTGGGGCGTACTACCCCACGTTGGGAAATACTAGTTTAATATATTCCCAACGACAAGCTTTGATTAAGAAAATCTCGCGTATATATTTAACTTATGACTCTGCCACTCTTTGTCATACTAGGTCACACTCCGTCAAGCCTCTCCCCTGAACATGTCACGTACTTTATTGATTACGTCTAATGAAAAACAACAAACTGCTCTTATACTTACTTGGCAGTTTCCTATTAACATCGACATTAGAATATTATGTTATCTATAATTTTCTATTTATCATTACATTTTAAACAACAAAGTCGCCGCCGCTGTCATTTCGCTTATATCCTGTTTACGCAACGGATTTTGATGCAGTTTTGAGCAATAGATAGAGTGACTCATGAGGACGGTTTATATGTATAATACATGCGTGTTATAGTATAGAACAACTCGAGAAATTCAAATATTTGTAAGGCATCCGTGCGAACGATGGGTCGCTAGTCTACAATAAACGTCGAAATAATTTCAAAACTTATGTACATATCAATTTAGATAACATAGGTAATGAATAAACTAAATTTGATAAATATAGATAAAAGTCCATTTCGGTGTATTTTTACCTGTTCATTCTTATTAGGCTAAAAGATAATATAATATAAACTGATGTATATAGCAGGCTATAATAATACACTACGCTAACAAAAATATGAAATCGACTTCAAATGTAAAAGAATAAAGTTCATTTTGCATTTTTTTACTTAAAGCAGTGTTATTTCTTGCCGTCACTTTTCACTAGATAGTTTTTCAATAATTTAATATCATGGTGCACTGCCCTGCACGATTGGTACACACTTGCATGGCGAGAGATCAGTCAGAAGATTATAGGATAAGCATGAAGTCAGATCATAGTGGCGAACTGACCATAAATTAACCACGGTGGTTTCTAGGGGAGGGAAAGGACCCAGTTTATAAAATACCCTACATAGTTAGAAATGGGAGCAACGATCACCGAAAAACCACTTCCCCGTCCTTCGAATAGTAAAAATATACTAATAAAAGATAGAACAACTAGACAAGAAAAGTTGGAATAAAACTAGAGCTAAAAGGAATCAGGTAGGATTAAACTAAAATTATTTCCAAATACTAAGAAATGGGAGCACTTGTCATCCATTACTGAAAACTCACTTTCCCGTCCATCGAAAAGTAAAAAAATAATCATAAAAGATAGCATAGAACCAGAGCTAAAAGGAATAGGTACACAGGTAAACAGGTAGGTTTAATATATTGTTAAAAATACTAAAACTAGATTATTTAAAGGAAAATCATTTTAACTGACTAAATTGTATTTGCAAACAACCTAGACAAATAGAGAAGTGCCTATAAAAACCTATAAACATTTGGATTCGCTTGCTGAATCTAAATCCGCCTATGCCTCTTTCAATTCTATTTTTTTAAGTCCACGTTCTTTATCAATTAAGAATGTGTTAAATTAATCATTATTGCTTGCATGGCGTCAGTAATGTATTACCGCGTTTTAATTTAGACACATGTCTATGATTAGGGTTACCAACTGTTCCAATTTAATAGGGATGTCCCGATTTCTGAGCGCTGTCCCGTGTCCCGCGTAAGAGTCTAATCTAATGAGATGCTAATTGTTCACGTATATATATTTATAAATGGTATTTTCGTTACTTCGTTGCTAGTTGCGTTCTCATCGCGACACTTATTATGTGACTATGGCCTATGTCTTGGTATTCTAAAGTAAATGTGTAAACTTAATTGTTCATATATAATTTATAATTAAATGAGTTTAATGTTTTGTAATCTATCTCACTAATCTGTAACAGTTAATATCGTTTGGTAATTCTTTTGTGGACTTCCGCGACATAGGTTCGCTAAGTGCGGGCTTCAATTAATAACAACTATATTGTACTAATATGTAAAATTAATAAAATAAATGACCAGTTGGTAAGAATTTTCTGAGTAGGCAAGTAGTTTACCCGGCATACAGGTCAATAACGTCAAAAAAATTACAAAACTATTCTTGTAGAATTATTATTTCTTTGCCTGTCCCGATTTTTTGTCCTGAGAAAATCATTAATAAAGTTGGCTAGCCTAACTGTGACGCACTATACTTGGTCTAGTCTAGACATGGCTCTACATTCTCGTCATATTCACAGACGTCAAGTTTATTAACGTAAGAGCATACACTACGAAGTACTGTCGAGTTAATGGGAATGCTTTTATATTAAAGAACTTGTTTAGTAATTTAACGTGCCTATTGATTACGGCTGGTCGGTACGGATGATTACGAATTGCGGGTTCGATTCCTCGCACGATGCAAACATTTATATTCATGAGTATGATTGTATCAGTCTGGGTGTTTTCTGTGCACATGATTATAAAAAAAATGTATTTAAGTACTTTAGTATTTAATGTACCGGCTTAGCATGTGACTAACGTCTATAACGGAATTGTCCTGACAATTCCCACGACGTTAGATGATTTTTTATAATAACAACAATAAACCAGGGTTTATTGTTGTTATTATAAAAAATCATTTATATGATCGTACTTTTTATCTTCTATTAGAAATATTTGTATATTTGTCCTTTATATTAACGCATTAATCAATTGTCCTAAAATTAGGCACACACAAGTATTTTTTTATTAATTTAGATATACCATAATCTATTTAAGTACCTATATTATGTATTTATATAACATATATATTTATCTGGTCAATAAAGATATTAAGAAGCCACGAGCGACAGCTAGTTTCCCGAGAAACTGAGAGAGAAAAAAATTTGTACACTTCAAGTACGATAGAAGCATAGACACGTATGACCATCATATTTTGTGAGTATAATTTGTCTAGCAAGTGGCTAGCAAACTCATACAAGTACTTTCGAAACTGCACCGTCACCACTTCTTAGAAATATAGAAGCAGCTAAGTTTCCGTATTATTTAAAACTAGCGAACTCGTCCCGGCTTCGCACAGATGCATTAAAAATCTTTTAATTTCTTGGCTTGTTCTATACCACATCACGCATGTATTATACATATAAATATTCCTCTTGAATCACTATCTATTGCTGAAAACTGCATCACAAACTGTTGCATAATATAGAAAGACTAGCTTTTGCTTTGCCTTTGGGGGTAGAATTAATCAAAATCCTTTCTTAACGGATGCCTACGTTATAACATCTACCTGCATACCAAATTTCAGCCCAATCCGTCCAGTGGTTTGGGTTGTGCGTTGATAGATCACTACGTCAGTCACCTTTGAGTTATATATATTTAGATATAAGCGAACAGACAGCGTCGACGACTATGTTAATACTATGTAAAGAAAAGATTTTTATACGATACAGTAATTACAAGTAATTGTAATGACTAATGAACTGATAACGGAAGGTCTTAGAGTTTTCCTGTTCTATATACGAGTAGCTTACGATCAATGAAAAATCCATAATTATATTATGTGAATACTTAAGATGAATGATATAAATAGTTAGATACAATTTTTTGTCAATACAAACATACTATACATAGAAAACACCCAGACCGATACAAACAATCATACTCATGAATACAAATATTTGTGCGTGCGAGGAAACGAATCCACCATGTTCAGAATTAAAGCGCTGTGGTAAACCGCTAGACGTCCTGTAATTATTATTTCTACAAAACTAAAAGCAAATAAAACACTTTCAAAGCTAACCTATACAGATTTATGTATAATCCGAACAGATAACGACTACCCCCGTCAATGTACAAGGTTATCAAAGCCATTTGCGATTCATTCACATGAAACATAAAATGTCTGGTTATATCATCCGCCACGCCTCATTCATATCTATCTACTGATAAGCGACTGGACAACATTGTTATTGAATAAATTATACAAAATATTAATACTCCACTCATCTAATACCTACTCTAATACTTTAAACGAGCAATCCATACAAATGTTTTTAATGGATGATAATGGATTGCCGCAACCGCTTGCGCTAAAGGTTTACGCTTATTAGACAGCAGTGGAGGATGATAAGATGAGTATGAGGTCAAGTCAGTTCGACCATCGTGGCAAATTCACTAGGAACCTATCACAATGAATTCCATGACACGCGTGGAGGTCAACCTGACTGTAGATTGCTAGTAATGGGGTCATTAGTCCACATTATAACATTCCCAGGAAGGGAGCTTCTCGTAATGAGAATCCGAATGGGCGATAGATTAAAAAAACAATAAATATCACTATTTAAAAGTGCTTTATTTGAATAAAGGATTTTCTATTCTATTCTATACATTTTAACGTTCAGACTATTAAAAACTGTATCTCCGTAAGTTCCGTTTGCATAATCTGTGTATGAATTTTTAGTGTCAATATTTGAGAAATTTTGTATTTTCCATACTAAGATCAACGCAAACACGGTTATTTACTTAAACTATTGCGTTCATTAACACGTTGAAATATATTAAAATCAATTAGGTAATCCTTGTGCGATGACGGAGTTTAAATATGTTAAAGCCGACGAACACTTGAGGGTAAGCAGTACCCGTAGTATGAAAAAATAGACTTGTAATTTTTGTAAATGCCGTTGGAAAGTACACACTCATTACTGAGGACGTAAAAACAAATACATAGTACTAGCAGCTATTAAACCTCCTTCCAGATTGTTTTGGTACAAAATTAAAAATATAAAAACTATCGCTCCTAAGAATATCCTTAGTAGGTTTAGATAGCGAACACTGAAAAAGGTACTTACACTGAAAACTTTGCCTGTCGCAGTGCTACAGGTCTAAGCGCCAAACCCTTATTAGGGGGTTTGGCGGAGGAGAAAGGGGGATTGTTAGAAAGAAGAAGACGCAGTTCCCTTGAAAGCCATCATGATAAATTTCTGGTGTATTTCTCCAGATAGGCTAACAGACCTAACCTCATGTTCACGTTATCATCCTCCACTGCTATCCCGCCAGCGTAAACAATTAGTGTAGGCATTATTCCATTATCATTTCAAATAAAACTCCTTAGTAAATGAATAAATAATCTCAGAACAATTCTCACAGTGCAAACTAGACCCAAGTTAAGCTAGCTAAAGCTTGTGTTATGGGTACCAGAATACACCAATACTCATGAATACAAATGTTTGTGCTGTGCGAGGAATCGAACATCGGAAGTAAGGCGGTGACCACCGAAGCCGTCAAAATATAAAATACCGATTTGATAAAATCAGCATTAAAGCGAATGAAGCCGCCGGTATAAGTTAGTAATCTATATTAATCGCATATGAAGGTGTAAACAGGTCAGTGTCATATTATGTTGATCAGTTGCATACGATATGCATAATATTGTTTTGTTATGGCTTTATTTACTGCGAGTGTTGGAAACTTGAATATATTTTGAAACTAGTTTGTTTGTATTAATTTATTGTACAATAAAATTATAAATAAAAGGACACAGTCCACTTAAAGAATATGCAATAGCGGACTTATCCCGAGAGAGATTATTTTCAGTCAACCTTTGAGTTACTGATAGGAATTGTGGAGTGGTGGAAATAGGTACAATAGAATAGAAAATCATTTATTCAAATAAACTTATATTAAAGCACTTTTGAATAGTCATCACATTTTTTTTAATCTACCGATCATTCGGAAAGGTGTCTCATCACCAGAAGAACGAGCAAGAAACAAAATAAATAATACTAGTCTCCGTGCTTGCGAAGTTGCTTGTATGCACTTTACTTTCCACGTATTACAATAACAGTATTGAATATGTTACATGACTAAGAGGCTTTCGGTGGTCTAACGGTTTACTTCGGATCGTTATGGGTTCGATTCTTATACGACAAAACATCTCATTACACATTATACAAATATAAGTAAGAATTATTGCTTGTATTGGGTCGGCAATGCGCAGTTGACACCCCAGGTGTTCCAGGAGTCCATAGGCTACGTTAACCGTTTTACCTTCAGATAGTATGTATGCTGTTTGCCATCTTCGTAGTATAAAAAATGGTTTAGTTTTTTTATGTATATTTTGTATGCTATTACAAAAAAAAAATTACTTTATCGTTGACTAGCTTCACTGCTGTTTACTGAGTTATAAATGTCGCATTGTAAATCCTGGGAATAATTATTATTTAATCAATTATAAAAAAACCGCCCAATAGGTCCATATGATAGAAAATATTGGACTTTACCTCCTTGTTGTCTCAAAAACTACAAATGTGGTTGTAAATAAGGAAATATATATTTTGTTTATTTTTTTTTTCACTTTTTCCTTGAATATATAATATTACATTTGTTATTCCTAGTATTCTGCAGCGATTTCATACAGCGGAAGAACAAATATTAGGATACGATACTCGTAAAAAAGTCGACTAACTTATTCTACTTTACAACCTCCATAGTCTACCCGGTTTAGACACTGCTATACTTTCCGACAGTTCCGACTTCAGTTCCCGCATAAAATAATTTTTTTTCTCTACTAATACTGTTATTTGTTTTGTAAATCTCCTACGTAACATTATCACAGTTAAAGGAAAACAAACTTTATTAAAGAGATAATAAATGATAGCAAAAAATCACAGGACGAGGTCGAGACGAGTCATTGACCCGGAGGTCATTGGTCAATAAAGTATACGACACATGCCGAATGAAGTATTATGATTCTGTACTGGAATAGGCGCCAAGTTTATTTGGCAACTAGTTATTGCTCTCGGCTTCGCACTAGTTTTTTGGATAATAATGGAATGGTTCACCCGCCTGCGTTAACGGGTTACGCTAGCGGGGCACCAGTCGAAGGTGATACAATGCGGAATTCACCAGGAATTTATCACGACGGTTTCCAGAAGGAACCGCGTGGAGGTAAACCTAACAAGGTACATTGCTAGCAATCAAGATCATCAGTCCACATTAATAACAGTTTTACTATGGAACAATGGGGATTAGCACGATTTTAATTATTCTAGGTATCTCTAATTTAAAATTTTTACAGATGTAATAAATTTTAAGATGTCTTATGGATTTCCCATTACTAAACAATAAATCAATTCTTTACAATACATAACATGAATTTAGATCTTTACAATACATAACATGAATTTAGATATCGCCTGTTTGCAGAATGACGTAAATTTTCTGGCCTTGAACAATGTAGGCTTGCATTCGATGTTGTACAACGCGTCCCTGCCACGTTACCATGGTTACCACTAACTTTTATTCATATTAAGGTGCCGCCTACTTTTATTTTTAGTAAACCTTCTTACCAAAGGTTATCTCTAAGAGATTGCGATAGGGATAAGACCGCCTTGTACCGCCTGTACCTGCTTCTTTATTCAATTTTTGTTTTATTTTTCACTCTATTTCTAACGTTAGTGCTATAAAGAATTGTGCACGATGCACATTTATATATATATTTTTATTGTTTATTATTTTATATAGAAAAACCATTGTATATTGTCACTTCTTATTTTATCTCCCTGACTTTCGATACGTTAATTATACTTTCTCTTCCTAATATCCGTGTTTTTATAAATACATTTACCAGTATAATATTTACGTTCTTTGTGCTTACAAGTTTTATAAACATTAAAAAAATCGAATACCGTCTTATCATCGCTGCAATGCATCATTGTGGTAATAATAAGTGTAGGTAATAATATAAATAACATGCTACCAAACATAATTTGTATTTATTTGAAGTGAATCTTCTATATAAGCGGGGTGTATGTAGGGTATTTCGGTTACGAAAAAGCGTTACCGTCGCTTGGAGGGGGTAGATGATATATCGCGAGATGATATATTGTGAGAGAAAGCGCATGGCTAATGGCGGCGGAGAGAGGACGGCAACGGCAGACCTTCAACGTACACTTCTACTATGTCTCTCAGCACAAATTCCATTTTTTTTTATTATATACGATTCAATATATTATTTATTCATTATAAGCATAGAGTTTAAAATGGTTTCTGTTGTTATAACTTGTATATACAACATTATATTATTAAATCCTGTAAAACGTCCACCTTAATTTATGCAGGGGACGAACTGAAAATGGGATTAAATGCGAATTCAAGGTGCCAACATGTAGGTATGAGAGAAAATCTTTTAAGAACCTTTAATTGTATACTGTAGGGTCTATATTGAAGTGACATAGGTAGCTTAAACTTATATAAAAAACAAAATTTTAATTTGAAACTGAAAATATTTTTGACTAGACCAACATTATCTAAATTATATAAGATAGATTTAAACTCGTATGTTATCGAAAGTTATAGAACATACATAGTTTATGTATGTCCTAAAAATTAAGAATATAATAAGAAACACACTGTATACTCGGACCATATTTTGTACTAATGTTAAAAAATACTTTATTTTATTAGTTATTGCTATATATATATTTTAAATATATTGTATACTATTCATACTATAAATTCTGTTTACTCTAGACCTCATAACGGTCTGTCTAATATATATCCAATTAAAATTTTAGTCTTACGAAATTATTAACTTATTAGAACATCGTTTCATTATTGAAATCAATATCATATTTAATTTACAGTATATAAATTTATTTAAAAATAGAAAATTTATTAACATACCTTGTACTCCACTTTTATCTAAGAAGTTACTTAGTTGAAACGTAGAATTACTCGACGCGAGGTATTGTGTAAATCTCTGAAACAGAAAGAAACATACGTATATTAGTAAATCTACAGAAATTTACGGAGGAGAAAGAAATTTTGCACACTTATAGTTTATATGGAGGAGTGCAGAATGTTATGTTTTTTTAAATAATAAAAAAAAAATACATTAAACCAATAAAACCATATATTTGACACACACACATATATACTCATTTGTTTACTGTAAAGTCTGTGGTCAAATTGAGAATAGATTAACATTGTTTGTTTTTTATATTATTTGTCTACAGTCTTACTGAATGTTAAATTAATTATGGTCGAAATTGAACCATTGGGCGACCACTAGTTACTATAAAAATAGAAACTTATTGAGTAATATATAAAGCAATAAACTTGTTTCATTAACATTTTAGTTGTAATAATGTAATTGTCCTTTTAGAGCAATTTTTATTGATATTTCGTATTGTATATGTTAATTTAACAAAGCCTTGAGTCAAGAGCGATCATATTCGAGACTACGATTTAAACAGATTTTGATAATTAATATTTCTAATTGCTCTACTTGAATTTGTTTACATGGAAATTTCATAAAATTTGTATGTAGGGATCCCTCAGACTAAAGTCGTATCCGTCAGGCAAGAATTGGCTTTCAGCCGCTCCATAAGTCCTTCCGCGGGTTTGGAGTACCATCTGTACTCTTCCCCTATCGTTCGGCGAAGCTGTAAAGGCCAGCTGCGGCCAGTAGCATTAGAATAGTTCGAAAAAAAAGTTAGCCTGGTAAACCCTATACAATAAGCAGATATATTTACTGCGTAAATAAAATACATAATTTGTGGCCTAAATAATGCTAAACATGGACGTGGACCATCCCACGAGTATTGCGAACGGATTCACAATAATGAAGAAACCTTTTCATGCCTTTTTATAAATAGACTAAGCTGTACCTACATTGAAACTTGGAAAGTCGATACGAAAGATTAAAATATATAAACGTTCTTGGATGGACGCACTAGATAAATATGTCGTTAAAACAAAAACAATAATAATATTTCCTGTTTTATGAAGCATTGTAAATTTAATACAATAGAAAAAAAAAACAGAAAAAGACTATCTTTAAAATACAAATTACGAACGAACAACATAAGAACATACCTACGAACTTGCGATAAGTTTTGTATAATATGATATACCTACATATTGTGCATAAAATAACAAAATAGAATAAAATGTGTTTTCTAGTGAATTGAACGTCTCTCATTTATTATTCTTATACTATTCTATCCCATTTAAAAGAAAGAGAAAAAGGCTAAGTTAACTACGATAAATATCACTTACTAGAAAGATCTACCCCCGCTTTCGCATGGCTACAATTATTATTAATTATTGTCGTAAGAATGTATGTAAGGTCTTTTTTTTCATTTAATATAAACCGTGTGATTCCGTAGTTTTTAAAGGTGTAGTATTAATATTATTTTAAATCAGTTAAGTACGTTTCGAGTTTATCTAGTACATAACAACATCAAATAAGAAAGAATTTATACTACATTATCATCGAGCGACATAGGTTGTGTTTAAATTAAAAAAAAAAACATACATCATAGACATTTAGAAAAACAGAATTTAAATGAAAATAATTCACCTGTCTTTGTCTGCACTGTCTTAGGTTGCGCTAGCCGTGGTCACGGGCAAACTGTTCGATCATTATCATTTTCGCGAACATTGTGATAATATATACTAAACGAATGTTTTCAGTGGAGAATATTCTTTTTAATCAAATTAGATCACATCTCGTCATTCAAAAATAAGGTGCGCAGTGCGCATAATGACGAAAACATGTGAAAATCTATTAATTTATTAAAACTTCTACAAAAGAAAAGAATTTAGTTCATTCACTATATAATGACAGTGATAGCTAGAACTAAATCGAGTTACGAGCTATGAGAGGTAACGAGAGAATATTTTAGCTTATAAGGCCCTTTAAAGTTCCCTACAAGGTTTTTCAAAGCATTCACTGAACAAATTTCCCCAAGGGAAGTTAAAAATATAAAATTTTTTTGAAACCATCCATTCAAATTTTGCGGTGACACGTGATCGTTTCGGTATGACAAGTACAAAATATATTACCAGATTTCTAGTTTGTTACTTAAAAAGAGATCCAGTTCATTACTATTCTACTTTTACCACCTAACCCTGAACAATATGTATCGAATATTAATTTACATTACTTTTACTTTAAATAAAAAAATGGCCGCCATCTTCTTGAGCAACATTCTTATTAAATTAAGAAGGACATCAATATCCACGTCGCTTTATTGACACAAGTGGTTACACTGTCGTAGTAACGTCGGTATTATTATGAGGCGTACCGTTGCCTCCAGGGTTACCACTCGATCGGTTTTGTGATACATTCCTGGTGAATTCAGTACGATAAGCTAATTGACCTGACTTCAGGCTCCGCCAGCCAGCCCCGCCAGTGTATACCATTAGCGCAGGCGAATCTACCATATTCAGCCATAATAATCCAATCAGCAATATTTCTATTGGTTTTGATAATTATGGAATGGTAGCAGCAGCCCCGCCTGCGCTAAAATATATGCAGGAGGGGCACCAGTGAAGGATGATAGAATGAACATCATGCCGATTTCAACCACAATGGCTACTGGGGGAACCGCGTGGCGGTCGACAGAGTACATTGTTAGTAATGGAGTCACATTACTAACAATCCCCTCCCCCGTTCGGTTACATTAACGGGCACAGCTCGACCTTGAGCTACCTAATTAATATTATTTTTAGGTATCGCGACACGCATAGTTTCCGGTATTCGCATCAATACACATTAATAAAACTGTAACCGGTCGCTGTCTGAAAATACATTACATTTACTGCGGAAGACTTTGTACAAAGTCAAAGTCTATATGGGTTATCTAACATTTGTCGCCAAGTTTTGTTTTTGGTGAGATATGGCACTGAACATATAGAATAAGGTATGTCACCTCAGTCCTTTAGAATGGAAAGACATAAGGCGTTACATTATCTGCCTGTTGATATTTTACACTATCTCTCCCATAAATTAGATCTCTCACCACCCTTATCCATTAGCGAGGAATGTGTGTAAATCAAATTGATTTCAGAATAACAAAAAAAAAAAACATATTTAGATCGTAGCCGCCCGGCCTGTAGATGGGAGTACTAGGGCACCCCAACACGTTTCTTGGGGCGACCTATTTTGCCCTTCTCAATGGACAGAACCACCCACACACAACCCTATGACACTGGGGTGAAGGGAATTGCTAGTAATGTGGACTATTGACTCCATTGCTAGCAATATACCATGTCAGGTTGACTTGCGTGCGGTTACCTGTAGAAACCATAGTAATAGATTCCTGATGAATTTGTCACGATGGGCTAATTGACCTGACATCATGCTCATCTTATCATCCTCCACTAGTGCCCCGATAGCGTTAACCGTTAGCGCAGGCGGGTGCACCATTCCATCAAATAAAATCTATGATACTAGTGATAAATATTTATAACCTGAAGAGCTTACTTCAAAGTAGAAGTAAGAAGTTAATTTAAAACTTTCACATAATCAACGCAGTCACGAGATCGATTGAATTAAGTCTGAAACATTAATTTCAAGTGACTTTGAAAAGGACGAAACAAATATAGAGTTTTGTAGACACGAAATACATTTAAATAATTCTGAATTTACACAATATTTTAATAGACTAGACGGAATAGTGTAGTTGGTTCCATTCATGGTATACGCTGGCGGGGTGAAACCAGTGGAATTTAATAGAATGAGAATAAAGTGAGGCCAGTTAGCATCATGGCGAATGTACCAAGAATTTACTACTACGGAATTTCCATGTGTGACCGCGTAGAGATTAACCTTATGTTTCGACATTTTCTTATGTAATAGCAATGGCAGTCAGTTAACTAACTGTGATCGATACTTTTCAAAAAGACCCAAGTCTTCACCAGAAATGAACGGTTAGTACTTTTCAAAAAGACCCACATGACTAATGACTAATGGCCTGTCAGACCAACCTACCTTGCCAGGAATTCCATTGTTAGGACTGAGGTCTGCTTCCCCAGGGCCTAGTATTATACTTTCTTTATGATATACATGATCTTGTTATCACGCCAAAATGATGAAGCGAATAGGACAGGACGATGATGAAAAAATTTGCCCTACGATTAAGGTTGGGTTAGTATACGATCTATCAAGGCGACGATCATTTGAAGAATTTTCCACACGATAAAATAAAAAGTGTACGATCTATCGTAACTATGGTACTTATGATTTACGATTAACCCTGTGTTCCTATTGGGCATCGCGTAATTTTAGGACACATCAATATATCATTCATACACACTTTGTGTGAATCAATACCTAATAAACTTAGAGTCATGTGACACTACAGAGAACATGTTCAATGTGATTGGAATTATATGCTTGTCCCATTACGTCACTCACACTTATATACGGTCAAGATGCTGAAACAGTTCTTCTCAAAGTACGCCCCGTGGAGGCCTATCAAGTGCTCCGCAAGTTTTTGGGATGGGCCGTTGATATGAGTCGAAAGATAAATTTAAACATGATAACACAAAATATATAAATTTATGGATTGTCTCTTATTTCATCATATAATGCCTAAAAATAAATTATGCAGGAAACAGTCTACAATAGTGTTTTATAATAAAACGATGAAATTGAAGCTAATTTAATCTCACGTGTATAAATATAGTTATAAAATGATTTATAGTATCATCATTACATAGTATAAAACAAAGTCGCGGTTGCTGTCTGTCGGCCCCTATGTATGCTTAAATCTTTAAAACCACGCAACGGATTTAGAAGCGTTTTTTTAAATAGATAGAGTGATTCAAGAGGAAGTTTTATATACAATACATGTAAACTCATGCCAAGCCGGGGTGAGTAGCTAGTATACGTATATAAAGCAAAATACTTTTAGCGTTTTGTTGCAATAACATCAGAAGGAAAATAAAACCACCACCCGAAGCCTATTCGCTAGTGGGGTTACAATATACCAATTATAGTTTGAAAAGGTTATATAATATGTCTATTTTTCTAAATATATCATCATCATCATCATCATCGTCATCATCATCATCATCATCTGCTTCGTCCTTACCCCATTTATTAGAGGTCGGTGTCGTGGCTAAATATATATTGTTATTTATTATGTTTTATTATCGTTTGATTTATTTTTTATAGTAGAGCTTCGTAAAGTATTCATTTATTACGAAACAGACCGCCTGCCCAAAAACTTTGAGCGCCGCTGTTCTAAAACATGTACATGGAAATAGTTTAACGAGCGTAAGCCGTGACTCGCCTCTGTAAAATCCAAGTGCTGTAATGGATTTGAATATATTAATTGAATACAGATAATATCCGACATCTCTCAGGATTGATTCCCAGTCTGAATTTTTTATAGTACTAGTTGATACACTTGAAAAAGCCATTAAAGAGGACGTCGCGTCACATATAAATGTACATAATAAGATCAGTGGTGGTACTCTTAGTAATGTCTACCTTTACAGGACGAATGTATGATCTATATTGTGACGAGTTATGCATGAGCTAGCAGTCCTAGGGCCATGGTAAATTAGGAAGATTTCTTTACATATGATCTGATACAACTGATAGTGTAATTAGTACCTAAGAACAATTCAATGATATAGGCCGAGGTCTAACCTTGTTCAAAATTCTAAAATAATTTAATTCATGTAGGACATTTTAGCCGCTTATGAACGAATGTTGGCCTTAGGGTTATATATTGTTCTCGCTTTAGGTGTGAATTGTGATATAATAGTCAATAATAAAATGGGTATTCGGTATTACTTAGCGGATGTTCTTTATTTAGAGAATGGTCCGGTCATTGTAATGCAAATAAACACGTACTGTATACACACAAATTTGACAAGCTTCGTCTGTTTGTTTCACAAATAAACTGATTTTATTTGTCACGTTCGTGATTATAAAAAGAATCATCAAAAAGGTGTGGAATACAATGTGAACATAAATATAATCAGAGCAGTACCAATAAATATAAATAATATAATAGTATGTGTACTAGTGTTTTTTTTAAATACAGTAACTAAACTAAGAAGAAGTCTATTTCTGGAGATTATATTATGTGTATTTTAATTTAATTGTGCACTAGTTTTATTACTTTTAGGCCATAGCCTAATAATCATTGTCCAAAATTCGGCCAGACTTCTGAGCCTGGAACAATTTGATGTTTATTATTGTAATCACAAATGTTCTTTGTTGTACATATTGTGATCACATTATAATTGGAATTATTACGACTTATATTAACTCCATAAAATCAATATATCTTTATTCATATAGGTTTATTACAGACTCTTAAAGACATGTTAAATCTACCATCAGTTCGGAGTGCTTTCAAGCTAAGAACTGACAAGAAACTCAGGTCTTATTCTTTTCAAACGAGTTTGTAGTACATGATTACAAAAATGTAGATTCATTTTGAAATTCAATTAGTGAGAACATAATGACCACAGGTATGTTATTGTATGTTTGTGAAAAGGGAAAATGTAAGCAGTAGCTGTAACCCGACAGACCACGCACAAGCATCACCCGTTCACGAGTATGACGGATGAGATCATAATAAAAAAATAGTACATTTAAAAAGTAACTCACCTCATTGCCATATGCTAGTAGATGGTGTACTGTGATCAGTGCTTTGTATACTACCACCCAGTTGGTGTTCTGCGTGCGCTCGACGAGCAAGTTCGCGAGCTGTGGTATAGATACGTTCGGCTCATTTGTGCAGTGTACTAAATCTGAAACAAAAGATATAACAATTAATGTTACATTATATCTTAATAATAGTATTACAAATGCGAAAGTTTGTGAGTATGGATGGATGTTTGTTACTCTTTCACGCAAAAACTACTGAACGGATTTTGATGCAATTTTACAGTTATATAGCTTATATATAAGAATAACATATAGGCTATAAATATCATAGTGAAACCGCTGGAACAGCTAGTAAATTAATTATGTTATTCTCATGTGTAAGCTTTATTACTGTAAAATTCCTTCAAAATCCGTTCAGTAGTTTTTGCGTGAAAGAGAAACGTCCACCTATTCATCTACATTCACAAACTTTCGCATTGATAATATTAGTAAGGTAATATGTAATAATATCTCAGGACAATACACACAGCGCCATCTAGTCTCAAGCTAAGCAGAGTTTGCGTTATGGGTATTAGACGACCCATACAAATACATAAATTTTATAATGCATTTACAAAAAGACATGGTATAATATACGTATAAAAAACACACCGATATAAACAATCCTACTAATGAATGCAAATGTTTGTACCGTGTTAGGAATCGAGTCCGCGACTGTAAGAAATCAGGCGGTGTGCTAAACCGCCAGATCACCGAGGCAGTCAATTATAATTATAATTTACTACTTGTGGATACATCAATATTTATGAGACCTGTATAAAGTTATGTTCTCACCTTCACAACCGTGATCCCAGATGGGATAGTCAGACCATTACTCAGTGTCGATTTCGTCATGAAAGCTACTCTTTACATGTCCACTTTTCAATGGGATGAAACAACTAGTCTGCTGAACGAATTTTCTTATAAAGATAGCAAACTCAGAAACCACAGAGTCGTATTGAAAATTTCTTTCATTGTTTAAAAAGTACATTATTTTAAAGTGAAATAGGCTCTGCTTATATTAGGTTAATATATCTTTATATATAAAAATTACGTATCACGTTGTTTGTCCGCGATGGACTACTAAACTACTGAACCGATTGCAAATTTGATTTGCACATTGTGTGCAATTTGATCCAACTTGAAAGATAGGATAGCTTAGCTCTCAATTTATAGTCGTAATATTATTTAAACTTAGCCACAGCAACGCGTGGCCGGGTCTGCTATATAAAACTAAGACTATCCGGTCTGGGTTACTATCTGTTTTTAAATACAATATAATTAAAATTGAATTCATTCTTTCCTTTAAATACTGTTAATGTATTATAAAACACGGACGTAACGCAATGATCTTTGATGACAAATAAAAAAACTGGATTCCCGTGAAAATCACGAGACAATTATTCAGTTAAAAAAATACGCAAAGCGTATTGGTACTAGAAAACAAGGCCGTTATTATAAATCGTATAAGGCCAGTGAACAGCATAGCTAAAATGTATTATTGTTCGCCTGAACTTGACCCCATAAACTACAAACAATCATGTGGATTCATTTTAACGCCGATGAAAGGCTAAGTACCTACTTAGCTATAAATAGCGTATAAGGTGAACTACACCTGTGGTGTTTCCTTCACCCATATGTAGAAACCCTAATCTATAAGTGGGGGAAAGAAAATAATAATACCCCTGGACAATTCACAACGTAATGTAGTTCCCAATGTAGGGGGAAAAGGATTGTTACCAATGAGGATTAATAATACCTTCGCTAGCAATGTACCATGGCAGGTTGACCTCGACGCGGTTCCCCCTGAAAACTATCGTGATAAATGCCTAGTGAATTTACCACGACGGGTTAACTGACCTGACCTCATGCTCATCCTATCATCCTCCACTGGTGCCCCGAAACCATACCATTATCACCCATAAAAAAAAAAGTCCTAATGTAAGCAGAGCTTGCGTTATGGGTATTTGTTGCATGGTAGCGGTCTGTGTAAAGCTGTGTGTGGTAAGGCTGTGTGCTACACAGCCTTACTTCCCATGGTAGGTTCGATTTCTGGTACGGTATGAATATTTGTATTCATGAGTATAATTGTTTGTATCGGCCTGGGTGTTTTCGATGTAATATAGAGTGTAGTAGAGAGTATTAAATAAAATCTAAAGAATTTATATCAGTTTTCTAGTACCAATAACTCAAACTCTGTTTGCTTACCTTGGGACTAGATGATGTGTAAATTGTCCAAGGATATTATTATTATTTGAGCTAAATAAAGCCGAGTGCCGAAGACACTAGGGCACTGAACGTCAACATCTGATGAATGCTATTAGCCGCAGCTTGCCTATACAGCTTCACCGAACGATAGGGGAGCGAGTGCAGATGGCACTCCAAACCCGCGGAAGGACGTATGAAGCAGCTGAAGGCCAACTCCCGCCTGACGGATTCAACTTTAGTCTGAGGCCACCCCTAGGGTTTCGAGCCTCGGCTTAGGCTGTCGTAATTTCGATCCCCGTTTGAATTGTACGGGGGATCGATCGGAGGGGATGGTATGAACACGGGTTTATACGAAGTCTCCCTAAGGTAAACAAAGATGGGTACTTACAAGTACCTACAGTAAAACGTAGATTGGAAGCGAGTGGAGCGTAGATTGTATAATAAATAGACGCCAGATCTCATCAATTGGCTGTTAGGTTACATACTCTGAAACCATGTATGCAGTACGTGATTTTAGAGGAAATAGCAAACTCATCTAGGAGTTCGTTCACATTTTATATTTTTGTAATTTACTAGAGGTCGCCCAGTAGTCGATTTTCGACCATGGTTATTTAAATTGTTTAAACTTTATTAAGGTCCTATGGTCAAAGACTATAGATAAATAATATTAATCTCTTCTAAATTAGACCACATACTATAACAGCTATCAAAAGAGAGTGTGTGTGTGTGTTACATACATGATAGTGTGTGTAATGTTTTTATTATTGATTTAATGTATTTTAAAGTATCTGTCCTCCTATAAACGAAATAAGTGTGCGAAACATACTCATGCGTAATATTCGTAAAATAGGGTACAAAGTTTTTGCTTTACGTATTAATAAATAGATTACAATCTAATTAAAAGTTGGATGAATATGAAGCTATAGGTGTTCAATTGCATTTTTTTTTTTTACTTGGAGCAAATCCTCATACTTTGGGACTTCTGCTCCCTAAAAACTTTAGATGTCCCTCATCCAACGACATATACCGGAACCGCGGGGTAGAAATGATAGTCCACCGCAACCCGTGTGGTGGCGTATTTTTTTTTATGGATGATAATGGAATGGTGCACCCGCCTGCGCTAACGGTTTACACTGACGGGGTACCAGTGGAGGATGATCAGATGAGCGTGAACCCGTGTGGTGGCACACTCTAGTAGCTGACCCCATCTCTGCGGATTCACTTCCCCCTTCTTCCCTGAAGAAAACGCGCTGGGACAGGCACGCGACTTAGGGCCTAAATTGTGCTTACAATAAGCTATAAAGTTTTTACGTATCTAAATTCCGTTCGATAATAATTAGAAGGTTACATAAATATGTATGTTCAGGATATCATAAAAAAATTCACAGTTAAAAAACAAATATATCCATGATATAATGTACAACTTCCTGAGCAAATAATACACAATGAATGAGTGTTGTTTTCATTCAAAAATATTCATATCATTGTTCACATTTTAAATATATCTAATATAGCACTATTTACATTTACACATGTTAGTAAATTTATTTGCAGACTTTTGTAAAACTGACATTCATTATTCAATACCGATTGTTATTTACCGATTTTTGGTATCTTTCTTTTTGATATTTGAAAGATTATAAATTCTCCATCGTATCTAGTTTTACGCAGCGGCGTAGCCTGTGTATCATACATTCTATATTACTCTTTGAGTCAAAGATTTTTTCGTTGTAAAGTTAAGTATATTTTCAGTTTAATCAATACAAACGTAACTCAAAAATATCCTCTTTTTTATGTTATTATTTTCGACGACAATGCTATAACAAGTACAAACAACTGAAGTAACATGACAAACTCAAACGGATACGCTGGAAATTCGATTGTGGTTAGGTATCGTAAAAAAACAATGGTTAATCACAGATGAAGTAATTGCAATACGCGATTTAATTATTTTTCTTTTTAACGTTCGTAACACAGTCTGTTACACTCAGATAATACAATAAATCGAATAAACTTGAAAAAGGGATACTAGTTTTCTTGCTAATAAACAATATATTTATTATTAAAACATACTTAAATACATATGGAAATAAGTAAACAGAAAATGATGTTGATTGTGTAGCAGTTTAACACACTGCCTCACCTTCCAAAGGTCGCGGGTTCGATACCCGCATAATGCCAATATTAGTATCAGCCAGTGCATTCTGTGTATTCTACATATATCTCTACCTACATATAAATTTATACACACAGAAAAGAGTTTACGTGTGATATCAAATATTAGTTAGCTAAATGATATGAAACATATAATATATTGATAGGGAATGCCCCTACGTAATATAGAAAAACCCCAAGGTAAACCAATACTAAGAAGTAATGTATTTATGAAATGCGGGCTACTTATTTAAATTATTAACCGGGTCTTAACACGAATAATTTTATGGCAAATAAAGCTATTTACTTCTTTCGGCTAGGTTGCACTAGCCGTGGTTACGAGCTGACAACTAGTGCAACCTAGTCGAAACTCGAGACCACGGTTAGTGTATATTTGCCATAAAATTATTCGTGTTAAGACCCGGTTAATAATTTAAATTATGTATATTAAACAGGAAAGTTTAAAATTAACTATTGCAGGCTACTTAGTCGATCTATAAACTATTATAAATATAGTTTAAATCTTTATATTTAGAGTACCAAATTCTATTTCACTTCATTCTATTATTCCTTCCAGTTTGCCTTCCTGGCCCTAGTTTGTAGTGTTCTGATAATGCAGATATACCTATATTATTCTTTGATAATACATATATTATATCTATATTATTTCTACGACAATTACATAGTTTCCTTTATCGCACACAGTATTTTTCAGATTAGGATCTTTCTCTCAAATATCATATACCAGATGATTTTATTGTAGACATTGCTTAGAAGTGGTCATTAAAAACTTCTACGTTTTAAAATCGGTAGAAAGCATGAATCAGATATAAACTATATCCAAAATAAGCACTGTAAAAGAGAATTTTTTTATTCCACCGCTTATTCGATTCGCAGTTTCAGCCAATAACGATGAGATGACTTGCTTGTTGCTATTAATATTGTTCCATTATTTTTATCTTTTAAATCCCAAGCTTACAAAAATGAATACCTATGCTAGGCATATTAAAAATATAAATACATTTTACCATAAACAAAGAGAAATTATCACTAATATGGTATAGGAAATACGATCGGTACAATATGATAACACAGGAAATGGCCCTGTCCTGTTTATCATATTTCACTCTGCAATCAAAACAATTTGTCTCTAAGCAGATACAGAACCACTAATATAGAGTAATACCAATTATATCGCGGCAGTTATATAATACTAATATTGTAGAATACTGCGGTCCAGTGCCCAGGGGAAAGGGATTGTTAGCAATGTAAACTAACGACTAACTATCGCTAGTAATATACCAAACATTGACTTACACGCGGATCCCCTGGAAACCATCGTGATAAATTCCTTGTGAATGGGCCAAATGACCTGACCTCATGCTCATCTTATCGTTCTCCACTAGTGCCACGCCAGCGTAAACCGTTAAGTAAGTAAGACAGATCAGATAGCCCAAGGTGGCGAATTCGTCAAAAATTATGAGGATGATTTCCATGAGGGCTGTGTTAATATCCACTTGATAAGGTTCATTGCTAGTTATGGATTCACTAGTGTCCAATACGAATAATCCCCTACCAACTAGATTTAAGTATAGCTAACAAAAATGATAAATAGTTCATCTTCCTAAAAAGTTGGCCATCTCTCTAATGCTTTAAAAATTAGAAATACAAAATACAGTATCCCTAACCTAGGTAATATGAATACATTTTCATTTAGTTAATTGCCACCAGTGACCGTCGAGCATACATACATTAATATGGAAAGATGACATGGACACAAATATTAATAGATTACGCATTTAGAAATAAGGAAGTATAACATAATTAAAGTATGCTGAAAATACAGATCCTTCACACATTCACAAGCAGAAATATTTATTATAATGAGTGGAGAACAGGATCAAAATATAAATTAAGAAAAAAAAAGTTATAAGTATGATCAACACTAGTTTGCAAGTCATGTTTATTTCACAGTCCATTGTTTCTGTCTACCCCAATTGCATATAGGCGTGAGGAATATGTTTACTTTGGTTTGTAAATCTTATTAATATTATACCGCCAAAGTTTGTAAGTATGTATGGATGTTTGTTACTCTTTCTCGCAAAATCTACTGAATGGATTTTGATGAAACTTTACAGTAGGTAGGATACAATACTAATAAATCATGTAGTTTTAGTATATACGAGCTGTTAAATAAATACACAATATGTTATAGGTAATAGCAATAAACATAAAATGGCTGATGGAAGTACACTAGTATACTTCCATAAGCCATTTTATTTTTGCACATCACTCCAAGTACATAGAACTGACACTGATACTACACTATATCAGTACCAAACAATAAATGACCCAAATTATTAACATGGTAGGTAATTGATTGAAATTGAAAGAAATTGTGTCAATCAGTAATACTTCGGTAAAAGTGGGCGTATGTGATAACAACATCATTTTAGGGTTGGACAAGTGACATGTTATTTAATACTTTAAATCCACACATTAAGCTTCTATTTAGATTTTAACGTGAAAGGTAAACTTCTTTGACGATGGCAATTGGAGTTACGACACTTGACCATGCGCATTATGTAAACGTTAGAAATCATAGTCCACTATTCAAAAAAGTTAAAATATATATATAACTATCCTCTACTAAAGTGGTTGTAGTTTTCTTATGGAAGGTAATGAAATGGTGAACCTGTCTGCGCTAACGCTGGCGGGGTTACCAGTAGAGGATAATTGTCAATGATGACAAATTCACCAGGAATTTATCAGGATGGTTTCCAGGAGGAACCATGTGGAGGTCAAACTGATACAGTACATTGCTAGGAAAGGCACAGTCAGTCCACATTACTAACAATTCTCTTTCCCACCCCTACTAATGTGGTTCGGTTTTAGGTATTAACTTTACTCTCAACCCCTTAGAAAAATAGACAAAACTGAATGGTATGAACCTCTAATATGTAGGCATAACTTTACATCATGTATTTTCATACCCATGTGCAAACAAAGTCAGGAGGCTCCTCAAGCAACACCTGATTCACTTCATCCTGATTAACAACGGTACTTTCCCATTTTAAAACATATCTAATCTAATATTGTCTAATAAGCCCTTTCTAATAAATATTTTCTTCAGCCGACTTTGTGAAATCAAATAGTTTATGTATAAGTTATCTATGGTGACACAGTGTGTTAACATTCCATTTTATGGCCAGTGTAAAAAACACTTGATTTAGAAGAGAGTAAAGCTAATGAAGCACAGCTATTGGTGCCAAAATTACTCTTCCCTATTTATTATACATTAGAGGTAGCCTGTGTGCATGCAGACATTTTTAAATGTTTATATTTCTATTGGTAGGAGTAGATTGTTTATATATGAAAATTTGTGACACCATAGCTAATAAAATGCTAAGCTTATGGTCAAGATTCCCATTACAAATTTGTCCTAATTAATTTGTAAATTCATATGAATATGGCACTATGCACTAATTGGTCTAATTTCAAGCTCATCTTACCACCTTCCACTAGTGTTCTACTATTACAATAGTAAAATAATTTTTTGTCCTGTTTTTCAGACAGAAAGAAAGTAAGACTCTTTCTTTCTCACTGTTACAAAAAATTGATTAAGTCTTTAAATAAAATCTACCCATTCATGAACACAAAAATTTAAGTATTAAATATGAAATAAAATGTCATAACAGTTATATTATATCTCATATAATATATGTGATACATACACATGCTATGATACATGTTTAATACATTGTATGCAATTAGTTGGAAAAAACAATATATTCTTCAATTTGCATATTATTTGTTAGAAATGCAGGTATAAATATAAGTCAAATAACAAGAGGGTAAGTAGTCAAAGAGCACATATAAATGTTAGTGGGTAGCCAGACTCATTTAATGATTTTCTTCAGAAATGACTATTACTGATGATGTTTTCTTCTTCATATTATCACTATAATAACTATTAATGTATAAATAGTATAACAAGGTAAATATAGTTCTGTATATCATATAAAAAGTGTTGAAACTGTCTGTTACATTAGTCAAGCTAGTGGTATGTCTAGTAAGATTCTTATATAAACTTAATAAGTTTCTTATATAAAACTATATGTGGAATACAATCAACTTTTTTGCAGATTGCCTACCAACTTGTTACATGCCATCCTTCTGTCGGCTCACAATGCTCACATGACATAATATGAAAACTGTGTCAAGTTACATTACAAGTCTTGACAGTAGATGATGTATAAAATGTTTCAACACTGAGGAATGGCTTGACCTTAAACATGTTTCTGTGTAATGCTTTAATTATATTAGATGTCGGTATGTCCGGCGAACTTGAATGCTATCGAGTTATCGACACCATCTATTCCAGATTATGAAATTTTATCGACCTTTATAAGTGGCAACCTAACTGTCACCATTATTGAACGGAAAATTATACTTCTGCGTACAACCGATAAGTCCAATTTTATGGCTTCAAAATGTATACAATACTCACAATCTAAGTGTTTCTTTTTCGGAGCAATCATTTCTTCGGTGGTAGCTTTGCATACAGATTTTGCTAATCCCTGGCCGGCGATACTGTGACGAGCGGCTAAAAGCCTATCATTAATAGTCTGACCCGCCATTCTCACGTTTAATCCTGTTAAACTATTTACACTTAAAACGTCACTTATTTTTGCTTTTTCCCGAGATATTCACTAAAATTAAGACGATGACGGGTAAAATATGTCACCGCCCCCCCGACTGGCACTATACTAAATTCAAGATGGCGTCCATTAACTGACTGATTGGCAGTTGGCACTCGGTACCAATAATCTATGGTTGGCGCTGTGTTGCAGGATAAAAAATTCTTTATTCTTTTTATTTATTTTCTGTATAAAATTGTTCGTTTCTAATTTGTATGAAAAATTAGAAACGAACAATTTTATATTATTTAATGATTGTTTAATTAGCTATTCACGAACGTGAAGCATCGCAAGAATATTGATCATGTCTCAAATCACAAATGTATTTTGTACTTTAATACTAACATAAGTAAAATTTATAAAGTATATTATAAGTTAGAATCGTTCTGAAGTCACATAAATAAATTTTGTAAATTCGGATATATAACATAATTATGCGGTACCTATTTCAATATGGTTTACTGCAACGTTCTTCTAATTTTAATTAGGTACCAATAGATCTTATATTTTACATTGTCATTATACGGTTTTCTAAAATTCTGAACAGACAAAATAAGTACAAATATTAGTAATTGTTCTACATGTTGTTTTCTTGTTCTTTCTTTCATTCATTCATTCATTTGGTGGTTGCTCTTCTTTGCCACAGAATAAATATATTCTATTTTTTTAATTATAAACAGTCTTAGCAGTCTTTTTTTACTCATCTCTGAAGTGCTTTCAGTTATTTTATTTGTGAAACAAATAAGTTTATGTTATTTAAGAAATATCATTGTGCAGAAACGTTTCAATAGTAAAAATTAAATTGTGTCCATACATTACAATACTGTGACGACCTGAGTGGTTCTGTCCTTTTTGTTTTTGGGAATTGTATGAAACAAAATGGCTAAATCAAGAAAGAAATCTAAATCTGCGAAACCTCAAACAAATAAAGCCTCTCCAGCATCTACTGATGATTCTATAAACTCCAATATATTAGTCGCTGCATTGAGTGTACCCAGTCAGCCTGTGTTGATGAAAGTATGCAGATTATGTGGTACCAAAGACGGTCCGTTTTTGAATATTTTTGATCCAGAGCAGGTCACTGCTAGCAAAGTGGACCAGCTTATGCCATTTAAGGTAAAATTTTAAGTTAATTTATAACCTCTCCATACATTCCTTTAATATAGGTGAGCACTGAAACGGGTCTGGCTTTTTGGATATCTTATTGTTGAATTACTTAGTTTAAATTTTTTTTTGTTAATAAAATTGTTTATTGATTCCATAAATTGTAAGACTAACTGAATTTAAATTATACTTAGTCCATTAAATGCGAAAGATATTTTTTATTATTGATGATAACTGAATGGTACACCTGTCTGAGAATTAATATTGAATGTGTTTTATATATAAGAACATAATATAAGTATTTATAATAATAATCCTGGACAATTCACATCATCTTCCAGTCCCAAGTTAAGCAAAGGACATGGGTATGTAATAACTGAGGGAAAAATTTTAATACACTTTTTTTAATAAATATATACATAGAAAACAGCCAAACTAATAAAAACAATAGTGCTCATGATTACAAATTACTGAATTGTAGAAGGAATTGATGCTGCAATTACTGCAAGTGGTGTGATAAACTGTTACACAACCAAGGCTGTCATATTGTCATATATATTTATATATAGTCTGTTTTGTAATCTCGGAGACAAATTTGACGTTTCTGATGCTGCCAGCTTTTTGCAATTTTTAAATAAGGTTGTGGTACTATCCAAAATTAATATTAATTACCTATTTTTATAAGTTATTCAGAAATAATGTGTGTGTTTATATTAAATGTATTGACACAACATTAATAAAGCATAGGTATTAATAAATTTGTGATTATTGTATCAATATTTTGATATTTTATACAAATAACCCTTTTTATAGTGTCATTTATCATAAAACAAACATCTATTTTATAGGATAATAGGGTTTTATAAAAAGACAATGGAACACTGTAGTCACATTGTATATTTATCTTTACATACTAGGAAGCCAACTTTACCACTGTACAAAGCAAGAATGATCATCTTACAGCAGTAGTTAGAAAGAAAAATAGTCAACTTCAATATAAATATATATATATATATAGATATATAGGTTGATATAATTCTATTAGGTCACTCAATTAGTTGGGAGGTTAATTTTTACATTTCAATACAATTAAATTCAATATATAAAATATTTTGCTGTTTGAAAGAAAAAAATGTTGGTTTGTAGCTTAATACAGTACTTGTACGGAAAACATTAAATTTTTATTTTATGCTGTATAATACAACAACAGTAATGCAAAACACTAGTAAATGTATGTAAATTTTAAAATTCTGTTGTGGAATCGTCATTTAAAGCTTTAAAACTAATATGTTAAAATAAAAGTTTCCGTTTAAACAAATTGGTTACTTAGGTACACCACTACCCTGCTATAGTTGGCAATATTATTTCAAAATTTGACATTTACACCAATTTAGTCTCCGGGATTAAAAAAGGGACTATAGTTTATATTTATTCTTGATTAAGCATTGCCAATTGCTGTATTCTTAGCTATTTTATGTATGTATAAGTACATTCTGCTTTTCTAGTGTAAGGGTGGTCGTTAGGAAGACAATCAGTACTCCAAAGTATTTTATTTATTATACTGTATTTATTACTATAGTTTAATAAGAATGGTAAACTATTCACTACACTAGTTGGAAAATGAGTAATTAATCAAAATTAAATGTTATTGGAATAAGTTATTAAAAAAAGGAACATTAAACTAATATAACTGAAGTAAAAAAGATATAAACTTGGTAATAATAGTAACAGTAATTTATATATTCTGTACGTGTGTTTACCACTTCTTAGGCAGCTGGACCTTTGGATGAAATTTTGTGTGTATATTTTAATGTGTTCCTGGATGGTTTGTAAACTTAATTAGATCTAATATTTTCAGAATAGAATGATGTCGGCAAAGTCTAATAATTGTATTAAGTGCTCTGTATGGAGAGCTACCCATCCTCTCTCTATCTTATATATTTTCTGTGATAATATTTAGTGTGATAGACATCCTACCAAGCAGCTTGATGAGATAGCATCATAGTTGTCTGGAATGGCAATGCATGAGGGGTATTAATATTTTGTCGAAAGTGATTTTTTTTATGTGAGTGGAATAGCACACAGGCTGACTTCTCACTGAAAGAAAAGTGGCAACCTTTTACTGGGGAGCACTATTTATTGTCTATGTTAATGATATACAGCTTCATGGTGTCCATTGTTTTAGTGTTGTTAATGTTTAATTTATTTGTAAAACAACATTAACAGTAGTTTTTTTCTAGATTACAGAAAATGATGATCTACCTCACAAGATTTGTTTTCGATGCTCGGCAAAAGTGGAAGAACTTTATGAATTTGTACAGAAATGTATAAATACACAAGAAAATTTACACAAGACAATGGGTAAGAATGCTCCGGTTATGAAACCGAAATCACGTATTTTATGGGAAGAGAAATTAAATAAATCAAATATGTCCAATGATGACATTTGTGATGCTTTGATTAAAAAGGCAATGGAAGGTATCAAAGATATCCCATTGAAATCTCCAACATTAGATGAAGAAAATGTAATACCTAAAGTAGACCCAACTGTAAAAAAAAGCGTTTCTTCACCTAATCCAACACCAAAAGATGAAATTAACAGTGAAACCTCAACCGATAGTAAAAGTGACAAGGCATTAAAGCAGGTGAATTTAAAACTTGATAAATGTGAGCAAAGACTAACTAGGGGCTTGCGTTCTAATAATTCTGAGAAATTACCTAGTGATTCTTTAAATGTTGAAGAGAAGAATTTAAATGATGAACAGAGTAATTCTTTTTCTGATAAAGTGAATGAAAGGAAAAGCTTAGATAGATTATCAAAAAATAAACCAAACCCTGCTAGTATCACTAGTATTAGCATTGATTGTGATGATGAGGAAGAAACAGCAAACATTAAGAACCAAAATGAAACAAATAATAGTGTTAAAAGTAATCCTGAAACACAACCAATAAAAGCATTCAACATTATGGATCATATCAGCATGATTAAAGTTAATGGTGTAGGTGTATTATTCCAGTGTCAATTATGCAATCGGAATTTCCTGAAGAAAGAAGTTGTTATGATCCATGCCTGTGCTAAAAATGGTGTTCCTAAAGTAGATTTCACTGTAAAATTGCCTGCACCAGAGCCCCCAAAAGTTAGTACTGTTAAGTATATAAACACGAAAGTTAACAATGATTTAAATAAACCAATAGACCTTGAAGTTAATACACCTCTAGTTACAGAAAAAAAGTCTAAACCGAAAATAGGTCCTGCCAGTAAAATTAGACGAGAGAGAAATGATTTAAATTCGTCAGTTCCCTCTACTACTGAAACTATGAATGTCCCAATAAAAGTTAATCAGTCACAATTGCCTATTCAAACTGCAGCACCAGTTCAAAACACACTTGCTCCTACTATAAATTTTCCTAATATGCCAAGTTTACAAGGGCGTTACAAGTTGATGCCTGGACCCAATAACACATTTACTCTTGTTGAAGATACAAGTCAAATAGTACTTAATAACACACAAGCGAGCGAAAGTGTAACGCAGCCTAATAAACCAATCTCAAATTTGAAGAAGAGAAAATCAGATGATGCTAATAAAACACAGAGTATGCAAAATAGTAACATGCAAAGTGATAAACAAGATAAAAGCAGAGCACCTGTACCAAATTACTCTTCTACTATTATTGATTTAGAAGACCAACCAGACGTTACAAAACCCACCTCAAATGATCAGCCATATCCCGTAGGACTGTTTCAGACAGTTAGTCGTCGCACTTTGGCACCACCACTTCAAGAGCCACCTGCATTTACTACTCCTGCTATGAAAAAACAGTCTTATACCATTGTCCAAACTGGTAATCCAAGCAAATTGCTTATTTCTACAAAACCACAACCAGCTCCCGTAGAGGAGGTACCAAAGAAAAAATCTAAGAAGTTAAAAGATCGTAATGAGGAGGTAAAAGAACCGTTTTCGGTAACCTTAGAGGATGCTAATCATACGAAAGATTCTGGATTTTTCACATTTATCAATGTGGATCCATTATTACAACCTTCATACGTACTCCCTACAGATAATATTATTCAGGAATCACAAATTTCCACATCTACATCTGTAGTAAAGGAAACAGCACAGACAAAGGAAAAAGAAAAATATTCCTGTAATATGTGTAGTGAAACATTTTCTAGAGAAAAGAAACTTCTCGCGCATATTCAGTCCCATTATAGTAAGATGGATGAGGAAGATCAGCTAAGGGCAGAGAAAAGTATATCACGAAAGAGAGGGAAACGAAATTAATGTTTTTTATTGTAAATAGCATATATAAGCAATTTAGTAAGAATGACTGTGTAGCTGATTTAGAATGCCATTTCTCATTTTTACAAAATGTTTTTCCTAATATTGTCCGATATTTGTAAGTAGAATATATTCCAAATAGTCAAATTCCATAGCCTTGTCTGATATACATAAGTATGTAGTTTAATAATATTGTACATATTATAATACGTCAATGTTTTGACTGCTATAAAAAACCGTATTGTTTTGAAAATAAAAAAACTTTCATGGAAATATTATGTTGCGTTTTTAATAAAGAAACAATGGTGAGATGTACATTACTACTGCTAAGAGCTACTGCTAAGATCGAAAAATACACAACATTAATTTCTCAGGTGTTGAAACACTGATATCAGAAGCTTATTTACATCCCAATTATTACAATAAATTAGTATAAAACAATGGGTTTTTAAAATATTTCTACAATAATGACTAGATATTTTAATTAATATATTGAATGGAACACCATTACTTTTTAGAGATGTTATACCTAAAAAAAACCTTATAGACATTTAAAAACAAATGTGTAAATAAAAGCTACAATCACATTATAAGCATGGCTTATGGCTATCTTTCTGTTCGGGTGGACTCATTTTCTTATAGTATTAATTTTATTGGACTTGTGTCCCTTATAGTACAGATTATTTTATCAAGCGCAACACGCTGCCATGTACCGCGCCTAAAGGTCAACCTTTACAAATGTAAGGCGCCATGTACATAGCATGCCGCCGGGACCTAGAGGTTCTTAAATGTTATCTAAATTTTTTCAGCTAAGAAAAAGATAACTAGAAACAGTTGATAAGAGATGTTAAAGTGAATAAATAAAATACTTTATGTTAATGTATTATAAAAAATAGTATTATAATTCAGTAATCTTTATGTAGATAACACAATACTTCCATAACTATAAATTGAATGAACGCAACTATATTTGTATAAGATTCTTTGTCGTCGTACGCCATGTTTGTATTGTGATTATATTAGATAAGTATAATAATTAGTAATAAATTTTATTTGATAGAAAATGTTATTTTGTTGACGAATTCGAATATTATATGTTTAGCAATACGACGCCACTCAGAGAATGCATGCATTATCATGAAAATTATTTCTCTATTATTAATAATGTCAAATGTAAAGTCTTAATGTTACTTTAGAATTTATGAGTTTAATTAACGCGAGTGTGGGATTTTGACCTACCAAAATTGCACATTGTACCTCCTTACTATCGCTGCCGGCATCAGTGTAATTATACTACCATATGTCAGCTGAAACATAGTTTTCAAAGCAAGTTCCTGTTGTCCAAGCCATCTCTGTGGATACTTTTGCCTTATCTTCTTCAGCCACCAAGTGGCTGAAGAAGGTTCGGCAAAGGTACCCACAGAGACGGCGCGGCGTCGTGCAAAGTAAAAATTGTAACAACTGTATTTTATAATTGTCAAATTTCTTTTCCTTTATTGTATTGTTATATTGTTTCTTTAAAGTATTGTTTACGTTTTAAAATTTCGAGCTTTAATAGATGTTCTTAATTGCGTGTGAATGTTAGACAGTGATCTGGTTAAGTATTCTGTTGTGTGTTTTTGCTTAATTCTAGGGAATCATTGACTTGTATCAAATTTTGATACTAAGCTGTTAGTGTACAGTAATGCTGGGGTTTCCTAGTAATTCCAGATTTGTGTTTAGACTTGTCTGAATAGCATTTTATGTGTTTGTTCATAGTACTTGCACGACCACAATTAGGGGTCAAGATATATTGGAAAGAAGAGTTCAATATTTGAACAATTATAGACTCTATTATAGTACTTCAATATTGGAATAATTACAGATTGTTACTCTTTCTTAATAACTATCTATCTTTTTATCCGTTTCTAATGAGAATTATTAATAACATCGTTACATAATGAATCTCTTCTTATTTTTACATTAATTGTAAATGTACATTTGTATGCATTGTATTGTTATTGTATTATTATATGTTTACATTGATGTAAATTCTACGACTGCCCTTAATATAAAAGCTATTATTGATTACGTTTAGTTTGTAAGAATAAGATTTATTATTAGTGTATGGTGTCTTATATGTGTATAAAGAGGAAAACAAGAAGTAGTTGCCATTTGTACAACTTTAATTGTATTTCAGAATTCACACCCTTCGCTCCTAGTTTCTCAATTATAAATATTACTTTATTGTACTATTGGTTTCAGAATTCATCGTTGTTTTTTTGCATTGGATGAATATCAGTGAATGCACCGGTAGAACTTCTTGAACCTAGTAGAGGATGATAGCATGATGTTTTCCAGCAGGGACAACCTAATACACTGATTGTCGGGAAAAGGGATTATTAGTAATGAGGACTATAGGACCTACTTGATAGCAAATTACCATCTCTGGTTAATCTCCACCTGGAAACCATAATGATAAATTCCTGTAAATTGTAATTTATCGCCATGGGCTACCTGACCTTACCTCATGTTCATCTTATCATACTCCACTGGTGCCCCACACCGTTAGCTCTGGCGGGTGCACCATTGATATTAAAAAAAGTACACTGCTAGTATTGGGGCTACTCCTCCGTCATACTGATTTACTATTATTTTAGTGGATGATAATGGACTTGCACACGTTACTAATAATTAAAACCTCCCAGCCTTCACGCATGTTATAAACGCGGACAATGTGTTTTAGACCTATTTTATAAAATATATATATTTCATAAAATATATCCAATAAATTAGTTTATAAAAACTGTTCTCAAAGACTAAATTAATCAACCAACCTAAAAATAAGAATGTTTTATAATTATCGTTACGAATATCTTTATAAATTTCTACTGAATTCTATCGAATATTACAGACGCTAAACTTATATAAATGCTAATTTCGTCAAATGTACTTTTTATATTATGTGCATTGTGCTAATAGACGATAAAATATTGAATATATATATAGATTTATTTTTTTATTTTGTCCTATTAATTCTTTATTTGACAATATAGAGATAAAAACAATGTTTATTCAAATAAACTTGAGCACTTCTAAATAGTCATATAATATATTTTTTTATTGTACCACTCATTCGGAAAGCAGTTTAGAACAAGCAAGAAGCTTGCGTGTTGCTCTTTTAAATAAATATCGTTCAGTCAACTGCCAAATAGCAAGACTGACAGAAAAGTAAATAAATATAATAGTTAATTGAATAACAAATTAAATCAGTCATAGTTATTAGAGCAGACCAGTTCCTACAAGCATCACCCGTTCACAAGTATAACATTCTATTAAAGCTTGTGATTAAAACAAAAAGGAATCTGTTTGCAATTTACTCTATCACAAAAATATATTCATGTACCACTTAATGGCATAATTTTTTTTCATATAAACTTAAGATGCAACGCTTGTAATCACCTTGTTAACTATTGGGTTTTATTTAGAGTTTTCTCGTTATTGTTTATGCTTGATTCCTCTGGTTTTTGTAATATTCTGGTATTGAAAAGAGTATTGTTATTCAATACATTCTTAACAGAACGATCATGGTTATTATGTTGTGGGGTACAACGCTGATGTCTTCCGCCGTATAACAGCTCGCTATTTGTCTCTACAAGCTGCTATTCTGTTACACTCGTGGACTGAAAGGAGTACTGACATCTATTTTTATTGTTCTCGTGGTATTATTTTTTTCAGAGCATTAGCTACATATTCAACACATGACCTTATGCAAAACAAATTTAGTTGTAAGGACAATTATAAACATGGATAGGTTAGCAGTTATAATATTTGAAAAGAAGGATATAATTTAATTGTATTTCACGTTGCATTTGATGAAGTATAATTTGTATCCTTTTTGACGTGTTTGTATGTATTGTATATAATTTTATAACATTGACTACAATTTTGTTACGTCATTATATAAGTATAATTTGTAAATATAGTTTAATATTATACGCATTATTAAATGATGTCCTGTTTTTTATTACTACAACTGTTCTACAACAACAACAACAACAACAACAGTAATAAAACAGTAGTAAAATAAAAATTTAAATGAGTAATTAATTTATAAAAAAAATAAATGAATTGGCAGTACTGTGTACATCTGCAAAATATAACTGTCATATAGATCAATTTGAGTGCCATCTATTTTCATGCTTTATTACTAAACACTCACTAGTAATCTGAACTTCTTCAGATCTAGCGACACCTAGCATCTACGCCGGCGAAATAAAATAGCCCGAGTTAGGAAGGAACCATTTCTCTTTGTATGTGATGGGGTATCTGTATGTAATATTGTCTGAGGTATCTGTGCTACAATTTTTAATCTATACAGGTAGACTTTATACAAAGTCTAGTCTACATGGGTGCTTATGGCTTACCTTTCGGCTTAAGTTTGGTTTGTTAGCTGTATTTCTGTTCCAAGGTGAGATATGAAATTACAGGGCATTGTGCTTACACTTGTAATATTTCTGCCAACACTCGAGACCCTTTCATTAGTTTACCTCTCCGAGTAACATAGATTTAAGTTCAGTGTAAACTTAGTTCCAGTTACGGTTCGGCTTCGAATGTACACGTCATTAATAAGGCATATAGCACACTATCTAATAAATTTACTAATGTACAATAATTCGTACAATCATTTCACCTGTATACTCACTATCTACATATCACATTTATACATGTAAATAAAACTGGAGTGTCTGTTTGTAATATTGAAATAAACGTGTTTTACTACATACATACGAATATAATTACGGTACATACACCAAAATAATATTTTTTACAATTTTGTCTGTCTGTCTGTTTGTTCGGGCTAATCTCTGAAATAGCTGGACCGATTTTAACGGGACTTTAAGTAAGTAAAGAGTAAGCTACTTTTATTTTAGAAAAATAATGTTCAATTTCACGCGGAAGAAGTCGCGTGAAATTAGTAAACAGTTAGTAAACAATAAATTAAGTAGCGACACCTCTCACCTCGTACAGTGGTGAGAATAACCACCGCGCTACAATTGGTGACACCGACGTGATTTGAATAGGCATAATATCTTGTCCAAAGTCAATTGTGTATTTGCGTGAGTGCTTCTGGCGTACCTTGCGGCCAAGCAGTAAAGTTTGAAAGAAAGAAAAAGATTTTATTCAGTGCAATGTAAAAAATACAATATAAACAACTAACGAAAAAAAAGAGCAAATAAAATGTACATATAATTAAACTTAATTTACCGTGTAGATAATTAAAAATAATCATAAAATAATCATTTTTTACATCCATATATGCACTGAAATGGCTCCACTCAGCTTTAATGTATGTCCTAGGTGAACATAGCTGTAGGTTTTTATTTTCAGTTTGTACGCTGTAATTCTATTACACGTGGGATAAGGCAGGGGAATTACAGGGTATGAAGGCATATGTAAGATAGTCCTCCGGAAACACAATGAGGGGATCCGCGGTTGTCACAGTCAGGACGACGTGATTTTTTTTTAAATCACGTAGGTGGCAAACAAGCATATGGCCCATTTGATGATAAACGGTTACCGTAATCTATGGACGCCTGAAACACCAGAGGTGTCAAGTGCGCGTTGCCGACCCTTAGAAACCTTACTCTTCTTGAAAATCCCTATGCTGTAGTCTCTCGAGAAGTAGTCGTGATGGTGACCATTCATTCAGCTTGACTTTTTGTACCTGTTGGTAATGCCCAATTTACCCGGACAGATAGACAATGCAGAAGGCTAACAAACGGCAACAGGCGTAGAAACCCCAGAAACATACCTAACAATAATCATGTGTAAGTTAAATGATTGCGAATGTTTGTTTAGGTGTCATAAAACATTAACGGAAAAAGAAATTAATAATTAGATGTTAATTTCTTTTGTATTTATGCAAATCCAACAGAACAGTTGGGTCTCATTTTTCGGTTCCGGTTTCGGTCAGTTTCGTATTATTATAATGGATCTCCTGCGTTAATGGTTTACGTTGGCGGGAAGTGGAGGAGGAGAAGATGAGCATGAAGTTAAGTCAATCCGTCTATCGTACTCAATTTGTAATGATGATTTTCTGGGTGGAATGGTACATCCCATCCAGAAAATCCCCTTAGGTACACTAAGGGGCCACCAATACTAATGACCCCTCCCTGGAGGTGATACCCATGGGGATTGTTATTGATGGGGATTAATATGATAAGGATATATGATTGCAACTAATGTGGATTAATGAGCCCATTCTTAGCAATGTACCATGAAAGGTAGGCCTCCACGCAATTCCCTTTGAAAACCATCGTGACAAGTTCCTGGTGAATTTGTAGTCATATTATAGTATATTAATATAAATATATAGTCATATTTTTTTTATTCTCCCTTGAACGTGATAACATACAGAACGTATACTCATTATAAGAGAGAAGAATGAGCAAGTCTCTAAAAATGTTGTATAAAAAGTACCGATAAAAATAAGTTAATGGTTTTATAATACCTATTGCTTTTTTAAGTAGAAGTTGTTCAGAATTACATTTTTAAGAATTTTTTGTCAATACAAAGTGCCAAATAGCAAAGTATACATAAATAAATATTTATTTGAGTATCAAAATATGTAATAGTGCATGGAAGATATGCTAATGCTATTTAGCGATAAGGCAGCCCTCTGCATATTACTGGAATTATGTTTCTTTTATATTTCTATACATATAATAATAATAATCTTATTATTTTATTAGTTTATGTAATAGATTGTTCGGTGTGATTTAATTAATTTTTTTTTAAATACATCAATCATAGTCCCTATAAGCAGCAACCGTTTATGAGTATAACGGTGCGGTGAGTCAGCCACTCGCTGCCATCACTGCGCTCAAGCATGTTTTAAGCAGCCCAATGACCTGTTCCACCACGCGACCGCCTGTCTAGACATTCAAAAGAGCATGACTGACTCATCAAACAAATATAAAATATCACAGAATATTTATGTATTACAGATATTTATGATAAGTCTAATCTATCGACTGAGGCTATTCTGCATTACCAGAATAATACATAATTATTAAAACTTGGGTTTAGAATGTTTCAGTGGCCAATAGTATACCTATTCTGTTCTATCTATTATTTAAGTACTGAATATTACAAAGAATCACTGTTTTGTTCGACATTACACACAATAACCGACGTTATTCTAATGTACACCATTACTAGTGATGTCCCCTCAGTATAAAACACTCGGTGTAGTTTCACATAATAGAAATGCAAGTACGTATTCATTAATTAAACCTATGAGTAAGTTATTATCACGTGCACCCATATTCGCCGATGCTGCTATTTATGAATATTAGATCATTATTAATTAAAAAAATAGATTTTACTCATTGGTTTTATTATTTAAAAAAAAAAGTTTAATTTACAATCGATTAATTTTCTCGGACCATTTTACCCTTCTAGTCAATTAATCAAAAACAATAAGGTTATCAATAGGCCAAGGCTCGGAATATTAGGATATTGAATTTGGTGCAGGACATTGTCAATTACATACCGACCAAAAGTAACCTGAGATTGTGGGTAACGCAGTTGCAATCGATTCATAACGCGAGTTTTAAGGCATTTGTAGCTCGAGTTCCCACCAACATGCTGACCAACTTCATGAAGGTGGGCTGCTGGCCGATGGGTGTGGTATATCAGCGCTACCGTAGCAGATAGCCATCAGTACCGTAAACAAACAGACAATTTATATATTTTTTTTATTAATTTTAATAGAATTTATATGTATATTAGTCTGTAAGATATTTATAATATGGGTCATTAGTACCCTGAATTAAATAAATGAATAATTAATTATAGAACAATCTCTATTTAATTAATATATGATATTATTAATACAGAATGTCACATCTTCAGTACTAGCCTGCAAGCGAGCTGCACCATACACCAAGACAGACTGTTCATTAGAATTACAAGTTGGGGTGGGATTACAATATTCTTTGAGTATACTTCCGATTTTGAATAATGCTATAGAAACAGATATACATAGACAAATATACGCACGGTTATGAGATCACTTAAATAAATATAACTGTTTGATAAGGTGATATACAAATTGTGAATGTTCATTAAAGGAAAAGAAAAAAAAGTAGATATTAAACTCTTTTGACGTTATAGAAAAATTGTCGAAATAAATAGATACTTATGCTGTGTACACGTTTCTGCTTTAGTCGTCTAATTTAGAGATGTATAATCTTGTGCCTACGTTTATAATATTTCTGCCAACAATTGAGACCCTTCCATTTGTTTATGCGTAAACTAACACAGATTTAATTTAAATATAGAATCAGTCTACGTCCAGACTGCGTATCGAATGTAGGCTTTACTAATATGTACACTATATAATAAACTTACTTACGTACAATAAATAATACAATTATTTTACCGGTATACTTACTATCTACATAGGTACTACAAAAAAATAATTTATATCATGTAGCGATACCTCATAATACTCGCAGAGGTGAGGTGATAATCACCGCGCTACAATCTTAATTTTAATAATATTATAACCGCGAAAATTTATAAATATGTATGGTTATACTTTAAAAAGATATTATGTAAATTAGGCGATATATGTATAGCGATATATCTAAGTGTAATGCAGACGAATTCACGCAGGTCAGCTAGTATAATATCTATAGGTACAAAGAATATACCAGACAAACATTCATATTCTTGAATGCAAATGTTTATGTCGTGTGATTGAACCGTGATCATCGGATATAAGGGGTTGTTCAGATCGCTAGCTTACAATGTCCGAAAATGTGTAATGTATGCAATCGAGCGGCATATTTTTAAAATGATATTTTTTTTGTAAATATTTTTGTTTTATTTACATATTTTATATTTTATTTACAAACAACACAACATACAACTAAGAATATTTGTGTAATTTTTGTTTTATGTGAAATTTTATAAAAGAACTAATGGATCCCTTTATTTGCGATATAAATTAAAATCGCTACTAATAAATAGAGGTTGGTGATAGATGGCTGAAAATTTAGGGTTGTAGGTACCTATGTATTTTTTTAAATGTATAGTATTTTTATAATATGAAAAGATAAATTTTGACCATAAAGTACGGCAACTATCATTGTGACAGCATTTTATATATAAGATAGTTTAAGAGAGCGTCATGGTTTCAGTTCTACATACACGTAAGGCCGTGTTCAAATATGACTGCAGCAAAAAAAATATTTTGTGTGTCAATTTAAAAATCTGACTGATTCTCTGGCGAAGGAGATAAAATCCGAAAGACGATGGTAGGCTCGCCCCCTGACACGTCATTCAAATATACCCAGAGACATGTAGGCACATGAATAGACGCGTTTATGTATGTATGTATATGTATATATTAATATAATAGTCGGGTGTAAGCCCGGGAAATAAACCTAGTCAGTGAGGCTATATATATTAAAATATATGTAGGCAATTATAGTGAAAATAAGTACATTTGTCACAGAGATAAATCTATATGTATAATTCTTTTATTATAATCGTCATAGACACACACTTTAAAAACCTTTTGTTAAGAACAATGTATTGGTACAAGAATTCTTTTGATATGTATGCATAAGTAAATTAAGAGCAAATAAAGTAAAATATATATTAATGAGAGAGAATAATTAGTCGTACTTTCTTCTGCTTTTATAGTCTGTATAAAAATTATAAGACAGTTCTTTTTTCAATAATGATAACTAGAAGAGTTATATTAGTTATATTATGTGGGATACTGAAAATAACCTGCGGTGAAAAATGTACTTTATTTGACAAGAATAATGCTAATGTTCCTAGTGATATATTTAATGATATTAAAGATTATGCGAACGGCGGAGCACTGAACAAGTTTTTCAATGTAACAGGAATTGAATCCGTTTACAACGAGTTCCAGTCCAAAAGAGATAACGAAGATATACATCTGAACATAACGCAGTTACTAACTAAATATAAGTATCCTGTAGAACAACACCAGGTGTTGACCAGCGACGGTTATCTCCTAACAATGTTCCGGATACCAAACGACGGACCCGCGGTCTTTGTCATGCACGGATTGTTTAGTAATTCTGATGACTTCATAACAATCGGACCTGACAGTGGACTTGCTTATCTACTTGCTGATGCTGGTTATGACGTGTGGCTGGGCAATGCTCGCGGTAATAAACATTCCAGAAGTCATATTAGTCTGTCGCCGTCCTGCGCAGAATTCTGGGATTTCAGCTGGGATGAGATTGGCCGCTACGATCTGCCGGCTATGATCGACTATATTTTAAATGCAACTAAGCAGGACCAACTGATATATATCGGACATTCACAAGGTACGACATCCTACTTCGTGTTGTGTTCGGAGAAGCCAGAATACAATAAAAAAATTAAAATAATGGTGGCACTGGCAGCAGTGTCATATTTAGGTCATTGCAAAAGTCCACTTTTAAGAATCTTTAGTTCCATAGATCTATTTCTATGGGCAAATTTAAAATTACTTGGTTTATATGAATTTGTACCAAGAAATGAGTTACTGAATTATTTAACGGACACGTTTTGTGGGACTCCTGCGACAGCTACGATAGTGTGCGACAACCTTATTTTTCTCTTACTCGGTCCAGATTTCAGTCAGATAAATGCTACTGCTTTACCTGTAATATTTGGTCATACGCCCGCAGGTGTATCGACAAAACAATTAGTACATTATGCACAGTTAATAAATTCGAATAAATTTAGACAATTTGATTACGGATTGAAAAATCTTGCGCAGTATGGATCTGTGACACCTCCAGATTATAATATTGAAAAAATTACATCGCCATTGGCCATATTCTTCGGTCTCAACGATTGGTTTAATGCTATCGAAGATGTGAATAGATTGAAAAGAAGATTACCAAACATATACAAATTTATTACCGTTCCATATGGTAGCTGGTCACACGTGGATTATTTATTTGCTAGGGACGTAAAGGAATTGCTTTACATAGATGTTTTAAACGTAATCGAAGAGTATTAGTAAGCAAATGACCATCTATTTTCTTTATCTTTTACGACTTCTTTGTGATAAATATTATAACGAATCTGTACGTCTACCTATTATGACTAAATCAAAAAGTGCAGTTATTTATTCAGATACATATATTTTTATTTAATTTTATTGAATAATTTATTAGTCCATGTCAAGTTTATTTATTCGTCACATAAAAATATTTGTAATTATGTAAACGTGAATGATTTGTTGGTTAGATTTATAATTTACAACAAATTTACGTTTATTTATTTCCTATTTACCTGCATTGTGTACTGATGTTTGTACGAAAATGTGATTTAAGATTCTTTCAATGTCTTGTGAAAAAAGATAAACTAGGCTAAGCTTATCTTTTTTATATCTTTATACCAGCTACCCGCCTCGACTTCGCACGAGTATACATGTATTATATATACTAGCTGTACCCGCGACTTCGTCCGCGTAAATAATGAAAAAATATTTAACTCAATTAACACAATATAAGTCAAATAAATAAGTTTCATCGTTTTAGCTTCAAAAATGATAAAAAATTAAAATAAATATTTAATCAATAGGCTAAAAAATAAATTTCAAGCTCCTAGCTTTAAACATGACGATACATCTATATAACCTTGGATCTACCCTTTCAATCCTCTTGCAACCCTTTTTCACATTCACACAAAAAGTAACCTATGTCCTTTCTCAGGATCTAGTCTATCTATGTCTGTTTCAAATTTAAATTTAAATCGGTTCAGTATTTTTGGCGTGTAAGCGAGACAAACAGACAGACAAAGTTAATTTCACATGTATAATATCAGTAAGGTATTTAATAAACTAACTCTAAAAAGACAAAGAAAAAAGTTTAATCGTTCTAGCTTCCACAACCACACAAACAGCAAATTTCCACAATAACTTTCCTTCCCTATTTCATTTTACTACCACCCACCCCCTACCCCCCAATTTTACAAACATTGAATGTCATATTTATTGATATTTAAACAACAGCCTCTAGTTTTAAAAAATGACGATTCTTCCATACAGCGTACCATTGCAACCCTCTTACAATCCTTTTTTCACATTCAAAAGTACACTATATTCTATGTCCGGGTGTAAACTAACTGTGTACCAAATTTCATTTAAATTTTTATCTTGTTTTGGAGCGTAAGACTGACAGAAAGACAAACAGAGTTACTTTCACAATTATAACATTGGTGGGGTATTTAAAAATCTACCCCAAAATAACCAATGAAAATAGTTTCATCGTTTCAGTTTCAAAAATTACGAATTTACATAATACCTATCATCCCCTATTTTATTTTACCCCCTTAAGGGTAATTTTTTTACAAACAATGAATGTCATATTTATTTATATTTAATCAACAGTCAAAACTAAGTTTCAAGCTTCTAGCTTCAAAAATGACGATTTTACATAAAAACTTGCATCCCATATTTTATTTTGCCCCCTTAAGGGTAATTTTTTACAAACATTGAATGTCATTTTTATTTATATTTAATCAACAGCCTCAAAAATTAGTTTCAAGCTTCTAGCTTCAAAAATGACGATTCTTCCATACAATCTTTCATCCCCCCTTTTAACCCCTTACAACCCTTTTTTCGCATTAAAAAGTAGCCTTTTGGTAGTCCGTTCTCAGGGTCTAGTCTAGACTATCTGTATACCAAATTTCATTCAAATCGGTTCAGTAGTTTTGGCGTGAAAGCGAGACAGACAGACAGACAGACAGTTACTTTCGCATTTATAATATTAGTAAGGATTTTTGTCGCAGCAAAAAAAAATTTATATTTTTGTCGTTTCCGTACAAATAGTAATTTTACAGTATTAATCTACAATCCAACATTTTGTTTCTTACAATCAGCTAAATAATTTAAATAGTTTCATAATATATGACACAATGAAAAGGTCATTTATTTTATAAAAAAGGCAGTTAGTTTTTATTTTAGTGCAAAATAAGAAAATTCTATTTTGATACAACAACCATATATTTATGAATACCTATGCTTTATTAATTTTGTGTTAATGCTTTTTAAATAAACACCCACACATTATGTCTGTATAACCTACAAAAATGGGTAAATAATTTAATTTCGGATAGTGCCACACTACAACATTATTTAAAAAATGTAAATAATAAAATGTGAAGAAATTGTGATTGTTATTAAGTTTTTTTTTAATAAGTTCGTCAGAACAGAGAAACAACATTTGACATTTATTATTATTTGACATTGGACATTGACTTTGTAATTTATATTGTAAAACTTTAAGTTGAGCTAAAATAAAACAAATTAATAAAAAAATTGCCAAATTTGTCTCGCAATCGGCCAATTTCAGGTTTAAAGAAAAAACACATACACATGATATACGATTTTATGATAAAAAACTGTCAAAAAACAATATTTTCGCTAAACGTCAACGTCATGTTTCCGGCAAGATCTTTCGTTTTACATTATGTTATCTGTGGTTTTGTTCTCTGTGATGGATACCTTACTGGCGCAAACGCATGCGATGTGTTGATTGGTTGTTAGCTAGTGAAATGAAAAGATGGCGAATGGCGCAAACGCACGTGTTGTGTTGATTGGTTGTTAGCTAGTGAAATGAAAAGATGACGAATAAGTGTGCGATGTATTCAACCGCATAAAGATAACCTTGTATTTCCATTTTGATCCCCTTTCAACCCTTTTTTCGCATTAAAAAGTAGCCTATGTCCTTCCTCGGCGTCTAGACTATCTGCGTACTAAATTATATTTAAATCGGCTCAGTAGCTTTGGCGTGAAAGCGAGACAGACAGACAGACAGAGTTACTTTCGCATTTATAATATTAGTAAGGAAGTAAGGATAGTAAGGATGAATAATATAGTCTTGTCTTATTTTTCTGTATTAAAAAGTGATGGAAAAATGCGCAAAACACAGAATAAAGTTTTACCCCCATGCGGTAGGCCGCAGTTGCTGATTAAGAAATGTGGAGTTATTTTGCTAAGTATAATATCCAATCCTACACATATTTTGGACTCGTATTCGTATGAACTGTTTGTAGCACAGCACAGGTCTCAATCACAACAAGTTGAAAATTTATTAAATTTTGGCCCAAGGGAGCTGTTGCTGATGTAATGGCTACATACTTTTATACATAGTTCATATATTGTATTTTTTACTATTAAGATTTTTATTGTATAGTTTTATGTACCGAACTTTAATGTCTAATAAAATTTTGTTTTCCACAAAAACAAAATCCTTTAAAAAAAAGGTATGCAATCAGTGTGTCTTACCCGCTATGAGTTATGGTGCCGAAACGTGGACATTGGCGATGCGACTAGTCCACCAACTCAAAGTCGCTCAACGAGCTATAGAAAGAGCTATGCTTGGAGTTTCTCTGAGGGATAAAATTCGAATCGAAGAAATTCACCGACATAGCTCTACATATCTGAGTTGAAGTGGCAGTGGGCTGGTCATATCTCTCGCAGAACCGATGTTCGCTGGAGTAGACGTGTTCTAGAGTGGATACTGCGAATTGGCAAATTTAGTGTAGAACGCCCCGGAGCTATGTGGAGCGACAACATACGTAGGGTTGTGGGTAGTAACTGAATGAGAAGGGCTGAAGATCGTGTCCAATGGCGTGCCTTGGAAGAGGCCTATGTCCAGTCTAATAAATAATGTGAAAGATAACAAGACGAGCCTTTTAGAAACTATTATCCCTGAGAGGAATACGATTTATCATATTATTGGCACAGAGGTATAGACAGTGGCTTATTGTAAGATATTGGTATATAAATATGCGTATATAATTTTAGCCAAAATAAGTGCGTTTGTAGAAATAAGTAATATCGTATCATTCTTATCATTCTTTTATTTTAAACGTTATATGTATGTAAATTTAAGGTTTTGTTAGGAGCAATATGTTGGATATAATTATTACATAAATGTTTACATTAAATTAATTACGAACAGATTAAGTCGTATAAAATGGGGGCTATAATATTTTAGGGTACCTTATCACATAGCTGTTCTTATGTGTTCATAATCGTGATAATTTTTTTTGTAACATTCTATTATATAACCCTCAATACCTATCACTCATCAGCTTCAGCTATATTATCAAGAATGTTTGGCAGATTGTACAGAAGATCGAAAAGTTAAAATTAACCAAGATTAGAATTGCGCAAATCTATTCAGGGTGTCAGTCCATATACATAGGCTAGATCAGTTATTATTTTTATAAATATAAGTGGCAAACTGTACCCATTTTATGACAACAACGATAGACGGCGAGACATTCAAGTGAAACAAAAATTCAAGATGATTCATTTATTGATTTGTTAATTAAGAACAATAAGCCATTTATATACTTAGTCAAAACACATAATATCAACTATTAGAGTTCAAAGAACATTTTTTGTAGACATTTAGTTAATTTGTAGCTCTATATCTGACGCAAGTTAATATACAAACTAATATTACACTATTGATAGCTATAAACTTGCTTACACACTATCTACATGTAGGTAAAATAGTAAATACACGAAATGCTAGTAATAGGATCGATGCTTTATCAAATAGAGAAACTATGGGTGTGCATGTCATCGACTTGAGGACATAGCGATAGAAAATCACTCATTAATTTATTAAATTGCATTGGTTCACCCAACTTCTGACAAATACAGGCTGCAATCTTGAATAACTCATAATGTTTGTAATATCCATCCCATCACAAGCTTGCTATTCTTTACCACCTATAACGATCCTTATTTTAAAATATTTACTGATCAGTGTTGCCAACGTAGTCCTTTGAGGATAGATATAACCGTCTACTTTTGAAATCTGCTTTTAAAAGTAATAAATTAAACTTGTAGCATACAGAGTATAGTAGAATATTACACAATTTGTTAATATTTTATTATAAAAGTAATATGAATTAAAGTTTTTTATTATTTAGTTTCAAATGGTTTATCTATATATTTGTTAATTGAGTGCCCGTAATGGCAACACTGATTCTAATATTTTGCCAAATTCCTTACTGATGGACCGTTTTTTATAAAATACCAATGATATCGAATATCACATCACGTATTATTACTTTGATAAAATTTTAACACGTTACATTGTAATTCGTTGTCTTCTTAGCCCGCATTTGACAAAAGTTTTATTATAGATAACACCGAAGAAGAATAATACATGTACCTATTGAAAAGAATACAGTGATTATGATACTGACATAAGGATATACAACACTAATTGACAATAGTCGTAATATATTTTGTGACGAAGATAAAATTGCTACCTAATTCTGCAACTACATTAAAGATACGTATTTCCTATGATAATAATAATAAAATAAACACACAGTAATCTAACATTTATCAATCACATAATTCTGATATGTTTGGGATGTGCAGCACCGTTATATGCTTCAAATAACTATAATTCAATGACAAAACACCTACTAAAAGGGATCTATAAAATGTTTCATAAACACTACAATACCCATCATATTAAAATAAATATACTTTATTCACTACTGATTATAATCTATGATATGTAATTTATCCTACGTCTAAGTTTACAATGATATGTAATCCATGGTCCTATTCTGGATTTTTCAAAAAGCCAGATATAAAGCGCATACATTCTTTCAACGATTCTTAATAATTTATAATCTAAGGAATTTCACACGAACGAAATTAACCGACTTTTAGCTTTATATCTCGCTTAGAATGGACGTTCGTTTGCTACGGAGTCGCCTCTGACTCATAGACAATATAGGGAGAAGATATCACCAAAGGGGCGACATTCTATACAATCACACCCATATGACAACCAATAGGTTATAGCCAGGCTCGTCAGTCAAGTATGCAGTAGATTTATCTACCAAACCATATTTGCAGGAGCCGCGATGCTCTAAGTCTTTCCGACTCTCTTGAAATATTGTTGCAACACGCATATTGAATAACGATGACGCGAGAAGTCCCCGACATAACCTATTGTCTAATTAAATACTTAATACTTGAGAAAACGTTGAAACGTTTCTTTAATTAACGATGCAATTATCTATACAAAAATATACCTAGTCTAAGGCAATTAGAAAATCAATATTCTTGTTTATCTCATTCTACGAAGCAATGCGCGGGAAAACACTGTTAGAATCAGACCGAGTCTACGTGGCCGGTTGCAGAAGTCGCTTCTGATCACTAACAGTTCTTCCGACATTTCTATATGAATTTAACACGGACACATATAATCAACATTCGCACAGGATTATGGAAATGATAGAAGCTTTACTTTCTTCTGTACTTCACGGAATCATAAGGAAGGTAGCTGTAGAAGGAGGGGTTTAGGGGGGCAAATTGGACGACGTGGTAGTATTCAGAGGCAGACTCCGGTGCTATTCAGTCGAGAAAACCGGTGTTAACTAGTTTCTCCAGGAAGAATTTGACATCGCCCAGCTCGGAGTCCTTGATGCCGAGAGATTTGAGCATGCCGAGGTCCCCGTTCTCAACTGCCATAAATACGGAGCGGAGGTGTTCCAGGTCTGACCGCATTAGGTGAAGCGCTGCCCCAAAGTCCTCGATTGTCTGGGATTCTGAAAAAATAACCTATTGTAGTCCAGTCATTACAGTAAGTTCACCTCGGAATTCGAGATACCCAGCTGTAAGTCTGTAAATACTTGTATATTGACACCCTAAAAGTTGTCTCAAAACCTACATAATAATATGGTAGGCGTATGGTACGCAACTATTAAATTTCAAGGTGAAAGGTCACAAAAATCGATTTTTTTGTAAATATCTATATGTAATATTATATTTTCTGTGGTTATGAGTACCACATCGGGTAGACGAGTTTTGGTTGAATTTTAGGATAAGGCATGACTGGTATAAGGGGCCTCACATGATTACTTGATGTCTCTAGAGATATTCATGTATCCTTGTATCACAATCAGATAGTCCCTCAGCTTTTTTGCTATTCCAGTAGCATTAAAAGATATTTAAAAGCACACATTTTACTATAATTCATATATATTGTTTCAATAATTTTCGTTATGCACATAAAATTACATTTCCTGTAAGAATTGACGCAGCAAATTCACAGATACGGTAAAAAGGAACGACGCATATCTACTTAAAATTCACAAATCAGAGAAGCAAGCTGATCTGTGATATTAATAGTATTTTTTTCTAAACTAGAATTTTTTTACTAAATCAGAAGTATTATTTGTTTTTATACTGTATCTGTAGGTATTTTGTAATGTAAATAATAATAAATTAAACAACTTATAAATATGCTCAGTAACACAAGAATGAAATGTGCCGAAATTGAAATTAGAAGTTTAATTCGTCAAGAAAATGTATATAACTTATATGAGTTATTTAATAATAGTATAATAATAACCCTGGACAATTTACACAGCGTCATCTAGTCCCAAGCTAAGCAGAGCCACGAAAGCAACAAGACAATTATTAACTATACAGCCTTACCACGGCACAAACATTTGTATTAATGAGTATTATTGTTTTTCTATGGATCTGGATGTTAGTTATTTATTTTATGTATGTATTTATAAAAAAATATTTTGTAAATATTTATTTAAGTTGTGTAGTACCCTTAACACAGGGTTTGGTTTAGCTCGGGTCTAGATGGAGCTGTGTGAAATGTTCTTGGTGATTATTAACATTTTATTTTTTAATTGAGCTGCCAAGTAGCTTGCTTTGTAGGCTTTCAAAGGGAGAAATCGCAGTAAAATCAGCAGGCTATCGAGGCGTAATATTTTAATCCTCCGAAGTGGTGAGCATAAGGAGTACTACAGACATCACATAATAACGTGATGTACGTGATACTGTTCATGTCTATAAGCGACGGTCACAACCTCAGGTGGAATGTAAGATAGATTGCGATTACCACAAGTGAAATTACCTGAGAGAGCAATGGCGACCTTTTCAACACCACCTAGCGGCTCCAATGCATCTCTTGCCTTGCTGCCAAACAGTTTCTCCAAATAATTAGGTCCGTGGGATGCCAATAGCGATTGTAGGAATGATGCGGTCTCTTCTACAGGTGGTCGTTTTGCTAGAAAAGTAAAATTACTTGTGGTTAATTGATGTACTGCATTTTATGAAATTATAAATATGGATACATAATAATTACAGCGTTTATAGGAAGAATATTGCTGTGTTTGTAATCTTAACATAGTATAAAACAAAGTCGACGCCGCTGCCTGTTCGCTTATATCTTTTAAATTACGCAACAGATTTTAATGCAGTTTTTAGCAATAGATAGAGTGATTCAAGAAGGTTTATATAATACATGCGTGTTGTATAGAACAAGCCGAGAAATTCAAAGACTTCTAATGCATCTGTTCGAAGCCGGGACGGGTCATTAGTACAAGAATAAAACAAAAAAATATAGAATCGTTTTGTGCACTAGATATTATTTAAAATTTGTGAAGTTGCGGAATCTTCGAGAAGAAGTCTGTATATAAAATCATAACAAAACAATATCGATGATCTATGAGTGACGTTCTATTTTCGAATTAAATAATTTTATTTTTAAAATACATTATAAGGATATTTGCGAACGCAAACAAGGTATACCCGAGACATCGTCTGCTTTTTTCGAAAAAAGATGGGGCTATGTTCGTTCTCATGATCTTTACAAGTTTTATTATTATCCGTTTAGCTATTTAGTACAAAAGGCAACAAACGTACAGATAGTCTCACTTTCATATTTGTAGGTAACAGTGTGCTCAGTAACAAGATATACAACATAAATTAGAATTTTAATATAATACTTTTGACACATCTGTACTATCAAAGGAAAATAAATATTTAAGACCTTGTTAGAGCTTATTAAATCTACAATTCATACATATCTGTATATTACAAAATTCATCAAACAATACGACAATGTATCGGTTAAATTAATATACAAAATGTAATTATTGTTATTGTATTTGTTTTAGAGGTGATTAATTTTAGAATATAGAATTTACATAAATGAAAACAAAAAAAAAACCAGGCAGAAGCGAACCTCCTTTAAAGTTATACAAAATCTTACTAATATTATAAATGCGAAAGTTTGTGAGTATGAATAATTAAATTTTGACTCTGGGATGAACGGCGCATTGACAGATTTAATTATACTTAACTTATCATTCATTAGCTATAATTTAAGGAACGTCTCTGAGTGCGGCCGTTAGTTTCAACATTATCATTAGATACTTTTTACAATGGCGCCGATGGTGGAGAGGTTTAAGAGTAATCGTCTGTCGTGGTATGGGCATGTAATGTATAGGAATGAAGATAATATTTTAAGGAAGGTGTTACATATGATTTTGGATGGTTTTAAGGGCAGAGGAAGGCTGAAAAAGGACTGTGTGAAAGATGATATGGTAAGAAAGGGAGAAAATTACGAGATGACTGCCAACAGGGATGAATGGTAGAGAAAAACATATTACGCTGACCCCAAATAAATGGGATAAGGAAGAAGTAGATGATAACTATTTACAATGCCGAGAAGAAAAAAACCTAACATAGGTCGTCGAAGTCAATCAAATGTGAGTCGAGCTACCTCACGCGCTAACCGCACTGATGACCAGCAAGAGACTGAACATGATAACAGTCGTATTGGTATGGCAGATTTACGTTCTAGAGTGAATTACAATGAAGAAGAAGATAGGCATAGAATAGAACGAGTTCAGGCATATCGATCACAACAGAAAATGAAATTGATCGATTCCACAGACGTGATGCTCCAGTGAACCTGGAACAAGGAGCATTCTCTTATCATCCGGAAATAAATTATAGTGCCAACAAAACTGTAACAATTGGGGAAATGTCGATCATTTGGCAACATTTTGCAAATATTATTTTATACATATATAAAAATGCAATGTCATTTTTTAGTCCCGCTAAAACTCGAAAACGGCTGCTCCGTATGACGAAATTGTATGGAAACTACTAAAAACAACAATTTCATTTTCCCATACAAACTGTTCGTACCTGTCAAACAGGATGCGTTCAGAAATTTATTGCGTAATTAAACTTCAAAAAACCTTTGACATATTGTTTAATGCTGAGGCGGAACGGAGTTATCGGGGTCAGCTAGGGTACTACTTTCTATCCACTTTTTACAAAAGTAACAATGCATTTTTTTAAAAGTTAACTGTAACTTCTGAAAAATAGTTTTGAAAATATCACTGAACTGTCTGGCCTTCCGCACCTCCCTAGGGAGGTGAAGGTTGGGGCCTCGGGGCGAACTCCTTTGCCCCGGCATCTACTCCGGGGGCAACAACCTCCGGGTGACTGGGCCCCTAGGGCGATAAATAATATACATAAAAAAAACTACTTAACCTAGCTTACTAAACGTGGTGCCATACTTGGGGACAGTTTTTTTTACGTATATTTTTTTTAAATATCAAATCTTTTTTCTTGGATAGTTCGGTGACAGTGGCACTGACAGTCAGTGTTGCCAGGTTACTATACTACTATTACGTTTATTAATGTAGCGTAATCGATCATATATATCAAAAATAGACTGGTACCTCATTTGTTAACATAAGTGTCTATAATGTGACATGAACATTATCCTGGATATGTGTGCGTAATTTGCTCCCTCTTTCTCCCCACTTTATACTTTAGCCAATACTTAGACTACCTGATGATGCCTTTATAAAGCTACTGGGTCCAAAATACATATGGTTTAAATTAAGAGGTAAGTGATACAAAGTTCACCGGGTCATGTAGTATATATATAAATGAATTATTGTTCGTTAGTCTCGCTAAAACTCGAGAACGACTGAACCGATTTGCCTAATTTTAATCTTGAAATATGCGTGGAAGTCAAGGGATGGTTTAAACTGTGATAAAATATGAAGAAATTGCATAGAAAATAATAAAAACAACTATTTTATTTTCCCATGCAAACTGTTCGTACTTGTGAAACGCATCCTGCGTTCAGAAATTTATTGCTTTACTAAACTTCAAAAAACCCATGACATATTATTTAATTCTGAGGCGGAACGGAGTTCGCGGGGTCAGCTAGTTATTTATATTTTTCTTTTTGTGTATGTAATTTGTGTCTGTACGTACTGTAAGCGTACATTGGTAAAGTAGCAATAGTTTCTCTTGTTAGTAACATAGATGGCGCTACCTTAGCGCCCCACGTACCGTACTTTGTAGATAATAGTTATTTTTGGAACTACGATTTGTAAGCGTACATTGGTAAAGTAGCAATAGTTTCTCTTGTTAGTAACACAGATGGCGTTACCTTAGCACCCCACATACCGTACTTTGTAGATAATAGTTATTTTTAAACTATAATTGGATTATTGGGGCATAAAACGAGTAGCGGTTGTTGTGTGAAGACATTGTCGGATAACATCACAGAAAGGATCATCACTAACCAAGGAAGCAGGTCAGTTTTACTTAATTTATTATGTTAAATAGGCTTAATTGCTTAGTTTATGTAACATTGTAGTGGTATCCATTATGTACTGAGATTGTATACGTGTATGGAGAATAAACTTTATACGGAAAGTATGATTTTGGGTTTCAATTATATCAACTCCTTTCAACTCAGAAGTGGGATAGGCAGGCAGACTACCTATGGCCGAGTTAACCTTAGCAGTACGATTGCCTGTCTATCCTTGCCCACCGTAGTGAAAGTTTGTGAGCGAAATTGTACGTGTTTAAAATTTCTTTTTTTTTCTGTATGCGTATACCACTACAATGTTTCATAGAAATTATTGGTGATATAAGTGTAATGAAGTATTTATGCAGTTACTTTTAAAAAAAATAATACATATAATTAATATGAAGATAATCTTCCAATATAATTTAAAATCTACCCACTCGAGTTATAGACACAATTATTGATTAAATAATTGAGTTGCTACTGATTGAGATTAATTGTTATTTGGATGAAAATGGTGGTGTAAAATCGTGAGTATTAGGATATGGTAATCACTAAGACCTCATATACACAATAAGTAGCATGATTAGAATCCAATTAGGTGCTGGTAATACTTAAACATCTCCAAACAGAGGTACTAATAAAAGTATGTGCTGTGCTACCTACAATTGTCGTTTGCCGCATTCTAGTATACTAGATGTGATGGATTGGATAATTCGATGATGTTGTGATATATGATATATGATAATAGGTTCTGGGACAGCAGGTACATAGGACGAATGGATTTATATATAGAAATAAAATATTTTAGGAAATTCCGAAAGAAAAATATAATGTCACTTTTTTGCAATAATAATTTTATAATACATTACTTTTTAAATATAAAAATTAAACTAAAAAGAGGTTTCATAACATACACCCCACCTTGCGTGTGCGCAATGCTAAAGAACAACAATAAAATAAAAATAAATCACAGGTTTAGACGTCGAGGCAGTTTCACAGGACGACCAGAACGTGTTGTCTTTGTTAAAAGATTGTCGGGCTCAAGAGTGGGATCTGCGACTTTATCATTTGACCCTGATGACTGTGGAAACTGAATACTCTCTAACCTCGATAACTCTAAAGGAAATAAACGTTGCAGTGCACGAACACGTTCACCCTTTGCTGTTTTAACACGTGCTACCCTACCGACATTATCAACACCTAAACATATCTCTAAAATGAGACCTAAAGGCCAGTTAACGCGCTTCAAATCATCTGAACCTATAAGCACGATATCTCCAGGTTGAAGATTGTTCTCGTTTTTAGTGTTCTTTTGTACTAGTAAAGATAAATATTCTGACCGAAATCTTTGTTGTAGATCTGTATTAATTTTTTCGATATAACTACATATAACGAGTAGTAAGGTTAGGTGATTTAACTTGGTTTAAATCAAACGTAGAAGTATTGCCTACCTTACACTTGCTCAATCTTCGTGGAATGCGACATTTCTCAATTGATGATACTTGTTGGAGCCATTCTTTTGCAGACTTTTCTAATTCGAGAGTAAGTTCCTTATCCCAGTCCATTGTCCTTTCCCAACACTTTTGTATTAACAATTTTGGTATCAGTGTAGTAGGACAAAGAAACCCGATTGGATCAAAAATGCTCTGAGCCATCGATAATAGTACTCGTTTAGTAAGTTTTGTATCAATTTGTTTTAAAAATGGAACTTTACAATACAATTCGTCTGTTTGTGAATTCCAAGTTACTCCTAACACAGAAGTGTCTGTTTGATTTATATCTAGAGTAGGACCAGTCACCCAGCAACGTAACTCAAACTTACCTTCATTCATAATATTTAAAGCTTCGTTGATAAATTTCTCCATTTCGACTTCATTATTCACACTAACAATGCTGTTATCAACATAAAAACTATTCTTCAATAGACTGGCCGTTTCACATTCGTATTTCTCAAGATGGTGCAGTATTGTAGCTGATAGGAGGTAAGGGCTTGTCGTAACACCAAATACTACGCGACGATGCCTAAAAACTTTTAGTTTTCTATCTGCGCTACCGGGATTATTCCACCACAAAAATTTGAGAAATTTACGGTCATCTGGATGAATAGATATTTGTAGGAAAGCCTTCTTTATATCGGCAGTAATACCTATAGCGCCCTTCCTAAATTGAATAAGTAATTTGGGTATTAATTCTATAAGATTACTTCCTTTTTCGAGACAAACATTAAGACAAACACCTTCTTTAGTAATTGCAGACGCATCGAATACCGGACGAATTCTCGTGGTAAGGCTAGAGTCTTTAACAACGACCTGATGAGGTAAATAATGGCCAATTTGCGGATTATCATCTACAACTTCTTCAATTATATTACTATCTAACCATTCTCCAAACACTTCATCATAAGCTGTCAATAAGCCTAATTTATTGAGTTTATTGGTAGTTGAATGAAGACGTTTTAAAGCTAAATTATAATTAGGAGATAATAAATCAGCTGTATCATTCCATGGTAATTTAATTTCGTACCTATCCTCATCATTTCTGACTATAGTTTCTCGAAAGAAATTCTCGACTTCTTCCTCGCGTTTCCTAATACTTTTTACTTGCGCCTCATCTTTAATACCTATGGATTCTAGTTTCCACAAGTCATCAATATCAAATGAACAAGCGTGTACTGAAGTAAAAATAGAATACATAAAGGAAGTGGGTCCCTGAATTACCCAACCAAATTTCGTCTCGATTGCCACTAAATTATCACTCACATGTTCTGATCGCCCAGTGTACAGCGAACCTAAAACATCAGAACCAATTAGTAAAGAAATCTCAGTCACTTCATCAACACAATCAGTAATATGTATACCTTTTGCTTGTAGTTGTGACAAAAGTATACCTGGTTTCACCTTTGGCAAATTATCGCATATTGTCTTTTGCTCGAGTGCCTCTATTTGTAGTTTATATTTGTTATCAAGACTTTTACAGTTTAGCGTAAATAATCTGTGGTTCTCTAATTTAGTCACTACCCCTCCGAATAAATTGTGCCTTAGGTGTTCATTGCCTGTAGGTACAATCTTTAGTTTGTCAATTACATCAGATCTAATAAAAGAGCGTTGAGCACCTGAATCTAGTAGAGCTCTTACTGTAACAACTTGATCTTCGTGAAATAAATGTAACTTGACGGTTTGCAATAGAACAGTACTCTGTTTTGTCGACTGTTTGAGCATTGACTTTTCATCTTCACTCTTTTTTGTTGACTTTTGTAATTCTACGCACATAATTGGGTAATGTCTCTTCTCACAGATGACGCATTTAGGATATTTCCTACATTTCTTCGCATGATGTCCAGTTATAAGACATATCAGACAGGAATTCTTCTTTTTTAGAAAATCTTTTCGCTCCTCTACATTCCATTTGATCGGTGTCTTGCATTCCGAACTATTATGCGTTGATTTTGCACACCACACACATTCTCTTGTTTCATTATTAGTATGTACAATAGTTTTTTCTTTATTCCTTATAGATGTAGTTAAAAAACTGGCAGAAGGAATTACTGGATTTGGATCCACTTTTGCAAAGCCTCCTCGTGATAAATTAATTTTTTCTTCAGATTCTACTTCATTACGAACAAAATGTAACAATTGTGTCAACTGACTTTTACCTTTATCATCAGTAGTGACGTTTATTTGATACCTATTCCATGCTCGCAATATGTCTTCTGGCAGCGCTGACTCCACCATTGGAAATAAAAAGGCGGCATATTTGTCTTGCGTAACACCAAGAGACTCTAAAGCTAGAATTTGTGTCATTAACTTATCATATAGAGTACGAGTGGACATCTTACAGTTATCTTTCCTTTGAACAATAGTTAATTTTAATAACTCTCTAACATAATGTTCAATTATAAGTTCGTCTTTTGCATACCTTTGTTTGAGCTGCTGTATCACCTTAGGGTAGTTTTCGGCCGACGGAGGAAAACTTTCCACTAGATCTCTGGCACTACAACCTGTCTCAATACTTTGCAAGAGATATTGAAATTTATCTTCGTCGTCTATGTCACTATCAGCGTCAATCTTCTTAAACTGAGTCCAGAAGGGTATCCAGCTTTTTATCTCTCCGTTAAATCCTGCCAGCTGGAGTTTGGGAAGGCGAAAGTGGCGACGATGTCTTTGAGAAGTCTCTCCACCCTCACTATCCGCTTTTACTACAGTGTCAGATGCCGAAGAGCGGGATACGGTATGACTACAATATTCACTGACCTTGTGCTTCAATAAATAGAATTGACTATTGTAAGCTTCTGAAGATTCTAGATCCTTATCAAAAAAATTCTCGTCTCGCTGTTCCATATTCAACCATAGATCCATCAATCTATTTTGTAGTAACGTTAGCTCGTCGAAAATCTTAGTAATATTTATTATCTCCGAAGACATACCAACTTTATCTTTTTTGTCTAGATATTCTTCTATTTTTTTTAGCGCACATAGTAAAACGACGACGTACCACTTTCCTTTGTAGTTGTACCTGGTCCATTTCGCTCACGGTCGCCATAATGTGATGGATTGGATAATTCGATGATGTTGTGATATATGATATATGATAATAGGTTCTGGGACAGCAGGTACATAGGACGAATGGATTTATATATAGAAATAAAATATTTTAGGAAATTCCGAAAGAAAAATATAATGTCACTTTTTTGCAATAATAATTTTATAATACATTACTTTTTAAATATAAAAATTAAACTAAAAAGAGGTTTCATAACACTAGATAATTATCCGTATTTTACCGTACCATTATGTAAGAAGTAACATTGAGGTTAGTATTTAATCGGTATTAAGATGATACAATTATAGGTATATTGTATTGTAGTATATTATAACGTATATTGTTCACATCTAGTTAAGAATCTATGCAATGATTTCTTGATAGAGTGCAGAATTGCCTTCTAGGTATACAAATATACAAGTTGTAATTGATATGAAATCTGTTTAAGTTCGTTTTTAGATAGTAACTAATATGCTCCAATACTATGCCAACTACACGCGGGGAACTTATATTTAACATTGTCTAAGGTATTAACTCAAGTTGGGTTACCAGTAAAATAAACATATACTACTCTTGTTTACGTATTACATGTTTCAGTATCATGGACGCCAGTGACAACGAGAATACAACTGGGTTGAACTTGGAAATACATCATCAGGACCGTCACCTGGTGCATGATATACGGGCTAGAGAGCCTGAAGTAACACTAATGGGTGAGCGATATTCCGTAGACGTACATGGACAAACAAGTGGTGAGTCTCGCCGGGTAATGACTCGTGACACATCGGGTATTCATCGGGAAAGTGAGTCTCGTCGGGTAAAGACTCACTTATCATCGGGTATGCAACGGGAAAGTGAGTCTCGTCGGGTAAAGACTCACTTATCATCGGGTATGCAACGGGAAAGTGAGTCTCGTCGGGTAAAGACTCACTTATCATCGGGTATGCAACGGGTAAGTGAGTCTCGTCGGGTAAAGACTCACTTATCATCGGGTGTGCAACGGGAAAGTGAGTCTCGTCGGGTAAAGACTCACTTATCATCGGGTATGCAACGGGTACGTGAGTCTCGTCGGGTAAAGACTCACTTATCATCGGGTGTGCAACGGGAAAGTGAGTCTCGTCGGGTAAAGACTCACTTATCATCGGGTATGCAACGGGAAAGTGAGTCTCGTCGGGTAAAGACTCACTTATCATCGGGTATGCAACGGGTAAGTGAGTCTCGTCGGGTAAAGACTCACTTATCATCGGGTGTGCAACGGGAAAGTGAGTCTCGTCGGGTAAAGACTCACTTATCATCGGGTATGCAACGGGTAAGTGAGTCTCGTCGGGTAAAGACTCACTTATCATCGGGTGTGCAACGGGAAAGTGAGTCTCGTCGGGTAAAGACTCACTTATCATCGGGTATGCAACGGGTAAGTGAGTCTCGTCGGGTAAAGACTCACTTATCATCGGGTGTGCAACGGGAAAATGAGTCTCGCCGGGTAACGACTCACTTTTCATCGGGAAATCATCGGGAAGGTGAGTCTGATCAGGTAGAGACTCGCCCTTCACCAAGTACTCGTCGGGAAGGCGAGTCCCGCAGAGGTAACACTGGTCAGATGACTGAATGCTACCGTGAAAGTATTCACCGGTTTGAGACTTCTCGTTCATCAAATCGGCGAAGCGTGAGTCATCGTCGGGTGTTACAAACTCCTGATCGTCTAGATCATCGACGGAATGGTGAGTCAGCAGTTAATAGTCGTAGTAATAATGAGCAACAATATAGGCGCTCATGTAGTCAGTCGCGAATAGCAGCAGCAGCTATTAATTTTTCGCAGCGTAGTCGATCAAATAGTAGGCAAAGACGCCGTTACAGTTCTAGAAGTAGATCACCGGAAATAGGACTTGACAACGAGAGCCGAAACATTCCCAACCTACGTCATAGGCCAATTAGCCACAAGGCAAACAATGGGATGCATAGCCACACAAGTTACTGTGTACGCGAAAATTATGCAAGCAATAGTCTGAAACGGAATCGACATCGCAGTGCAAGTGGTAGCCCCCCGACTCATAAAATTCGGGAAAGTAATACCAATGAGATCTTAGATAAGTTTCTACATATCCTAGATAGCATGAAAGGTTCGAGCTCTAAACTATCCTTAAATAATGTGGTTCCAGAATTCGACCCAATGAAAAAGGATCAAACCATCTTGACTTGGCTCACGAAAGTTGAGGAATGTTCCTCGATCTATGGCTGGAATGAGCGAGAAACGATACATTTTGCATTGCCAAAGCTCGTTGGTGTCGCAAAGTCATGGTATCAGGGTTTGGATACAGTCATGCTATCATGGAACATGTGGAAAAAGAAACTTATAGAATCTTTCCCATGTCGAGAGGACTATGCGGAGTTACTAACGGAGATGCTGGCCAAGCGTGTTCGTTATGGCGAATCACTTGAACAGTATTATTATGATAAAATGAATTTACTTAACAGAAGTTCCATTAAAGGTCGCAAAGCGGTAGACTGTTTATTACACGGAGTCGAAGATAGGGCAGTGAGAGTGGGTGCACAAGCGGCCCGATTCCAAGAGCCAGAAGATGTGTTAAGGTATTTTAAGACCGTTAAGGTTGCAAACGTGAAGGACAGTGACAAAACAAGACAAGATCGACGCATTACTTCTAATAAATACAGGACAGGACAGACTAAAAGAGTTTTCAAATGTTATAACTGTGATACAGATGGACATAGGAGTTTTGAATGTCCGAAGCCAGCCAATAAATGCTCAAAATGCAATAAAGTTGGGCATTTGGATATTCATTGTAGAGCATTGTTTACTCAGAAAACTAGTAGGAATTACTCGCAGAATACGATAGATAACACAAACAAACATACATAAGACAGACATGGAACATATTTGAGAGATGAGAAGCAAATCGCCTCACTAACTACTTCTGATAAAGTTAATAGAAAATATATAATACAGGTAGAATTAAATGGGCTAAGCATGGAATGTTACGTAGATCTTGGTAGTCAATGTACTCTAATTAGGGAACAAATCTCGAATGAACTAAATCTCTTCGTAACGACTAATGACTTACCTGTAATGCAGGGAGTAGGTGGAGACTGTTTTGTGCCATTAGGCCGCTGTTATGGCGAAATTAAAGTACAGGGAATAAAGGAAAGTATTGAAATTTTCATTGTAAATAATAATATATTAAAGTACCCAATGCTGCTAGGACATTCTTTTACAGAAAAACCAAATATAGTTATTACAAAGACCCCTGAACAAATAATTTTTGAGAGGATCATGCCTAATAAAATACTTTTGAGAGTTCAAATGGAAACCAATGTACCACCTCATAGTACGAGAGTGATACCTGTGGTGACCACCCCGGAGTATGCAGGCAAAGTGCTGGTGAATGGCAGTATAAGAGGTCCGAGTGGAGAAGAACATTATCTTTTACCAGGTGAATATTCTTTGGAAGCATGCATCGGTCGCCTACTCATTCACAATGTGAGTAACAAAAATCTTATAGTTGATCATAACTCAATTTTAACACGAGCAATTCCGGTATCGCATAAATACGATATATATTCTATGACGTTCGCTGAATTCAAGTCAGACGAAAAGGTTTTATGTGGTACGCAGATTACTATAAAGGAGAAACTAGCATTACAAAATCTTTTATCTAAATACAGTGATTGCTTTTCCACGGGACTAAAAGATCTTGGTTTTACGACTGCGGGCGAGATGACAATCGAACTTAATGATTCGGAACCAGTAGTATACAGACCATATAGACTGTCTTGGGGTGAGAGAGACCAAGTAAGGAATATGGTACAAGAGATGATGGATGCTGGTATCGTACGGGAAACGTCATCTCCTTATGCTAGCCCCATAGTGTTGGTACAAAAGAAGACTGGAGAGAAACGTTTATGCATCGATTATCGCGCTCTTAATCGAAGAACGAAGAAGGATCACTATCCACTCCCCCGTATTGAAGATCAACTAGACCAGCTTGCAGGCAGTAAGATGTTTATATCTCTGGATCTAGCATCAGGATACTACCAAATTCCTATCGCTGAAGCCTCTCAGGAGAAAACAGCCTTCGTGACCCCCGATGGTCAATACCAGTTTACAAGAATGCCTTTTGGCCTTGTAAACGCCCCGTCTGTCTTCCAGAGAACAATGAATAAAATACTAGCAGATGCAAAAATTAAATACGCACTAATTTATATGGACGACTTTCTTATTCCCACAACTTCTTTTGAACAAGGTTTAGGTAGGTTGGAAGAAGTTCTCGCATTAATAAAGCGGGGTGGCCTAACCCTCAAATTAAGTAAATGCAGGTTTTTTTTGACAGGATCGATTTTCTTGGTTTCGAAGTTGGCGCGAATGGCATTAAACCTGGCAGTAAGAAGACTGAAGCTGTGGATAAATTCCCAGCTCCTAGGAGCGTGCACGAACTACGGCAGTTCATGGGTCTGGCTAGTTTTTTTAGAAGATTTGTAAAGGGATTCGCGTTAATTGCGAGACCGCTCACCGACCTCCTCAAGAAGAATTCCGAATGGAAATGGGATGCTCCACAGGAGGAAGCATTTGGTAAATTAAAAGCCAATTTGGTACAAAGACCCGTTCTCACTCTGTATGACCCTAAACGTGAAACTCAAGTACATACTGACGCATGTAAGAACGGCGTTGGAGGCGTGTTGGTTCAAAAAAAATGATGAAGGTCTATTCAAACCGGTGGCATACTACAGTCGTAAAACTACAACTGAAGAACAACGACTGCACTCGTTTGAATTGGAAACCCTGGCGGTAGTGGCATCTTTAGCCAGATTTCGAGTATATCTAGTTAGTATTCCGTTCAAAGTCCGTTCAAGAGTTCGACTGTGAAATAGAATATCGTGCCGGATCCGCCATGCAACACGCGGATGCATTAAGCCGCAACCCAGTTGGAGAACCTGAAAATGATATACACATACTAGATGTGTTAAATACCAACGTTGATGATTGGATCGCGACAGTCCAATCTAATGACGAAGAAATCTGTCGTATCAAGGACGTACTGGGAAATTCCGAATCAGCAGAAGTGGCCGATATATTAAAGAATTATAAGGTTAAAAATGACAAAGTGTTTCGGATTACAGGTAGTAGTGGCTCAGATTTGCGATGGGTGGTACCAAAAGGAGTTCGTTGGCAGATTTTAAAGATGAATCATGATGATTTAGGTCATTTCGGCTTTGACAAAACTCTTGCACGTATACAAGAGACATTCTGGTTTCCCAAAATGAGGCGCTTTGTTAAAAAGTATGTTCGAGCATGTTTGCAATGTGCTCACCATAAAGGGACTACGGGTAGACAGGAAGGCGAGTTACATCCTATACCAAAGATTGAGATTCCCTTTCACACCATTCATGTAGATCATCTTAGGCCGTTTGTGCGGAGCAGCAGAGGTAACTCGTATCTTCTTGTTATAGTAGATGGTTTTACGAAATACGTGAATATTAAACCAGAAAGGAACACTAAAACTAGTACTACTACAAAGGTTATACAGGAACATATGAGTTACTTCGGCACCCCGACTAGGCTTATCAGTGACCGAGGAACCTCATTTACGAGCTCAGCGTTTCAAACCTTTTATAAGTCCAACGGGGTAAAGCACATCTTAAACGCTGTATCTACACCAAGAGCTAATGGACAAGTGGAGAGATTCAATCGCTCTATTTTAGAAGCCCTGTCCACAAAGTGTTCAGATAAAAATGATAAACACTGGGATGAATATATATACAGTATTCAGCTGGGCTTAAATACGACAGTTCACAAAACAACTGGAAAAAGCCCATCCGAGTTGCTCTTCGGGTTTAAAATTAATAGTGGTTCAGAAAATATACTAAATGATGTAATTATTGAAACCATCAATAAGAAATCGGCAGAGGACCTTGAAGACATACGATCTGACGCAAGTAAGAACATTGAGAACCAGCAGAGGAAGGAGAAGGAAAAGTTTGATTCTAAAAGGAAAGCTAGCACCGTGTATTCTGTAGGTGACTTGGTAAGCATCAGAAGAGATGTTCCTAGTGATGGCCAGTCCATGAAGTTGGCTATGAAATTCCAAGGGCCATATCGTATAAGGAAAATATTACCCAATGAAAGATTTGTAGTCGAGGACACCCCTCTAACCAAGAGTAAAGGACACCGCCACTACAACAATGTTGTGGCTGTAGACAGAATAAAACCTTGGTTACATTTTGATAATAATTTTGGGTCCAGTTCCGAATCCGAACCTGAAGTTGTAAACTAAAATGTAATAATTATCATGTAGAAAAGTTAAATTATCATATACAAGTATTTCATAATATCATCATTTAATTTTAAGTTGGCGAATATTATATATAATTATATTTTTACAATATATTATTTCTTAGTTTCCAGATATATACAACATTTATACATGTCTATACATCTGTAGTTAGAATATTATACTTTCACTGTAAGAATAACATTTTGATGTAATTGTTTTAATGTATTGTAACTAGAATGATAAATTACTACAACATTAAAGTGTTACAAACATATTAATAACATAATATAGATTATATTATCAACTTAGTAAATTAAGCTAGTTAATTAAGTTGTGTTCACAATTTGTTCACAACAATTCACAAAGTTGTGTAATCATTATATAGTCAGTATAGTATATTTAATATCAAATCAGGTTATGAATGAATTTTAGTTATTTTCTTTGTCGTTAATATGCTGAAGTATATCACGTTAACTTCAGAGTCCTAAACTGAAATAAATTTGAATATATTTGTGAAAAATAAGGAAACAAATAATTAGTATTGTTATAATAGTTACATAATTAGGTTAATAATATTAAATTAATTTCAACATATTGAATTGTGTTCTTATAATTGTGAAGTCAATATTAATTGTTTTAGTTAGATTTGATGTATGTACAGTTACATCTGTGGGCCCGACGAAGGGACTCGTCTCAGCAGGATGGCCGAGTTGTAAGCGTACATTGGTAAAGTAGCAATAGTTTCTCTTGTTAGTAACATAGATGGCGCTACCTTAGCGCCCCATGTACCGTACTTTGTAGATAATAGTTATTTTTGGAACTACGATTTGTAAGCGTACATTGGTAAAGTAGCAATAGTTTCTCTTGTTAGTAACACAGATGGCGTTACCTTAGCACCCCACATACCGTACTTTGTAGATAATAGTTATTTTTAAACTATAATTGGATTATTGGGGCATAAAACGAGTAGCGGTTGTTGTGTGAAGACATTGTCGGATAACATCACAGAAAGGATCATCACTAACCAAGGAAGCAGGTCAGTTTTACTTAATTTATTATGTTAAATAGGCTTAAGAGGCCTATTACAAAATGATGCCGCTCAACTTTAGGTTTAATCGCATGGATTTACGCACACACACAGTAATACACGCACACAGACGCAAATAACTGTGTAGCTCAATCGGTGTGGATTTAGTATGAACCATTTTGATCCTTGTAATATTTTAATTAATAATGTGATATGTTTCTACTTAACTGAGACTACTTATTGGATTTTTTTAAATAACGTGATTTATCTTAATTATCAAAGTGCTAATAATGACCATATTTTTTTATTATATTATTCCTAGAGGGTTGATGTCAGGATGCTGGCCGATTGTACAACTAAAAGCCAAAACCTTAAGTAATATGAGTAACAAATAATTGGGATAAGGACAGGAAGATGAAATTACTATAACATAAATTTACTAATTAATTCTTCTTACATATTAATTCAGTTTATTTATTAATAGATACAATATAATTTATTATAAGAGTCGGATACATTATTGCCATATTCACTTGTTCTAAATATTATACTTAGCAAATAATTATTTTATTTATATATAATAGTTGTGTTTTCAAGGCTTTGTTTTGATTTAAAGGTCCCATCCTTATATGTATATTAGGTGTGTCCGCGACTTCGTCAGCGTGGTATAATGAAATTGACCAAATAAAGGAAATATATTTAGATTATAACCTAAAAAAGTTTCTTTGTTTTAATTAAACAATGACGATACTTTTTTACAACCTTTCATCTCCGCATTTAATCCGTTACAATACTTTTTTCGCACTATAAAGTAGTCTATGACCTTTCTCAGGGTATACTATCTGTGTATATGTATATCTATCTATATAGACTACCTGTGTATATATATGGTAGTGAATTTACAAGGTACAGGGGAATAACACCCGAGTTTTCAGGAATGGCAACGCATGAGGGAAACAATGTGGTGATATGAACATGGCAGGTACTGCTCATGTATATAGGCGACGGTTACCCCTTTCCATCAGGAGAGCCGTCAGCTTGTTTGCCATTCTAAGTTGTAAAAAAAAAAGCTTCAACTGCTATCATTGCTGTTCCTGCATCATTGACGTCGCCGCATGATATTGGCTGATATTGCAGCTTCTCGTTCTTGGTTGGCCGATTCTTGATTCTTGATAAATAATTAATTGTTAATGTCAAACCTTTTTATAAATTATTATAAGACGCCTCATTGATTATATGTAATGAAATCACCATGAGCTATAGAGATTTTGGACAGAACCTTAAAAGACCTTAGAAACACCTCTGCTCTCATTGGCGGGATTACTTTTATACTTTTGCTGGAGATTTCTGAAAGACTCTCTGTGTCATTAACATCGTCTCCCTTATGGACTTTAATTGAAAGTTTAAAACTACTGACAAATTTGAGAGCTCATTTTTATGGAAGCACAGATAGTGATTTCCCACACTAAATGCTCAAACTTGAGGAAGGAATTTCTCAAAAGCATGATCCAGTCATGAAATTTAAGCCCGCCGAACATGTGCAATGGCGTCCCATTGGATATATTGCTTACTAAAGAATTGAAAGACAATTTAATTGTAGACCATTATAACCGGTACGTTAGCTGGGCAACCAGCTTATATACCAAGAATACTGATGATTCCAACTGATCTGCCAATACCATTTTAACGGCTTCAATTTCCGGTTAAAATATCATCTACACATGTAATAGATCTATGTATGTTTTGATCTTAAAAAACTACGCAGATTTTGATTCGTTGTTATTTAATAGACAGAATAGATAGACTCAAGAGGAAGGTTTCTATATAACGTCCCAATACTGTACACGGATCTTTAAACGCGCGATAACCTATATATCCCATATTCACGCGGGCGAAGCCGCGAGCTAAAAGCTAGTCTCTAAATAAAAACATTTATAATGTTGTTGACTTTTCACCCAAACACGCATAATTATTTGACATAACTGTACAGTAATGAAAGTCCAACGAGTATAATAACAGAATAGCTGCAATTTAGAAATATCTGTATTGTGTAAAATAAAATAAAATTGGATAAAATATCTCTAAACATTAAGGAATATAATTTATATATAATTTGGTAATTTATTTACAATCCACATTGCATACTAGATGATATACACTATATAACACAAGACAAATGTACGTAAAAATAATAATGGTATTTTTATAAACAATAACCCTATTTTAATTTAGAAAAAAACTACAAAATAAACATAGAGTAAATTTGGTTTACATTTTCTTACATTTTTCTCTCAGATAAGCGTTATTTTTAAAAATACTAAAATGTTTTCTTTTTTAATTTTAACAATTAATTGCCATTAGTGTGACGAAATACCATGCTCTTGTGCTTTTCATAATCCAGCAGGGTAGGTAGGTTTTATTTGTAGCATACCTGTACTTTTGTCTTGGCATGCTAAAATAAATATTATATATATATTTAACAACGACTTTAAATTAATATTCGTAGAAATAAGTATATATTAGCAAAATTAATTAAATATTACTTAAATTATCAAAATGGTTTAGTCGCTCTATACTAATGTTCACTGACGAATGTCTTATCTTAGCGGTGTTGTAAAAAATGGCATAGGTCCTACCTCGACGAGCGCTAGCGCAGCACTGAGAATTTACTTTTGGCGCAACGGAATTTATACAACTTTCAATTATTATTATTGTTTATTTTTTTCTTAGAAACTTATATTTTTTTTTCATATTTCTAATTTACAAGTATATTAACTTTATTATTATGTTTTTTTTATGCAAAAATTTCGTTGTATTTATGAGAAAATTAGAAATGATTATGGCAAAGTTTTGTTGAAATTTCGGGTTTAATTGTGATCAATTTTTTAGATATTTAAGTTGAAAATGAAAAAAAGGACGATGCTGTCTCAATGTATAAAGTAATTATCAAGTTTTAGTAAAGATATCATATCAATTTATGTTTGTTTATTAATGAACGACGACCCCAAACTTCTGTCATTTAGCGTTTTTGAATAAACTATTTTAGAAATTAGGAAGACTAACAAAGAGAAAATTAACATTTCAAAGATGTTGTTTTTAAGATTAGATATCTATCTATATAATTCAGGAATCAAAATGTATATCCGACTCTTAATTTCTTAGAACCAGAACCCCAAAGACACTGCTTTTAGGCCAAAAAATGTGAAAGGCCTCTTAATTGCTTAGTTTATGTAACATTGTAGTGGTATCCATTATGTACTGAGATTGTATACGTGTATGGAGAATAAACTTTATACGGAAAGTATGATTTTGGGTTTCAATTATATCAACTCCTTTCAGTACTAATATTAACTCTAAGAAAACTGTAATATTAACAAAATGGGCAATAAAGCCTATGCTAAGCCTAGCCTAAATAAAATAAATAAATTATAAATATTACATATAGACTTGTATATATTTTTACAAATAATGTAAGAATATTATGTCATGTAAACTTTTGTCATAATAATAATTAAAAAAAATCGTGTAGGCAGTTAAATTGGTAATATTCTGCATTCGTATTAGCTGAAAAACAAGTTTATATACACTTGCGAGCAACCAAATCGACTCAAGTGCTACCTCTACATTCAAACATTGTTCTAAATAAAAGTATACAACATTTAAATAAAAATAATATGTCATTTGAAAGCTTAAAACCTAAGCTTTCAAAAAAACATCAACACCATTAAATAAAACAAGTACCAACATGTTCATTTGCGCAATTAGGGCATATGGGACAAATTACTCACTACGCTACCTGCGAGTTGCGCTACCCTGTACCCCTATAAAAACCCCCGTGACCCTTATCAGTCGCTTATCAACAGTTGACCGATACACATCTCCGCAACCTGCATTCATTGTTTTCAAGAAACAAGGGATACCACACCTCAAGAAGCCGCTCAAGTTGTTGCCTTATTGCAACAAGGATTCAGTCAGCGAGTAGTCGCTTCCCAGTTTCACTTAAGTCAGTCTGCTGTATCCCGAGTATACAGACGATATCAAGAGATTGGAGCATTCACTCGGAGACCAACAACCCGCCGCCACCGTTGTACTTCTGAACGAGACGACCGTTTCATTGTCTCAACCTCCCTGCGAAATCGGCACCTTACGGGTGTCGACGTGCAGGGTGAGCTGAGACGTGTTCGAGGTGTAGCTGTCAGCAAGTGGACAGTAAGAAGACGTCTGAAGGAAGCCAATCTGACTCCAATAAGGCCTGCAACGGGCCCCAAATTGACTGCAGGCCACCGGTAAGCTCGGTTACGGTTTGCTCGAGAGAATCTCAACTGGAGCGTTGGGCAATGGCGGTCGGTCCTGTTTACTGACGAGTGCAGGATGTATCTGCATGGCAGTGACAGGAGAGGCCGGGTCTATAGGCGTCCGGGAGAGCGATTTTCCCAATGCTGTTTCGCAGAAACCGTTGCCTATGGTGGCGGTTATTGCATGATGTGGGCTGGTATCTCGTTGGAGTGTAAAACCGAGCTCGTTTTCGTGCCTGGAGGAGGCCGAGGAGCAGGACTGGCAGCTGATGAGTACATCATTGTGCCCTACGCAGGATTCGTTGGCGAAGACTTCATCCTAATGCACGACAATGCTCGATGCCACACAGCGCGCGTTACTCAGCAGTTCCTTCTAGAAGTCGATTTTGCGCACAATGGACTGGCCTGCACTCAGTCCAGACCTAAATCCCATCGAGCATTTATGGGACGAGCTCAAACGAAGGGTACGAGCAAGAAATCCAGCTCCTTCGAGCCTAGAAGAAATGAAGGCAGCTTTGTTAGAGGAGTGTTGTTTTTTATGGATGATAATGGAATGGAGCGTCCGCCTGCGCTAACGGTTTACGCTGGCGGATCACCAGAGGAGGATGATGAGATGAGCATGAGGTCAGGTCAGTTAGCCCATCGTGACAAATTCACCAGGAATTCATCACGATAGTTTCCAGGGGGAACCGCGCGGAGGTCAACCTGACATGGTACATTGCTAGCAATGGGGTCATGAGTCCACATTACTAACAATCCCCTTTTATGCCAACAATCCCCTTTTATGCTTTATTTATGCCAATTCTGAACACAACTCCTTCACCCAAAATCCCATTTTTCCCCCATTAAAGTTCAGACACCAATAATAAAAAAAAGTATCCATGGATATTAATAATGATGACATCTCATAAAAGCTGAAGTTTCAAGCTTTCAAATGACATATTATCATTACATAGTATACAAAAACAAAGTTGCTGTCGCCGTCTGTTCGTCCCGTTGTATGCTTAAAGCTTTAAAACTACGCAACGGATTTTGAAGCGGTTTTTTTAATAGATAGAGTGGTTCAAGAGGAAGGTTTATATGTATAATAAATGTACACCCGGGCGGAGCCGGGGCAAGTAGCTAGTTTTTATTAAAATGTTGTCAACTTTCAGTTAAAACAATGTTTGAATGCAGAGGTAGCGCTTGAGTCGATTTGATTGCTCGCGAGTGTATTTTTCTATAAATAAAATTTAATTTGTCTCTACAAATATTAAGACAGCTTTCTGTTAAAAGAAGGAGGTAATTTATTAATATGCGTGTAATAAGTAGTCACTTGTATAAAACGGAAAGACGTAATGTAATGGTATACATTGGTCTCTAAGCGCTTCATTCAGATTGAATACAACATATTGTTTTCTCCAATACAATGATAACTCGATATGTTTTGTTCGTGATAATAAATTTATGTGTGACACTAAAAACAACTTATGGCAAGAAATGTAGCTTGTTTGACAGAAACACCGCTAATGTTCCAAATGATGTATTTGAGAATATAAAAGATTATACGAGTACCGATATCGGAGCACTGGATAAGGTGTTCAACATTACAGCAATTGAATCTATTTATGAAGAGTACAAGTCGACTGAATATAATGAAGATAGAGACCTAAACATAACACAGTTATTAACTAAATATGGCTATCCAGTAGAACAACATAAGGTGCAGACTAACGACGGTTATATCTTGACCACGTTCCGGATACCAAATGATGGACCTGTTGTTTTTGTAATGCACGGATTGTTTTGTAGTTCTGATGATTTTGTTACTACTGGCCCTGGCGTTGGTCTTGCCTATCTACTTGCTGATGCTGGTTATGACGTGTGGCTGGGCAATGCTCGTGGCACCAAACATTCCAGAAGTCACATTAGTCTATCGCCGTCCTGCGCAGAGTTTTGGGATTTCAGTTGGGATGAGATTGGTCGCTACGATCTGCCGGCTATGATTGATTTCGTCTTGAATGTGACTGATCAGAAACAACTAGTATATATTGGTCATTCACAGGGTACGACATCATACTTCGTGTTGTGTTCGGAGAGACCCGAATACAATGATAAAATAAAGGTAATGATAGCACTATCAGCGGTGTCATATTTATATCATTGCGAAAGTCCAATTTTACGAATGTTGAGTGCAATTATTTCATTGCTATGGGAAGCTGCACAAGAAGTTGGCATATATGAGTTTCTGCCACATAATGCATTATTGAAATTAATAATCAGTTCAATTTGTGGAAATCCAGCAACATCTACGATAGTGTGTGATAATTTAGTTTTTCTTCTATTAGGTCCAGATTACAATCAAATAAATACTACTGCCTTACCTGTTATATATGGCCATTTACCTGCAGGTATAGCGACAAAACAATTGATACATTACGGACAGTTAATTGATTCAGGAAAATTTGGACAATTTGATTATGGCGCAAGTAATTTAGCAAAATACGGGTTATTAACACCTCCAGATTATCCTGTGGAGAAGGTAACATCACCCGTGATAATTTTCTATGGTCTCAATGACTGGTTCGGTCAAATTGATGATGTTAAAAAACTTATGGGCAGATTGCCAAATGTGTTAAAATTTATTCAAGTCCCGTGTGACACATGGTCCCACATAGACTACTTATATGCTAAGGATCTAAAACTATTGCTAAACGCGGATATTCTCAATATAGTCGAGCAAAATTTCAAGGGTTCTTTTTCAGGTTAATTTATATTTAGTTGAGAAAAAATATATTATTTTTCTGTAGGTTAATGCTGAGTATTCACCTATGCGGCACATAAAGCTACCTCCAGTTATTCTACTTGTATATTTATTTTTTCTGTATTTTCATTATGCGTGTCTGTAATTTGTGAATAAATAATTTATCAATCATATAAATATATAAGAAAACGATCCTTATTTTTGTATTATGAATATTTATAGTTTGTATTCGCAATATAAATAGGTATAGATAATTTAGAATATATCATAATATCTATAAAAAAGCTTATTTTGACCTAACCTAACCTGCTTACTCATAACCTTCTTCTTATACTTATGTAGGATAACAGACATGTATATTCATCCTAAGAATATGTAAGTATTTACAAAAAAAATCTATGTAATTGTATCAGTTGTTTAGCAGATGGTACCCATAACATAAAATCTGCTTAGCTTGGGACTAAATGGCGTTGTGTGAATTGTCCTGAGTTATTATTAATTAACATTTTGTATAGGTATTATAAGTATAAGTATAAGGTAATGTAATTATTACTGAGTTAAATGTATGTATATAACTAACGATGAATTGCAAAATGTGTGTACGTGTATCACTTCAGAACAACTACATATATTTGTCTAATTATCTTGTCATAGTTTATATTTGATAAAGGTTTGTATGAAAAAAAATGATTGAAATATCTAATGGAAAAGTAAAAAATAAAAATATGTTTAGAAGATGCTATATTAAAGAATATTGACAGAATTATTATTTCTTATTTTCTTCAGTACATGCAAGTCAAGTTAGCACGGGGTAGCTAGCTAAGTATCAAACACATATAAAATATAACAGGTACCTAGCGTACCTGTATTTTTATTACCTTATAGGTAATGTGAAGTGATATCGTAATATGCACTATCGCACGTTCTTAAGTGCCAATGCCACTAGATAGATAGACATTCTGTTACGAATATATTATTAGGTTGGGTTATGTTTCTAAAATGACTTATTTTAGTCAATTATTTATTATTAAACCAACGATGTCTCTACATATTAGATTTTCCATTGCGAAGCTAACGATATGGTATATTGGTCTATCGCACGTTCCCATGACAACATTTGTACTTTGTTATCAAAAATAGGGCATATGGCTTATAAAATAGCTGAATTAAATTGCTGCTGACTATTCATGAAGTAAATTTTATTGTGTGAATATATTATTTGTGCAATGATAACACGAAATGTTTTATTCGTGTTATTATGTATAATAAACAACATACATGGTAAGAAATGTACCCTACTCAAGAAAAACACTGGTAATATTCCTAATGATATATTTGAGAATATTAAAGACTATGCAAATGTCGGAGCACTAGCAGAGGTATTCAACATTACAGCAATTGAATCTATTTATGAAGAGTACAAGTCGACTGAATACAACGAAGATAAAGACCTAAACATAACACAGTTATTAACTAAATATAGGTATACTGTGGAACAGCACACCGTGCTAACCAAGGATGGCTATAACCTTAACATGTTCCGGATACCAAATAACGGTCCTGTTGTTTTTCTAATGCATGGATTGTTATGTAGTTCTGATGACTTTGTAACTACCGGTCCCGGTATTGGACTTGCCTACTTACTTGCTGATGCTGGTTATGATGTATGGATGGGAAACGCTCGCGGTAATAAACATTCCAGAAGTCATATTAGTCTGTCGCCGTCCTGCGCAGAATTTTGGGATTTCAGCTGGGATGAAATTGGCCGCTACGATCTACCGGCTATGATTGATTTTGTCTTGAATGCAAGTAATCAGGAACAATTGGTATATGTGGGACATTCACAGGGAACGACATCTTACTTTGTGTTGTGTTCGGAGAGGCCAGAATACAATGATAAAATAAAACTGATGGTAGCACTATCAGCGGTGTCATATTTATCTCATTGCCAAAGTCCACTAATAAGAGTTTTCAGTTCCATTAATCCACTTATATGGAAAGCAGCACAAGAACTTGGCATATATGAGTTTATGCCACATAATGCAATAATCAAATTCCTAACAGGTACATTTTGTGGAACTCCAGCAACTGCTACGATAATATGCGATAATTTAGTTTTTCTTCTGGGTGGTCCAGATTATGCTCAGATAAACGCTACTGCCTTACCTGTTATATATGGTCATCTGCCAGCAGGTATAGCAACCAAGCAGATGGTGCATTATGCGCAACTAATAAAATCTGGGAAATTTAGACAATTTGATTACAGCCTGAAGAACTTAGCGAAATACGGAGCTGTCACGCCTCCTGATTACCCCATTGACAAAATAACATCACCTGTTGCAGTATTCTACAGTCACAATGATTGGTTTGGACATATTAATGATGTCCAAAAATTTATAAGTAAATTACCTAATTTGTATAAATTTATAACTGTACCTTTCCAGAGTTTTTCACACATGGATTATTTATATGCTAGGGATGTGAAAGAATTAGTATATACAGAAGTTCTGAATTTAATTAAAGCCACACATTGAATAAGATTTGCAGTTAAAGTTCGAAGAGAATAGATTTTTTAAATCATCATTACATAGTATAAAACAAAGTCGATGTCGCTGTTTGTCCGTCCCTATGTATGCTTAAATCTTTAAAACTACGCAACGGATTTTGAAGCGTTTTTTTAAATAGATAGAGTGATTCAAGAGGAAGGTTTATATATATAATATATGTACACCCGTGCGAAGCCGGGGCGAGTAGCTAGTACTTGATGTTTGGAATAATTTCATAAAGTTAGCAACAGTAGTACTTACTACATGTATGTAGGCAATTAATGCGTTATCTAAGTACATAAAACGCAAAATTCAAACTAATTTATCTATATATAATGCTAATAAAACTTAAGTACATTTGTTTAATATAAATTATGATTGTAACACCTTAGTGACATGATATATTACAAGACATAAAATGACAGATGTGAGATATATTTGTTATCTGGCATTTTCTATGTTATGGTGTTTCACGTTTTATGCTGATGAGAAAGTCGCAGATAAAGCACCAGTAAAACCATACATAATTATGTAGGACGAAATTTAAGAAAGAAAAATATTATAAATTTCGTGTCGGACTGTAGCAGAGGCATTGCCAAATCCCTTTAAGTTTATTTGTAATAAATGTGGTCAGTCATTTAAAAGCAAATGACGAAAAAAAAAATAATAATTATGACGAAAGTTGGTAAAAGATTGATATATATATATAAAAGAATGTTGAAATATATTTAAAAGAGAGTCTTGCTACTTGATTATGTAGAATGAATTAATGTTGTTTTTTGTCATGTGCTAGTACTATACTGCAACAAATAAATTATGGATAATTATAAACATATATTATAAGTATATTCATATGTATGCATACATGTAAATTTGTGTATTATATACTAGTAGTACTTCATTTCTTAAAACACATTCCTGTGTACATTCTTATAACTATTTTATTTAACATAAGTGTATTTTATAATTTTATATTTCCACTCATGTGCCACCTACTCTATTTTTTGTAAAAACTCTCTTTCCAAAAGTTCTCTAGAAGATATTGCATTAGCGATAAGACCGCCTTTTGTACTTAGTTTTATGTTTTGTGTTTTAATTTTGTTAATGTCCTTTTTAGGTTGGTGTAATAAAGTGTTATAAATAAATAAAAAAAAAACCGACTATTCTCTGTCTGATGAAAATTGGTACCAAATTTTACATAATCATAGCACTGATCTTATATACATAATATAATGGTTAATTAATTGAAGAGGGTAATAGAATAAACAGTGGTATATAGATAAGATAAAAGTGTCTAATAACTTAAGCCCTTTATTTACGGAAAAGCATTAGATTGTAGTTAATATTTGATAACCAAACTAGTATAAAAATTGAATTAATCATTCAATTTTTATTCATTCAGATGATAACTATTTATGAAGAAGCTGTGCTAAGTCTGTTCACTAGCTAGCCAATAGTGTGTAAAATGAAAATGCGTAAAGTTTTATACCTATTATTATGTGTGATATTAAAAAGCACGCACGGTGAAAATTGTAGTTGGTTTGACCAAAATACGGCGGAAGTCCCTAATGAAATATTTGAAGACATTGCAGACTATGCGAACACTGGAGCACCAGATGAATTCTTCAACATTACGGCAATTGAATCCGTCTACAATGAGTTTAAGTCGACAACTTATAATGAAGACATAGATCTAAACATTACCCAGTTGTTAATTAAATATGGGTACCCTGCAGAACAACATGTGGTAGAGACCAGCGATGGTTATCTCCTGACCACGTTCCGGATACCAAGTGATGGTCCCGTTGTGTTTCTAATGCATGGATTATTTTGTAGTTCTGATGATTTCGTAAGTACTGGTCCTGGTGTAGGTCTTGCATACCTACTTGCTGATGCTGGTTATGATGTGTGGCTGGGTAATGCTCGTGGCAACAAACACTCCAGAAGTCATGTCAGTCTATCGCCATCTTGCGCAGAATTCTGGGATTTTAGCTGGGATGAAATCGGACGCTACGATCTGCCGGCCATGATCGATTATGCCTTGAATGTAACTAACCAGGAACAACTGGTATATGTAGGACATTCACAGGGCACGACATCTTACTTCGTTTTATGTTCGGAGAGACCCGAATACAATGATAAAATAAAACTGATGGTAGCACTATCAGCGGTGTCATATTTATCTCATACCAAAAGTCCAATTTTAAAAATAATAAGTTCTATATATCCATTTGTATGGGCAAACTTACGAGCGCTCGGTTTATATGAATTTTTACCAAGAAATGCGTTATTTAATTTCTTAACAAACAACTTCTGTGGAACGCCAGCTACGGCTACTATTGTGTGCGACAATATAGTTTTTCTTTTGTTTGGTCCGGATTTCAGTCAAATAAACGCTACTGCATTACCTGTGGTATTTGGCCATTTGCCTGCGGGTGTGTCGACAAAACAATTAATACATTATGGGCAGATAATAGACTCGGCTAAATTCAGACAATTTGATTACAGAGAAGATAACTTAGAAAAATATGGATCACGGGCACCTCCTGATTACCCTGTTGAGAAAATAACATCACCTGTAGTGATATATTACGGTGAGAACGATTGGTTCGGTCCTCCTCAAGATGTAGCAAAACTTGTAAGCCAGTTACCAAATTTGTATAGATTTAAAACAGTTCCGTGGTCCAGTTGGTCGCACATGGACTATTTACTTGCTAGGGATGTGAAAGAACTACTATACGATGATGTTCTAAATGTCATCCAGGAAGTTTTAAGTGTTTGATCTACAAGTGAAAATATACCGACATAATTTAGGTGTTTTGTATTATTTTTTTAATACACTATTTACTCTTACTTTATGGAAACATTACAATATGGAAGTAAATAACTTTTTATACATTTAAATAATATTTCTTATATCTCTGAGAATCATTACTGACCTTAGTAAATCTAAAAAAATAAAGTATTCTATTAATAGTGATTGTATTTTTTGTGGTAGATTATGCTCAATCTTACAGATCGATATTTAGATAGATAGATACAATATACTTTATTTGTAACATATAGTAAAGAAAAGTCACATGTATAAATACAATAAGGCTGCCTTGTTGCTGAAAGCAATCTTTTCAAGGCAACCTAATGGAAATGGATTTAATATCTAACACGTAGGTAACAAGAGGCAAGTAAAATATAAGAAACATAATGATGAAGAAAAATAATAATATGAATTAAAGTGTATATAAATAATAATAATATATTAAACTAGACACTTACTTGAATATTATAAGATGACATTTATAAGAATTAATGTTGTTTTAATAAAATAGTAAATTTATTTTTATTCACAAGACAAGTGTGTATACATAATAAATATTTGTATCACTCTGGGTATTTTCTATATAAATTATGTGTTTTTATAAAAAAAAAATGAAATTTTGTGTGAGTTCATAATCTGAGAATAGGATATAAACTACTTTTCACATCCCTTAGGGGTGGTCCGCCCCCAGTCTATATTCTATTTTTTGAAGATTTTTTTAAAATAAATTTTTATGAATCGGTATAATACATACAACCCAAAATTTTCACCCTCATACAATCAATTTTTAATAGCGATATTAGTTATCATCATCAGCCCTCTACAGTCCACTGCTGGACATAGGCCTCTCCCAAGGCACGCCAAGGGCACGATGTTCAGCCCTTCCCATCCAGTTACTACCCGCAACCCTACATATGTGATGCCTGAGTGTCGTCCATGTTGCCAACCATTAATTATTAGATATTAGATATGTTTTTTGTAATGTGTATATGTATGTGTATATATATATATATGTGTACATGTATGTATATTGTTTGTATATAAGTATATTTATGTTTGTTAATAATGGTTGACAAGAAATGTTTTCCTTTCTTTCTTTACGTATGTCGTCGATCCACCTAGGTGCGGGGCGTCCTACACTACATACATACACATGCTAAAACAACGTTTGCCGGCTTAGCTAGTAGTTGAATATAATAGTAAATTTCGTCCGCTTGGAACAGTGACCTTTGGATAGCATTTTTAATGATTTACGCTAATTGTTTAATAGAGTATCTTTTTTTTAAATTATGAACTATATCACTATGGTTATAAAATGTTTTTATTTGTTTTTAATTTATTACAGAATTATCTTCAATAGTCAAATTCAATTTGATTTTGACTACTGAAGACAATTCAATTGGACATATATCTTAATACTATTGTTACATTTAAATAATATGACAATATATTAAATATGTATTTCTCTCTTGTTCTCTTAAATGTATATATGATTTTATTTTTTTAAATTCTTTTTAATTTTTTGGCGCCTACATAATTTTACTTTTTAATATGGACTTATACCAAACTACGGAACATCATTTAAGAGCTATATTGGTATTATAAAATCTTAATACAGTCTTACTGATGATAATATTTAGTTATCACTATATATAAATCGTGGGTTATTTAACACTAATTATTTTACAACTAAGGCACATACACGTATAAATACATTGATAAGTTAAAAAAAAAAAGTTTCATAATTCTAACTTATAAAATGACGAATTTTCTTTTATAGTTAGTTTTGTAGTTGAAATTTAATCAGCACCTGAAGCGCTAAATTATATAGAATATATAATTTTATTTTTGTTCAGTTTAATTAGTTCAGTATAACTACTTGAACAACTTTTCCATTATTTGTGTAGCTGTAAAATTTCACAAATATTTCCATTTATTAACATAAAGTATTTTCAACATGCTGTAGCCTACATCACGTGACAAGTAACATTTAGGCATATTTTAACCGACTTCAAAAGGAGAATGTTATCATTTCTGCTGCATTTTTTTAGATTTGTGCTGTGTTAACCCTCGACAATTAGAGCTATCGACGTTTTAGTATACTTAGATATACCTACATATGATGGTGATACTAGCACGTGTCAATCGTTAGGTACATACATTTATTATATTACTAGTGGCCCGTCCCGACGTTGCGCGGATGCATTACAAATATTTAAATTCCTCGGCTTGTTCTATACTATAACATCCATATATACATATAAACCTTCCTCTCGAATTACTCTATCTATTGCTAAAAATTTTATTAAAATCTGTTGAATAATATAAGAGACATGTAAATTGGACGTAAAATCTAAAATAGATGCTTTCGAGATGTGGTGTTGGCGCAAAATGTTAGGAATTTCATGGACGGGGCGCTGCTCTAATGCATCTATTAAAATATAGATGTAGAATGAATTTAAAAAATATGTAAGTATTTTTTGGTAATACATAATGTATTAGTTAGTGAAATTTTCTCTCTTCCACATAATTTCTTAGTGCTTTGTTGTAATTTATACAAAACTAGGTGTATCTGCGTCTTCATTCGCGTGAAATTTAACAAACAAGTTAATTAGAGAATTTTTCTAAATTAACAGTAAATAGCTGATGTAATAAGGAGTAACTTAGGTTAAGTTACTCCTTATTACACCAGCTATCTGCGAATAAAAGACCCGTCAAAATCGGTTAAGCCATTTCTGAGATTAGCCAAACCAAACACACAGACAGACAAAATAAAAAAAATAATGTTATTTTGGTGTATGTACCGTATTTATATTCATATGCATGTAGTAAAAAACGGTTATATCAATATTACAAATTACAATTTTATTTATATTTATAGATTATTAAGCTTTCTATTTCCAACTTAGTATCAGATGACCTATTGTGTTTAAAAAAAATGAAGATCCGGGGCTGAAAAAATGCCGATATTACCGTATCTGCCGTATATTCTGCACTACATTTAACTGCGTCACACATAAATCGTTAAAATTACCAGGCCACGATGCATGACCGATGTTTGCTTATGCATATACGATTATGCTTACAGTCTGTGTGTACGAGGTCTTATGAATAAACCGTGAAAGACATGTTGTATGGTTCACAGTAATTAATATGTTTGTTTATTCTCTGAAGAATTTTGTGCAAATAGTAAAATTCATCACAACATCGACCGTATAGCTACAACCTATCTGAGAATACAGTTCTCAGTCATGTATTTATATTACTAATATTGTATATAACATTATAATTATATTACTATCATCCAAGTGTAGGCCAATCGATCAACCCCTACAATGTACTGAATATTAAATAGTTTTAAGAACTATTTTATATATATGGAATTTAAAAAAAAATCCTATATTTAACATCCTAAAAGTATTTCCTATATTCTTTTTTATGGATGATAATGGAGTGGGGCGTCCGCCTGCGCTAACGGTATACGCTGGCGGAGCACCAGTGGAGGATGATAAGATAAGCATGAGGTCAGGTCAGTTAGCCCATCGTGATAAATTCACCAGGAATTTATCACGATAGTTTCCAGGGGCACCGCGTGGAGGTCAACCTGACATGGTACATTGCTAGCAATGGGGTCATGAGTCCATATTACCAACAATCCCCTTTCCCCCAATTTCCTATATTTATGTTCCTAAGTTCAGTAGTAGCCATATTATAAGTTCCGCTTAGTCTTCTCCGATCGATCCCCCGTTCAGTTCAAACGGGGATTGAAATTACAACGCCCTGAGTCGAGGTTTCAACCCCTGGCGGTGCCCTCAGACTAAAGTCGTATCCGTCAGGCGGAATTTGGTTTTTAGTCACTCTATAAGACCTTCCGTGGTGTTGGAGTGCCATCTGCACTGGCCTCCGTCGTCCGGTGAAGCTGTAAAGCTAGTTTTACTATATGTAAATATTATAACAAACGTATAAATTACTATTAGGAGTATCATAAATATAGAATACTAGTTTCTATAAATTTCAATAAAAAATATAGCTTATGTGTTATTTTGCTGCAAGCTATATTACTGTAAAGTTTCATCAAAATCCGTTCAGTAGTTTTTGCGTGAAAGAGTAACAAACATCCATCCATACTCACAAACTTTTGCGTTTATAATATTAATAAGATTTAGAGATGGACTAACAAACTGACCTAGTGAGCTATAAGACTCTCGTTTATCCTCTTTTGTTCAGAACTCTAAAATTATAGTTTTTTCATTTGGTATAATATTAGAAACATTTGTTTAGCATTGAATGTAAGAACAAGCCACATATGTATGTATTGTCAACAAAAGTGTGGTTTCATTGTCTTTCAGTATATACTAACACTCATTAGTAATGTTTGCATTAATTACCATATAGGTAATCAAGAATGTATAAATAGCAGGCCCTACACATTTTATCTGCATTGTTATTACGCATCGAGTTAGGTAGGGTTAATAATTTTGTTGTAATAATGCTGACATTTATTATATTTTTAGTACACACATTTGTATCAGGCTATTGTGAAAAATGTACATTATATCCACGAAATACGTTTGAAATTGCTAACGATGTATTTGAAGAGGTTAGTGATCAATTCAAAAATCTAATAGAGACCGAGATCGATAACAACACTATTGCCCAAATTGAATCACTGTACAAAGAATATAAAGCTGCATCAAACAATGAAGATATACATCTCAATATAACGCAGCTGATAAAAAAGTACGGCTATCCAGTGGAACAACATACTGTTAACAGCGAAGGATATTTACTTAACATATTCCGGATACCTAATGATGGTCCTCCCGTATTGTTAATGCATGGATTGCTTTGTAGTTCTGATGACTTTGTCACTCTAGGTCCAGAAAAATCATTAGCCTACTTGCTGGCTGACGCAGGTTATGATGTTTGGTTGGGAAATGCTCGAGGCAATAATCATTCAAGACGGCATGTTAGCTTGTCGCCATCTTGTGCAGAATTTTGGGACTTCAGTTTTGATGAAATTGGCCGCTACGATCTCCCGGCTACGATAGACTATATTTTAGATGCAACAAAGCAGGAAAAGCTACTATACGCTGGTCATTCGCAAGGTGCTACTTCCTACTTCGTGATGTGTTCAGAGAAGCCAGAATACAATGAGAAAATTAAACTGATGATCGCACTGTCAGCGGTGACATTTATGCGCCACGTGAAGAGTTTATTCTTTCAAATTTTTGCCCGAATAAATCAACTATCATCGGTGCTAGTAAAAATAATTGGTTTATATGAATTTGTACCAAGGAATCAATTGATGCAATTCCTCACGGATACGTTTTGCGGAACACCTGCATTGGCTACATTGGTATGCAATAATATTCTATTTGCATTATTTGGTTTTGATTATGCTCAAGTAAATGCAACTGCGTTACCAGTGGTTTTTGGTCACGTTCCCAGTGGAATTGCAACTAAACAATTTCTGCACTACACACAGTTGGTACATTCTGGAGATTTTAGGCAATATGACTATGGTGTAGGCAATCTTCAAAAATATGGTTCTATTGCACCGCCTGATTATCCCTTAGAGAAAGTAACTTCGCCTATTGCTATTTTCTATAGTAAGAATGATTGGCAAGCGCGCATTGAAGATATTGGAGTCTTAAAGGACATACTGCCAAATTTGGTGAAATTTATTACAGTGCCTTTTGACAAGTTTGCTCACGTTGATTTTCTTTATGCAAAAGATGTAAAGACACTCGTGTATGATGATGTTATGCAACTATTATATCAGTATGCATAAACTGATCAGAGTCATATGTTTCTATTAATCATAATTATAGTATATGAATAAAAAAAGCTGGTGTTTATTATTTTGTTGTAAAACATCATCATTTTCTGTATAGTAGTGAAATAAGAATGTGTTATAGTAACATTTTTCTTCATCAACAGGATGTTGGTGGTTAAGCGAAAATACTACATACGCCAAAATATTTACATTTGTTCATTTTCCTTTTTCACTGTGAAACGCAGATATGTCAACAGTAAATTTTACCATCACATCGACAGTTGAGAATACCTCTGACAACACCATCGAGTATGTTTGTTGCAACGTTATAGAAAGAAACAATAGATTCTTTTATTGTGTCATATATTAGAAGCGGTAATATTGATAAAATGTCATGTAGGTATAAAAAAGCAAGGTGAACTGATTAGTAATTAAAACACATACTTTTAATTAACACCTGTGTATACATACTGGTAACCTTGTGAATTTTGTGTTATTGTAGCTACAAAGATACAAATTAAAATATGTAATTAAAAACATCCATTCAAATTGTACATGCTTCTGAAGAAATTTCTATAACATTTACCGATGAAAAGTAAAATTTTGAAAGGAAATAGATATCATGAACATTAAATGTAATATAGCTGATGGCATTATCGCTAAAAGTGATATTCTATTTCAGCTAACCTTTGGATGTTTAGGCATAAATTTTAAGCAGTTTGGTCGGGGATATATAGGTAGGTGTAATACAATAAAAACGTAACTGGTTACGGCTGCTGGTGGTCACAACATTATCCCTAATTAAACTTAAAAAATGAGCCTGTACTTTTGTAATCATGTGTGCTTATTTGAAAAGAAGAAACGTTGGTCAGTTCTTCTTAGCTCGAAATCACTCCGAAATGATACTAGATTTGACATACCATAAGATTCTGTAATAGACATAGGTCTATAGGTCATAGCAAGAAACTTGCGTCTTGCTCTTTTAAATAATCTAGTTGAAACTTCCATGGATAACTAACCTGCAGTACACAATTTGGAGTCTTCGTCATACCCATCGATGCAATCAGGGGCTCCATCGCAGAGATACTGTATCGAGATACAGTTACCGTCCACAGGACACTTGAAGGGCTCGTATGGGTGACAGTATTCTGAAAAAAAAAATGCTTTATTAATAATAATAAATTTGGACAATTTACACAGCTCAGTCTAGTCTCAAGCTAAGATCTACTATGTATTTACAAAAAAAATGTATTTACATTTTTTTTGTAAATACATACATAATATACTAAAGACAATAATCATACCCATGAATACAAATGTTATACATGTTTATAGAATAATGGAAAGAACTGGCTTTCGAGTCTTATATATTTCAAAAGCGAGTGCTAAATGTATAACATTACATTGATATACCTATTTGTAAGTAATGATTAGTACTACAATTAATATAGATGATAATTGCGTTTACCATCAGGTAACACATTAGTTTGTTATACATTTCAGGTACACAAAAAAACTGATCAGCATTAAACTTAAAAGCATTTTCTTTAGTTAATGCTCTTAGGTATTAGACAAGTTAAGTTTAACGTTTTTATTTTATCACCTAGAAAAAAAAACTTTCCTTGAATAATGAACCTACTTAGGTATTATTAATGTGCAAAAGTTTTGCAGCTTTTGAACCTAAATTGGACTTACTTCAACAGAATATTTCGCGAGAGATACAAATTATGCTAGTAGCGGCGCAAATGGACGCAATTTAATTTCTTAAAAGCTCTTCTTACTAAAAATCGTAGAGTGGGGCGTCTGGGGAGAGAGGGGATGAAACCACCAGTCAGTCTACACGATATTACTTTTGAACAAATTGTCAGTAATAGCCTAATAACGTTATCAAGCCACATCTTAAGGTTGCAGACTTTATTAGTTACAGTCCTGATTCAGAAATTTATATATGTACTACCATAATAAAATAATAATAACCACGGACAATAATAATTATTATTTCATATATATGTTAGTATATAAGTTATTTATATTATAATATGGGCCATTAGTAGTCTGAAAGCCTGAATTAAATAAATATATATATTAAAAAAAATACACTGCCAGTCTTAATCTAGCACAGCTTGTGTTATAGATACTAGACAATTTAGATATAGATATACTTAAATACGTTTCTTTGTAACTACATATATAATATACCAATCATACAAAATAAGCGTACTTTTATACACATGTATAAATATTTGTATCGTGTGAGAAATTGAACCTGCAACCATCCGAAGATAAGCGGCGTGCTGTACCGTTGTATTAGCTACATTTTTCCCAATTAAATTTAAGCAATTGTCAGCTTTGTAATAAACCTATATGAAATGGAATATTCTGATTTGATTTAATTTCACTAACCTTTATCCTTTTATGACTGTGATTGGTTTTTGAGATAAAGGATAAAATGTCCGACTTTACAAATTTTTATGTAATATCTCATTTATATCTGATCAGTCGTTTAGTCGTGACAAGGTAATAAACAGACAAACTGATACTTTCAAATTTAGTGATTATTATTTCCAGGTAAAAGTAGGCAATACAAGCATTAAAGTTTCTGCTTGGGAATTGAAGAAGCAATCAAAAAACGGACTCCAAACTGTAGCAGGGGAGATCAAGGGACGCGATAGTTAAAGGTAAAACATTTCCAGCAGCAGACGAGCAATTAGTTGCTGATAATGTTTTTTGAACCTTCGGGTTTAAAGACTCCCCTGTGTAAAATTTGTGTAGATCACTAAGGGCGATGACATTCCCCATTCTATTTTAAGAACAGAATAGAAATTTCTCGAATGTGTATTAATCAGAGTTTGTACGTTGCCAGCGTGAATATTTGTTTTTCGGCTGAATGGTGAGATATTGCGGTGAATTTATCATGCTGGTTTCCTAGGGGAATTGCGTGGAGGTCAACCTAACAATGCTAGCAAGGGGCTCAATAGTCCACATTATTAACAATCCCCTTCTCCTTGGCTTAATATTGTGCTATATAATGTTATTTATCCGGAATGGTACATAAAGAGTACTACCGGTGACATATGATGTTCTAACATTCATGGTGACAGTTGCCTATCAGCTCATTTGCTATTCCAATTACGGGAATAAACATAATACAAATTGGACTAATACACATATTTTTCAACCCAAAACAAGAACCGAAACCAAAGGAATGATTTGGCCTGGTTAGCAAACCAAGAAAGTTTTCCTGATTTTAATCTTTTCTTAAGGATAAAAAAAGAATCCGATAATATGTGCCCGCCCTAAGTTATTTTTCATGGAATTGAGGAGTGATTAGATGGGATAATGTTATTACTCGGGCCTTATCCCGATTTCGCTTGTATTGGAGTTAATACCAATGAGACGGACTTTGTGAGCTGTTAAGGTAATTGGGAACGATGAGTCTCTCATTTATATTCTGTTCAGTGGGTGTCTTTGTGATTTGACCTTTTAGAAAAGTGGTTCAACAAAACAGAAACCGATCAGCATAAATTAACTATATCATGAGGGAAATTATTGATTTGGCTATTTGTTTTTTGGCGATTAATATTTTAATTGCATTGTCACCAACAAGCGTCTACAATATGATGTCAGTTGAGAAAATTTGAGAATTTGTCATATCAAAACAAATGACACAAGTAGGCTAGGCAGGTTCCCGCGCGCCTTCTCAAGAGAAGAAAGAGCATCCAAGAACCCTGGTTAATCACCCATAAACAAAGCAAAGGGGCCCGTACACTAAAGCGGGCCAATATAGCCGGAGTCTTGATGGCCTGTCACTCCGATCCTGTGATTTAGTGAGTAAGGGTCTAAGAGTATCTAGCTTGCCTCTCCCGGGGTCCCAAATGCCATAACTCCAAATAAAAAGAAATACGCCAACTACTGCAAAATTGAGTCTAACCGACATAGCCGAAAACTGCGTGTTTAGAAGCGCATTGTACTGAAATTTTGTGAGCAATTGGATGCTAACTCTGTATGTGGAGAGAACGTTTAATCGGATAAATAAATCTACAAATAATACGTAAAAAAAATCCTTTTGATGTATTTCGTTATAAAATATTATTTAATGTTTCCATTAGGATTATATAAACAATTTCATATATTCGCAAAGGACACACATTACCAATTGTAAATAATGATAAAACGATATAATTTACATAAAGGTAGTTGAAAGAGAACCATTTAAGGTAATTAATTACTGGATAAATACATTGCCCTTATTTCAGTGCTTTGAACTCGTATATCAAGAATTCAATTAAATCTGCAAATACCTACGCGTTAAAGTTTAGCCTCCAGGTTTAGCTTTTCAGTGAACGTATTTATATTACTGAATTATGTAGTGCCTACACAATCTGAAGAAATGTTAAAGTCCAGTGTTTATATTATTGTATCCCGCTATTTTATTTATATATTTTATTTTGGGCTACTAGGTTCATATTATAAATACCTTATATACTGATATACATATGCATTTATATTATAAAACTAATATATTGAAATTGACTGTGCTATGACCCAGCACTGGCGATGGTAATCTGCCATGTTAGCGCCGATATACCAAACCCTTCGGTCAGTAGTCCTCTTTCATGAATGTGGGTAGACTATATAATGAGGTGAGTCGAAGGTAGACTAAGAAGACAGACTAAATAATAATAATACTTTATGTTTCTTGATCTAGCAGTGTTTAAACTGGAGTCGTTTCCGAAGGATTTCAGTAGGTCCATAATTCCTTCCGTGGGTTTGGAGTACCTTCTGTACTTGCCCACTTTATTCGCTCTGTGAAGTTGTAAAGGCCTGTTTAGGCCAAGAGTACTATCATATAATGAATATTAATAGATTCTTAAGAATAAAACAAGCGCTAAATTGCTTTCAAAGACATCACTTTTTTATTACAATTATAATTATGAATCATCTGCAGAAAATTTCTATAACGAACATTCATGTGATTCTATTATATTAAAATGCAAAATCAATGTCAAGTCCATAAAATAACAAATTATTACGCTATTAAAATGGAATCAGTAAATGAACAATGAACTATGAAATTGAACATGCTGTACAAATTAATTCTTTTGTTTGTATATAACAAGCCGATGCGGTTTGCCTTCAATTGTGGATTTATTTATTCAGAAATCGATGTTCGTTATTTTTAAATCGAGTAGTATTTATCATTCAAGTGCACTCAGAGAAATGAGGTTATGTTTATCATGACGTTGATCGCTGGCAGGTCTTTTGACTATAGTAACAGTCCCAAAAATATACTTCTTATTTTAGTTATGGACATAGATAATAATCTGGAATCTATCTATATAATATATATAAGGTATTGATATCACCACGGCATGTGCCGACTTTCGGACTTCTAGCAGTCTTGCTGCTAGGTAGGTAGTCTCAAACTGAATACGTCAAGCAGGAGTTGGTCTTCAACCGCTCCACAAGTCATTCCACGGGCTTTGGAGTGCCCTCTGCACTCGCCTTAATTATCATCCGCTGAAGTTGTAAAGGCCAGCAACGAACGACAGCATTAGAATAGTTACTAATTGCAACGATCGTATACGGGGAAATGGGATTGCCAGTAATGTGAACTGTTCACCCCAGTGCTAGCAATGTACTATGTCAGGCTGACCTCCACGCGCTTTCTTCTGGTAACCATCATGATAAATTTTGAATTGGCCATCATGGCCTCATGTTTATCTTATCATCCTCCACCGGTGCCCCGCCAGCGCAGATGCTGCGCCATTTCATTATCATCCATTAAAAAATAACACGATGGTGTAAAATTACAAGGAAGATTGTGGCGCATCACAGCTTGCAACTCACCAGATCTTTTGGTATGGTGACCATAGAGCCGGTTGAGGTCCAGAGCGTAGACCGTATGAGGGAGGGCACAGCAGACCGCTGCCAACGCAGCAACGCAAGCCGCTGCACGGCACGACGCCATTACTGCAACAATTAAAAATACACTTTTATATTTGACGCGGTTATTATTTATACCTATAATTGCCATGTGGCTTGCCTTGAGACTTGTCCAGAATTGAATTGCAGTGAACTAATTATGATGATGATGACTAAGGTAGACTAAAGCTATACTTTGCTACAAATTCGATAGCACAGGTAACCAATTGTTGTCGCTAAGGATTCATGTAAGCTGTGTTTTTATTTGGAGGGTGAGATGGTATGATCATTATTATACATAGTATAAAATATAGTAGCTATCGCCGTCTGTCCGTCCCTATGTATGCTTAAATCTTTAAAACTACGCAAAGGATGACTCGGTTTTTTTAATAGATAGAGTGATTCTAGAGGAAGGTTTATATATATAATACATGTACAACCGTGCGATGCCGGGACGAGTCGCTAGCAATGTATATATCTTTGATTTTCACTCAGCCGTTAGATGTGTAATGGTGACCTACAGACAGACTGAAATATAGACAGCTTTAAATTTATATGATTAGTCAATGAATATGTAATAATAATCATTAGAAATATGAAAAATGAGTAGAATGTACAGACGCTATATTTAAAACGTGTAGGCGTAAGGTCCTTGTTTTTTTAAAGTCCCTTGTTTATTTGGGACCGAAGTTAATAAAAAGATATATTTGTAGGCAGCAACCTGTTTAATTAATGTCTTCGTTTAATTTGTTTTTCTGTTGAGATAATTTTATTTTCACTGATATTATTAAATGAGAGAGTAATTCTGCCCGTTTGTTATTTGTTAGCTACGTTTTTAGACTGCCGAACAGATATATTATTACATATAGAGACTGCTTCTTGTAGGAGGCATAGGTTACTTACATTCTATAGAATATATTTTTTTAAGAAGAATGATGAAACTTTTTTGTATTATAATTTAGCTAAATATATATTTCTTCATTTAGTTAAGACCACTATTCCATGAGGACGAAGTCGCGAACACAGTTAGTATTGAAATATATTCGATTTCAATATGATGAAAATAATGTTAGAAACAGCTTTACATAATCAATTCTTTATCAATAATTAAAAGTGAGAAGTTTCTGATTATTCTTTTTGAATCGATAGTATTTATCAAAACTTATAACAAAAACCGATCTCAATTTAAAAGAATTACTATAATAATTGTGTTTCCAACACAGTAATCTTAACAATATTCAGTTTCAACAAAGTATAATCGCAACAAAAAAATAAAAAAAAATTGAAGTAATTTTAAAAGAGAACTTGTTAACGAAATCTACTTGTCCCCATATTGAGTTTACCTAACACTATCGAGTTACGTTCAGAGAGTTATCAAAGGTTACGCTGGAATAAGGGCACACTTCAGGTTAAATCTGATACGGAGCAGCTTGAAATTCAGGCCAGCAACTCGATACACCTTTTCGTTGTGAGATCTCAAAGACTTTTGGGATATTTTTCAATAGCCCTTTTCATCTTAAACAAGTATACATTTTATTTCAGGTGTACGGTGAAATATCACATTAACTGTCATTGAAGGTCAAATATGTAGGGTAAGAAGGCATAACATCTTAGTTTTAGCAACACGTAAGTTTCTTGTTTGTTTTTCTTATTAGTCAGCGTTCTGAATGATTAGGATAAAAGAAAGTCACTAATCAAAAGTGTTTATAAGTTTATTTCCCTTTTCTCGAAACACGACATGAGCTATACAATGGTGATAACATGATAACGTGATATTCGTAGTGCTGTTCAAGAGTACTGGCGACGAATGCTACTTAAAATTATGTGGGCCATCAGTTAAGTTAAGCTAAGATCTTAAAAAAATTGATAAAACTGCAGCTTGTACAAATTTATGACAAATTTATGACACATTTATGTCACATTAACTTGCATATTAAGCATAAGATTGATAGTAATAGCTTTACTGTTAACACCAGGTAACTGCTAGTTTAGTATAATTTTAAGAACCTGTCATAATACAGTGCCATCGTAACAGTAGAGTTGCTGAAAAACGTATTACATTTGTTCATTATCTCATAAATAACTTTATGAAATAAATAAAATAAGCTACAAAAGACGAACATAATACTCTTAATATTATCTACTAAGGGTTTGGGAAGAACAATTATTCTTTATTTTTAAATCTGCCTTCGTCTAAATTATACTGACACCGCCTTAATATCTGAGCCTATTACTGCCCCCGTGCTAAGGCTTTCAGCACTTACATAAGGGCGTTATCTATCACCCACTATGAGCTTTAATATAAATCCTTATTACGAATTAGGAAATGTGAAAAATAAGCAAGACATTGTTATTATAATATTAATAATATCTACAGAACAATTCACACAGCGCCATCTGGTCCCAAGCTAAGCTAGATATCTGATATACATATAGATATAAATATAATAATAATAATAATGACAATTAACACAGACGTACTGGTGTTATATATGTGATATACATATATAGAGACATTTTTTTTTATAAATATAATAGTAATAATAATAACTCTGGACAATTAACACAGCGCCATCTAGTCCCATGTTAAGCAGAGCTTGTGTTATGGGCACTAGACAACTGATAATTTCCTTACATACTTTTGTTTATAAATATATACATAATATACGTAGATAATACCCAGACAGATACAAACAATCAAACTCATGAATACAAATGTTTTCACCGTGCGAGGAATCGAATCCGCGACCATCGAAAGTAAAGCGATGTGCTGAACCGCTAGACCATCTAGGCTGCTAAATATACAATATAAAATACATAGAAAACACCCAGACAGATACAAACAATCATACTAATGAATACAAACGTGTGCTAAACCGGCGGCGTGCTAAGCTAGAACACCGTCGCTGTTAGTTCATTAGTGCCCATAACAGAAGCTTGTTAAGCTTGAGGCTATAGTCGGTTTTTTAATTTCTATAACGAGGTAGCGCTGTACCTGCGATACCGAGTTGTTAAATCGGGAATTTTTATTTTAACATATTAATTTTAAAACTTTACATGACGTTTCCATAATATATTTTTAAAACATATAGTTGAATACAACATAAAAATATATTTTTGTGGATTCCATATATATAATATTTTTGTTTTGAATATTAATCTACAATTTTTTTATTTCAAAAGCTAAATATATTAAATAGATGTATATTTTTGATATGTGACACCATACGAAGGTCAATTATTTCATAAAAAAGGCAGTTCGTCTTTATGATTGTGAAAAATAAAAAAAAACCTATGCTGTATTAATTTTGTGATAATGTGTTTTAAATAAACACCCACACATTATTTCTGAGTAACACATAAAAATGGGTAATTAATACTAATTTCTGATAATGCCACTACCCTATTTAAAATTGCAATAACCTGGCAACATCGGTAATCTCAACTTTCTCTTCGGGATTACAAAACAGACTATAGATGGCGCTGTGTGAATTAATAGAAAGATAAAAAATCATGGGTAATATTTAATTCTATTCAAAAAGCTATATCTGGCTATTATAATATATAGTTGTTTTATAGTACATTCTTGTATATACTTCAATTCTGTCTTGTCAATAGTTTCCTAATATACATGTATCTCTGTATACCTAATCGTTTCCTATCATTTCACCTATACACATATAAAATACAACTACAAAATAATAATAATAATCTCAAGACAATACACACAGCGCCATCTAGACCCAAGTAAAGCTAGCTAAAGCTTGTGTTATGGGTACTAGACAACTGATACAAATACATAGATTTTTTTTTCGTAAATACATACATATTATACATAGAAAACACCCAGACCGACACAAACAATCATACTCATGAATACAAATGTTTGTGCCGTGCGAGGAATTGAACCCGCGACCATCGGACGTAAAGCGGTGTGCTAAACCACTAGACCACCTTGGTCGTCGAATATGTTAATACAAAGTTAATTGCATCTACATGAAGATGTTAACTAATATGGGTTTCTTACCCTGGAAACTTGTTGCATGTACAGATTCAGCAAGCACGAAGTTTTAATTAGTTCAAACTAGGGTAGAAAGTACAGAAGCGTGTCAGTTGAAAACTATATTTACCATTAATTAGTGCTTTTACTCATAATTAATTTTGCATTAGCTCTGAATATTAAATAGGTAGTTAAAATTTATACGTAGACTAAAGAAAGCATTTTTAATATATAGGGGGTAGACGAGCTTAAAATAACACAGCGCAAAAAAAAAATCATTCAACATGAATGATTTTTTTTTGCGCTGTCACATTTTATAAAAAAAAATCATTCAACATGAATGATCTATTTATATATTTCTCGTGTCACAATAATATATATAATAATAATAATATATTTTATTGCCCTGATTTCAAATACAGTTATTCTCTGTGTATACATTTTTGTAAATCTATCTTATATATAAAATTCTCGTGTCACAATGTTGGTTACCATACTCCTCAGAAACGACCTGACCAATTTTTGTGAAATTTTATATACTACTATATTCAGTAGGTCTGTGAATGGGCTGCTATATATTTTCATAACCCTAAGTGATAAGGGTTGTCCACCATTTAATTTAATTTTTTGCACAATTTTTTTTCTAATTTGTCTTTAAAATATATACAACCCCAAATTTTCACTCTTCTACCATCAACCCCTATTTTTTAATATCGATTTTACCATATATGTATATATAACTATATTTTCCGTATGGCGTGACACTGATCCGTCTGTGTCGCTTATCTTTGACCTCTTTCCTTAACAATCTCGTTACCAAAAAACATCTCTTTTACAGCAGTTGTTCAACTTTTTATTTGTTTTCGTTTACGAATTCCTATGTATACCTAACCGAACTTTTGATAGAAGTTACGTAAAACAAAACAATCTTGTAAACATTATTAAATTAAATATTTACACCTGTAGACAGAAATATTCACTAGAGAGAAATATATAATGAAAATACGCGAAATATACATGTTTTACAAGGTACAGAAGATTTTAATCTTGTGAGATTTTATTAATTTAATGCAAGTTTGTTTTTTGTATTTGTTTTTATGTAGAGAAAAGAAATACTGCTAAATAAGATACTGGTTCGTTTTTTAGGTTAAAGAGCGAAGTGCTTACCCAAAAATGGTATATATTTTATAGAATACCTTCTATAAAATGAACGAAATTAGAATTAATTATAATAATATCTCAGTACAATTTACTCCATCTGGTCCTAAGCTAAGCAGGGCTTGTATTATGAATACTAAACACCTGATATAAATACATACATTTTTTTATAAATACATAATATACATAGAAAACACCCAGACCGACACAAACAACTACTCATGAATACAAATGCACATGCATTTATACATTGCCAGGAATTGAACCCGTGATCATTAGAACTAATACCGTGTTCTAAACCTCTAGACACGGTGGTGTAAAAGGCCGTTAAGAAATTAAATATGTTCACTGATTTGTTTTTTAGGTTATAGAGCCAAGTGATCATTGTACAAATATCTAAATATATATAACTCAAAGGTGACTGACGTAGTGATCTATCAACGTACAGCCCAAACCACTGGACGGATCGGGTTGAAATTTGGCATGCAGGTAGATGTTATGACGTAGGCACCCGCTAAGAAAGGATTTTGATAAATTCCACCCTTAAGGGAATAAATTAACGCGAGCGAACCCGCGGGCAAAAGCTAGTTTATACATTATTTGTACATATATTTATGCAATGTATTGAGGAAGTATGAAAGTGGCACCGATGTCGGAGAGGTTAAAGAGTAAACGTCTATCGTGGTATGGGCATGTAATGCGTGGGACTGAAGATCATATCCTAAGGACGGTGTCACATATGAATGTGGATAGTTATAAGGGAGAGGAAGACCGAAAAAGAGATGGATGGACTGTTTGAGAGATGATATGGTGAGAAAGGGAGTAAATAACGAGACGACTGCGAACAGAGATGAATGGAAGAGGAAAACATATTACGACGACACCAAATAAATGGGATAAGGAAGACGCAGCTGATGATGATATATGCAATGTCTTATCTAAAATACTACATGTATCTGTTACCAATGTGTACAATGTTTGTGAGGAGAAATAAATAAAATATTATTATGTTATAAAAGATATATAACTCAAAGGTGACTGACGTAGAGATCTATCAACGCACAGCCCATGGACGGATCGGGCTGAAATTTGTCATGCAGGTAGATGTTATAGGCATCCCCTAAGAAAGGATCTTGATAAATTCCACCCCTAAGGGGATAAAATAGGTGATGAAAGTTTATATGAAAATACTGTAAAGCCGCCAAAACTATACCTAATAATAATACTTCTTAACACGAGCGAAGCCGCGGGCTAAAGCTAGTAATACATATTATTATATTATAAAGATTACATGACAGATTTCGATTTTAGAAATAATCTTAAATTAAAGATATAAAAAGATAAGTGACATAAAAAACGTAGTTACGTTTTTTATGTCACTTATCTTTTTATAATCGATACAGCTGCCTGTGCTAATGGTATATTTTTATTTATTTAACTACAATGCACACAATATACCAAATATAGTAAAGTACATGTGGCGGACTTAACACCATGCAGGGCATTTTCTACCAGTCAACCATAGGTGGTGCAGAGAATATATGTTGGCGGTGCAAATACAATAAATGTTAAATAAAATCGAACAAAATATAAACAGAACGATAAATACAATATATATCTAAGGAATACAAGTATTCAGTTTCAAGTATATAGTAAGTATAAGTATATGCTGGTGAGGCGTCAGTGAAGAATTATTAATATGAATATAATTAATATGAGTCAGGTCAATTAGCAGGGACCACGTGGAGGTCAACTTGACATTGTACATTGCTAACACTAAGGTCACCAGTACGCAATTATAGTAATAATATATCTGTTAAATATCCCATTTTTAATATTATCTTAATATTATGATTTGTATCAATTTGTTAATTGTGATAATGTAAATAAAACTCTATAAAGTAAAATAATTTTGGCGCCAAAATACTAATAAAAAAAAAGGAAATAATAATAATAACTCTTTATTGCGCACAAACAAACAAAGCACAATAAAGTATATAAAAATGTTATACAAAAGGCTATACATATTATAGTATTGAGATTAGAGATACAAGAGTACAAGAGAGAAATATGTAATTGATATGTTATTTAAATGCATAGTGATGTACAATTGTTTTGATTTTGACGGCTTAAAGAAATAATTCCGTAATATATAAAAAAGAAATAAGAATATTTTACTGCTACAGTGATAAATTACATACGCTATACTTATATATATACATTTAAAAGAAATAGTATTAAATGTAAATAATAGTTTAATAGGCTATGTTCTTTTAAAAGTATATATATTTCGTTTATAATATGAATAAGATGTGATATTTCACATCTTATTCATATTATAAAAGCGAAAGTTTGTGAGTATGGATGGATGTTTGTTATTAAAGAGTACAAACATAACATACAAATATACAAAAACTACGGAACGGATTTTGATGAAATATAGCTTACACATCAGAATGACATATATAAATTTCACACGGATGAAATCGAGGGCACAGCTAGTAGGTGGCATAGTTATTAATAATTATCTCCAATCCAGCATTTATCTAAAGCAATTGATCAATTAATTAGTAACTTTGTACCAAGTCCGTTTCAAGCTTTTTTTGTATTAGGGAAAGACAATTAAAAAAAAAGAATTGGGAACGAGGTAAAAGCAAACAATTTTAGTAAATTCACGGAGTTCTGGACACTTGTTATTTTTAGGTGGCCTTTATGGAAAGGTCGGCCGATTGATAAATGGCAGTCTTAAAGGGAATTCGCTGGATAAAATTAATTTGGTGGTGAGAATTAAAATGGAAAAAATACTACAGTCATTATAATTGTAAATAAATTACAATCCTTTTTTAGTAGCCTATGTCCTTTCTCAGGGTCTAAACTATCTGTGCAAATTTCATTTAAATCGGTCCAGTAGTTTTGTGGTTGAAGCGCGACAGGCAGAATTATTTGCGCACGTGATATATTGGTAAGTTAGTAAGCATTAGCAGCGCATAACGCATGAGTAATATCACAAGATTCACAGTTTAACATGATATCGTTGTTATGATAGTGTTGGTTATATACCTGTATGTAGGTGACGTCAATTGCCTTGCCATTTCAATAAAAAAACACAAGGCTGTAGTTACATAGTTGATACTTTCTTTGTTGAAAGTCCAAGTGAACAAATAATCCGTTATTATTTCATTACAAGCTGTTTCTATATACATGAGACTTGTCACATTAAATTCACTAGCCTTGTGTAATGTGTATTATTGTACACATATAATACAAATTAAGCTATGTGGGAGTTGTCTCAACATAGCATAATATGTGTACATTTCATGATTGTGTTGACAAGCAAGGAGACTGTAAATATTTGCTGTACCTTCGTAATATTGGATTAGATGAAGTTTGTCTTAAAGCTACGTTTGAGAGCGCCATGAATTGGTAGTTTAGTATCAAGATTTCCTCCGAATGGTCGTGAATTCAAGATCAAAAAACCTTATGTGTTAAATTCAAATTTCTGACTGACTCTTCAGCAATAGAAACATCAATAACAAAATGGATCCGAAAATGGCGGAGGTCCGCCCCTGACACGATAGGTTCAAATATATTGAGAGTAATATCAAATGTTACATTCAAACTAGGAAATGCTACCATCACTGGAGAGTCTGTAGGAAATATTAATGGACACATAAAGTTTTAAAGTAAGTGGTTTAATTGTTATAAATAAGAAATATAGTTAAATATTATTACAGTTCTGCATTTACAAGTTACAGAGCGAAATGGTCATACTCACTATATATGTAATATAATCATAATATTATTAACTAACAGAATCATATCCAACAAAATTTCACCACCTTCAATATGCTTACTATAAAATATTTAATTATCGTAACAAAATTCACGAGTTTTCATATTCCTGCGTATAATTTATAGCCTGTGTATTATTCTAATGTATAAGCTATATTAAGTGTCATTAAAAACCATTCTGTAGTTTTTGCGTGAAACAGTATCAAACATCCATCCATCTACACTCACAAGCTTTAGCGTTTATAATATTAATAAGATTTAAAATAAGGGTCCATGAATAAGGTTATCTATTTATCATACTGCATCATCATAGACCCGTCCGTGCTGTTGGATGTACACTTCCTGGGTTTATGAACTTTCTCGTATTGCAACAATGGAATATAAATGTTTTATTATAAGCCGTAGAGTAATTAACAAGAAAATAACAACGAACGTGAAACAAAGGGAGGCGTAAACGTAAATATGAATTTTTATACTTGCGAGAGTAAACCCTTTTACTTTCATTATGTTTTTAGGGAAATTAACTTTTCCCGAGTTTTGTAATTTACGTCATCTGATGGTACAATAATTTGCTTTAGCTGTCACAAAAACAATGTCCTATGTATTAATATAGGATATTATATAACTGTAAAAATTCATAAAAAAAACTGTCTAGTATTTTTTGCGCGAAATAAATATAAATATTCTAATATCTGTTCATTGTATACTGGATAAAACAGTGTTAGGGAATTTACCTATGTAATATATTTTGATATAACAATCTGCGAAATAGTAATAATATAATGACATATTTTTTATATGCAATATTCTCTATAATATCTCGGATTTAAGTCCTGAATTTCAATTACAGTAGGTATTTTTATTTTTATGATATATTTCGTATATTTATTTTTTCCTTGCCTTGTATTTCTTCTATATATTTATATTGGTCACCATTATCTTTCATACAGTGCATCCATCTTTTCTTTGGTACATATTCATTTTTATGTATTAGATAAGTTTACCTTATACAGAACTTTGTTAAACTGCTAGGAAAACGATTGGAATTAGAAATTTTTCAATCTTTTGTTATTTTTAGTTAGTGGTATCTGGATGGTTCGTTAACACAAATGGACCTTTTACTTTGACGTTCCGGAGAACTAAGGTACGATGCTTGTAATTTATTTTTATTTATTCATTTATTTCAGGCAACTAGGCCCATATTATAAATGTGGGGTACACAATTAAAAGGTCTTCGATTTTCAAAATATGTGGACTGTATTTCAATTTGTTTCTTATTCTATGGGTCGGCCGGCCGGAGTGGGGTTTTCTTGGTCGTTGCGCCGGCGGTGGTTCTTCGTCGGTGGCGTATGCGTAAGAGAGCGCGATCGAGAACCAACCCGCCTTTTACGGGCGCCCGAGCGCGTCCTTCCCCACCCCCGCCGAGCCGTGCGCGTCGGCCGTCCCACCCTCCCGACAATTCCTGCACATGTCGGTGACCGACGGGCCGGAACAGCGAATACGCACACATTTAAAATTAAATACAATAGTAACAACACAAAAAACTACAAAAAACCACGTGCGACTAAATGCCACATGTTCAGGCTACACTAAAGCTGTGATCCCTAAGAATTTACACAATGGGCGGACATAGAATTCACAGTATCTATGCCGCTACAAAGGGTATATGGTACAAACAATAGTCTAACCTAAACAATAGTCAAAACACTGGAAAAATACAAATTTATACACAAATTTATTTACATGTTTTCGATGCCGACTCGTGGTCCGCAACAGCCTCCCCCCGGCGCAGATCTTCGCAGCCCTTATCCCTAGGGAGGACCACTAGCCTTCGGGTCGGCCTTCGAAAAATTCCCCCTCGCGTCCTCACGTCCGCACTTCGCACCACGCCGTCGGGCCCCTCATAGGTGCGCTCCACTTGCCCACGCGGCCACAGATTACGAGGTAGCAGGCCGTCCACTATTAAAACCATGTCGCCCGGCTTGATGTTTGCCGTGCTCCGTCGTACGTCGTCTCTGGGCATCAGCGTCGGTAGGTATTCTCGTAACCACCGCTGCCAGAATCTATCCGCGAGCGCCTGTGCTGCGCGCCACGTTCTGCGGTCGGCAACGTCGGTGGTACCTACGTACGGTAGGCCGACGGCTGAGCCCATCAGAAAATGGTTGGGGGTAGCGCCTCTTCGTCCTCGGGTCGCACTGAGACGTGGGTTAAGGGGCGTGAATTGACGGTGTGTTCTGCTTCCGTCATTAGCGTTGCGAGCACCTCTTCTCTCGGCGCCCGCTCGTGCAGTACCACTGCTAGCGCTCTCTTCACGCTCCTTATCAGTCGCTCCCACGCTCCTCCTTGGTTCGGTGCGCCCGGGTCGCTGTACCGCCAGTTTATCCTCTTGTTGCTGACGTACTTTTCCATTTTCAGGGAGCCATTCCTTAAACGCAGTCGTAAGCTCCACGTCGGCTCCGCGAAAGTTCGTTCCGTTGTCCGACATAAAGGTTCGTGGCCAGCCGCGACGCGCTGCCATGCGTCGTATCGCCATTATAGCAGAGTCGGTCGATAACCCCGCTATGAGTTCTATATGCACGGCCCGGGTGACCATACACGTGAATAGGAGCCCCCATCGCTTCTCTCGCCTGCGACCTATCGTCACCCACATAGGCCCGAAACAATCCATACCGCATCTTGTAAACGGCCGGGCGTATGCGTCGAGTCGCTCCTTTGGCAAGTTCCCTTTCACTGGGACGTCGGGGTTCCTCCGGCGTACGGCGCATGTTGTGCATTTGCGTAATACGGTCTTGACGGTCGGCCTTAAACGCAGCATCCACACGTATTGGCGCAGGGTGTTCACCGTCTGTTCTCTGCCGGCATGATGATGTAGCTCGTGTTCTCTCTTAATCATCATCTGCGCCAACGGGTGCGCCGTCCAGTATGGGTGGATTCTTCATTTCTAGCGGCACCTGTGCTGCGTTTATACGTCCGTTCAAGCGTATTATGCCATCCTTGTAAACGGGATCCAGGCGGAACAGACGACTTGTCCTGTCTACGGTCTTTCCTTCGCGTAGACACCGCGTTTCCTTCGGGAAACTGTCCTGTTGCGCCTGCCGTATTATTAGTTGCTCCGCTTTGGCGAAATGCTCTGTGCCTAGCTTCTGTGCCCGTCGCCTGCATTTATCTGCGAACAGTAGCACTTGCGCCATGGTCCTCCTCACTCGGTCATATGAAGAGAACCGTGCAATGTCGATCACGGGTTCTGTCTCCTCCCGGACGTGTGCTACCATCTCTGCTGGGACGGGCTCGCTCTCATGAGGCCATTCTTGCTCCGGAGCGTACAGAAATGCCGGCCCGACAAACCATCTGTCGGCAGCGGTCATTTGTGTGTATCCCGCGCGGGTCGCGTCGTCGGCTACGTTGTGGGCAGTCGGTACCCAGCGCCACTGTGTCGGTTTCGTCAGTTCGGCGATTTCTGCCAAACGATGAGCCACGTATGGAGTATATCTGACGGTGTCGTTCCTTATCCAGTGTAGCACCGTTTTCGAGTCCGTCCATAGGAAGACTTCGGCCTCGCGACTATGTTCTTTCAATATGTCAGCGGCCAGTCGGGCTCCTATCAGGCTCGCCTGAAGCTCCATCCGGGGTATACTCTGCGCTTTCATGGGCGCTACCCTCGCTTTGGCTGCTACCAGGACGACGTTAACGCTACGATCCTCGCGTTCCGTCCTCCAATACGCGGCTGTGGCATATGCCTGTTCGCTTGCGTCCGTGAATACGTGCAGTTGCGACCGTTGGCTGTCGTTCGTGCCATACCATCGCGGCAATCTCAGTTCCTCTATATAGGCTAAGTCATCTCTCCATTCCTGGAACATCCGCGCTTCCTCGGCGGGCAGAGGGTCATCCCATTCGACCTTCTGCACCCACAGCGCCTGCAAGATGATTTTTGCCGTGATGGTGTAAGGGCTCAGCAGCCCGAGCGGGTCGAACAATGACATCACCGCTCCTAAGGCTTCCCTTTTCGTCGGTATCCGCGTGCCGTGCTTCACTTCTCGTGGGACGCGTGGCATGCCGGTGTTGAACGCCAGCTGGTCTTCGGCTGACATCCACAATAACCCCAATGTCTTTCCGTATGGATGTGCGTTGGCTCCCAGTTCCTTCGGCGTCCTCGCTCGCTGGTCCTCACTCACATTCTCTAGCAGGCTCGGTCGGTTTGTATTCCAACCCGCCAGCGTGAATCCTATCCCGCCATGAACCTCTACTACCTCTCGAATGGCGCGGGCTGCTTCCTCTTCGGAGTCAAAGCTATCGACCCAGTCGTCCATGTAGTGGTTCCTTGTTATGGCGGTGTACGCTGACGGGTGCGACTCTCGGTGCTCTGCCGCGTTCCTGTCTCGAACGCTGTGTGCGATGAACGGTGAGCTCCTCGCCCCGAAAATCATTGAGGTCATTACGTATTTCTGCGGCGGGTTAATCCAGTCATCTCCTCGCCACAGAAACTGTTGTGCTGCTCTATCTTCTTCCCGTATCTTAATCTGCTGGAACATCTCTCGTTTGTCTGCCGTGATAGCTACGGGCTTCTCGCGGAAACGGTATAACACACCGTTAAGCGACCGTAGCATATCTGGCCCATCCAGCAGTACGTCGTTCAAGCACATTCCCTTTTACGGGCCGCGGCGTCGAATACAGTCGCACTTTCCGGGTTTATTCGGATTCGTCACTCCGAAATGGGGAAGGTACCACGCGCGGTCGTTGTTGAACCGGTCGTCGGTTACTTTCTCGGCGTAACCCTTGTCCAACAACTTGTTTATCTCCGCGGTATACGCCAGCCGGAATTCCGTAGAGCGATCCATCCGCCGCTCTATTCCCCTCAGTCGGCTCGCTGCCATGTCGTAGCTGGGAGGTAGAACGACGTTATCTCTCTCCCACGGCAATCCTACGACGTATCGCCCATCCACTCTCGTCGCTGTGCGGTTGAATGTGGCGACGGCGCGCAAATTAGCGATGGGTAATCTCTTCGACGATATACCCAACGCGTCGATGTCGTAATGCGCTTTTATTATGCCCTCTATATGCCGCATGTCTGGCTCGGCGTTGCGCTGTGTCAACCGCACGTGGAGGACATGTTCCTCGTCTTCCACGACACTTCTGGGTACCGTTCCGTGGATGACCCATCCCAGTCGTGTCAGCGACGCTGCGGGTTGATTGTGCCTTCCTGTGAGCAGCTTCCGCGTAACAATCAGATGCCAGTTGTCTGACCCGATCAAGACCTTGGGTCTGGCATCTTCGTAGCACACTTGCTCGCAAGTGAGTTGTCGCAGGTGTCCGTACGCGAGTATTTCCGGGTTCACTCGCTGCGTTCCTAGGGTGAGATCCCGGATCGTACGCGCCCTCACCGAGTGTTCTTCGTCCGTATGGTGTCGCCCTCTGATGATGACATCAGCCACTCGGCTTGAGGCTTCGTGCCAGCTCGAGGCCGCTCCCTGAATTCTCAGAGATCGCGTCGGACCTTCGGCTCCGATCTGTTCTGCGATCTCCGCATCGATGAGTGTAACCGTCGAGCCTTCATCTAGCATCGCGTACGTCTCTACTTCGCGTCCCGTCTTGCCTTTCACGATGATGGGACACACCTTTAACAACACTTGGCTGTTCTCTGGCAAGCGTGCTGCGGCTGTAATCGCGGTGTCCTCTTGCCGCTTCGGCGGTTCTTCTGGGGGTGCAGCAGGGCGTGGTGTGGCTTACGACACTCTCTCACACCACATTTGCGTGCCTTACACTTGAACCTTCTGTGCGTGCTGTTCATGCATTGGAAGCACATCTTATTTGTTTTCGCCCACTCCCATCTGTATATGTCGTTCAGCTTCTTACACTTCGGCGTTACGTGTGCGGCGCCGCAACAGAAATTCGGTACTCTGTTCGCTCTTTTCTACGGCGGCGTATACGGCCGCGCCACGATCCGTCATCTGTCGCCGAGGTGCCGACATCGTTGCTTTCGGTATGGGTTGCCTAGTGGGTTGCTTCGGGGGCTGCTTCGTGGGTAGCGCGCTCGTTCGTCTCGTTGGTGATGCTATTCGCAGATGTCGGGTCATGAGATCGGCTTCGCTCATTAAAAACTCTGCCATCTTGATGATCGTAGGTCTAGTGTCCTCCTTGTTTTTTTCAGCGTAGTGACACCAGTGGACCTGTAAGTGAGGGGCCAGCTTCTCTGACACTTCACTCTCAAGCGCGGGATTATGTAGAAATCTCGCCCCCCTGTCGATATCCGCGACGATGGTGGTGATGTTCTGTAGTTTAATGGCGAAGTCAATCACCTCTGTTGTCGATGTTCCTATTACCGGCATCCTTCTCAGATCTTTGAGGGCGCGGTCGATGATGGCCTCTGTCCGGCCGTACCGCTGCTCCAACGTCCTCATGATCTGCGACGGTTCTGTAGCGGATACGAGTAACGCTGCGACTGTCTCTCTCGCTTTTCCACGTAAGCAGGCCCTCAGCCTGGCCAGGTTCTCCGCTGGTGTGATCCTGTACGTCTTTGTAGACTGGTCTACGGCCGCCTTAAACGCTAGCCATTCACTTGCTTCGCCGCTGAAGATCGGGAGATCTTGGGCTTGCCTCGGCGCTACCCTATCCGCTCGTTCGTCCACAGCTCGTTCAATAGCTTTGGCCAACCGGGTGAATCCTTCTTGCATCCCGGCTTCAGGAGCGGGGACCTCCGTCTTTGCTTCGGCGTCCTCGGCGGTGAAGCTTGCCTTTCTGTTGGCTCTTTCTGCGTAGGCGGTGGGGAATTAATTCTCTGCTCCCCCCGTACTTCGGTACGTTGAAACCAATCCGTTATACGTTGCAGGCCGGCACCTTCCTCGGAGCACACGCTATCAGTCTCTTCATGTACCGCGGCGACATCGGCTGCCAACTTCTTTCTAATTAAATCAGCCTGTAATTTCGCCATCTGTAGCGCTGCCTCGTACTCCAGCCTCTTTAATATAGCTATACCGCTAGCGGTGGAGCGGCGCGATCGCACCGACGCGGCCCGGGCCGGACGTACATCTGTCGTCGGCGGCTGCGACGGTGGCGCCGGTGCGGAGTCCGAGGTAAACGCGGCGCGGGCGGCTTGTGCCTGTGGCGCGCTCGACGGCGCGGCGGACGCGGACATCTGCGTGGTTTCTGAAGGGGACGCTTCTGTCTGTTCATTTTCCCGCGTGGTCTTTTTCTCTGCTCCCGGGGCTTGGCTTCTCGTAGTCGGCATCGTGTTCTGGCACTTGCAAGCCCCTAACCTACCGGTCCCTACCTACCTAACCGTCCCTAACAATCCCTCAGGATAACACCCGAGGGGATGGACTATGGGGATAGGAGGGTAGGAATTACCCCGCAGTGGTGCGTATGTACAGACGGGGCGCTCAGGGCCGGTTCGGACTTTCCGACCCCTTTGGCAGTGCCTACAGTCCGGCCCCCGCTATACGATACACACGTACAGGCGTAATAGTGCTATTCGGTTGCGCCACGGTAACAAGCAACAACCGGCAGTGACACACCACCCACTGCACCGCTCAATGGCGTTAACCCACACTCCGACCGTTTGACACCGTTAGGTGGTAAGAGATGTGAGCCGCGGACACACCGCTTAGACGTTATCTATCCTATATGGCGTAGACGTTATTTATCCTATCCTCGCTGCACCCTCAAGTTTTCACCTTACGACGGCAGCTAAATTCGGTAAGCTGCTAGCGTCGCACCGTTGGGTGATCTTCCTCGGCGAGGTACGTCGCACCGTTGGGTGATCTTCCGCGGCGATTCGTCGCACCGTTGGGTGATCTTCCACGGCGATTCGTCGCACCGTTGGGTGATCTTCGGTCTTGATATGCGGCTGCGATGGACCACAAAATTGTGGGGTACACAATTAAAAGGTCTTCGATTTTCAAAATATGTGGACTGTATTTCAATTTGTTTCTTATTCTATGGGTCGGCCGGCCGGAGTGGGGTTTTCTTGGTCGTTGCGCCGGCGGTGGTTCTTCGTCGGTGGCGTATGCGTAAGAGAGCGCGATCGAGAACCAACCCGCCTTTTACGGGCGCCCGAGCGCGTCCTTCCCCACCCCCGCCGAGCCGTGCGCGTCGGCCGTCCCACCCTCCCGACAATTCCTGCACATGTCGGTGACCGACGGGCCGGAACAGCGAATACGCACACATTTAAAATTAAATACAATAGTAACAACACAAAAAACTACAAAAAACCACGTGCGACTAAATGCCACATGTTCAGGCTACACTAAAGCTGTGATCCCTAAGAATTTACACAATGGGCGGACATAGAATTCACAGTATCTATGCCGCTACAAAGGGTATATGGTACAAACAATAGTCTAACCTAAACAATAGTCAAAACACTGGAAAAATACAAATTTATACACAAATTTATTTACATGTTTTCGATGCCGACTCGTGGTCCGCAACAATAAATACCTTATAGACTAACATACATATAATATAATATTTAAAAACTAATACATTGATATTGTCTGTGTGATCACAGCACTATCCAAGGTAAGGAAAGAATTACCCCCTACAAGATTCGGTATTACATTACATTTTGTCTAATTTGCTAGTATAGTATAGTTTAATATGGTATAAGTAATATATCACAACAATTTTAACAATTGAAAATATCTCTAACTGCACGATAGGGGCTAATAGTCGTGATGGTGTGTTTTATTAAGTGAATCTAACCTAGTTTCTTCCCAATGTAGAAACTCTGCACTATTTTATAGAAATAAAACAAAAAGGAGCAATCCTTTCAAAGCAGTCTTTAAAAAGTCGCTCGTTAAGTTTACAGCGGAATGAGCTCAAGAAAATCTTTGTGTCACGCGCAGCTAACAAGAACTTATTCGGTACGTTCCCGGAGGAACAAAGGCGACAGTAAAACTGCGTCTCGCAATCGCTCCCGTAAGGTTTCATTAAGATTCTCCGCTATAACATTTACGCGAGGAAATTTCGAGAGGGGTTAATCCTAAAATATACGCTGTTAACTTAGTACGAAATTAGTTACGCCACACTGATTTAGGTGTAAATGTGGAAATAAATGTCATGTTGAGAGAGAGGCTGAAATATTTACTACATTTATATATATTACGTACACTTTATATAAAACACACACGTGATAGAACAAAAAATCTTTATTACCATTTTTGAAGATTTATCTATGCGTTTGTGCGCAAATATAAAACTTGTACTGTTTTTTTTAATAATGCAGCGCCTGCGCTCATGCTTTATAGTGGAGGACATGAGGTGAGGTAAGTTATGCACAAGGTAGACTTAAAGCTATAACACTCTCTCCCAGTCAACCTTTGGGATGTGCAAAGATAAAATATTTATACCAGACCGAATAAACTGTACCTTAAACTAAAAAAAAAAGCAACAAAATAGGAACAGAAATGTTTAACTGTTATCGGACAAAAGATAGACGGTGCGGTCCTAATTTAACTTAATTATACATCTAATTGACCAAGCCCGGTACAAGAGTACGTAGAAAGCTCGGTAATTAATGGTCATCCTCTAATTAAGGAGGGAACGCAAACTTCGCAATACCTTTCTGCGGGTACAGTCGGTTTAACAAAGCAAAAATGTATTAAATGAAATTGGCAATAATTGTAAGAATGTTATATTTTATTTCCATTATAATATAATAGATTTGTGCTTTCATGTTACCTTTTTAGAATATCCTTTGTCCTATGTAGGCTTTGTATAAGTTATCTGCGTGGGTGCCTCTAACTCACATATTATACAATAACATATATCCAGTGTCTGGTCAGTCTAATTACTACGACAGATTTACTCTTATATAATTGTAATGGTAAATTTATGCAATATATTATTTAAAATACTACATGTATTTGTTTTCAATGTGTACAATATTTGTGAGGAGAAATAAGTAAAATATTATTATACAATATTATATTATTTAGTTACTAAACCATATGATTGTGTATTTATTATTTTGACTCCAATGAAATAGTGCACTAGCCAACTATAGTAGTTTATATCACATATTTCAATTTATAAATGTAGAGTTATAACTATGTTTTTTAAAAGAGCATCACACAAATTTCGAGAGAAGTTACAAGAATTTCCAAGTTTCTTACTATTTTCTTGTGGAGAGACAGCTTTCCGAATGAGCGGTACCTAGATAAAAAAATAAGTCATAACCATTTATAAGTACTTATATGTATATTTATTTAAATAAATAATTTTCTATTGTATTCTATTATTTCCAATTGTAGTTATGGTTAAGTTTGTAATGAGAGAGATAGGATTGTAATGAGATATTGTTAGTGTAATTATAGGGCACTTAAAGATAATAAAGGCTTATAGGCAAATATGGTCACATGAACATGTGATAGCCATGTTGCTCTTTATATATATATTCATATATATGGACCAACGGCTTTTTTCCTATTCTATTTCTATAGAAAAATCTACACGTGAAATGTGGCAGTACTACACAGACAAAATCTTCTAATGTATAATAATAGCACATTGTATTAAGTCAAATGATAGCATTTATGTATTACATTATTTATATTCTTAACTGGGTCTAAACACGAATAATTTCATGGCAGATAAAGGTATTTTACCTTTCGCGACATTCAGTCAAGTCAGCTCGTGACCACGGCTAGTGCATCCTAGTCGAAACGTCGAGAGAGTAAGGTTATTTACACATTTATTTACCAGAAAATTTAGTGCTAAGATCTGGTTAATAATATCAATAATAAATAGTCAATAGTAAGTACATATATAAAACACGAAAGTTTAAAAATAACCGTTTATCTATTATTTTGAAAAAGAAATGAGAACCGACTAAATTGTTTAATGCATATGAAAATGACTGCATAAAATCTATTAAAACTTTGTCTAGTTATTTCGAAGTTGTGCAGATTGAAGTAAAACTAAATTAAATGTGTGCACTGCTAACTCATGAACATCGATGGTAACTTTTGGAAACTAGAATCTTCTACCGCTTCTATTAAAAGTTTTGCGTATATAACTGCAATCATGTAGAGTAATTTAACGAACAATCTCGTAGACCTTTTAATGATGATTTTAAATGTGTGAAAATTACTATATAATGTATATGAATGATGATGATGAATGATGATGAATATTCGACGAATAAATGAACATACTTGATGAAATGTGTTAAACAATTCAAACAATAATAAATAACAATAATAGAATGTTTTAATAATAATTGTTATTATTGTAGTTGTATAAAAGGAGAGTATGTTCAGATGCTGCCAAACTGAAGAGGAAACGCCACTACACATCCTATGTGGTAGCCCACTCATGCATAAACAAAATATCTCCTTTGGAAAGTTTACACTCTTTCCCGAGGAGATAAAAACCATCGCTCCTAAGAATATGCTTCAATTCTATTCCGTCTATTCTGCATAGGTCTTTGTAGGTCGCAGTGCTACAGGTTCTACAAACATCTGACAATAGCCCAAACAACCCAATAAATAATAAAAAAAAAAGCTCAAATATGACGGCAGATAGAGATCAGTGGAAGAGTATATAAAATAATAAATAAATAAATAATAATAAGAGACATACTGTACCGAATTCAAATGATGGGATGTAGCAGTGTTTCCCAACCTTTTTAGTGGCCTGCCTCACTATAGCCCTTCTAAAATTCTTATCCCCCCCCCCCCTTATTTAATATATATAATTTATAACAATAAAAAAATATTTGTTCACTTAAGAAACTTAAATAATAAGTTTTAGGAAGAAATCACTAGGAAATTATTAATGAAACAATAAGTAAATTTTAAAATATGTATTAAAAAAATTAAATTCAAATTCCATATAATTTTAATAAAAAGTCTTTTTTCGTAATGTCTCCCTTAACAATTAAAACACCCCACTTGGGGGCATGGGCCCCACTTTGGGAAACATTGGGATATAGGGAACGCAATGATGATGATGGTATCACTCAGGCTGTTTCCTTTTTATATTTATATAGTTAATAAATATAATGTAAGTCAATACCTTTATGTTGATTTTTTTCTATTCTATTTAGACAATTATAACAGAATAAATGCCAGTCCTGTATTCCATAAATAGATTCACATAAAACCATCAAATAGCTCCCACGGTCAAATGAAAATCAGGCTCGCAATCATAACTTTCATTTTATAGCCAACATTTATTTTCCAGCATAACGAGATCATATAACAAATGAAACTAAAGACATTATAGTTAAAACAGCCCGCCGCAAACCATATCAGTTTAATTTAACTTTGCGCTACAACTGTAATAATTTATTTAGTTTTAAATTTATAGGTTACGTTATTGAAAATTTACATTAGCGTATAATTTTTCGATTGCTTCCATAAGGTTATATACAGAATGTGTTATAAATCCATCGAAATAAAAAATAAAAACGATGTATAGTCTGAAATGTATGTCTGACTGAAAATGTTTTTTATTGCTCGTAAAATCACTTCATCTAAATGTGATCAGTTTTGTTCTTGGCATAATTGTAAACGATGACTAATATTTTCCAGCACTGCTCGGTAAGGAAGTTCTGTAATGCTTGACATTTCTCGTTGGATATTTTCTTTAAGTTCATCAATTGTGAGAGAAAACAAAAAGAAACTATAGTAATTACTTAACCATATTGTAGAATATTGAAATAGAATTATTATATACATATTATGTCTTTACGCCGAAGTGGGACAAGGAAGAAGCAGATGATGATTATCGCTCTCTCTTTCTAGCCTGTATCTATCCACATGGTAGTGAGGTCAGTTTTCTTGATTTTTCTACGCCACTTTAATTTGCCCGGACATCGTATTCAGAGAGCTTGCACTGTATCATGTCCCTAGCAAATCCATCCTCCCATACCTTTTTCAGTCTGGTTCTCCCTATTTGACTGGGACGGAAGGCTATTCTTTTCAAGTGGCGTACCATCGCAGCCTACTTTCCAGCATTTTTTCAGACTTCCTCGTACGTACTTGTTGCGGATTTTATGGAACCTGGTTAAACCACACATCCACGTCAGCATCTTCGTTTCAGCAACTGGGATTGTATGTACGTTCTTTTAATTTACGGTCCATGATTCACTTCCATACATGTCATAATTATTAAAACATTATTTAAATATTACAATAATTGTTTTATCGAGTTAAAAATATACATATCGACGATTTTTTATAGTCTACTGGTGCTATTATATATATAGTAATAATAATAATAGCTAAATACCTTTTTCACCAAAAAGGTATAGCTATTATATGTGTTTATGAATTTGTTCTCTCTTATTGCTCTAACACTCCTATAATCTCAATGCACAACACGTAGCTTGTCGCTGCATTATTAATAACATGTTCCAACAAAACCAAACTCAATAATAGGATTTTAACGGCAAACACGCCAGTCGACATGTGGGCGAGTCATTTCAACCTGTTTTCTATTATTATTATTATACCTGCAATACTGATATATTTTTTATGGTAGTAGTGTCAGTACACTACTAATACTGATAATAATAATTTTCATTACACATAAAACTCTTACAAAAGTTTGTGGACTCAAAGTAACTTAACTAAGTTTTTATATCCAGTAGGTGGTTATGTATCTACAACATATAATGCAAGTAAATTGTTCTTAAATTTCGAATTCGATAGCTTCTGCTATCCTAAATTTTGAAATGATTCTCACAGGATGTTGATATTTTAACTTTTTTTTTAATACCTGTAGTTTCATAACCATAGTCAATACATATTCTTCTGATATTTGTGATGACTTCTATTTCCTGCTTCCGGTTTATCATCGACTTTTGGGACAGCCTGTACATGAAAGCACGGGCATCTGATGACCTATGGTACCATCAGGGCTGGCTAATTATTTGTCATTCCATCATTAAAAAGAACCGGAGAAAATATATTTCAATGAAATTAAAATATCTTTATCCATGTAGTTCTATTATAGATGTTTATGATTAGCTGAATGTAGGTACCGTAAGTTTTTGAGCCACGAAGCACTAATAACTCTTGTTCTTTCCAAATTATTTTGTACAGGATTAGATAGACAGAAAATAATAAATAGAAAGAATGTAGTGATTAGCGTATACTAATGCATTGGTGTCAGAATGATATAATTTTTATATCTATATTTACATATATTGATATATACATTATATACTACTATATATGAAACATGTATTATATATAAAAACCTTCCTCTAGAATCACTCTATCTATTAAAAAAACCGCTTTGAAATCCGTTTCGTGGTTTTAAAGATTTAAGCATACATAGGGACGGACAGACAGACACAGCGACTTTATTTTATACTATGTAATAATGATAACAACCAATGTAAACCTATGTTTATCGTAAGTAAATTTGATTTGATTTGATCGGCAGTCGTAACCTAAATCGTGAAGTACCCAGTACCCAGTACCCTTTCTTTAGTATGAGAAATGGGGTTTAACTCGATCTTTAATAAAGACAATTACTCAACAGTCGACAGTTCACAGTCAAGTAAATTCATACAATTTGGGCAACACATAGGTGTCGACAAAAGGGCGTACTAAGTGAATTATTCACATAAGCTAAACACGTATCTGTAGACCCTGGCCAGGGATGCCAACTTAACAAGGATACTCGTACTAACACGAGGTTTTTAGTCTCTTACAAAATTGTACAAGATTTCAATCTACGAAAACCCGAAGCCCGAGAACCAAATTGATCTAATATACGCGATTTTATCAGATTTATATACTGTATTAAATTTGACGCGGTCATTATTCGGAAAGTGTATAAAATGTACCTGAAGATACTGTGAGTATAGTTTGCCGAGATAAGTATCGAGCGAGTTTCAATAGTAGCAACAAATGAAGCCGTGTGAAGGTAGATAAATGTGTCTGCCCTTAAAAGATTTTATTTACCATCTATTCGCTGCTCTTAAATTTACTCGTGATCATGACGATTGAAACACTGCAGAAATATTGGGAAATAAATAGAAATAAAACGTGGTAAAGTTCCGTAAATTTTCCTAATTTAGATATAAAATTTTAAGTGTTTATGATTGGTAACCCTGACCCTGGCAATATAACTGATAGCGTAGTAAGGAATTGCTCTACTGACGTCGAAAAGGTTGAGCTAACTAAATTATTCCCCTACGTCAAACATCTGACGTCATGTACGGACCTTGTAAAGCTGAATTTAGGATAACAGTGACGTCATTTTATTAATACTACCATCGATTTGGAACACCCATTCTCTAAATCTATCAATAAAGGTAAATTTATATTACGGCTAAATAGCTATTAGAAATAGAAAAAGAAATAATCTTTATGTAAATAAACTTAATACAATGTTATGGTGTACGGTACGTCACATACAGTACGGTACGGTACATTTTACACCGCTCCTCGTCCACATAAAGCACACACATACCATTTTCACTTCAGTACACCAAATACCCACAGGCAAGCATCAGGCCACAGGCAAGCATCAGGCCACACTCAATCATCGTGTACTCAATAAATCAAGATGGAAAGCAGCCCGGACTTATCATTTATACATCATAGCATCGTTGAGGTCAACCCGACATGGTACATTGGGTCGACAGTCCACATTACTAACAATCCTCCCTTTATTATTCCATTACTCCATATATTATGATATATTGTAACCTACAAATGTAAGATATATACGTTGCATTGATAGTGTCATTCTACGATAATAGATACTGTCAGTCTACAGTCAATCACTCCGTCAGTATATCTGTCATATATATAATATTCGTTATTGTGAATAACTGGTTTTTCGTGACTTGATCAAGAGCTGTTGAAAGAAAGTGAAGTTTGTTATAGTTTAATTATTAAATAAAAAAATATCTAAGTAATCGAAATATATTTATTTTTTTTTTCTCTAAAAATACGTCTTGGTAACAAAGGTATTGTATTGTACGGAATAAAACAAATCGGATTACAGTAGGCGTTACTAGCTGACATAACTAGATAAAGCATTTTCGGGAATGTCTCTTACATACTTGATTATCGCGTCACGTACAATTGTCTTGATTTTCTTAATAAATAACTAGTAAGACAAGTATGTCAAAATCAAGTATATTGGATATTTATTTTTTGCTTATTTCGTAAATAAATCAATAACTTTGTTAGGTATAACTTTATTATTATATCAACGGTTTGCTATTTTTTTTATTATACAGGACAATTCATACAGCGTCATCTAATTCGAAGCTAAGTAGAGCTTATGTTAAGGGTATTACACAACTGTTACAAATACTTAGATACATTTTTTTTATTAATACATGCATAATGTACGCAGAATTTACGGCAGTAGCATCAGCGGTATAAAAAAAACTATGTAAATGATTTCCAACTTAAATTTTCATATTTTTTGTCTGTCTGTCTATCTGTTTGTTCCGGCTAATCTCTGAAATGGCTGGACCGATTTTGACGAGACTTTTATTGACAGGTAGCTGATGTAATAAGGAGTAACTTAGGCTACTTTTATTTTAGAAAAATAAAGTAAAACTATAATTTTTTTGTTAAATTCCACGCGGATGACGTCGCGGTAGCATATAGCCTAGTAATAGCGCAGGTAGCATATAAAAATGGTGTACATTTTTCACTACGAACTTTAAACTTTGTCTCCATGCCGTTGACTCAAAGGTGGGTCATTATTCTTAATCAATGACAACACTACACCGCTATGGTATAGTGGCTTGGATTCTCTAGTTACCGTAATTGATATAGATTCTAGCAATCAATCTAACATCTTTATTTTTACTAGTCCAACTAGCTGTCACCGGCAACTTCGTACCGCAAATAAAACTTTTGTTTTATTAAAATAAAATATTGATACCAGAAATCAATATAGCATCTGTATTTTTATTAGTTCAACCAGCTGTTACTGGCAACTTTGAACGCGTGTCTATGTTTTTTTTATTAAAATAAATAAAAATCTAAACTAAGTAGCCTGAGTTACTCCCCATAACAAGAGTTATCGAGAGAGTCCCGCCATAATCGATTGAGCCGTTTTATTTTGTATTTTTGTATTTCAATAAATTTACATGATTTTTACAAACATTTGTTGTTACTCTGATTAGGATAATTATAAAATTATATCGTAATTATTATCAAATTGAATTTACATTTTTAATCATCGATTATAAAAGTTGATTTATTTTTCATTAGAAGATTAAAATTTATTTTTTATGCCATTGATTGTACATAAATAAAGAGATAGAGAGAGATATAAAAGTATCGTCATTTTTAAAGCTAGAAGCTTGAACTTTAGTTATTGATTGTCTGTCTGTTGTTTGAATATGAATGAATATGACATTCAAAGTTTCTAGTAATGTTACACTTAATCGTCATTTTTGAAGCTAGAAAGATGAAACAGTTTTTTTTTTGCTTTTTTTGTATTCGGTTAGATAATTGAATATTTTTACTTTACTTGGTCACTGTCAGTATAACGTAGCGGACGATGTCGCGGGCACAGCTATCTAAACAGAGCTATGTTATGAGTACTAGAAAACTCAGATACAAATGTTTTGCATCATGCAAGGACTCGAACCCAAGACCTATGCAAGTAAAATGATGTTCTATACCGCTACACCACCGCGGCCCTCAAATATATATACATATATGATTAATGATTTGACCTGTTGTATTTTAAGTTGCATGTAGGTAAGTAGGTCGAGACACATGGAGAATCATTACGAGTGAAATATATGGTAACCTCAGCTTCAACTTTGGTAGGTGCGGTGATTGGAGTTCATTTGAAGTTTCACGAATATGTACCTTATGTCAATGTAGTAGAGATTATTTAGTATACGGCTGAATAGCTATTGCAGTTCACTTGAAGTTTCACGAATACGTATTTTGTGCCAATGTGGTAGAGATTATTTAATATATACCTGAATAACTAAGTTACTTGAATTAATTAACTTTTTGTTATGAATCCAAAATAATATAAAAATATCTTACGAAATAAACACTGAAGTTATGAATATAAGTAATGGACTTCTACCTACTAACTCTACGGCCTCGGTGGTGTATCGGTTTAACGGCGTAGCGAACTTCTAATGACTGCTGGTTCGATTCCTAGTACGATGTAAAAAGTTGTAATCACAAGTTTGACTGTTTGTATGAGTCTGGGTGTTTACTAATATGTATATTATTATAAAGGTATTTACAAAAATATATATAAGTATTTTTACCCATTGTCTAGTACCTATAATACTATCTCTGCTTAACTTTAGACTAGATGGCTCTCTGTTATTTGACTAGTAATTATTATATATATTAAAGTTATGAACATTCAGCGAAGCATGCAAGAACCACTATTAAAAATATAAAATACAACATAGTTACTGTGCTGAAAAATATGTACCTACAATTTTTTCTCTATCAGTATATTCTAATATCTAAATATATATTGATTTAGAAAATTATGTAAGGATTGTCTATGACATTCGTTAATACTCATAGTATTAACATCGCCATACAGCTATGAGACGCTCGTCATCTACTGCGGCTGCGCGCCGTGCAATATTATGCATCTGTGGCGCATTACGTTTGCGCGGGAAAAATAAGACTAAACAAAATGGCTTCTTCTGCAGACTTAATTAATTGTTGTACTCTTATTTACTAACTATTTTATACTACTTATGTCTGCAATTTATTTTTATTTTAACATACTACTTTTATATCAATACAACCCCTAGTATCATACCTAACTCCGTACCTAATCCGAATGAAACCTACCAGGTAGATAGATCCAGAATTCCATTTTCTAAATTCGTTTTACTCCGGTACATGTAAATTATTTATTCGCTACGCTGTGTCGAACTGCTCACAGCAGTTGTAAACTTGGTATATATTCTCTCTGCTTATATTTGTCTAATATTTATTAAATATTTACTTTAACACTCGACTTTGTCTAAGGTACAATGTGATGAAGTGTCGCTACATAATGTACTGTTTATTGTAGTGTGTGGGTAGTGAATATACCGGTGATATAATTGTATTATTTATTGTACATTATTATCTTTATTTGGAATTTGACGGGTCGTAGACTGACTTTGACTGACACTTAACTTAAATCTATGTTATCTGGATAGGTACTCATGGAAGGGTCTCGAGTGTTGACAGAAATATTACAAGTGTAGGCACAAGATATTTAAATGAAAGAAGAGCGATGCCAGTATACTATATCTTTACTTAAAAAACAAATTCTTGTATAATTTGGAACGAACTAAATATATTTATTACCATTCCTATGCCTATTCAAGTTAACAAAAAGTAAATTAAAATATCAAGTATTAAAATAATGAAGTCAATTTTAAATAGTATGAATCAAAGTCGCTGTTTCGTCTGATTCTCCTCTTATTTCTTATAAACCACTTTTTCTTCACCATTCTTTGACAATTTCTTCCGAAAGGTTTATCTAAATCTTAAGTCTTTATCTAAGTCTTATCTATGTATATTATAAACGTGAAAGTTTGTGAATATAGATGTTACTCCTTCAAGCAAACACTACTGAACAGATTTAGATGAAACTTTAGAGCAATACAGCTTAGAATAATACATAAGCTATAATTTATAGATATTATGCAAATTGAGCGATATGTAATGATAAGTGTGATACAGAAGTCACGCGGGTGAGCTAGTATATATACAATTCTTACATATAGTAAAGTAAACCTACGTCATATATACCGTAAACGTGCGAGGCCCATGTGGGTCATTATTCTTGAATAAACCCACACAAACAGCCCTCGTTCCTGTCTATGACGGGTAAGTCAGCTATCAAGTTTTAATTATCTCACTCAGATTCACACATTGTTTTGGACATATTTATTACCCTTGTCATAAAACTTAGTAGTTAGTGTTTCGTGTAGGTAAGTCAGTAATCTAATAGGTGGAGCGGATGTTAACTTGAGCTAAGCCGACGAACTTGGTACCACAAATTTGCTGAATCTAATTGCCTGTTCCGAAACTTGATTTAAGGCCCTCCACGAATTTGTAGGTACCAACGATTTCGATATGATTTAGAGTCGGCATTGCGTACATGACACCCCTGGTTAGGCGTTCAAAGGCTAAGGTAACCACATACTATCAGATGGGTCGTATTCTTTTTTGGCAGGATTGTAATAAAAAAAACATATACTTAATAATAATATCACTGGACAATTCACACAACGCCACCAAGGCTCATGTTAAGCAGAGTTATAATACTTATATAATTGAGCTAATGCTTATATATTTTGTTTATATAGACATACATAAATCAATAAGTAACCATGGACAATTAATACAGCGCCATCTAGTCCCACGGTAAGCAGAGCTTGTGTTATGGGTACTAGACAACTGATGAGAACTGAGATACTTTTTTTGTAAATATATTCATAGACAACACCTAGACCGATACAAACAATTAAACGCGAGGAATCCAACCCGCGTCTATCAGAAGTAAACCAGTGTTAGCACACTGGTTTACCACTTGTATTAATATTATGAATATTGCTGTTTTTTGGAAATAAGTCAAGATTTTTATGAACGAGGATATTCGAATATATATTAATTTGTATTTCTCTCTATGTATTGATTTTAATGTTTGCGATGGTTCTGCTCATCCATCCACCCCTGGAACCACAGCTGACTTTCACTCTAGACTCCGTAATACAACTATCTTACTCATTTTCGAAGTTTTCGGTAGAAGAAATGATTGACGAAATTAGGCTCTGGCTCGCGAACTAAGTAAGATTAAGTGCTTTCACCATGACAACTACTCGTAAAGATATTAAAAAATATCAATATTTTAATAATCGAGCAAATAAATATAACTTTAATCGATATTAATATAGTCAAACGCCTAATATACGCATATAACTCGGTAAATAAAGGTATTTTGCTCTCTCGACGGGACCTTTCCACTAGTTTGCACTAGCTGTCATGACTGACTCAAAAATAAGTAACGAATTATTAATTAATCTAGTATTATACACATTATACTTACTATACTATATTCAAAACATGCCTGCAAAATACATAGGTCGTTTATGTATCATTAGTATGTATCGTTTATGTAGTATTAGTACTAGAGAAAATACATAGTCTGTGGTAATACCATATTCGCCACCCTTCATTATGTATTAAAATGTATATGTTAATTTATAGGCATCCGAGGTCATATTGCGTAATTGATGCAAGACATTCAAAGGTATTTAATTAATAGCTAACATAATGTTACCACCTACCACCTACCACCTTTGTTATGTAGCTAGAATGTTCCTTTGTTCAATATAATATATCTACAATACTTAATGGCAAAAAATAATACCTTTTAATTCAACTTTCGATTATAAATGAGACTTAGCATAAGGAGTCGTTTGCACCTTATGCTAAAAATGTATATTTAGGTATATACTCATTTAGCATGAGATGCTCCTGATGGTAAATAATTATCATTGCTCATAAGTATCTGCATTAGAACAATCATCACATCATTGATATATCTAATCTTTGGTCTAGGGGTATAGCCGCTTTAGTTTCGATGCTGGCGGGTTCGATTCTTTGCACGATGCTTCGTTTTTATTTATGAGCTTGTGTTATTATAATTCGATGTATCGCGGTCTTTCATAGGACAATCTAATGTCAGTAGTAAAAAATAACTGATTGCACATACGGACACTGACATCGCTGTTACTCCAGTCAGCTCGTGACCACGGCTAGTGGAACATAGTCAAAACGTCGAAAGAGGTTCGTTACCATAAGATTTTTCGTGTCAAGACCTGATTAACACTATATTATATATATTTTGGACAATTAACACAGCGTCATCTAATCCCACAGTAAGCAGAGCTTGTGTTATGGGTACTAGACAACTTATAAAAATACTTAAAAATATTTTTTTGTAAATACATACATAATATACATAGAAAATACCCAGACCGATACAAATAATTATACTCATGAATTCAAATATTTGCACCGTGCGAGGAATCGAAATCGCGACCATCGGTATGCTAAAAGGCTACACCACTGATACATGTATATAAATAACATAAGTATGAGTGTTTGTATTGCTCTAGCTGTTTTCCATTATGTTGTTATATACATTCATAAATAAAGTATTTAAGTATTTCTATCAGTTATCTGGTACCCATAAGACATGTCTGCTTAGTTTGGTATTAAATGGTGACGTATTAAATTTTTGAGTGATACTGTTCTTAATAATTACATAAAAAAATAAAGAAATTGCAGACTGGTTGCCGGCTTTTGGCGGTTTTGGAATGTGTGAAGAAAGAAATTTCCGTTATTGAAGATGTCAGTTCTGTATCGGTTCGGAAATACCACTACTACAAGTTGTCTCCATATCATCCTACGTGACAGAACTTTTTATAAAGGGCACATGTATTTCAGTGGTTTGTGCTAGAAAAATCGAATAGGTATATACATGTTAGTTGTCTAACTTACGCCGTTTCCTAAAGCTTATTTGAAACTCAGCGGGAAACGGTTGTGTTTTTTGTGTCAATAGAAGCCATTTTCCGTAATGGCACACGTTATAACATTTACAAGACGAAAAACATTCGCTGGTAAGATCTCTAAGAAAATCCTATTAAGAAAATAGGCGTTCATCCTACCTTCGTTTCCCCAAGCACTTATTATGAAATTGAAACGCCATTGTTCTCTACAAAAGAAAGTGTAGCATTATGAGCCACTAACTTATCTAGTTATTATTTTGGGTTGGTGGAAATATTTTCCTCTCTCCATTTTCAACTCGCCAAAGAAAAAGGTTTGAACTCGTTTCTTTTATTGATGTATATATATATATATACCTGGGTTTGTTCATTTATTCTAATGATACAACTTATTTTTTAACGGACTTCAAAAAAGGAGGACGTTCTCAATTTTAAAATGTTTTTTTCAAAAGGAATGATTTTTTTTATTTAGGGACTTTTATCATAATTTGATAATGCCAGTCCCATCGTATCTTCGTATCGTGTAATTAAAACTGGAATATAGTTTACAATTTTAATTAATTAATAATTTAATCAATTGTATACTAGAATGATAATGAGAAAACTAAATAAAAACACAATATTTTATGTAATTGGAATGGCATAAGCTGACGGGCTACTTGGTGGTAAGTGGTAATCGTCGCTTACATACATCACATCACGTCACCATGTAACCATGAACCAGATATTTAATGCCTTACCACTACTGAAAGACTTTGTACCCAATAATTTCACTACCATGCCTCACCATCTAACTTACAAAGCAAGCTGTTTGGCGGCTGGAAGAGGTGAGAGGTACGCAATCGACTTTATACGAAGTCTGTGTCATGTAAATATAGATAATATATTTCTAATGTGTCTGATAATACCCCATGTGTGACGGTTAAGTGTTGATCATTGTTATAATATAACTAGCTGTTTCCGCGACTTCGTCCGCTTGGCGTGCCAAATTTCAGCCCGATTCGACCAGTGGTTTGGGCTGTGCTTTGATAGATCACTATGTCAGTCACCTTTGAGTTATATATATTTAGATATCTCATTACAATTCATAGAGTGTAATCTATTCCCAAACTAAGCTGAGCCTGTGTGTTGTTTATTCTAAATACATACATAATATACATAGAAAACACTCTGTCTGATACAAACAGTCATACTCATGAATACAAATGTTTGTACTGTAAGAGCAATCGAACCCGCGGCCATCGGAAGTAAGGCGGTATGCTAACCGTTCAACCACTGAGGCTGTCGAATATATTACTAAAATGTCTGGTAATAACCCATATGTTTCGGTTAAGTGATAATAATTGTGAACATTAAGCTGACATGTGACAGTGAATATGATGGATTCCTCACTCAACGTAATTCAACGACCTTAAAACATACAAAAGACAATGACAGATATGACCAATAATATATTATGACAAATGCTCGGTATTTTCGATATTACGTAGATATTTTTACCGTATATAGAAGACATGCGTCACGATAAATCTAAATTTAGAAGCAATATACTGCTACAAAAGTATTCTATTTTTTCTACTAGTATATATATCTTATATATAAAATTCTCGTGTCACAGTTTTCGTTCCCATGAAATTTTGTGAGCGTATTGAGTAGGTCTGAGAATCGGCCAACATCTATATTTCATCCCCCTAAATGTTAGGGGTAGTCCACCCCTAAATTTTTTTTTAGTTTAAGGCAAAACAACGTTTGCCGGGACAGCTAGTATATATATATACATATATACCAATGGAAAGATTTGTAATACATCCATGTGAAGTCGAGATGGATCACTAGTATGTATATTATATATATATATATGAGATATATATATATATATATATAATATACTAGTGATCCATCGCTCTCGCATGTATTATATCTATAAACCTTATCCTTGAATCACTCTATCTATTGCTAAAAACTGTATTAAAATCCGTTACGTAGTTTAAAAGATCTAAGCGAACGAACAACGGAATCGACTTCATTTTATACTATGTAAAGACTATATACATATCGATTTCTACAGAAGGAAAATGGAAAGAGACACTTAAAGACGCAATACACTGCAACTTCACAGTTTATCTACAGACAAGTAACATGCTCTACTATAACTCCAGTGCATTTATTTAAAAACTAGTGTCGACTTGTAAGCAGAAACTGTGGAGCAGTCTAACATATTTAATATGACAAAAGTTCTATCAACATAGCTTTGGTTTGTATTGCATTGATATAGTTCACGAATAATAGTTTTTCTCTTATACTTTCATGTACATAGAGTCTCAATAATATTTTTATTATAGAAATATTTGGTTTTCATTTAGTGTTTTCATTATAAGTATAATGCATACTCGTGGAGATCATAATTTTAATATTCGTGTTGAGACCCGATTAATAATATAATTCTTTTTTAATTAATTTATTAAAACTTTATTGCACATTACATAATTAAAGGTGTCTTAACACCTTAAGGCATTTTCTCAATTCAGTAATGTGCATTAAACACGAAAGTCATTTATGTGTTTCAGCGCACGAATCTCAGAAGCAGCTTAACCGATTTGGGTGCAGATTTTACTAAAAAATAGTGTTTGTTTTATGTCAATTAGCTTACAAACAATAAATTGATACGAGTACAAAGTTACCGGTTGAGTACGTCTTTACTGTAATGCGTTGGACCACCTAATAATGTGCCTGATTAGTAGGACCAATCGGTAGTGTCGATTTCAGGTTCTCTGTATATATAATGTTTTCTTCTATAATAACAAAAACAACCATAGAGTTGGAGTGGGTTGCCAGGAACTAATAATGCCATTATATCACAATCAATATCATATCAGGTCAACCTCTACACGATCTATCAAACCATATCGTGATTAATAGCTAGCTAGTACTACAATCAATACAAAACATTACATTAAAATACTGAATATCGCCTTACTTCCGCTGGTCGCAGGTTCATTCCTGGCACGGACACAAACATTTATATTTAATTGTTGTTATTGGTCCGGTTGTTTTATATGTATTTACAAAATAAATGTATATGCATATATAAATGTATCTATCTAATGTAAAATTATGACATAATATTAAGTGATTTTTTAATTTATGTTATATATTCTTTTAATTTGTTATTAATTAAAATTGTAAGTGTGACATACTTATCATACATACAATTATAATTACTATTGACATACTATAATGTAACGAGATGTATTACATTTGTGAATAAAATAATATATGTCTTTATACCAGTTGTCTAGTATCTATAACACAAGCTCTGCTTAGCTTGGAAATAAACGTGTCTGTTTTAATTCTGAGACAATAAAAATAATATGATACAAACTATAATGCGACTCAATAACATAACTGAAAATTCTTTAAAAAGGTTTCAGTATACGTTGACTTTTAAAATTAGCTATTCAGATTTCAACGTAATTCCGTTGCAGCTAATATAAAATCTGCCATTTTGCATTTTAAATAGGAAACACGCTTTGGTAGCAAACCTTCGGTATGCCGTTGTATACCAACGTTGTTGATGACAGCTCAATCTGCTGTACAAAGTATGTGCGGTGAATGTAATTTCCATTTATGAATAGATATTACTTTATTTTGCATAAAATATTATTATTTTCATTTAATATAGACATATAGATATATATATACATATAAAGATAAAATCCGTAACCTGAAAATATGTTATATCTGACTTTGTACAATGGTGTGATTTGACAAAAGATTTTTTTCCGTTTTGTGGATTTTACAGAACAACAAAAGCGAAGTTTTTTTTTTAATTTTTTATATTAGGTGTATAGCAAGTACATATATTTCTGTGGTTTTATAAGAACTCATTTTTTATGGAAAGTGTACCTACTGGGTGTTTAAACCAATGTGAAGTGTAAATCGACCACCAGTCTATAGTTATATATTCGTTCTTATTGTGTATAGCTAAAACATAACCTAATAAAAAATCTTACCTTTATATTAGTAAACCGCTCTAGCTTCTATAAGAAACTCTCCTGCTATAAAACAGAGTCCATATTCTCTCAAAATACACCAACGAAAACTGCATGCAATTCCATGCCGTGGCTTTTGATTAATTCTTGTACAAATATATATATACATAGACAGACAAATAACTGTTGTTTTAGCTTCTCTTACTAAATATAATAAAAAAGGATTTTTCCTTTTTTAATATCTATTACGAACAGTAAGAAGACCAAGTAGTAACTTGGATCCCATCTTAGAGATCCTAAGGGGCCGAACATCGATATGGCATGTAGAGCCTTGCATTACATACTCCTAAATGTATTAGAATAAATAGCCCACTACATAATTGTATTGAAGAATGCAAGGAGCAAACAGACGTAAACTTATTACAATTTAATTAGTATAGATAAATTCTTAATTTATTTATTAAATAACGGTACAATATAATATTACATTTTACTCTTAAATCTTGCTAAAAAGTAAAATCTGGTAGAGAATAAAGTATAAATATGTTTATATTACAGTGTAGGCGATGCTATCATATCCAATCAGATCCCTCTTGTTTTCCTTCTCCCACTGGTATAAAAATCAATCAATTTGTGAACTAACCTTTGAATTCAAAACCTACGCACAAATGTTTCACTCAAATTAGTACCAGTTATGTGGGTGTACCCTATTATCACTCGTTTTATTCAACCTATTTCAATTATAAAGTAATTTATTCAATTTACAACAATTTATTCATAAAATTTGATTAATATAGTCGTATATATTTTTTTTTGTGAATTACTCATGATATACCATCCGCCGTCATATAGTTTAAGCTTTGCTTCATTGAAAGATGATATGGACATAGAGCGTTGAAGAGCTATGTTAGTTAGAAGTAATAGGTCTACAAAGTTGCTCGGTGTACAAAATAAGTTAAAATAACTCTTTTTAAACATTTTTGGTAACTGTTCAACACCAGCAGCTTGTAGGTCAGCTTATATACAAAAAACCTGTTTTTTTGTGTGCAATATAACAATGCCTTTGTTATTTTTATTGAGCATAGCTTGCACGGTGAGAATAAAACAATTATTATAAATACTCAGTAAGACATCATCAACCAAACAAGAAAACATGACAAATTAAGTGTGTAATTTTAAATTAACAACATTTGCATAAAATACATATGACATTATATACGATACTTACAGAAAACAAAAATATTATTACAAAAATTGCGTCTGCTTGTTCTTGCTAATCCCTGAAACAGTTGGATAAATTTTGAGGAGACTTTCACTCGAGGATAGCTAATACTATAGGAGTAACTTATGCTGTTTTTACTACAGAAATGTAAGTTTTTTTAATAATAAATAAACTCCTAAGTTCCTCCGCGGACAAGTAATATGAGTAATATTGGTTTAAAAATAAACAAATAAAGTAATTTTATACTTGCTATAAAATACAGTTAATTTATTTTAACATTTCTTAAAGATTAAAGAAACATTCATCTTATATACGACAGTCAGATACGTCAAGAGAAACTTCGTCGAAAAGTTGAGAAATAAAATATCGGCCTTATATTGTAACTTCGTAATAAAACTTTGCTAAAGCGTCTACAATGTACGGATATTGGATCTTATACTTTCATCAATCTACACCAAAAAGTTTGCGGTTCCTTTCAACTACATGTTTAGTGTATGGATGTTGTGAGCGAAGGGACTGTATTTTTTTTTATTATCAATGGATTATAATAGAGTGTTGCATCCGCCTGCGCTATCCACTTGCGCTGGCGGGGTACCAGTGGAGCATTTTAAGATGAACATGATGGTCAGGTCTGTAAACCCATCGTGACAAAGTCACTAAGAATTTATCACGATGGTGTCAAGGGGGAACCGCGTGGAGTTCAACCTGACTTGGCACATTGCTAGCAATGGAGTAATTATTTCACTTTACTAATAATTTCTTTCCGAAGGGACTGCATTATTATTACGCTGGTGATTGTAATTATGGAAGGATGGTTTTTAGGAAGAAATAGCGGGTTCGACTTACTTGGTGGTAGCGATTTAACACACCATTGTAATTGCGAGTTCGATTCCTCACACGACACATTTTTATTAGAGAGTATGATTCTCTGTATCATTAATTTGGGTATTTTATTATGTACTTTGTGTATGTTCTTACATTTTTTCGTATCTAAGCATTTATATTATTTGTTGGTACCCATAACACAAGCTCTGCTTAGCTTGGGACTAGATGGCGCTGTGTGAATTGCTCTAGGTTATTATTATGTCGTAGTATATAGTACATTATTATAAATAAATAGTACCCTAATATTAATAAATATGTTACAGATTTTCTACAACGGTTATCAATGTAAAGAAACATTCTTTATATAAATATTATATTCAAACATTGCCAAAGGCAATTCCAATTTTCCAATTGTAGTTTGCAAACAAAAGTATACTGCGGCTTAAACAAACTCATTATATTTCGCAGTTGTTATAAAATTTATTATAATATATTCTGCGAAGTTTTATTGAATCGCGAATACAAATTAACGATCAGTAATTTGTAATATTTAAATTTTTATACAATACGACAAATTAATTATTGTTATTGGTCGGTTTGTTTTCAATATTAAAATAATAATATTATTCATAAATGTTTTTAAAGTATTTGGGTTTAGGTAAACAAAATCTTGTTTTGTATTACACTTGTATAAATGAAACTGGTGTAATAATTGTAGATTTAATAATGTAAACAGTAGTAATTATCTTCTATTTATTATTATTATATTAAACAATTAATATGTGTTTTTTTCGTATGACACAAAGGTAAATCAATTTTGTAAAAGATGCCTGCGTGTCTATCTATTTCAGCGTCCGAGCAGCTTGCTTCATTGGTTCAAGGCAGTGGAATTTCAAGAAGAGTCATCAATAAGTAAAAAATGGCAATGGGAGAATGGTATACATGCTAGCAGGGCACTAATAAAGCATGATACAATGAGCATTACATAGAGCAGATAGCAGAGAGATACAGTCAGCTCAGTGTCAAATGCAACAGGAATTACTCGCGATGTAGACAATATTGAAGGCACTTTTACTAGATCATTATTTTATTAAAATAGTTTCACACAGAATTATATATGCGTCATTTCGTATAGTCTGCTTCGATACATGTAAAGGTTAGTAGTAAAATCATTGAATATTCACAAAATTAGATACTCTTAGTAATAACGCATGAAAGTTTTGAATTAGAGAGTCTATTTTAGAACAAGAAAAAGCATTAGAAGATCCTTTTCTCAGTAGATAACAATATTTTCGATACTCCATAACGTGTTGCGGGTGCTCATGGGCGGCGGTAACTTACCATCAGGTGAGCCGCAATCTCGTTTGTCCTATATCATAAAAAAAATATTTACGTAAGAATTTGGTATCAATGAGTAATAATTTCTCTCTTACGTGACTTTGTTATTTTTAATAGATGTTGGATGAGTTTCTTTTATTATTCAATTAATATCTTCAAAGAAAATTATACAATTCCTTGGTAAGTGTAATTTTAGGCTAATGAATTGAGTTTGAGAGGACAAAAATGTTCTTAATTCTTCTTAAAAAGAATAGGTGGCGATGAAACAATAACTAATTATTCTTGTAAAATATTATCATCATCAAGTAATTAGGCACTCGCCTAATTTATTTTTTACTAAATCTTATCTTAATAATATTATAAACGCGAAAGTTTATGAGTATGGATGTTTGTTGCTCTTTTACGCAAAAAGTACTGAAGGGATTTTGATAAAACTTTACAGTAATATAGCTTATACACCAGAATAACATATAGGCCATAAAGTTCATGCAGGTGTAATCGCGGGTACAGCTAGTGATAATATAAATATCTTATTATACTATACTGACTAGCTGTTACACGCGATTACATCCGCTTTTCTAGAGAACTCTGAGAAAAAAAATAGCCTGTTTTCAGGTGTTTAGTCGTGAAATGGTAACAAACAGACTGGTATTATGTTATGTATGGAAGTTATTTTTTTTCATTCAAGGTCATGTCCCCAAGAATATATAATAAACTGTTTTGTATGTCTTTATATTGTCCATATTTTTATAATGTTGAAATTTGTTCTGGATGGAAACAAATTAAATGACCACCAACCACAATGCTTTACGGACGGTTTAGAAAAGTCTGCTCAGTGAATAACATTAAAAAAGTTATGTATACCTAGGTATTATTTCATTCGTATACTTACATTATATACAATTATCTAATCCCAAGATACGCTTGTTTTATGGGTACTAGATCTGATATGCATACACTTTTTTGTAAATACATGCATAATATACATAGAAAACACCCAGACCGATACAAACAATCATGAATACAAATGTTTGTCCCGTGCAAGAAATCGAACCCGCAACCATCGGATGTAAGGCGGTGTTCTAAATCGCTAAACCACCGAGGCCTTCAAATACAGTATACATTCTAGCTAATTCCTACATAGTTGCGTTGTATATTGTTTTTTCATAGGTTTGTTCCGGTTTTGTTTTATGGTACGCTGTTTCCTCACTCCAGCGTTTCGTCAATTAAAATGTTTGTAGCCTGTCGTGTCGTGCCAGAAAGAAGGAGTTTAATGTTTTTCTACTTATTTGTAGTTCTATTAAAGTGTGATGGGATAAATTTAAACAACATAATTTATTGGTCTACGAACAAATTTAAATGTTGTCATGAATTTCAAGCAAATATGCTGTTATGCAAATAATGCAATTTATGCAAATAATAGTTTTTCTTTATGTACGTACAGGTATGAATTACAAAACCAATCGTGTTTTATAAGTTTTCTAAAAAAAATCAATGTTCCAAAATCATTTATTCATGTAGGACATTTTAGCCGCTTATGAACGTCAAATTTTTACATTATAATTTTAATTTTTCCCTACCGTCCAGTTATATAGATCCAATTGAGAAGAACTGGCAAGAAATTTAATTGAATTACTTTTTTTAAAGCCAGCTTATTTACAATGTATATTTATATAGGTGTCTATGTCTAACATTAAATGAAAATCCAGTGCATGAACAACTATTCCCATGCACGCTCGTCATTCAAGTAAATTGTATTTTAATTTATACTTACTTGACTTAATACAAAACTATTTCTCGCGGAGATTTTTGGAGTTCGTAGACCTTTCCAGTACTAAACGCATCTTAATCAAATTGAGCCTGAATACAAAATGTATTATGAGCACGTACATAGGTTACCTTTGATGTAAAAAATGTATGAAGCCACAGGAAGTAACTAGTAAAAATACGAAAAAACAAATAAAAGTAATAACGAAAATGAGCGTTGTAACATAATAATATGTTGTATTGTATATATATGTATATCTACAGTTTTTTTGGTCTCAGACTTAACATAAGCACCCTAACAAGGGTTCATATTCGTAAGATTCATTATGCAATATTAGTTCAGGTGACGCACTCGAATATGATCCTTATTCACTCGTAATAAAGCTTGCGTGTTTGTATGCTGGCATTATGTTCACGAGCTACATTTTTCATAGTCCATCCTCGTTTTGAAGTAGACACCACGTTTATTATTGTACAGTCAGTTTCATAAATATATCAATACTACAATATTATTCTATTGAAACTTTCGATTATGTCTGAATATTTGACACTGGCTACATTGGTCACCTCCGATCGATTCAACGGGGATCGATGTTACGACGGCCTGAGCCAAGGTTCGAACCCCTGGCTGGTGTCCTCAGACTAAAGTCGTATCCGTCAGGCGGGAGTTGGCCTTCAGCCGCTCCATAAGACCTTCCGCGGGTTTGGAGTGCCATCTGCACTTGCCCTCTATCGTCCGGTGAAGCTGTAAAGGCCAGTTGCGGCCAACAGCATTAGAGTAGTCCGAAAATAATGGCTATAATGGCATTATATATACCATGGCAATACCTACGTTTTGTATATAAATCTGGTTATTAACCCCGACATATTTATTATACCTACACTTATTTTATCTGTGAATTCATATTCATTTATAATACATTCATTGATTTATTCCATTAAACCAATGAAAGTTAATAACAAGATGTAGTTATTAATCTAATAGATTATTCAGATAGTAAATAATAAACAACAAACTTATATTCATTAATACTTCACAACAGAAAAAACTTAAACACATATTTTTATTTAAATCCCATAAGATAATTGTTTATCTTATCTATGTAGCTGACTGTACCTACTATATTTTATGAACGACTCTTATATCCTGTACAAGGTAATAAAGGAGATATATTTCGTAATGAAATATTAAAAGACTCTATTTGGGGTTCCGTATGTTTCTAAACCAACGACAAATTACAGTTTTACTATATCTACTGACTTTTTTAATTTATTGGAATAGCAACTGACTTACTACCTGACGGTAAGTGGTAACTGTCGACTATACACGACATACGATTTGACGGCCTCGGTGGTCGTGCATTTTAGCACACCGCCTTAATTCCGATGGTCGCTGGTTCGATTTCTCGCATGACACAATCATTTGTATGCATGAGTACAATTGTTTGTGTCTGGGAGTTATCTATGTATAAAATGTATTTTAAAAAAAATTGTATCAGTAATCTAGTATCCATAACACAAGTTTTATCTAGCTTAAATTGGGACTAGATAGCGCTGTGTGAATTGTCCTAAGATTATTATTATACCACTCATGCGTTGTCCATCCGACTAAGATGTCCCTGCAACCGAAACAAAGCTTACAAAGCAACCCTTGGTTATTATTTAAGTAACTGTGATATCTATTAATGCCTTAACAAGTTATTATATGAGACTGTACTTGCACGTTCGATCTCCGGGACCTAAAGGGCCCTAAACAGCAAAGAGCGATAATGGCACTGCTGAGAGAGAAGGAGGTACTCACGTTGTGTACTTTAGTGACGAAGGATATGCAAGGAAGATTATATTGTACTGAGTTGTAACAGAGTTCCTTTTTGTTCACAGTAGGTATATATAGAGTGAATTTTTGCATCGAACAGACTACATATCATATTTTACTTTGAGTATCTGTAGTTAAAAGATAGAAAGAAGTACATGTTTTATGATTACAATATCCCCTCTGTTTTTTCATTATTTTTTTGTTGACTTTTAGTATGTTAGTAATTGATTTTGTACCGTACCGGAAATGGTAAGGAAACAGGCATGTTATTATATTAGTTTTAACCTTTGGCTTTTACCTTTATGTAGGCGTGGATGTATAAAACACGAGATTACCTTATTATATGAAAACAAACGTAGGATAGTATGGTAGGAACAAAATTAATGTTGTCCTAAATGTGAATGAAACTCCCACACTGAGGACTCCGTATAAATATAATATATTATGTTATGTTATAAAGACTGATAAGAAGGTTGGATTGTCTCTGATTACTGCATCAGAGACTATTCCTAACATTGTCATCTTTAATAATAATAACATCTTCGTATAGCACTACCTTTCCCACGCTTGGTTTAGGCCCGTGGTGAGTATCACATTCTTTTAAACAAGATAAAAGAAGAGAAAAGAAAAACACAATAATAATAATAATAATCTCAGGACAATTTACACAGCGCCATCTAGATCCAAGTTAAGCTAGCTAAAGCCTGTGTTATGCTAGATAACTAATACAAACCATAAATATTTTGTTTGCTATAATTATTATTTAATAATATTATAATATTAATTTATATATTTATAAATACATATATAGAACACCCCCAGACCGATACAACCAATAATACTCATGAATACATATGTTTGTGTCGTGCAAGGATTCGAATCCACGACCATCGGAAGTAAGGCGCTGTGTTACACCGCTAGACCACCGAGGCCGTCAATACTACTATAGATATTCTAGAAAACATAGTTGAATTGTGATAGTCGAGCCTATTGCTGTTCCTCGGATGAATTTCATACATATAATATATTTGTATTTGCATTATACAGTAAAAGAAAATAGGTATGTTTAAATCTTTACATAGTATAAATAGAAGTCACTGCTGATGTCTGTTCGCTTAGATCTTAACTACGCAATGGATTTTAATGCAGTATCTATCAATAGAGTGATTCAAGAGGAAGGTTTATATGTATAATACATGTAATACCTGTTTGAAACCGAGGCAGGTAGCGGTGTTAAATAAATACATCTGTATAAATATAATAATTTTTTTCCTTTTAATATCCATCACCGGAAAAACAGAAGGAATCTTGACATACAATTTGTTTCTTTGATGACGGTCAGACTTGACCTTAAGACCTTTCGGTATAACTAGGGGTCTCCAAAATACTCCTACTTATACAATAGTTTGGCAACGATGCTTATATTTTAAATATTGAAATTTGGACATGACAAGTGTTCCATTTATCACGATAATAATCTTTGAGCACTTCGCCTTTGACGACCACATCTAAGAGAACGGTCGTGAAGCATATTATTATTATTGTAACATTTAATTACAGGATTAGAGGCATGACATCTTAGACTTCTGGAAAGATAGATAACGCATGACTGCTATTACTGTCTTATATGATAACGTCATATGATATCCATATTGCTAATCATGTATATAGCCGACGGTTACCGTTTACTTACTTTAGGTTTGGTTTGCCAGTTTGGTATTCCAATTACGTTAAAAAAAAGTATATTTTTAAAAGAAAAAAATAAATTAAAAAAGAAAACAAAACGAATGGATTAATTAGATTAGAAACGATGACATGTTCAAATGTCAATCACCAGAGTGACACCATGAATTTTGTAGAGGCTATCAAGCACAGAATAATGTAATTACTCTATTCGCCACACATTCCAGGAAACGGAACCGTCCCCTGGCAATTAATTAAAAGTTAAATTATTGAGTCATTCGTGCTAGAGTTTCGTAAATTTTATGTCGAATAGATTGCCAGTATTTTTTTTTTAATATAGAATTAAATAACCCTGGACAAATAACACAGCGCCATCTGGTCCAAGGGTGAGTAGAGCTTGTATTATGTATACTAGACAACTGATATAAATACTTAGATATTTTTTTTGTAGATATATAAAAAATCCAGAACGATATAAACAATCATACTCATGAATACAAATGTTTACACCGTGTGAGGAATCAAACCTACGACCACTGGAAATAAAGCGGTGTGCTAAACCGCTAGACTGCTAGGCCGTCTATATGTTTCTCTGCTGTATTGAGTTTCTCTAGAGTATTCTTCTTTTAGCATACTTACAAACTCGCGGGAGTAATTATTTGTCTATAAGAGTGCAAAGGCTCAGTTTGTTTGTTATACTTTATTGTATAATGAAAAGTATAAAAGGATACAATAAAGTTATTAAATAAATTTGTACAAAGGTGGACTTATCACAAAAGGGGGATTTCTTCCAGCCAACTTTTGATTTGTGGAGATGAATTGTAGAGCGGTGGAAACAGGTATCATAAATGAAACGCGTCACAATGTAATATATCCAAGTTAATATAGTAAAAATAATATAATATCTAATAGAAATATATACAAAGTATAATATAAAGTAAAAAAGAAAAAAATGTAAATAAGTTAACAGTGAACACCCTCAGAGTGAACATGCTTAATAAGGCGAATCGAAATCAGTCAGTAATTAATAAGTGTTTGTTTATATTTTGTACATTTATATGTTGGCAATCGTATCTTACTAATATTATGCATGCGGGTTTTGTGAGTGTGAATGGATGGATGGATGTATGTTACTCTTTCACGCAAAAACTATTGAATGAATTTTAGTGAAAGTTTATAATAATTTAGCTTATACTTCAGAATAACGCCGAGTGAAACCGCGGGGACAGCTAATCTATCTGTATATATAACTCAAAGGTGACTGATATAGTGATCTATCAACGCATAGCCCAAACCACTGGACGGATTGGGCTGAAATTTGGCATGCAGGTAGATGTTATGACGTAGGCATCCGCTAAGAAAGGATTTTGATTAATTCTACCCTTAAGGGGAAAAAATAGGGGATGAAAGTTTGTATGAAACTTTGTCAATTTTAAACCGATCGGGCTGAGACTTTGCATGCATAAAGCTACTGTGACGTAGGCATTGTCAATAATCAAAGAAATAAAATGGATTTAATAAAAAGCAAAGTTCTGTCTAGAGGACATCCATGAACCGCCTTTTGTACTTTCTTATTTTGTTAAGGTCCTTTTTCTGGTGCAACAATGAGTCAATAAATCTTATTAATGATATAAACGCGAAAGTTTGTGAGCATACTCACAAACTTTCGCGTGAATGTTTGTTACTCTTTCACGCAAAAACTACTAAACATATTTTAATGAAACTTTACAATAACATAGCCTATACATCAGAATAACACATAGGCTATAAATTACACGCAGATAAAACCACACAGCTAGTAAATAAATAAGTCAATCTACTTTAATAAAAGATTTAACAAAATTAAATGAGATTTATAGTAGGAAAATCGTCTGTTACGACTGAAATTCAGGCGATATTTCGTTATCATTTCAGAGTAAACTTCTATGCAAGCAGACATCTCTGGCATATCGTATCGTGAAATGTATTCCATTTACCATATTCAAACCAAACACAGCAGGAGCCATATTGCCGCCTCCGCTCGGATAAATTAAGCTTCTAACGGATTCTACTAGCTCCAGATTGTATTAAGCCTTTAGATTACAATATATTAAAATGCATATCTTATTCAGATTTTTTAATTAAAAATCTTAATATTACTTATATATCATCTTTAGATAGTATAAAATTAAGTCGCTGTCGCTGTCCATCCATCCCTAGGTATGCTTAAATCTTTAAAACTACGCAACGGATTTTGTAACGGTTCTTTTTAATAGATAGAATGATTCAAGAAGAATTTTTATGTATATAATACATGTACCTTGCGAAGCCGGGGCAAGTAGCTAGTCAAATATAATTGTCACTTCTATATATATTATGTTCATTCCAAGCTAAATCTTTGTTTATTAAATACATTGATAAAAAAATCCCACCAAAAAATATTCTTTTGATTTCAATTCACAAATATCAACACATAATTTTAAGATTTCTTCCTTGTTTATAGAATAAACTGTTATAGAAAAAAACTTGATAACTAAAAGCTTTAAGGGGAAGTCATTCATGCTTTTTTTATCTTGTGGAAAGATCTTCAAAAAGTCCCATCAGAGAAGCTGTGTGTGTGTGGGATTCTTACCAACTAAAAACCACACGATATACCTATGAGGACCATTGCAAAAGTTGCGAAGTCACATTAGCATTCTACCGCAACTCCAGCTGCGTTGACTCGGCCTATATATGGTGTAGAACAGGCCCCATCTCGTTGTTAGGGCGACCTATTTCGTACTACTCAATTAAGTTGATCAGTTTTATATATCGACATTGTTTCATTAGAATATACTACAATTTCCGTATTTAACACGCTTCTAATATTTTTACTGATAATAGACAAGTATGTTGCAAAGCTCTCTCTTATATTAATGTGTGAAAACTTTGTACCCCTTATCACGAGAATTCCTCCATCGAGGAGTATGAAAATTGCACAATTTATATAACGGAGTCCAGAAGCCTAATATTTTTATGCTTAATTACTTGTGTATTATAAAATACTGATAAATGAATGACTAATACATTAAATGAAAAAAAAAAACATTACATAGATCTTTTTGTATTTGTTATTATGATTGAATATCAATTATATTCATTTGGTTTGGGAAACTATATATATTATCCACAGTTGCTTTTATCAGAAATTTTGTAAAAAAATTACTGATTGAAATAAAAAAAAATTCAACGTGTTGCTTTTATCAGAAATAAAAAAAAATTACTGACATAAAAACAATGACACCCAATTTTATTTGGCCAGATTCGAACTCAAGAGTATTTAGATATTAATAACCACTAAGCCACAGCACCCTAATTGAATATTTACTCTTGTATATTCAATGTTGCCATCAAACGCAATCTAAACACCCACCTATATATTTGCATTCGGTGATTCCCATAGCAAAACCCTTTTCTTTATTTATGTAAGGCGCGTGTAGGGATTTCCTCGGGTACTAAATATCAATCTCTCTTTTCTTTCAAGTGTTTTACCGTTCTAATCTCAGAGGGGTTGGGGAGACCCATCTGTTCTAGTTACGCACGTTTCACTTTCTACTTACTAGTGTATTGTAATGTAAAAGTAATTATCCTCGAGGCTGAATACTCTATGAACATATGTGTAAACTGGTAAGTACAAATAATAAGTGATCATTGTCCACTATTTAGCATCTTATTATGCTCTTAAATTTATGACGGCCTCGGTGGTCTAGCGGTTTAGCACACCGCTTAACTTTCGATGGTCGCGGGTTCGATTCCTCGCACGGTGCAAACATTTGTATTCATGATTATGATTGTTTGTATAAGTCTAAGTGTTTTCTATGTATATTATATAGGTATGTATTTACAAAAAAAAAGTATAGATTATTTATATAAGTTGTCTAGTAACCATGACACAAGCTCTGCTTACCGTGGGACTAGATGGCGCTGTGTTAATAGTCCACGGTTATTTATAATTTATTATTATTATTGACAATAATACTTATACGTATTAATACTGCTATTATATTAAAATTTAATTCTATCTAATTCTGCTAATATTAAATCTTCCAACCATAAAAAAATACATTGTAAATATATATGTAATTGTAGATAATATATTAACAATATAATATAAAATTTTAACCCAAAAGTCTATTTAACATCGAATTAAATTAATCATTTTATTAAGATAATGAAAATAGAAAGATTCACAAAAGAGTATGAAGTATTATTACATTTCACCTCAATTTAAATAATCCAAAGTAGCAGTTCCAATGTTAAAACAAAGCCACTAATAAATAATGATAAGGAAATTGATGAGCCACTGTCTGTTCACCAACAAACAATTCATCTATGTAGAGGCTGTTTTGAAGCTGAACAAAAAAGAAATAGTGTTATCAAGTGATGCCAGTGACACTACTCATGCGATGGGGCTAAATGAGAAAAAGAGAGTCTAATTCACATTTTTTTGTGTATGTGTTGTGTGAGTCATATACTCACACAACACATACACAAAAAAAAATTCAGTATTAAAATAGTAATGTAAATATACAACGATTATTTACAAGAGCAACACACAAGTTTATTGTTCGTTCATCTTCTGATTGGACAGGTTTCCGAATAAACAGTAGATAAAAAAATGTGATGACTATTCAAAAGTTTTCAAATTAAGTTTATTTCATAAAGGATTTTCTATTCGAATATAATCTATCACTGCTCCATGCTGTATATCTTTTTATGATATGCACTGATTCCGTCGAAGTAGATGTCTATAAGGTTATTATTTTGCATTCTACTCAATCTGGAGATAGGAGAACTGGAAACGAATACAGTTCTACGAAGCGGTGGAACTAGAGGCGTGATGGGGTAACGGGGCACTGTTGAGGGTATGCCAGTCTAATAGTAAGTAATTGGGGGAAATCAATCTGGCCCCTTATGATCATGTACAATGAAAGCATATCTTTCAAATCCATACATTTATCACTCATGCGTATGATAATGCACGAGTGTTATATATAAAACGAAAAGAAGATTAAGGTGTCAACACTGAATTGAAACAAATCTAATCCAATTAAAAATCATTTATTCATGTAGGAGACATTTTAGTCGCTTATGAACGTCAAGTTTTTTATATTAATATTTTTCCCCAACCGTCCAGTTCAATATATAGATTCAATTGAAAACAACTTATAAAGCAAGATTCCTGGAAAAGGTGAGATTGAGGTACCTACAGAGACTACTTTTTGCAAAGTCTATTCCTGGTACAACATATCTCTCCTAACGCAATCATGGTAGTATTAGTATAAATATAATATAATTCTATGAAGTGTTGTCATACTAGATAATATTGTACGTATCGAAAAGTTTTTGTCTATTCGAATTATCATTGAAACTCGTTCCTGTTTGGGGAAAATCTCCTTATAACATTGCAAACAGCTGATGGATTACATGTAATTTCATTCCCCTCACACCGTCTGAACTAGGACAAATCCGGCGGCATTGAGTGACAGCCGTACACATAATTTATTTGTTTTCCTGCTCGCAGTAAAATTAAACGGATCCTATTTTTATCCGACTCCGGAAGGATTGTTTTTGTGCATTATGTTTTCTATACGTGAAATGAAAATAATATTATCATCGTGGATTAGCGGTAATATACGCCAAAAAGGTCGTGAGTCGAAATCTGGCAGACACCAAAAATAAACTTTGTGTACTAATTTATATTTCTGACCGTTTGACCGGTGATGAAAGCACAGATAACATGTAAATTTTCTGTTAATCTCAACAGTTCATTACCAGTATTGTCACTGACTATCTCCTGGGATAATAATGATGAAAGTAGATTAGGTAGTGAGATGCGGAAATTTAATAAATAAATGTCGAAGTGTTCTTTATTCCCTTAAAATATTTGGCCACTTTTTAAAAAAACCTAATAACTAGCAGTTATCTACAACTCAGTTTGTTTTTTTTATTTTGAATAAAATATATCAAGATATAACAAATCGTAGCACCTCGTCAAGGCGCGGCGTATGCTGCAGAGACCTTTTCGATACTTCGCAATGCTTCAATTATGTTTGATTGTCTTCTTTTTTTATAGAAATAGAAATAATCTTTATTCAAATAAACTTAATATAAGCACTTTTGAATAGTCAAGTTTTTTTATTCTATTATTCGGAATGCAGATTCATCACAAGAAGAATAAGCAAGAAACTCGTGTTTATTGCTTATTCTTCTTGTTATATTTAAATTGATTTACTTATATTTAATTAACAACAAGGATTAGGCATGCGACAATCAATATAGAAACCGCTACGTACTTAATCTCTGTTCAATCAGATAACATTGTCAGCGCTATGAATTTTAAGTTAGATCGTTTCTACAATTTTATATTTTATTATTGCTTCTTGTTCCGTGTATTGTTAAAACTTTTAATTTATAATTGGTACCATGGCCCAGTATGCAATAATTAATTAATATAATCACAACATTTCACAATTTGAGAGACTAATTTTGAAATTAATACAGCCATTAAAGTTCGAATAGGAAATAGCGTTGATCCACGTACTATATTTTGAAAGCGTTTGTATCCAATCACATCCAGTAATAACAAACAAGCGGAGCGTGCAGAATAAACTTCAGGCAATTTTATTAGGGCTGCAAACAACCCATGGGCTATGGTACGAACATTAATTAACATTGTTTGATAGTGACCTTCGTTTGTTGGCACAACTTTATAATATTAAATGGAGACGTTGTTTCTCTTACATATATATTATTCTTACATTTTTTTGTTAAGGAAATGTTACATACTGTTAACTCTATAGTTAACAATGTGTAACACCTTCCTCTATCTAATGGTGCCTCACACTATTGTGAGTAACCATTAATTTGAAATGGTAAAGTCAATAATCACGTTTCTTTATCTAGGGCATTCAGAGTAACCAGAAATGGAACGGCAGAGGCCAGGTCTAAAAAATTTTTGTAACATGGACATGTAGATTGAACTGAACGCGAGAGTTGAAGATTGCAGCGTTTGTTATTATCAAACAAATAAAAGAAATGTAATTGTGAATATTGTAGGTATTGGGGGGTTTACTAATTCGGACTGGGGGATACCATGGGGGATACAAGAAGTGAAGGTGACTGTTAATGCATTCTAAAAGGGCCCTTTAAAGCTAAACCCATGTCACAAGCCATGGGCACTACTTGGGGTTCTCTACCTGAAATATCGGTGGACGGCATCATGGCATAAGTCGTCGTCATAACGTTATAATGGATGGTTATAAGGGCAGAGGAAGGCCGAAAATGAGATGAATGGACGTGAAAGATGATATGGTAAGAAAGGGAGTAAATAACGAGATGAGTGCGAACAGGGATGAATGGAAGAGAAAAATATTTTACGCCGACCCCAAATAAATGGGATAAGATAGAAGCAGATCATGATTTTTTTGTTCCTCAGTTTTACCTAAATCAGCCAGCTCGCTTTATAAGCTGTGTATCGGTTGTAGGTTGTAGATTAGGTACAAAAGTTACAGTTACCGTTTATCATCAGGTTTACATGTCAATATGGTTTATTAAAAATATTATTATAAATATGTTTTTAATTTCCTCATAAAATGTGTCAAGATTGGAGTAAGTTAATAGTTAAATGCAAATATTCTAGTTGTTATAGCATTACCAACTTCTGTTGTTAAATCCTTTGGGAGTAAACTTTTCCATAACAACAGCGCGACAGACGACCAAATCCGACAAGTTTCGTAGTTCGAAAACACAATAAAGAGATACATGTGTTATAAGTTCGTAGTGGAAGTTTTGAGAATAGTGTTATATAATACATTCTCGTTGGAATCTAGTTTCGTTTCTAATATAAATACCACTGGGTCGATGAATGAATGACATATTCCTATAAAGATACAGATATATATCAACATCGTACAAACCTAAATAGATTCATACTAGCGAGTTAGGCTTTGTAAAAAGTTGTCAGCCTGAGTTCTCACTCCATTCCAACAGCAGCAAACAGCTTGCTTTGTAAGCTGATTCAATTGTAGATTACACAGTGGGCAGTGAAATTATATTATACTAGCAACACGCCCCGGCTTTGTATAGGTGTACGTATTGTATATATAAACCTTCCTCTTGAATCACTTTATTTATTGCTGAAAACTTTATTAAAATCCATTGTGTCGACTTCATTTTATACTTTTTATGTAGATATACTAGTATATTGTATACTATATAGAACTAGTTATCCGCCGCTATTTTTTGGCAGAATGTCCCCAAACACCTGCTACATAGGTAACGATCGGATCGATCCCCCGTCCAATTCAAACGGAGATCGAATTTACGACGGCTTGAGCCGAGGTTCGGACTGTTCGGACTTCTAGCGGATACGACTTTAGTCTGAACTAAAGTCGTATCCGTCAGGCCTTTAGGCGCTCCATAATTCGTACCGCGGATTTGGAGTGTCATCTGCACTCGCCAGCGGACAGACAGCGCAAGCGATTTCATTTTATACTATGTAAAGAAGAGATGATATGTAATGGGTATGGATTGGAATCTTCTGAAATGGAAACGCATGAGTACATACAATCACGGATCACATGATAACGTAGTGTCTGTAGTACTCTTCATGTATAGTCGTAGAGTACCGCACCAGGTGTACTTGCTTGCAATTTTATTGACGTAAAAAAAAGTATAGGTTATAGTATATTTGTCATTCTAATGACATAAAAAAAACCAGATTCGTTAGTAAAATTCAAATTACCTCGTTAAGTCTCCCTGTTGTTGGAGTACCATATAGAGTAGTAGGCTTACCTGAAAAGATAACATTATTAGTGCGTCGTAAACTCGATTTTATAGATCCCAGTGAACTAACAAATAGAGACTGTAAAATCGTGATGTTGTTCGGGACTGGCGGTCGTTTTATGCATAGTGGTAGGTTTATTTCACTATACCTAATGGTGTATACACAGGTTGTAAAATTTTGTGTACTCGTAGTTCGCCATTGGTGATGTGGGAATTTGACTTGGAACAAGAGATGTGTGTGTGTGAGATGTATGTTTATGTTTATGTTTGTATTTTACGTGTAACTTAAATTGTTTTGATGCGAATAAAGATTTTATCTATATATCTATTTTAAATTGAATTCCTTTTGATGCATCTTGATTTCATATAAAAAGAAACTATACGAAATGCTAAAGTGACCATTTTTATTATTGTTATGTTATTATTGTACTTATACTACTTTTTTATTGTTATTAGTGTTATCCCGGTCTCTTAAAATTTGTTGTTTACATTGAACTCTACTAGGCTCACTCTATATATTTAATTATGTAAAAAAGTTGACCACTTATTGTCTATTGTAATAACAAATTTCTTTATATAATTATATATTGACTGTATGTTGGCATAATAATAAAAAAAAATTGGGGTAGACTAAAATGTTAACAAGAATTGCAGTGTTACTTGACAGACCGTGAGTCCCAAGAAGCAACTATCAAGACCGAAATGTCTAGTATAATTTTTGTCATAGATAACAAAAGTAAATAGACTAAACATTTCAGATCAATTTGGATTCTTTTATATACGCGTAAAAAGTACCACATTTCATAAGGTCCTTCCATAAAGTCCGCTTGTTGTCATATCAATTCAAAATCTTTCTAATGAGAGAACGAATCAATGATTTGTCAATGACTGAACGACTTACTGAATGATTGAATGACTGAATAATTGACCGATTGAATAGATGAATGAATAGTTTTCACGTATTTGAGGTAAACATACTTTTACATTGTTTATAGTCGTAATTAAAAAACAATTACTGCCAGCAATCATTACATAGGTACAAGCCTGTGAATCAATTTTGAACGTCGTCATTCCACCAAGGCGTGGTCGTGACCTATAGAGTTATACGAAATGTCTAATAATGGCTAATGACAGACGTCTATGTCTACAAACAATATTATGTTTCTCGAATTGTGGAGGCGTAGCGTTACGAGTTTGATTAATTAATCGTTAATTCATATCGTATCGTATTAATCGAAAACAATTTATTTTCTACTAGCCATCCGCCCCGCCTTCGCAGGGTTGTCATGTACAAAATTTATGAAAATTTTCCTCTTGAATCACTCTATATATTACTAAAAATTGCATTAAAATCCGTTGCGTAGTTTAAAACATTTATTTATTTACGTTGCTTTACACAATTACGGTATACAATGAATTAATTCATACACATAACATACACATTTTAAGCACTGCAACGTGGAAGCGATCGTGGAGAGATCGTGGAAAGATATAAGCAAATATACAGCGGAAACTTTATTTTATACTATATAAAGATTAACTAATCGTTATGAGATTATTATTTGTTATTTATATTCGTAGCGTAACTCGTAGTATGTTAACAAAAATAATCACAACTGTACTAACACCGGTAGGTATTAGAAGAACTGTGATTTCCTTCTGGATACCAGTAGGTATTAGGATAATGTTATTATTTTCTGGATACCGGCAAGTATCAGGAGATATGTGATTAGTTTTTGAATACCGGTAACTTACCGGTATTAAAAAAATAACTTACCGGCGGTAAGTATTATTAGAATTGTGACTATTTTCTGAATACCGTTATTGGTAGGTTGTGATTTCTTTCTGTATACAGAAAGAAATCACAGTAGGCATTAGAAGAATTGTGATTATTTTCATTACCTATAGGGCAGGGGAAAAAATTGGAAATGGAGACTTTTCGACCGACGTTAAAAAGAGATGGTTCAACTCGACTATTATTTATATTAGACTATATCTAATATATGTCTGGTATTGAGTTCCTGGTACAACTATTTATATAGAAAATGTAGGTATGTACATATGCACCTTCATATATACACTATGTATGTACATTGTACATACAGTCCAGTACACACAGTAATTGGCCGTTTGGGGCGTTTTACTGCATGGCTTAATTGGTCTCTGGGGCTATTATTCGAGCTGATATTAAACATTGCTATATACAAATCTACAGAATAAATATATACATATAAAAAAAATAACTGTCTGTATTAAATTAGCTCTTTCCATTCGATCTGATGAATCACATGCAACAATTAAAAATCGACTAAGATTTCATTATCTCTATATAGCTTATCTTTTTTTATATCTGCCAATATGTAGTATATGTATGGATATGTATGACTTTATACATTTATCTCTAAATTATGTATGTCTGTCTATTGCAGCAACGTGCAATTTCACTGACGATGCAGCACTTTCCTTTTAAATATGCAATAGTATTTCAATATAATTAGATTAGATTCAATATCAAAAGAACCGGCCTCCTCCGGCCTCGCGGAGCTGCCAATGATGTAAAGTAATAAATCTAAAGATATATCACTCAAAGGGTACTGACTGACATAGTGATCTATCAGCCCAAACCACTAGACGGATCAGGCTGAATTTTGTCAATTTTAAACCGATCGAGCTGAGACTTTGAATGCATAAAGCTACTATGACGTAGACATCCCCTAAGAAAGGATTTTGATAAATTCTCCCCTAAGGGGATAAATTAACGCAAGCGAAGCCGCGGGCAAATGCTCTAGTATATTTTAATCAATAAATATATATGTTTTTTAGAACTCCTTCTCGTCGTTGATATAATTTGCGTTCCCCTAAAATGGAAGCACATTTGTCGTTATTTGTCAGTTATTTATAACTCATATGATTCTGAAAAACAACAGATCGTTCGACAACAGCAGCTGTGTACAGACATGTAATATAGTTATGTATTTGTTTGTCCCACGACGTAGTTACGTGATCTGCTTCATAATTTATACCATTTAATATTTATTCGTCCATGATATTGTGAATGATTGATGAGCAACATGTTTATGAAAATGAATAGATATTTATTCGGCAGTTGTTAAAAATAATAAAAAAAACACATACTAAACAAAAAAATAAATAAACTCAAAACATTCAAACAATTACAAAAAAAAAAATCCTTTACCATTTACGACATTACGTCGGTGTGCGTGTGCGTGATGTGTATCTATGTTACAACATATGTTATATGTCATTGCGATAACGGGTCTAAACAAAATGTTTACAATGCTGGATGTAATTCGCGAACATCCCGCGTGAAATACAGCCTGTTACTCGTTCATAATGGAGTTAAAAGCATAATCTAGGTACAATTCACACACCGCCATCTAGGCCCAAGTTAAGCTAGGTAAAGCTTGTGTTATGGGTAGTAGATAACTGATACAAATACATAGATAAATATTTTTTGTAAATACATACCTACATATTATATATAAAAAATACCCAGACCGATACAAACAATCATACTCATGAGTACAAATGTTTGTGCCGTGTGAGGAATCGAACCCGCGATCATCGCAAGTAAGGCGGTGTTCTGAACCGCTAGACCACTTTGGCTCTTTTTCAAATTAATTTGTATATAAAATTATATTGTTAGGCCGAAGTTAAATGTATAAAACAGAAAAAGAATAGAACACTTTATAATATACTGGCTAATTGCCCCGGTTTCGCACGGGTGTACGTGTATTATATATATAAACCTTTCTCTTTAATCATTCTATTAAAAAAAACTCTTCAAAATCCGTTACGTACCTAGTTTTAAAGATTTAAGCATAAGTAGGGATGGATAGACAGCGACAGCGACTTTTTTTGTACTATTATGTAATATTGAAGAATATTGTTGAAGAAGTATATATAAATGCTATCAAAAGTATATACGAACCACAATACAGGAAGAATTAAACTCGAAACCCTAGGCCCAACCTTTCCCATAACAAGAGGAGTAAGGCAGGGAGATCCCCTCTCTCCAAAATTATTCATAGCCATCCTAGAATCCACTATGGGTAAGATAGATTGGAATAAGTCAGGAATATATATTAAAGAAACATATTTAAGCCACCTTAGCTTTGCAGATGACCTGGTATTGCTTTCAGAGTCGGGTTGCCCGATGCAGCTCATGATAGAATCTTTACATAAAGCTAGTATTAAGGTGGGACTGGAAATGAACCTCACTAAAACTAAGGTAAGGTAATAATAAACAGCTTTAAAATACCCATTATAATTAATGGAGAGCCACTGGAATATGTAGAAAAATATGTATACCTCGGAAAAAGAATAAGTTTTAACAGAAATAACAACGCACTAGAAATAGAAAGAAGAATACAACAAACAAGGAACAAATATTGGAGCCTTAAAGAAATTTTTAAAAGTAATATGCCAATAGCTACCAAAGCAAAAGTTATGAATTGCAGGCTCTTACCATGCTTGACGTATGGATGCCAAACATGGAAATTCACCGCTAAAGCTACAAATAGAATCAACGTATGTCAAACAGGACTAGAGAGAAGTATGCTTAATATTAAAAAATCAGACAAAATAAAACACACCAAGATTAGAGGGATAATTAAAGGAATTAATGCTTCGAGTTATGCAAAGAAGTTCAAATGGAAATGGGCAGGACATATCGCGAGAGTAACAGACCAGAGATGGACAACGCAAGTAACTTTGTGGAGTGGCCCACCAGGCAAGAGATGTAAAGGAAGACCTTTGACTCGCTGGGAAGATGATATCAAACGAGTAGCTGGCTCAAACTGGACATTAGTAGCACAAAACAGAGACAAATGGACATCTTTGGAGGAGGCCTTTACCCAAAGTGGGGTTCTTGATAACTAAATATATGTAAATATATAAATACATATTAGTAACAAATAGATTAATAATAATAAATACATATAGTACATATAATAATAATAATAAAAATATTTGAATAATTATAAATTAACAAATAGTTAAATAAATATATATTTCTAAGTTACTAACACCATAATTTTGCAATAAGTAAGAAATAAAAAGGCTTCTTTTATTTATTTTATTTTATTTATGTAATATTATGTTATCTGTGGTACTATGTAGTGATAACTGGACTGTATTTGTAACTAAATACTTTTCATATCTCATTTCATTATATAATCCGTATGCGCAGCGTAAATCTCGTTTCAAAATATCAGAATACACCCGGCTTACTGCATGTAATGATATTGGAATACTGGATTAATTTGATCGTGTACAACCAGGGCCGGATTTAACATGTCAGGGCAATGCAATTTTCAACAATCGTGTATAAAAAATATGTGGTGAAAAAGGGTTGCTAAATGTATACTAAACACAAACAGTGTTATTCTGATGTATAGGATATTTTACTGTAAATGTTCATGTAGTTTTGATAATATTAATAAGATTAGGACAATTCACACAACGCCATCTAGATCTAAGTTAAACTAGCGAAAGCTCGCGTTATGGGTACTGTATAACTGACACAAATACATACTGTACATAGAAAATACCCATAGCAATACAAACAATCATACTCATGAATACAAATACTTGTGCCGTACGAGGAATCGAATCCTCGACCATTAGAAGTAAGGCGGTACATTGAATTGCTAGACTACTGAGGCCGTCATATGCCACTCGTTCACCCGGACGGTTGGTCGAATCTATGAATATGTGGCGCGATGGTTATGACCTCACAATATAGCATTATACATGATGTGATGTGGTATCGCTACATAATATGTTGTTTATTGTAGTATCTAGGTATTATATAAGTATTAGTATAAGTGTATTCGGTTGTGTGGTACATGACTTATCTTATATATAAAATTCTCGTGTCACAGTTTTCGTTCCCATACTCCTCCGAAACGGCTTGACCGATTCTCATGAAATTTTGTGAGCGTATTGAGTAGGTCTGAGAATCGGCCAACATCTATTTTTCATCCTCCTAAATGTTAGAGGTAGTCCACCACAAAATTTATGTTTTTATTTTAAGGCAAAACAACGTTTGGCGGGACAGCTAGTTATTATATAAGTATTAGTATAAGTGTATTCGGTTGTGTGGTACATGACTTATTAGTAACGCGTACATTCGATGCGGAATCGGAACGTGGACTAACATTATTGGAGAGCTACTAACAGAAGGGTCTCAAGTGTTGAGAGATTATAAGTGTAGGCACAAAGATTTAGGTACTCCATTAAAAAAAAAGTAGAGCTAGTTGCTTACGCTACTCAATTCTTAATCCGGCCCTGTGTATAACGGAACAAGAGTATATGACCGAACAACGAATATAACGCAAGGAACAAAAGAAATATATCGTAAAAATTTTGTGTTCACAATAACAAACAGATTCCTATGTATTTATTCATAACATGACAAGAATTTGCAAAGCTTGTGATCGGCGTTTGTTTTCTTTTAATTATTTATGTTATTACTAGCTGTTAGACGCGAATTCGACTGCTTTTTTATGTAATAAGTTTTAGCTTTGAGGGTATATAATCTGTGGGATATAATTTGTGTTCATGTCAATTTATTAAAATACATTTAGTAGTAATAAGGTAACAAACAGACACAAAGTTAGATTGATAGGGGTAGACAATACTGGGGTATTAAAGTTTAACAGTAATTAATTTGAAAACTAAATCTCTCTCGTGGATTTTTGTTTTCTTATGTTTGATAATGGAACGGTGCACTCAACAGCGCTAACGGTTTATGCTGGCGGGGCATCAGTGGAGGATGATAAGATGAACATGTCAGCTATGTTCAGGCCAGTCAACACATTATGGTTAATTCCGTTTCCAGATGGAACCACTTGGAAGTCAAAACAACCTGAATTAATAACTCTAATGCTAGCAATGTACTATATAATATACAATGCTAGCTAAAAAATAACTATTCAATAGTGCTTATATTAAGTTACTGTTTTGCCTAAAAATAAAAAATTAAAATTTAGGGTTGGACTACCCCTAACAGTTAGGGGGATGAAATATAGATGTTGGCCGATTCTCAGACCTACTCAATATGTTCACAAAATTTCATGAGAAGCGGTCAAGCCATTTCGGAGAAGTATGGGAACGAAAACTGTGACACGATAATTTTATATATAAGATAAGGTATTTGAATAAAGATTATTTCTATTTCTATTTATTGCAATTTCTGATAGTAGTTTCTTTGATAGTCAGGTTGTATGCAGTTCCAGCCGTACAAAACGTTTTTCAGTCGAGTTACCATAGACTATAACACAGACACGTTAATTATTTATATGTAGTGAATTCACTAATTACAGTTATTTCCACGCGAGTTGGGCTGAAGTTGGAATCTACTTAATGCAATATTACAGTTCATTGAACTGTAAACTGTGTCTATATTTTTCTACTTGATTTTATACACGAGTTCACGCAATTTTATTCAATTTCGTTCTAGCGTCTCATTCCGGTTTCAGTTATTGTAGACATCTTTCATTTTTGCTTTTCATGGGAGAGTCAATAAGAAATATACATTGACACATAGTTTTATTTTTTCCAGTGCTCTAATGGCCAGAAGGGCAACAGCTTTCAAATTGTTCGAAAAAAAAACAGATTTTAATGTTAGTCAGATTCTTGAACTCACAACCTTTAGGGTCGAAGTTGGATTAGTAAACCACTAGGCCACAATGCTTGAAAAAATCTGTTCTATTTTCAAATATTTGCAGTAACAAATCTCTTTAAATAGATGCGGTATCAAAAAGTATACCATAACAGATTATAAGGACAATTTTAACCGCTAGATGGCGTTAAATTGAAAAAGTCAGTTAGCAACAAAAGGAGAGGATTCCAATTTTAAAATAGAATAAGAGCCATTAAAACGAAAAGCTTTGTACGAAAAAAATACGATAAACGTAATATTTCTCATCAAAACGTTTTACTTTTAAAACGGTCTGGAAACACTTCGCGTAATGAAATGAAGCCGTCTTCTGTCAGTTCCTATCTCCATTACCTCGAGTGCTCTATAATCGAGTTTATTTGCTGACGTTATTTTAGGCGTGTCGTTCGTTTTAACAGTGTAATATGTCATGTCAAGCCGTGTCGCCTTCATTTTATTTGATAAATTACAGGATTCCACTACTAATACATAATACATGACAAGCAGAAACTTTGTCTCTCAGCTGGGTAGAGAAAAGGTAAGGTTCTCGAGGTATCGTCCGACCGGGTCGGCGCGTTTTTATTTTCGTAATTCTGTATAGATTCTTTACTGAGTGCATGTAATTAAATTAGAGCTTTATTACCGAGTCCTTTCAGTACAGATTCTTTTAGCAAGCTTTTCCGTCCCAAAACGCGCCGATCCAATTAGGAAGACGCCTTACAGGTAGAAGTTGCGTCATATAATTAAAAAAAAAACAAATCTTCAATGAACATTTTAACGTATACAAATCTATACTAATATTACAAACCTGAAAGTTTGTGTGTTCATCCGTTGGTCTGTCTGTTACCTTTGCACGACTTGATAGCTGAATGGATCTTAATGAAGTTTAATGAGAGGTTTCTATTACGATGGCAGAGATAGGGTATGTTTTATTTAAAAAAAGCCGACGAAATAGCGGAGAATAATTTGCTATTTTTTATTATTGTTTTATCCTATACTTAGTTTAGTTTCATTTGAGAACTGACAAAAAATCGACTGTTGCTTGAACTCATACATGACATTTACTTATTTTGGGTAATTAAGACAACGAACGAAAATCTTCAAGTGACGACTTTTACAAAAGTATTACATAAATCTAAAATTCTTTGTAATTTACCAATGAAATATTGTTCGACAAAGTTATTTCAATATTAATTTAGTAAGAGATTCAATGTCAAACTGAATTAAGAATCATCAAGAGAGACGAATTTCTTAGTATTACATGGATTCACTGTGCGGGTGCCAGGCCCATCGTCTCGGGATTTGCGACCCGGTTGTAGGTAGGTTAGTGGTAGGTACACGCACGTCACCACTTATCTTCACCACTCGTGTCACTCTCCCTGCCTAGACAAATCTGGTAGGACTCTTCTAGTGCTGCTTTAGAGACACGTTATTGTATAAAAGTACTGCTGCTGTTTAGAACTGAACTTCTTGGTATTACATGGTCTCACCGTGCGGGTGCCGGGTCCGAGTCCCGGGGTTTGCGATCCACTTGTAGTATAGGTAGGTTAATAATAGGTTGGTTTGCCGACGTAGACGTATGTCAACACTCATCTTCACCGCTAGTGTTTCTCGCCCTGCCCCGCCAAATCTAGTAGAGCTCTGCTATTGCAGCCTTAGATAAATCTACTTACTGCAGTTCTTGACGGGCCAAAATCTTTTAGAAGATTGTAGAATAATTGATAAAGATATCACTTAGCAGAGTAAAAGTACTGACAAATTCAGGCTTCTCTTTCTTCAAGTCTTTTGGAAACAAGTAGGTATTATCTATAAATATTGAACAAGAAACTTTAACATCAGTTCTAGACGGGCCAAGATCTTTTAGAAGATTGTGGAATAATTGATAAAGATATCACTTAGTAGAGTAAAAGTACTGACAAATTCAGGCTTTTCTTTCTTCAAGTCTTTTGAAAACAAGTAGGTATTATCTATAAATATTAAACAAGAAACTTTAACATTACAAACTTATAAAGTATACTTACTTTATTATTATTATCGTTATTCTGTGCCTATAATGCGAATGAAAAGGTACGGGTTCAATATTTAATATTCCCAACGCGCAAAGTTACCAAGTAAAGTTTTCATAAAGTATTTATTGAGATCAAACCAAAGGGGACCGATTGATTCCAATTAATTTTGATGAGAATTTCATCATTAAAGAGTATTTGGTAGGGACTATGTGGTCTGAAGCAGACGGGCAACTTTCTGCATCGTTCAACTTTTTTTTATACCTACTTTTAAAGCTAGAGGTAGGCTGTAAAGGATTGTTTAAGAAAGTACCTCATCGTCATCTATTGTAATCTGTGTTTCGATTGTAGAGTGTGCAGTGCAGATTAAATAGTGAAATTATAGGATAAAAATATTTACATTACATTTACATCATCGAGTCTAATGAGTCAACATCTTTTTTCATTAAAGTCACACTAGAAGAAAAAGTCCCAATGAATCTCTATATCGCTTCGCCGAATTGATAAGTTACTACTTAATTAAATCCTTCTCTAACGAGGAGAGAGGCTATCCAACAATTTCCGTCTTTATAGGTAGTAGGATTATAAGTATTGCTTCTACTGAGTTTTTCTATTGGACTTCAGCTGGTGCTGTCGCATTTTGATGAGGTACATCATAAATAAAAATTTCAATACATATTAATATTTGCGATAGTTTCAACTTTAGGTTGACAAAAATGCGAATTAAGCTTAGTAACTGGCTAATCGTGGCGTGTGAACAAAATATAGTAACTAATTATTTAATGATTCATTTAATTGGATATATTTGGAACTCTGCCGTGTCATTCTTTTTAATATCATTGTGAATTTATTATACGCAATTTTATTAAAGTTGCCGTTGTATTTTTGTAATTGGGAATAGTAGAATAAAAGGGGAAGGATTGTTAGTAATGCGGACTAATAACCCCATAGCTAGCAATGTACCATGTTAGGTGGACCTCCACGTGCTTCCCTCTAGAAACCATCGTGATAAATTCATGGTGAATGTACCACAATGGGCTAACTGTAACTCATGTTCATCTCATCATCCTCCACTAACGACCTGCCAGTGTAAACCGTTAGCGCAGCCGGATGCACCATTAATGGAATCTTTCATAAGAATAGTGGAGTAAATTACAACAGTAAGAAAATGATAACTTCTTTGAGGGTAAATGGTACTCTATAGTCACAAAATCATTAATACGGTATATATAAAACATTACCTATACATTCAAACAGAAATATAAAAATGTACATACTGACAAACGAGTCCACTACTTTGTCAATTTTTTTTTAATCATCGAAAGTGGCAATCTAGTATGCTAATGGCCTATCTGATGCTAAAATGGTTATTGTAGCCTATGAACACCTGTAACTCTAGGGAAACCGATGCTCGTTGCGGGCCCTTAAGAAACCAAAAATATATCTTTTTAAAAAACCTCATGTTGTGGTCTCTAGAGAAGACCTTTTAACTGTTCTCCATCTAGAGCTAAAGTATCCAGCCAAGTTTCTTCCAGTATCATTCAGATAAGTAGCATATTTCCAAATTCCATTAATTTCAATATCTTGAAATCTAATTTTAAGCAACTCTAAACTCACCCGTCTGTGTTGTAAATTTGGGACTAGGAAAATGTTCTTATTAATTAATAACTGGATGGAAATTTCAATATTGGAAACTATTGGAATTCGTTAATTACTTTCCAGAATTTATAAATTCATTTTTAACAATGGATAAATTGATTTTAATTATTTTTTCATTAAAATAAAGAATTCATTATTTTATAAAACTTTTCATAAGACTATATAAAAAGTCTATATATATTATTAAAAAATAATATTATATTGTAATAACTTACTATTTTTTTTTGTAATTGGAATGATAAAGAGGCATTGGGCCACCTGTAGGAGGTACCTAAGTATTTTTTTTATGGATGACAATGGAAAGGCGCGCCTACCTGCGCTAACGGTTTATACTTTACGCAGGACATCAGTCGAGGATGATAAGATGACAATGAGGTCAGGTCAGGTCAGTTAGCCCATCGTGATGGGATCACTTGGTTTCCAGTGGGTACTGGCTGGAGGTCTACCTGATGTGGAATCTGAATGGACCTTCATTAGCTATGGGGTCCTAGTCCCCTTTACTGGGGGGAAAGGGATTGTTAGTAATGTGGACTCTTGACCCCATTGCTAACAACCCCCTTCCCCCTAGAGACAACAGTCGCCTATATCCATGCATAGTACTATGGGCATCACGTTATCATATGACATCCGTGATACCACTCATGTGTTGCTACACGAGAGGACTAAAACATCGTGCATAATTATAGGTAAATTTACCACAATGAACTAATTGACCTGCCTTGATGCCAATTCTACAATTCTCCATTTGTCCTGCCATGTAGGCATCATTTAATATACATCCCTTTAAAAAGCCAATTAAAACTTCCATCAGGCGGGTCGTAAGTTTATTTGTAATTCCGGTCACATGAATAAAAGGTAAATACATTTGTTTCGAGCTTTATTCATTTTTAACTTGCAGTTTATTCTCTTTTTTATCTTTTAAATATTTAAATTGGTTAGATATGAAATAAAATACTTAATAAGCTTAGACTAATGATACACAATATGCTTATGAATAAATATATTTAGATATACTTTTAAAATATTGATAAACCTATATATGGTATTATTCAGTTTCATTAGAGTTTTGAAAACATGCTACAAAATCTCTTTTCTCAGAAATTCATAAATTAAGACAGCATATTAGTGAGAAATAATTCGTTTAAAATGTAGTTATTATTTATTATTTATAGTAGTTATTGTTTATTTATTAAAATTTCTACTAAGTTGCATTTCTCATGGTCTGGAGCAGAGCAGCGAGTTTCTCCTTATTTATTTAATACATATCTAGTCTTAACACGTAACAAGAACAGAATGGCATAAAAATGACGAAGAAAAAAGAAAGTAAGAAAATACGTTAATTTGATACACCTAAAATATGCAACAAAAATAATTTTTAATTACAATTTGGATTATTTTGGATAGGGCTCCGCTCAGCATATGCCGTGACGGAGTGCCGCGAGGCTGGTATTCTGCAGACACCCTTGTACATATAAATATGTAATAATAGTATACATACATAAATATAGGCGCTTAACAGAGAGTGAGAGTGATAGGATAAAGTAAATTATATCTTATAATAATAGAGCTCTTTTTACTGTAATTCGGAATATCTACGTATAGTAGATGATATATGTATCGTATAATGTACAGAACGAGTTACATACACTACGCCAGAGGTGTCAAACTCGTTTACCCGTGATCTTGGCGGTTGAAACACTGCCGAAATATTGGGAACTCAATAAAAATAAATAAAACGTGGTAAGATCCCGTAATTTTTCCTAATTATACGTTTAAATAATAACCGCGTTAAATTTAAAACAGCGTATGTGTCAAATTTAATTTTGCAAAGAGCCGTATATTAAATTTAGAATATGTAGTTGGGCCAGATTCAAATAAAAAAATGTACTCAATTATGTTAACACTTTATTTATTTAATTATATGGAAATAAAAATAATATTTCTTCAAATAAACTTAATATACATTAGAATAGTCATTTATTAGAATAGTTTTTTATTCTACCACTAATTCGGAACGCAGATTCATCACAATTAGAGAAACTTGCGTGTTGCACTCTTAAATAATTTATTATATTAAATACTGTACTTACTAGGTAAATACATATTAACAAGGATTAGGTATGCGACAATCAACATAGAAACCGCTACGCACTCTATCTTTGTTCAATCACATAACATTGTCAGCGTTATGCATTTAAAGTCAGATTGTATCTACAGAAACATTATTATCATTTATAAACTCTTCATTATTATAATAAGCTTCTTTGCAAAGAACCTATTTTATAACACGTGGAAACTTTTTTCTAGCAAATTGAGGTCAGACTCTGGCAGTTTGTTGAAAAACCTTACGCAATTTCCATAAAACGAATTACTGACTTTCGTTAAACGGCACTTAGGTAAAACCAATTTGTTGTTATTACGCAATATTTTATTAGTGTATTGTATAGTATACAATATACGGTTGTAAAATACATACGCGATTGCGGGCTTTACTGATACACCCGGAGGCCGGATGTGGCCTGCGAGCCGTATCTTTGACATGACTGCACTACACGAAACCTCATCAAGTAACATGATTTATTACATGTTTGTATTAAAACGAGTTCGCAATTTCCACGTTATTATATCCGAAGAGTATAAAAATATACAAGGTATATAGGTAAGTACAAGGTCACACAGTCTAGTATTATGATGCCTGCGTGGGTACCTCAATTTCACCTGTTTCAGCCACCAAGCAGCTTACTTTGTAAGCTTTATTATTTTAACTAGTAGGTACTTGTAGTCTCTGTCTCCCTTTTTTTTAGTGCCACTGAAAATAAGCGCGGTATTTTCACATAAAACATACAATAAAGCTAATCGGACCATTTCTGTGCCTATATGTATGTAAAAATGATTGTTTTATGTTTATTTTAATTATATATAGTTAAATTAAATTATATATAATAATATATACATTTTATGTTTTTTGTTTGGTTTTGTTCATATTGTAACTGAAAATTGAAAAAAAAATCTTTCTTTCTTTCTGTTTCATATAAGTGTTAGGCATATTGGTTGTGGAATGAAAAAATATAGTAGATCATAATGGTTTTTAAAAAAAGTCTAATCACGGGAATTACTAACAACTAAATAGTTCGTATGTTTGTATCACTAGGCTTGATTAACTATCCTTATATATAACCCTTCATGTATATCCTCTATGAATATTAAATAATTTATACTGTGCTCTATCAAAGACAATGTGTCAATAATATACAAAATCACTCGAGCTACGAGCAATGTATTCCCAAAGTACACTCAGCATCATAATACTGAAGACAGTTAGTATTTACTTAAATTTATCAACAATAATAACTCTGGACAATTCACACTGCGCCATCTAGCCCCAAGCTCAGCAGAGTTTATCTTACGGATGGTGCTACAGAACTGTTACAAATACTTACTTAGTTACTTAGTTTTTTTTAAAGATATACACGCAGAGTTTATCTTACGGATGGTGCTACAGAACTGTTACAAATACTTACTTAGTTACTTAGTTTTTTTTAAAGATATACACAATATAAATAGATAACACCCAGACTGATACAAGCAGTTATACTCATGAATACAAATATATTACTATTTGTGACCTCATTGTCTATGGTTATAATATGTTTTATATGCAATCTTAATAATATTATAAACGCGAAAGTTTATGATTATGGATGGTTGTTACTCTTTCACGCAAAAATTACTGAACGGATTTTGATGGAACTTTACAGTAATATAACTTATTCATCAGAATATCGTATAGGTTATATGTTTTATTGAAATTTAATGCGAGTGAAACTGTGGACACAGCCAGTAGTATATGTTATCATACTTTCTGTGAGAGACACAATAGTACGAGGCCTCGTAAAAGTATCCACATAGACGACTTTACAAAGTCTAATTTGTAAAGTGGTATGTGGGTACTATTAGTCTCATGTAACGCTTTGTAAGAAGTGTTTCGGTTGAAACCTGTGAAATCATAGGATAGCAGGCATAACGTCTTAGTTCTCCAGAAGGATAGCTCATGAGTAGTATCACAGGCGACATATGATGACATGATGGCTAGAGCTGTTCAATTATATAACTATACTATTTGTGAGGGAGAAAGGGGATTACTAGTAATGTGGATTGTTGATCTTATTGCAAGCAATGCACCATATCAGGTGGACCTCCAAGCGGTTCTCCTTGGAAACCATCGTGATAGATTCTTGGTGAATTTGTCACAATAGGCAGTCAGGACAGATATGTCCTGACCTCATGCTGATCTTATCACCACTGGTGCCCCGCCAGCATAAACCGCTAACGTAGGCGGATGCACCATTTCATTATCATCCATAAAAAAAACTTATTGTGAAGCTGAATGTACCATAGATTAAACTATAAACTGATTATATCCGGTCATCGGTCAAAGCGTATAGCTGTTGATTGCGCTGTGTTGATGTTGTTCAAACAATTTGATGAGCTAAATGGTTTATCTATCTATCTATACTATATATCTACAATAGCTCTATAAAATATTAAATTGGGATGTTAAAGGGAAAATGTTTAAACAAATATCCTTATTACATTTGGGTAAACCTCAGGATTTCAAATATTGGAAAATTTTGAATTGAATGCTTAACCTCTTAATAGTCTCTGCCGTACAAAGGTCTGTGGGCATCATATATCTATATTAATATCATAAATACGGAAGTACATCTATTTTTGAAATAGTAATATCTTTTCACGAGTAAACGGCTGAATAAATGTTAATGAAATTTAACTTAAAAATAGATTAAAATGATATCACCACATATGAAAATTTACAAAGCACCATCTAGACCCAAGTTAAGCTAACTAAAGATTTTTTTTCGTAAATACTTAGGTACACGTTATACATAGACTAAACCGCTAGACCACCGTGGGCGTCATATAATATAATACTTGTTTTATACAATGATGCAGACGAAGCTGCGGGGTATCAACTAATAGCTTAGCTTATTTGATGATGCTAAATCTAAATGTACACTAAATGTTTTATAAATGGACATTCTTCAAATTTTTCGTCATTACTATGACCGTAGTATAATGTTCTATACTGTCTTGATTACAAACATAAACTTGTGCTATAGGGTTAACTTATATGCGTTCAAAATGGCAGCGAGAGATATACCAGCGAAATCTCTCTACAATCTTCGAAAAAATCTTGGCCTATCTAGAACTGCAGTGAGTTTTATACTCGGACGTGTAACTGAAGCTGCACTAGCTGGCTCTTGCCGGATTTGGCTGGGTGTGGAGTGAAACACGAGCGGTGAAGGTGAGTGTTAAGTCAGCAAAGGGGCCCCTTAACCTACACCCGTGTGACAAAAACTGCTCGAAGTTTCCCTCACTGCCAAACGACGGACCCAGCGACCCCTCACGGTGAATCCATGGAGTGCTACGTCTGTCTCTTTCTATTTATTTTGAACATTTATTATACATGTTAATTTTCATGAAAATAATAATATAATCAACTCATTTAATTCCAATATGTATTTATAAAAATATTAGTATTAAAATACAAATTGTTATTATTCTTGAATAAAATATAAAACAAACGAAAATCCTTTAATATACAAACTGAAGAAAGAAATCCAACGTAATAATACTTCAAACAATAACGAACACAAACAAAGTGTAGCATATCACAAAACACAGACAAACATAGAAGCATCTGCCACTGTATAGATACCATAGATTCAAAATGAATGACACAAATTTTAATAGACAAAATTGTGTGCAACTGTGTTGCATTTTCCTTCATACTTTTTTTAACTGAAGGTATTAATTTATGTCTAAAATATAAAACTAGGTACTTTATAAAACACATAAATCCAGACAGACGCACTTTATTATTCAGGCAATCTACTGAGTGACTCGTGTCCTACAATGTTTCATTTTTCATTGGCTTTACTCGAGTTTTACAGATTTTGCCTCGTTTTAAAACAGCCAGACGGAGAGTTATGAATGTTTTTACGGTCACAGTAAACCACAGTAAACCACAGACTACGGAGATAATAATAATAATATATCCCTGAACAATTCATACAGCGTCATCTAGTCCCAATCCAAACAGAGCTTGTGTTAAGATACTAGACAACTGATATAATAATATTAATATCTCAGGACAATTCACAAACCGCTATTCAGTTCCAATCTCATGTTGTTCATTCACTGCAGAGCTCATTTTATGGGTACTAGACAACTCATATCAACACATAGACACACATTTTTTGTAAATACATACATAATATACATAGAAAACACCCAGCAAGATACAATGAAGCACCGAAATCGTTAGCGCAGGCGGGTGCACCATTCCATTATTATTGATAAAAGAAACGTGAAGTGGAATTGTTCACGTATTAAGGCGACGGATGCTGCTTACCATTAGGTAACCTGTTTGTATTACAAATTTATTACAAATACATAAATAAAACAACAGAAACTAAACAAATTTCAAAGACTCTTTTTGCATTCAATAATGTTCATTCCCAATATTATTTTTTTAAGGATTTCTGGCCGGTTAACTTTGTAAAGAACATAATGATCTTATTTATTTAAGATCGAATTTATTTTATGTTCACGAATACCCAATAAACGTACCAATGTTGCGCAATATTCGTTCAGCGTCCCGTGTTATCAAAATTGCCTGCTATATGAGAAACTCGGATATATATATACCTTCGTAAATGCTTGCCAAGTTAATATATATAATATATAGAACCGCGAAAAGTGTAATGAAACGGAAATCCTACATGGGATACGTTTCGTGAATATTTCATCTGCTTTTATCAAACTTTTTCTTTCAGTTAATACCATAATGATGATCTAAGGATCTAAGTAACTTTTTTTTAAAAATTCAATAAATAATGTAATTTATATATGACTTACTATGATCAATATGTAAAAGTGATGGATGGTATGTCTGAATGGTAAGAGAGTAAATAATGAGATGGCTGCGAACAGGGATAAATGGAAGAGAAAACATATTACGCAAACCTCAAATAAATGGGATAAGGAAGAAGATGATGTTGAGTAAATAATGTAAATATAATTTATTTTTTAAAAATATGTATATCTACTTATATAATAAAAATATATATCTAACCCATCTGTAGATGAAAGATATGTGAGAAAAGTTGTTATTGAGGGACTTTTTCAAAGTATAAGAACCCAAAACAATTATTTTTAGAATATTTATCTGTTTCTTTGGGTTTGTATACGATCTTAGAAACGGCTTGACTATTTGTATTTGTAATTTTCATTAATATATTGTAGCAAACTTCACTTCAGATCATGTTTTTTTATTTATTAGTCTTTATTGCAACTGACAAAATTTATAGAGTAATACGATACAAAGGTTCCAATTGGTTTACAAATAGAGTTATACAATTATTAATTATAATAAGTACTATTTTTCAAAACTCAATCATTATAATTTTCGAGCCGCGCTCTTGTCGGTGGAGCTTTCGCCATTTCCCATGCTCTTCCATCAATGTCTTACTTATTACTCACTCTATTTATCTCTTACTTACTTATTGATCAGTTAGGGTTGAATTTAATAAATTTAATTTACAAGAAAGTACTTATTTAAGTATGTTCATCAGTAGTATTTGTAGTACAAAATTTACTTTGTTTCTAACTAGATGGCGCTGTATGAATAGTCCAAAGTTAATTATTTTATTGTATCCATCTTCTCAACTTGTCCTAAGCGGAGTCAATTAGGGAAAGTTCGTTTCTTAATTGGGACGACCGAGAATTTACTTTACTAATTATTATTTATCAAAGTTCTCGGCGTCCGTTTGTCTCTATTTACATAATACTTTTGCAAGTACTTGATGAATTTCGTTATATTTTCATTCGTTAGTCAGATATTTTTTTAAAGATTTCATTGTACATCATCATCATCATCGCAGCCCGGAAGACGTCCACTGCTGGACATAGGCCTCCTCCAAAGATCTCCACGACGATCGGTCCTGCGCTGCTCGCATCCAATGCCTTCCAGCGATCTTGACCAGATCGTCGGTCCACCTTGCTGGAGGCCTTCCCACGCTGCGTTTTCCGGTCCGTGGTCGCCACTCGAGGACTTTACTGCCCCAACGGCCATCTGTCCTACGAGCTATGTGCCCTGCCCATTGCCACTTCAAAGTCGCAATTCTTCGGGCTATGTCGGTCACTCTGGTTCTTCTGCGGATCTCCTCATTGTACATATAATATAATTAATAATAGTTAAGTAAAGCTTGTATTATGGGTACTAGACAACTGATATCGCCATCTAGTACCATGGTAATCAGGGCTTGTGTTAAGAATACTAGACATCTGAATATAAATATATAGATACATTTTTTGTAAATACACATATATTTTAGATAGCGAATACCCAGATCGATAAGAATCATCCTTATGAATACATTTTGTACGAGGAATCGAACCCGCGACCATCAGAAGTAAGGCGGCGTGACGCTGTGTAAATTATTCTGCATTATTATTAAAGTCATTATGTGATACGACCATCAGAGGTAAGGTGGCGTGGCGTTGTGTTCTGAATTTATATTATTTTTTCATATTAAAGTCATTGGTACGTGTCGATGCAGCTCGAATGCTTAGATGGTAGTTGTTGATGGCTTCAGCAGATTATAGGGTTGTATAAATTATAGATTTTGCTTATAGTCTTGAATTTATTGGGTAAATAACAATTTTGGTGGAGTGAACAAAAGTACGTTAGATCGATCGGTTGATTCTTTAAGTGAACAGATATTATTTGAGCTTGCGTGTAACAGCTTAGACCAATTCATCACTTAACATCAGGTGAGATTGCGGTCAAACGCGTTCAAATTTTAATATAAAAAAAAAAGTCTGTGTCGTTACGTAGCGAATTCAAATTGGATGGGTGTGCGCTCTAATGAGAACGCTCCCTTTGTTTGCGTTTTGTTGCTGCTTGCTGTACGCGACAGTCATTATGTTATATTTTCTTTTGAAACAAGTCGAGGTTTTCTAATAATAAAGCAAATATCCCGTTAGTTTTACATAAGCAGTTTCTTATATAACATTGTACCTTTCACTATTGTCCAAAAGGATCCTTTCAACCCCTCAAAGGGTATCGCGTTTTGGAGATAAGCACATTCAAATGTGAACATTGTTGACACAAAAGGTTTACTTTTACATACGTTTCACACGGATAATTTAATATAAAAGGATCCTTCTCGATAGGGTTGCTATCTAGTATCTATAAATATTAAATTTATTTAAGTTAACAACAATACAGTGCGCAAAAATAATGGTTGCTCATTTTAAATTCTTATTTGCTAAAATAAACCAAAATGTTTTCGATATTTCTAACTTAAAATCTGGTACTGAATATTTCCATATCTGGCACGTAACTGGTATATTTTTTCATGTTATATATCACGTATTTATATAATTAAGTACCAATCTTTATTAGCAACGTTCACCCCAAAGGGTAACTGGAAGAGAATGTATATCAATGATTATTAAGAGGAGTGTATCCACATATACATCAATAAAATTACGATCAAGGTACTCTTCAGCATTCCTACTATCTCTATTCAGAGACCTCGCCTGTTCCTTCATTCAAGCGAGACAGCGATACTTTCTTTCGAAATTTTGCCATAAACGTTCTTTTCCACTCGGCTTACTGTTTTATTACAATAATTATAAATTTTTTTTTAATTCATAATTCTGAAAATTCAATATTATTCCAATACCATGCACATTGTTTAAAAGTTCTAGGCAATAAAGTTAAAGACAATATGCCTTAAATTGTTGGAAACTATACAAGACCAAGTTTTCACAGAATTAATTGGTTAAAGCATACGGATATATGAAGAAAGTATAACAAGGAAATATCGAGTGATTGAAACAAGGAACAAAAAGAATTCTTTCCTAATTGGATTGGATTGGATTAGATTCTTTTGTTTACATACTGAAATGACGTTTATTCGCTAGTAACTATAATAAAAACAGACCTTTTTTTAAACAAATAGAACACAAGTTAGGTATGTAGTTATTAAGCAAATTGGATACATTTTAAAATTACGATTACGATTTATCAAATTTCTAAAATAAAGGTAGCCTAAGTTACTCCCTATAACATTAGCTATCTGCGAGGGATAGTCCCATCAAAACCGGTCCAGCCCTTTCAGAGATTGGCAAGAACAAATAGACTGACAAAAATTTATAATTTTTTTTATACCGTACACACTTTTATATACATTTAGTGAATAGCTGTTAATTTAAAATTACCAACAAACATTTTAGTTTCATTAATTTGTATTATATTGACAAATTATAATATAAATTGAATTTGTTTTCGGTATGTTCACATAATGTCAACTTACTCTGTCGTAAGTAGAAATGTTTGAGTTTTATTTGTTATGTAAGTGTAATTAAAAAAAAAAAACGTGTTTACTACCTACTCTTTGTCTTTAATCTAAATTAAGTGTAGGTACTATAGCAGTAGCTACAAAAAAAGTGAATAAAAATCAAGTCTAGTTATTGAAAAGATATTGTTTTAGTCGAACAAACCTTGAAACTACTGAAGTGAACCGTTCTTTTTCTTTCACAGGTAATTTTTTATTCAGTCAACCCAATTATTTTCCTCCAAACGTACGTAACAATGCCCCGATATAACAATGAAAAAGCGAAAATATTTTCCAACATTATTTCCATTCTGCAGATAACAAGTACCTAAACGGGCCGGCGCTTTATAAAATATGGAAGATCCTGCATAATTTATACGAGAAAGCTAACTCACTGATTGTACAGACGGGTTGTAAGTCATGACTTGACGTCCCGACTTGCGTCAGTTATGACAGCTGACGTCAGAAGCGTAAGGCATTCCAAGGTTGAAAGGTGTATATGGATAATGTTCGAATGACCCCACTACGTCACTATAAATTAATTTTTTGGTAATTGTAATTGAAGTGGCAGTCTTCAGTGCACCTGACGCAAAACGGCAACCGTCGCCTATATATGTGATCAGTTAAGTTCCATAGGCTACGGTATTAAAATCAGATGGCTTGGTGGCCACCATCGTAGTAAAAAAAAAATAAAAATTACTGACTTTATATTATCATGATAAGCGTAATTTCATGCGTTGCCATTCGAGAGAATTAAGATCTTATGCATTTTTACTATATTTTCACTGCCTAATCGTGTCATATTAGTGAAGTGTGTATCTTAAAGGTGAGACTGAGGTGCAGATGCAAACGACTTTTTACAGTCTACTTTATGGGGTTTTTATGGATGAAAAGAGTTCATTCATTATTCATTATATGCTGTGAAGAATGGATAATGTCAGATCATTCAGTCTAGAATTTAGTATAACATCAGTGAAATTAAACCGTTTGTTTCAGATAGTAATAAATCATCTGAATGAACAAAACGGGTTTTAAGTGCCTATTGTTGTCGTAATATCGTAATCATTATATAGTGTAAAACAAAGTTGCAGTCGCTGTCTGTCCGTTCTTATGTATGCTTAAAACTTTAAAACTACGCAACGGATTTTGAAGCGGTATTTTTTAATAGATAGAGTGATTCAAGAGGAAGGTTTATATGTATAACACATGGACACCCGTGCAAAACCGGGGCGAGTAGCTAGAATATATTGTAAACACGAAAGTTTTTAGGTGTGAAAGTTTTTAGTTTTTAGGTGTGTTTTTATCTTTGTTACTCTTTTACGCAAAAACTATTGAACGAATTTTAATGAAACTTTACAGTAATATAGCTTATGCTTCAGAATATCACATAGGCTATATTTTTTATTGAAAGTTATATATTAAATTGGGTGAAACCGCGGGCACAGCTAGTATATATAATAATATCTTTATTTTATTGGTGTATAAATGAGTCATGAATAATTAGAGTTATATGTATTATAGTAACTCTTTTACTAGCCATTTTTTTATTTTTATATGTAAATGTATATTTATAAGTTAAGTATTATTAAATCCCTCCACTGCCCATTAACAGCTTTCTGTTCTTACCTAATGGTTAGCTGGTAATACATGCCATATGGCATTAAGTTCGAAAAATAGTATAATGTTATAAGTGCAATAAATGAATAAATAAAAAATATAAGTACACTAATTCTCATGATTTTTAAATGTTTGTCTAAATTGACGATGACTGACTAGATTCAGAATTGATCACAATACATATCTAGGATTAATATACAGGACTATATGTATATATATATAGATATAGGACTAACATCTCTATTCTCTGTAATTTCACTGCCATGTCACCCATCAGACATAACTGATTTACAAAGCAAGTTGCATGGCGAATGAATATACTACAGAGGTGAGTACCTACTCACGCAGACGACTACTCCTTCAGGCAAAATGTTCAACTGATACACCATTAAAGTCTGTTCTATAATAATAATAATATTATTTCCAGGACAATTCACACAGCATTATGCTAAGAAGTGCTTATAGACACTAGACAACTGATAGAAATACTTAAATGTAATATTATGTTATCTGTGACTTAAATAGATTTTTTGTGAATAGAAAAATCTTTGTATCATGCCAGGAATCGAACCCGCCACCATCGCAAGTAAAGCGGTGTGCTAAACCGCTAGACCACCGAGGCCATCAATATATGACTTAACTTATATCTAGACACGCGGCAGCGTGTCAAGCCGAGTTTCAAGTAAACTGGCTTGCAGCACCGTGTGTATATTTACACGAACCATTTGGAGCCACTTTTGACCTCCACATAACTCAAAAACTCTATCACACAAACCTGTCAAATTTGGTTCATATATTGAGACTTGCGAGATAAATATGTGTTCCAAATTTCATAAACATATCTCAAACGGTTATTTAGATATTAATGTCCAAAAATCGTCATTTTTATCACTGATCAACTATAGATCAAAATTATAACCCACTTCCAGATGACCTAGGAAGTTCAAATTTGGCATGCAGATAGGTAATTAGGTGAATATAAAGGAAAAAATCTGAAACTGGTAAATTGTTATCATTTTACTACAATTTTTCACTTTAATTGATTATATTTCAACTTATACTGGACGATTACTAAAATTCTATGAAAACGTCGATAGCCACCAATTGACATTGATCCCTGGCGAAAAATCTCATCTTGTACTGGAGGGAAAGTAATATTGTATGAAAACGTCGATCATTACCAATTTACGTTGACCCCTTCACATCAGTGTCGATAACTAGCAAACTTCAAATATTGCATTGAGCGGTAAACACTAGTTGCTATAATTTAGATTCTGTCTAAAATATACTCGTACTTATAACTAGGAGTATAGTCGAATTTCGTATTTATTATGTTATTAACTGAGATTTGGTATTAATTATTGTTTCAATATTTAGCGCACATCGATAGTGTAAAATCATTATTTTTATAAATAATTATTAAATAATAGGCATTTCGGTATAGGGCGCCGCGGTGGCGCCGTGTGGGAGCGGTGCGATAAAACTCAATGTTTTGTTTCTGGATATCTAACCTATAAGGTTGTGATTTATGCTACGAAATTTATAGCTTTCTTAAATTATACTTATATATTTGTGATTATATTATTATTACATTATTTTAGTAAATACGTATGGTATAGACAATAGTTTAAACCAAAAATTAATAACAATTTTAGTATAGTTATAAGTAGGAATGTACAGTTAACTCGAGAATGAGAACTTATTGGTAACAAATTGTTTTCTTGAGAATTCAATAGATAACAGTCAATTTGTTACATAATCGTCTTTACGAACTATAACGTGTCAATACGAAGTTTCAGATATTAAATAATGTATATGTTGATAGAGAACAATTCCGTATTTGCTTAACATATGCTATTACTATCCACAAATCACAAGGCCTTAGTTTTGGCAGTCCTCTTCTCAACATAGCCTCCTCTATATTTAATAAAGGGCAGGTTTACGTTGGACTCTTCAGAGTTAAAACCTTAGATGGAGTACGTCTTAACAATTTAGATCCAAGTCACGAGAGCTCTATTGTAGAGTACAACCATCTGTGGACGTTATACCGCCCCGATTTGCCCAAAAATTCCTAATACTGAATTAGCATTGCACTTGAACATTTAAAAGTTACAAGAAAATATAGAAAATAACACAAAAAAAAGACAATTATACCCCGTAAATATACGAAAATACAGTAATTTATCAAAAATAATTTGGTATTAATTTAGTTATAAATAAGTACCTCGTATAATTTATGTACAAAAAGTAATGATATCCCATCAAAAACATAAATGTGAAATGATAGCCGAGTTTAATATTATGATATATGGCTTGATTGTTGACTTCTACGACAAAAGAGATGAGATCTAAATGGGTGCCAAGTTCAATGGTCTGTCCTGAAATGTATTTATAACAATATAAAATATAATTTCTTCTTATAACTTAGGATAATATACTGTAGCCTAAGGTCTAACTTGGCTAGTTTTCATATACGAAATATACTGTAGCCTTCGCAAGTTCTAAACATGTTACTTGTCGGTTCCTATTTTAATATTAATAGTAACTAGCAATCGAAAGTAATAATTGGTATATGAGAACTGGCCAAGTTAGACCTTAGGCTACAGTATATTATCCTAAGTTATAAGAAGAAATTATATTTTATATTGTTATAAATACATTTCAGGACAGACCATTGAACTTGGCACCCATTTAGATCTCATCTCTTTTGTCGTAGAAGTCAACAATCAAGCCATATATCATAATATTAAACTCGGCTATCATTTCACATTTATGTTTTTGATGGGATATAAGTTATACAAGTATAGTTACATACAAAATTAAAATTAACCCCCAACAAAAACGTCTAAATAGTAATTACATTATGCGTCTAAGATCGCTACTGCAGCTAACAAAAGAACTGATAATCTTAAAACACCTGAAATTGTATCTAAGAACTATCTGAATCACACAAAAAAAACATCATAATCGGTCTATTTGTTTAGCAGCTACAAACAAAAAGACTTGTAACACTCCTATTTTGCGTTAGGAGTTAAATATACTGCTACAGACAGTCCGAAGTGCAAGCTTTATAAATTACAAACAAGCACTTTTCCCACATCTGTCAGCTTTGTTAAAACAATGTGTGGAATTCTAAAATCTTTACTTTTATATTCTTTCCAAGACTCGACTGTTTTGGCTTAACTTCTGAACATTTTTGCCGAACGTTTCAGCATTAGACCCAAACATTTTGTATTCATACCGAGTACGCGGTTGGCCAGATTTCGTACTCAATGTGTTCGTGGTCCATTTTATTAATACATTTAGTTATATAAATATAATGTGGAGAGTACGTAAAGAATCGGTATATAAAAATATAACTGGTCATTAACTGTATATGAAAGATTTTTTTTCTTATGGTTACTAACGAAAAGGTGCACCCTGTACCAAAATTGCCTGCGCTACCGGTTTACGCTGTACCAGTGGAGGATGATAAGATCAGCCTGAGGTCAGGTTAGTTTGATTCGATGGTTTCCAGAGTAAACCACATGGAGGTCAACCTGACATGGTACATTGCTAGGTTAGGCTAGGCTATTAGTCCACATGTCGGAGTCGGGCAACCTCCTCGTATGTTCCTGTCATTGGGAGGCTTCGTCATCCTCGTGGATACGTCCGGGGAACAGTGGCCGAACAATGGTTTAGTTCTGGTACGCCCTGGGTGGGATAGTAGTAGTTCTTTCGGGATATTACTACTATGTCGGCCGATAGTCCGGCGAAGGGGGGCGGCGCAGGCTGGAACAATGGGCCCAGATGGGGCCCGTCCCGGCTGTTAAGCGTCGCGTTGGTGGCCCGCTCCTGCTATGACTCTACTCTTGTAAAGACACGTGCGGTGCGAGCGCGGCTCTGTGTGGGCGGCAGTCTCAGGGGTTCAGGTCTGCCCCTCACACAACAGGAGCCGAGATGGGGGGGGAGGCGCATCCCGTATTCCGGTGCGTCTTCCCCACGGTAGGCGGAGGCGGGGAAACTGGGAAGAGTTCCTCCCATGCGTTGAGGAGGCCCCGCTTGCGGGCAACCGCCGCTGGGGTCGTGGTTGATTGCCAGCTTGATCCCGTGACCCTGGCACTATGGCGGCGAGGAGGAATATCGTGGGGTTTTTGGTGAGTAGGGGTCTCACAGTACCCGTCTGTCCAACCCCTGAGACGGCCGGGTCTCCATGAGGGATTTTCCTCACGTAAAAAAAAGGCTATTAGTCCACATGCCATATATCAGTTCCCCAGTAGCTATAACATAATTTCCACTTGGCTTGGGATTAGATGCCGTTGTAGGTATTGTCCTTTAATAATAATAATAATAATGGCTCTGGCATTACTATTATTATAATTAGAGTGTACTGTGTATTATTAAGTGTACGAATTGAATAAGTAGTGATAAAAAGTTTAGATGAATTATTTATGTCGGACATGCGAGTGTTATATATGGACAAATAATGTTGACTTTGATTTCAACCCATCATCCGTTGGTGGCAGATTTATATAGATAAGATTTTGTTCAAAAAGACTCCTTATGACTGTATTATTTAGAATACAGCAGTACCCACAAAAAGAGAAGAAAGAGGAGATAAGAAAGACCAAGACACAGCTCAAGGAAAAAATTGGAGTTGTATCGTATCCACAACTAAAGAGATTGATGGAAATTCTTCGAAAATGGAAAGAGCTCCATCAACAAGAGACTCTTATATTATGAACGAATAATAGTACCTCCATTATAATCTAGTAATAATAGTACCTATAGTTCTAGATATATATAATATATTTAAAAATAAGGAAATATAAATAAAAACATAGGAGTTCACAATCCACTACCACTAATAACGTTAACATTTAATTCACGTAAAAATAAAGTTCCCGTGGGAACCACACGCGCCGTTCGTTTGTGCTTGGTAGAGGAGCTTTTAATGAAATGAGCAAGCACAAACATTATTTGTGGGTTTGCAATAATGTAGATTTATATTTATTAGATTAAAACTCCAGTTCTATTTAGGGTTCCGTGCAGAAATGGTATCTTTGGTTCTGTACGTCCGTTCATTAATGTACTGTATTTCACAAACTGCTAATGTATTCGGTTTTAAAGCAATTTGAAGGAAGTAGAGGTTTTCAATGAACTGGATGGTAAAAAATTCTTCTTTTTTTATTTAATAATTTTATTGTTGGTTCTGTTTATCCTTTAAAGGAAAGGCTAAGATAACTATGCCCATACAGCCCTATCTATTATACATGACATTCTTAATTTTCTGCGAAAGAAAGTGCGAAATATACTCTTTACTATTAAGAAAAAGGATTTGAAGGTTGAGTGACTAATTGATAAAATCAATTATTGACTGACAAATTTTTTTATGTGTAGCGATATATTCAACAATAGTTTACAACATATATTCATTACTCTTTTAATTCTTCTTATATTTTTATATGTGACACAATTTTCTGTTTTTAGACGCAGTGGTTTAGGTGCTAGGTAATAAATCAGCTAGGGACACAAATCTCTTTACATATAGGGTAGGTTTCTCGGTAGGTTTAGATTATTCAGAATAAATAATAGGCTAGGTTCATTTCTATCCCAAATGCTGCGTATATGCGAAACATGAGGACTGGTTAAGCCATTAAGGCGCAAACAAACTCACCTCTCAGATTCCCTCTGACACTTCGAAATCCTTTGAAAATACAACACCTAACATTCCAAAAGCCAGCGAGCTTTGCCTAATGTCACACATTATGCTAAAAGCTGAAATTGTACATAGTAAGTACATTAATTTTGATTACGGCGAGTGAACATATTTGTTACGAAATTTTTACATTCCCAACGCGTTCCGTAGCAAAGGTTAGGTATATTAAATAAAGACTTTAGTTAACAAACTTCAAAGCAGGTTCTTTCAACTGCATTTTTTATGTGTTAAATTAGAACATTTTTTTACGTAAAACAATATTTTATGATTTCTATTATTTGTGCACTCCAGGCTACTTATATGTTCCAATTGAAATCTAGACCTGGTCTGTTTTTGAGTTATCATTAATATTGCAATTATTTTTTTTGTGACCTGAACATGCTTTTTTATATTTTATATATCGTTATCGTTGTATTTTCCCGATGTTTAATATGTATTTATCAAAGTATCGTTAATGCGTACAGTATACTATTATATCTCTATATTTACTCATAAACTGTTAAGCCACTTTTCATCGAGCGGATAAACTTGCGGATGTTGTTCATAAAGAGCGTTTTTATATTCCTTTATTTATTTAATCCGGTATGTAATATGGCTTTGGAGTTACATAGTACACAAGTTAGAAGATTTTGGTACTCCAAAAACTAACAGTGCTTGACTAAACTTCGGTGTAGCGTATATGTAGATCAAAGTTTCAAGTTTGTAAAGCCTTTTACTTGAAGTGTCGCACGACATGGCAACTAATTGTGCGACCTGTAGTGCTATTCTGTAATATTCTAATTTCAGAAGTGAGTGAAATTCAATTTGGTATTCTTGTAAAATGGACATAAGGTACTTTTTACTCTGGTCAATTAACATATCCTTTTCAAAAGGATACTCGTGAATTAATTTGCTTGTGAGGACTGGACAATATGGACATAAGGGACATATCCTGGTCATCAAATATAAGGAACGTCGTATATCGTTAACGGGCTCTGTTTGTGGGGACTGGTCTGTTTGGGTTATGATCACTGATTAAATTATTCCCTTTTGACAAAAATGCAGAAGTATATGCTACCGGTCACTATGTCCTCCCTAATTGAATTAAGAAATGGTTCTGTATTTTTATAATCATGTACAAGCTCATCTGAAAAGAATAAGAGCTGAGTTTCTTGTTAGTTCTTTTTAGCTCGAAAGCAGTCTGAACTGACGGTAGACTCGACATATAGTATCATAAGAGTCTGTACTAGACCTACATGAATACATATATTTTATATTCGATATATTAGAGGTTAAATACTAATAAATAATCTTTCTTTATGCTTTGTTTATTTAATACCTTAACTACTACGATTTCTTATAACTATAAAATTACATGGCAACCAAGTTATAAGATTTTGGCCACTCTAAAATCTAAGTGAGCACTTAGACTGCTGCGTATACGTAGATCAAAGTTTCAAGTTTCTCGATGAAGCTGAGCGTATGTAGTGTACTTAGTGTAAATTCAGCAAGAGTTAAATTTCAATACGCGAGTAGAAGTTCAAATATATATATATATATATATATATATATATATATATATTTTAATTTTTTTAATTTCTTCTGTGACTAAAAATCACTAACTGACATTGACATTGACATTTTTTCGTCTTCTTTATTTAATTGTTTCTTTCGTAGCATTTGCTACGAAACGTAGCACAAGAAAAAGGTTGATGCTTTATTTAAAATTCAATTACAATCCGTTTAGATCTAGTTACTAGGTTACAATATGAATTTTACTTTTCGATTTATCATATAACCCTTGTTGTTTGTATCCCTTTTCATGAAAATTCGCACACTTATAGTTTATACAGAGTAGGAGAGCAAAATAATATTTCTTTGTTATTATGCATAAAAAATACATTAAATCTATAAAAAATATTACACTACCATATATTTGACACATATACTCACAGAAGTATATATGTCTTTGACAGTAGACTTTACTCGATAGCTCAGTAGGAACTTTATATTTGCAAATGGATACGAGTCCCTTGAGTGAAGCGATGAGTGAAATGAATAAAATGCTTACAGAATACCAATGCTGAATTTAAATATAATATGGTCGAATTTCGACCGCTGGGCGATCACTAAGTATCTGTAAACAAGTGTAATCGATACTAGCGCCATTTCGAAAGGTCTCGTACAGTCTATTGCGTCACGATTGGCTCTTTTTTCTATTCTTGAGCTACATAAACGCTAAATATTGTGTGTGTGGTGTGACAAGAATGGATAAGATAAAGAATGAACATTAGAGGAAGTATGAAAGTGGCACCGGTGTCAGAGAGGTTGAAGAGTAATCGATTATCATGCTATGGACATGTAATGCGTAGGAATGAGGATCATATTTTAATAAAGGTGTTACATATTAATGTGGATGGTTATAAAGGCAGAGGAAGGCCGAAAAAGAGATGGATGGAATGTGTGAAAGATGATATGATAAGAAAGGAAGTAAATTACGCGATGACTGCGAACAGGGATGAATGGAAGCGAAAAACATATTACACCGACCCCAAATAAATGGGATAAGGAAGAAGCAGATGATGATAAACGCTAAATATATATACATATGCTTTTCTTGAGATAAAGATATCGTATTTGTTGTGTCAAGATAGATTAATCCTAATATTAAATGTCATTAACATCCAGCTATTCATTTAGACTTTAAAGGATAATAATCAGACAGAAAAATAGACATAATCGATTATAATATTAGTGTGGAATATAAAAAATTGTCAGTAAGAGGGCGATAATAAATATATCAATCCGTTTCTTATAAATCCATTTCTTTATTGTCGTATATCATTACTTTATTTCAATTGAAGAAAATAGTTTTTACAGAGGTAGACTGTAAACAATTGTTTTTGGCTACCTCATCTTATCAACCACCATCTGGCTATTCAGCTGTGGTATTAAATTGCTCTGCTTAGTGTTGTGGAATGAAAACGCATGCGAATTCCAGCACCACATGATAACAATAATAATCATGTAGTATTTTTATGTTTAGGAAGGAAAGAGGGAAAGGTTATTGTTAGTAATGTGGCGCAGTAATGTCAGGTTGACTTCCACGTGGTTCCCCCTGGAAATCATCGTGATAAATTCTTAGTGCATTTGTCACGATGGGCTAATGACCTGATCTCATACCCATCTTATCATCCTCCACTAGTGTCTCACTGACGTAAACCGTTAGCGCAGGCGGGTGCACCATTTCATTATCATGTATAAAAAAATAGGGAAAATGAATACAGATTGACACGTCCAATTAAATACGGCACTTCATGCTATCGCCAATAATTAATTTGTGTAACATTACACTAATTGCAGTCATTTATAATCACGCAAAGTACATTTAGTACTATAATCGGATATAATGCTATTACACAGTAATACCTATTGACCATAATATTCACTAATAATAATATACATAACCATGGACATTAACACAGCGCCACCTAATCCCACAGTAAGCAGAGCTTGTTTTATAGGTACCAGACAATTGAAATAAAACTTAGATATATATTTTTTTTAAATTCATACATAGAAAACACTAAGACCGATACAAATAAATCATACTCATGAATACAAATGTTTACATCGTGTGAGGAAACGAACCCGCGACCATCGGAATTAAAGCTACTAAACTGCTAGTGCATCGAGGCCGTCATAGTATGCTATAGATAGGTTCATACAATGAACAAACATGCAACATAATTTCTTTGATAAAGTTAATTAAATAAGTCACGGAGAATACAATATGCAATATAAATGCTATAGTATACATAATTTTTTTTTGTACTACGATGGTGGCAAAAAAAGCATACGGCCTATCTGATGGTAATCCTATGGACGTCTGAGACACCAGGGGTGTCCCTTAAAGAACTTTAATATATCGTTCTTAAAAAACCTCTTGCTATAGTCGTAAGTTGTCGTCTCGTAAGAAAACTTTGGCATGTACCGCCAAGATTACCGCCGTCCATGAGGACGCGCAACACCAGGGGATTTGCATGTGCAAGCAGGCATTTCAAAAAGATATAAGATCTTGTCTTGAAGGCTTCAATATCGTATCGATTCAGAAATACCATTGCTGGAAGGTGATTCCACAATGTGGTTGTGTGGCAACCTTAACAATTAACTTGTTTAAATTTTTTCTAGCATGTTTTTTTTTTAGATAATATGGCGAAGTTATTTTTAGTATCACCCAGCTATCACTGAAATGCATTTTTATACCAGAAATGCGGTCAGATTATTTTCGTTACTGACATTTCGTTCACCTATTTCCATGTTTCTAGTTCTACTAGCTGTGCCCGCGACTTCGTCCGCGTGTTATAGTGACCGTCACCAAATAATAAAAAAATATTCAATAATTTAACCCAAAAAAACCAAAGCAATAAGTTTCATCGTCCAAGCGTCATAAATAACGATTTTCCATACAAATTTCCATCCATTATTTTTATTTTACCCCCTTAAGGGAAATTTTTTTACAAACTTTAATATTTATTTATATTTAATCAACAGCCTTAAAAAACAAGTTTCAAGCTTCTAGCATAAAAAATACGGTACTTCTTTGACTACTAGACTACTTTTTATTCTTCTAGACTACTTTTTATCGCATTAAAAAGTGGTCCTTTCTCAGGGTTTAGACTGTCTGTGTAGCAAATTTCATTTCAATCGGTCCAGTAGTTTTAACGTAAAAGCGAGACAGACAGACAGAGTTATTTTCGCATTTATAATATTAGTAAGGATATTCCAATTATATAAGGCAGTAAAATAACCACTTAATTTGTAAAATGTCTTGTACATTTCTATTTCTATTATTGTTTGTATATGTATACATGATATAAATATTTGTATTTTGCGGAGATCGACCCCACGAACATTGATCGAAACTGTGCTAAACGGATATACCAGATATATCCGTTTATTTTATATTATATATATATATATATATATATATATATTATATATATATATATATATATATATATATATATATATGTATTCATGTAATTGACGATCTAGGTATATACCTATATACCTAGATCGTCAATTACATGAATACAATGCATTAAAGTAATAAAAAACGTTAATCCATTTGTATAACATTTTAAATGTTATCTATGTCATTTATTATGTCCGCAGACAGACTGAAATAGTAACTCTAAGTCGGACAAAGCTAGTCGACCAGATCGATAGTCTATTTACGTACCCTGTCTAGAACTTAACCCCAATACACTTATGTAACAGAGTAAAAAACAGTTGTCTATATCCCTACTATACATGTAGATTTTAGTTATATTTTCGCCGATTATTGTTATTAGTTCTTTCAATACAGAAATATACACTTATGTCATTAGAGTAGTGTTACTTTTTGTTTGAGTTATCAACCGTACTATAGATGTATGTAAAATTTTAGTTTGTCTTTGTTCGCCGAACTAATTAATTCTTTCAGTAAAAACGGTACCGATTACTTAGTTGTATTATTCTAGAATAATTTCATAAGTAAAAACAAACGCTTTATAAAAAATGCTATGAAAAATCATACAAACATATTTAGTTATTTTTTCGCCGATTATTGTTACTAATTCTTTCACTAGAGAAAGTACTGATTATCTGGTTGTATTATTCTATAAGAATTACATAAATCTAAATATATATAACTCAAAGGTGACTGACGTAGTGATCTATCAACGCACAGCCAAAACCACTGGACGGATAGGGCTGAAATTTGGCATGCAAGTAGATGTTGTGACGTAGCATCCGCTAAGAAAGGATTTTGATTAATTCTGTGACCAAAGGGATAAAATAAAGGATGAAAGTTTATATGAAACTTTGTCAATTTTAAACCGATCGGGCTGAGACTTTGCATGCATAAATCTACTATGACGTAGGCACCCTAAGAAAGGATTTTAATAAATTCCACCCCTAAGGGGATAAATTAACGCGAGCGAAGCCGCGAGCAAAAGCTAGTAAAAAATAAAACTTTATAAAAAAATATATCTAAAAACTTGAGTATTCATACTTTTAGGTAGTTTTTTATACCTATATGTTCTTTATAGTATTTTTATAATTCTCGGCTTTTTTATTTGTGAATCTTGATTGTGTTTTTTTTATTTATATTTATATATTACATATTGTTTATATTATAAATAGTATTAGAAATACAATACTAAATCCTGACCCTAGTATTATAAATATTTTCTACAGATATGATAACGGCTGGTTTATAGGGACTTTATATAAAGAAAAATGATGGTAAAAACTGTATTCAACAAAGGTAAAAAAACAGATTTATTTACTTAAAAAATATACAATAAACGTATAAAAAGGTGAGTCACGCACAGATGCTTAGGAATATTCATTAATCGTGGTTTTTGTTTCAATATTGTTTACGCCCGTGATTAAAATAAAACGATATTTATAAAATTGTATTTAGGATTTCTTAAAACCATTTTTAGTCTGATTTTAAGTTTGAAATATTCAATAAACGACAATTACATTTAAACCGGTGTCATAAGTTGTTGGTGTCTTATTACAAAATTCAATAGTTAAACGATCAATGATTTAAATAATCATTTCATAAAACATAAACGAATAGAATAGAAAATCATTTATTCAAATAAACTTACATTGAAGCACTATTGAATAGTCGTCACATTTTTTTTATCTACCGTTCATTCGGAAATCTGTCTCATCACAAGAAGAACGAGTAAGATTGCGTTGCTCTTTTAAATAATTTTATTCTTACTTTACATTTTTAAGTTTAAGTTTACCACCAATTAGCACTAATTCAATTAAATACTCAAATAGAAAAAATATTAAATATACAACCAACTGGTTAAACAATTAATAAGAGGAAATCAGTCATAGTAATTAGAGCAGAATACGAATTTCTTTCCCTAGATTTATAGGTATAGATTTGACTGAACCTACTATGCTATGTACGAGAATTTACGTCAATGATCATTCACTAAAATACTGACATAAATTTACGACCTACACGATATATATGTATCAAATAGACTTGTTGGTTGATCCCTCAAAGAAGCGTCGCATTATGTCGGTTTAGGGTAATTTCACCTTTTACGAAAGAAGGGTCATCCCTAGATAGGAATCTTTGATATCTATTACTTTTCTGTACGTGAATAATGTATGAAGTGATAAGCAATTTGTAAAGGTTCGCATACTTCGATTTCTTGTAAAGAACATACATAGATGCTTTCACTCAATCACGCTTAAACGAATGTATTATACTAGTATTTGATTTACATTTGAAATATAAATACACACATATATAGCTTCTCAAATAGTGAATACTCTATTTTATATAAATAATAAGCAGTAAATATATTTACAGCCAACAATCATACAGTTATAAAGTTATTTAAATACACAATTGTATAAAGTTTAATAAAATTATTAGCAATAGGTACAAACTCAGCTATTCTTGGACTGTTGTGCATCCAGCGCTGGTTTTCCGTTTGTACTTACGTAGGCGTATTTTTTTTAATGGGTTTGGGTTATGGTCAGATGCTTTAGACCCGTAACACTGCGACCTACATAGATCTATTGTGCTCGCCCTTTTTCAGATTTCGCTGCCTAGACCCGTGAGAGAAAAATTGAAGGATATTCTTAGGAGCGATGGTTTTTATCTCCTCAGGATAGAGTGTAAATTTCCAAAGGAGATAATACACAGGCATGGCTAATAATAGTAATATCTCAGGATAATGAACACAGCACCATCTAGTCCCAAGATAAGCAGAGTTTATATTACGGGTTCTGAATATCTAATAGAAATACTTAAATACTTTTTTTTATATAAATACATACTTTATGCACAGAAAACACTCATACAAACAATCATACAAATGTATAAAAATATTCGCACCGTATGAGAAATCGAACCGCGACCATCAGAAGTAAACCCGTGTGCTAACCGCTAGACCACTGAGACGGTCAAATTGGAATAACAAACAAGCTGTGACCCACCTCGCAGTTAGTGGTGACCTTTATACATGAACAGCATTATGTACATTACGCTATCATGTTCCCTCCGATCGATACCCCGTCCAATACAAACGGGGATCGAAATTACGACGGCCTTAGACGAGGTTCGAACTCCTAGCGGTGCCCTCAGACTAAAGTCATATCCATAATGTTGGAGTTTACATTTAGGCAGCTTCTTAAGTCCTTCCGCGGCTTTGGAGTGCGAACTGCCCTTTTATCGTTCGGTGAAGTTGTAAAGGCCAACAGCATTGGAATAGATTTATAATAATAATAAATAATTATATTTTGTGTCGAGCAAAAAATAAAAAAAATCAATAAAAAAAAGTGGGTCGTGGACAGACACAAGACGATGACGATGCAAGGACGTAGACGTTACAGTAGACCTTTGGTAGTTGTATATAATATGTATATTACTTAGACTTATGACTAAAGTATATATACTATATATATACTCAAAATATATACGTACATACGCAACAGTTACCATTCACTATCAGATGGGATGTCAGCTTCTTTGCTATTCCAATTAAATAAAAAATATTTTATTCAGAAAAATATTGTACACTAATCTTTTATTACTACAACATTACCTATTTCTTCACAAAAGAATCCGACTTTATATACAACTCAAAAATTATCCTATTTTAACATATTGTGAGCGAAGAAATATATTGTGTGCTGGTATATACTCAACTCAAATCTTAAATTTATATTTATTCCCTACCGTCCAATTCAGTACACAGATTCAACTGAGAAGAACTGGAAATAAACATAACTTTCGTTTTAGTTGACTGACTACTACAATTTCCATTCTCTATGGTCTGTAATCTTCCTATTTGATCACTAAATTAACTGTTAAATACAATAATATTGTAATAACCTCGAGTTCACATGATGTAACCTAAATTTCGTTAAATTCAGATAGCGGAAACTGGGTCACAAGTAGCTGGCAAAATTATCTCACATTCACTTATAGATACTAACATAATAGCTAGCGATATTGACAATTAAATTTCATGCCTGTTGTTCGACGTTGACGACGTTGATGTTCGACGACATACATCGTAAATTGGAGAGAGAAGAAAAAGCAATAAATATGTATAGAACAATAAATATCATAAATATCTTTTATTCATGAATATATTTAAAAATATTTATATATACATGTTAAGTTTAATTTTATATATATTATTACATAATAATGTATATATATATATATTATTATATTATGTATATAATATATTATTATATATTATATACTTTATCTTCTTTTTGTTGTTTTTGTTTCTATTGTAAACGACTAAAAAGCACTGACTGAATTTTCGTAGCATTTGCTACGACACGTAGCACTACGAAAAAAGGGTAATGCGTAATTAAAATTCAATTACAAGTAGTTTAAATCTAGTTTTTGGTTTGTAACTTGAATTTCAGTCATTAAAGTGAAAAAGTTATAAAATTTCCATAGCGTATCAGTTCTACTAAAGAGTAGTAGGTAAATTTTTTACTTAACTTTAACTCTATCTTGTTTTGCAAAATACATTATAGCTATAAAAAAAATTGGGGTTGGTAGTAGTGGGGTGTATATATGACAATAAAAATAAAATGTAAAAAAATATGGTGGGCCACCCAGATTCTATTTTTTATATCATCTATACTATAATCATCTATCTTTTATACCCCTAATTACTTAGGGAAGAACTTATTCTCAAACCTAGCGAATATACAAATAAATTTTCACCAGTATTCAAGTACTATGACAAGTAACACATGACACGAAAAATTTTTGTATTACAAAAAAGAAAGATATAAAAAGATACTAGCCGCTTTCTTATTTTACTTTTTATAATATACTAGCAGACCCCGCCACGCATTGCTGTAGCTAATAATAGACAATTAATTTGCAATATAATAATATTGCGACTATAAATTGAGATGTAAGCTATCTTATATTCAATTTAGTTCAAATTGCACACAATTTGCAAATTAAATTTCCTATCGGTTCAGTAATTTATGAGTCCATCGCGGACAAACAACGTAACACGTAATTTTTATATTCTTACATAGTACAAAACAAAGTCGCAATCGCTGTCTGTCCGACCCTATGTATGCTTAAATCTTTAAAACCACGCAATTGATTAAAGCGGTTTTTTTAAATAGATAGAGAGATTCTAGAGGAGGAGTATATATATATATATATATATATATATATATATGTATACCAGATAGTACCAGTTAGATAAAAAAACAAGTTGCTCGGTCAGCGTGTTAATAGTAGGCTAATATTTTCCTTTTATGGGAGACCCATGCCTTCCATCGGGACGTTAATGGGTCCATATGGTATGTGAAGCGTAAGGCTTTATTGCGGTCCATATCGAATCGCCTTAAAAATTAACTACGCACAACTTAATTGTAACTTTATAAACTACAGTAATTTACCGTAATTTCGGCCTTAATTTGTTTGCCTTATCAGCTGAAAAGCTTAATAGTATAATAATAATATATAGCACCATCTAGATCCAAGTTAAACTAGCTAAAACTTGTGTTATGGGTGTTAGATAACTGACAAATGTTTGTGCCGTGCGAGGAATCGAACCCGCGACCATCAGAAGTTAGGCGGTGTGCTAAACCGCTAGACCACTGAGGCCGACATATTATTCTTTTCTTAATGAACAATTCTTTGTCTTTAAGGGAATCATTTAATGCATAACGAAACATGGCGTGTGTAATTATTTTATTTGCTTTGTTATTTACATTTATGTATTTATCGACTGTTGGAGGTCTTCTACAATTCCTTCCATATATGAATTACGAATTTCCATATCTATTCATTCATTCCAGAGTTTATTATAACTAGTGGTCGCCCAATGTTCGAAATTCAATCATATTTTTTTAAATTATAATTTGTATCATTATTAAGGTTCTATTGTCAAAAACTATACTTCTAAGTGTGGTGATTTTATTTTAATCTGTCTGTAGTGTTTTTTTTTTAATTTAATTATTTTTTATCCATGATTAATAAAAAATATTACAATTCTATACCATGCATTCTTTATATAAACTACAAAAAGTGTGCTATATTTTATACCGGGGGAGTATTCCGCGCAATTTTCGTGAAAATGGGGTACAAAGGTTTTGCTTCACGTATATATATATATATATATAACGTCGGCTCAAAAAATATAGTCTGTCGATTCATTGCTGTCTTACTAATTACAATTGTAATTAGCTTTAATTAATAGCTTTATTTATTTTCTTCGAAAGAAAGAAATCTGAAACCAATTCTCTGGTGTTCAATAATATTAGACTTCCATTAAAAAAGTTAATTATTATATACCAACAGCGATTAAAGGTGTAGTTAATTCTCTCTTTCTTTCTTCTTTCTTTCTAGTTAATACTCTGCTCTCTTTATTACACCTTACTTGAAATCGCGGCTAAAAAATAATTGTTGAAACAATTAAAACCTTCCTAAATATATCCGTAATTTACTGTAATAGTTGCTGATATTTTTTTTTAATAATATTAGCCTTAATTAAAAAAAAAATCATCATCTAACTAATGAATCTACCTTCTCTATCCATCCTACTAATATATTTCATAAAAAACATCATCAGTCCTAATATTATATAAATTACTGACAAATTCAATTAAATTACTTAAATGAAATACTTATTTCATCAAGGTGAATTTGTCACCAATTAACTGCAATGCTTTTTAATAACCGGTGAAATTGAGTGTAGCGGATATGTTATGTGAAAAAGGATCAAGGATCCAATTGCTAATAATTCTATAGTGGTTTTATTACAGTGACGGAAAACTCAGTACGACGCCGACGGTTGACTGAAGCTTCTAAGCATTATTTATGAGCACCATAAGAATATCTATACATTTTCTTCATATGTAAAACTAGGATTTGGCCGCGACTTCGTCCGTGTGGAATTTAACATATTTTCTCTAAAATTCAGGTGGACCGTAACTTTATTGTTATTCCAGTTACTTAAAAATATATATATAATATGGATTAAAAAAGTTACTGAGCAACAATACTTTGTTTCGATTAAATAGTTTTAATTTTTTTATTGCTTTTTGAACTATAGACAAAGAGTTCTGTAAATTTATGTTACAGTTTTATTTTCTAATCTAAATCAAAAGACGCATTTCGAACAATGTTCCTTTTTTCTTACAAAGCTTTGAACTACGTGTGAATTGAACGAAGCTATCAAAGCCTACTTGTTGATTACGTGCGCAACACGTAGCACTTTCCTTTGTTATAAAAAATCACCCGTTGTTTGTGTTGAATGAAAAATCAATTTCCTTAGCCTTATAGCAATTTTAAAGAAGTATTCGATTAATGAAAACATTGAAAATTCGAAGCCAATTCGGAATTTAATTTTCGTATAATTCATTTCATGTTTTAGCTCTTAAATTAAAAAAAAATGTCTTACCTTTAGTTGTAGTAATGGAAGGTACTCTACCGACTTTTTCACAAATTAGTATAAAATAAACATCAAATGAAAGAATATTGTAATTTATTAGACGACCGTGCCCGCGCGTGTGATCTGCTACGCGGCTAGAGGCAGACTGCTACAAGAACGGCTACTTTCGTAATTTTACCTGTTACTTTGTTACTATAGGGCGGGGGTTGTAGGGATGTCGATAACGGAACGGATTCATGGGAAAACGAGTATTAAAGTAACAGATATTTCCTACAATACACATAAACCAGAATGCTACGTGCAGATGTTATAAATGATTCAGCCACTGCATGACTGTTACTGGTTTCGTTTGTAATCTTTTTTTAGTACATTATAACTCTACCTTCGCAATATATTTTTATAGAATTCTTTTTCGTTATTTAATGTTTTATCGCATTATCGCCAGGTTAAAGGTAAAAAACGTACGATGTTAGAATAAATAATTATAGAGAGAAAGACGAACTTCTTAGCATTCCGTGTATTCACCGTGTGGGTGCCGGGTCCATCGTTTGCCACAAAGGGTAACTCCGAGCAGTTCCCGGGACTTGTGACCCCGGATCTAGGTTTAAGAACGGTGTAGAGTGTAGGTTTAAGAAGTCACTTTGCCCACGTACATCAACACTCACTTTTACAAACATTGATATGTTATTTAAAATGTTAAATTTCTTTTTAAAAATACATTTAAATGTTCGTACAATTAAAACCCAAATGTGTAAGTTAAATTATTGTCTTTTTATTACTTTTAGTACAGACAAATTATTTTTCAACAACAAAATCTGAAAGAAATCAAATAAGTTTTATGATATTAAATCATACTAATATGTTAAAACAGTTTTTATGATCGAATTTCTTGATGTTGTTGTTGAACTTTGCTAAAATAAATGTTTATAAGTGAATAATGTTTTAATAATATAATGTGTTTTTAATAATTATTAAAATGTAAAAAAGTATTTTATTTACTGTACTCCTTCTCTATCTACATTAGCTATTCCAAATTTCATATATCTGGCTACAAAGCTTTTGCTTCCTGTTTTACTTATACTAAGAATATGCCCAATAGCTTCTCTTATATAACGAGCTGCAGCTTGCTGTATAAATAACTGTATAAAAAGATCACTGATACCTGTTATTTTTGGGTCATTTTACTCAATATTTTTCTCTTCGTGTTACTTTTCTAGTTCCTAAAACTTGCAATGTTTATTAAGTGTTTATGAAATTCTTTTATTCTTTACACTAGTGCCAAAATAATAACAATAAATCCGCACTCGTATCATTCACTCACGCCATATGCTATTCCCTAGTCATATTTTCATTCCGTGCACGTCACGTTTTCCACCCTGTAATACAATTTCAGCATTTCCCGTCTCCCTTACACACATTGATGCTTTAACAATTATGAATAGGACAGAAAGAGACAGGCATAAGTTGTTAGTTAATGAGTCTATGCTCGCCATGGGAATACGTTGATGTTTTGGAGGGGATGGACAAGCATGGCATTTTACTTACGGCTTATGAGCTTACTTAATTAGTTATGTGCATGTTTGTTTGAATATTATTGTTTGATTAAGAAAATTAATTGTCGAATTTATTTCCATGTAAACAATATTTTATATGCAAATTAAACAGTAATAATATGTTACATTCTGAAAATAAAGAATTTTAATTTTAAAATTATTTTAAACTAGCCGTGCCCGCGGTTTCACATACCTGAAATTTATAGCCTATATGTTATTCTAATGTATAAGCTATATTATTGTAAAGTTTGCTTAAAATCCATTTAGTAATTTTTGTGTAATAGTGTAACAAATTTCCATACATTCCACAAAAACTTCTATGTTTATAATACTAGTATAGAATACGATACAGCCATAATTTTATCGCCAACACTAATGAAACGTGAAGCATTAAAACAAGGAATTTCTAATTTCGTTTTAAAGTAGAATGGTAAACAACCATACTGCCTATTTGGTACGAGTTAGGTGATAGTGGTAATCGTCCTTTATACATGAACAACATCAAGTGACTGTGGATCTCCTCTTGCGTTACCATTACATGAAACTAAGGTATCATGCCTTAGTAGCTTGTATTTTCAATATATCATATTTCATATCTTAATAATATTTTAAGAGAGGTGTTACATATGAATGTGGATGGTTATAAGGGCAGAGGAAGGCCGAAAAAGAGAAGGACGGACTGTGTGAAAGATGATATGGTAAGAAAGGAAGTAAATAACGCGATGGCTGCGAACAGGGATGAATGGAAGCGAAAAACATATTACGCCGACCCCAAATAAATGGGATAAGGAAGAAGCAGATGATGATGATATTTCATATCTTACTCTTCAACAGAAACAGCTTACAAGGCAAGCTGCTCGGCATCTGAAATGACCTAACCAAGCAGCTTGTTTTGTAAGATGTATTCATTATGATGACTTTGTAAATAATCTCTCTTCGGCTCTGTAATAATAAAATAGAGGTAACAATAACTCACCATACCTGGGAAGTTTAGCAGTTTAGCATACCGCGTTACTTCCGATGATTGTGGGTTTGATTCTTGCTACAATACACATATTCATGACTATGATTGTTTGTATGTTTTTCTATTTATATTATGTATATAGATACAAAAAAATTATGTATTCATGTCAGTTGTCTACATATAAACCTATTACACAAGCTTTGCTTAGATTGGATCTACATAGATGGAGAATTGTGATAATTGTCCAGAGATATTATTATTACGAAAAACATATTATTACGAAATGTTAAAGACTATTACAATGCGTAACGGAAAATATAAATTAGTTTTGGAATTAATGGAAGTTCATAGGCCAATCGCCTACAAGTTTTTATCTGCCATTCTAACAGATCTCATTGCGTTGTTTGATATTCTTACTTTTATCTGTTATGACATTTGCAGAAACTTTTGACTAACACTGGTTTTCTGCATCCCCCTAGGGGGGTGAAGGAGCCTCGGGACGAACCCCTTTGCCCCGGCATCAATTCCGGGGGCAACAAACCCCGGGTAACTGGATTCACAGCCGTTGGTGCTAATTCCTAAAACTAACTTATCTAAAATCTAAGCTTTATCATAGAATAATAACAAATATTTACATTAACTTCTCTTAACTTAATAGGTAGTACCATACTTGGCGACTGGTTTATTTTAGAATTTTTACAACTTTGCTTTAAAGTATTTCTAACATTATTTAGTATAGAATTAGACTTTGTAAAAATACGTCTGCGTAGTAGGTACTAATGATCTATTTGATGGCAAGCAGTAGTAGAACAATTAACACATGAATAGTCCTTATGTATGTATGAACATCACGTGATACATTATGTCATGTATACAAAATAAAATCAAATTTATTTTGCTGATGAATAGCACCATGAACATCACGTTATTATGTCAAATAAAATCAAATTTATTTTGCGATAAGCTGCCTATACGTACCATATTTTACGTGCGAAGAAAATTATTTACAAAATAAGACCTTAATATAAATTTGTTAAACAAAACACGACCTTATTGCATTAAGCAATCTCTTATATCTCTTACTCTTATATTCATTTATATAACTTCATTATACATTTACAGATGTTCAGATATTTATATAATACTGGCTGTGCCCACGGTTTCACCTGCGTTAAATTTCAACTCATAAATTTTAATAAAAAATATAGCCTATATGTTATTCTCATGCATAACCTATATTACTGTTTCATTAAAATCCGTGAAAGTATTGTATTGTATTGTATGTTGGACTCCATTCTCCGCAATTAGCCTCTCATTCGGGCCGTTGTGCGTGTAGAGCCAGACTACTAACGTAGCCAGCCAAGCTCCTCCCAAAAGCGCAGAAGACTCCTGGTGTCTTCACAGGCTTCACGGAGCGACCTCACCGTTCCGAGGATTTGTTTTCGTTGTTGGGCCACTGCCGTGCACTCCAGGATTACGTGAGCCGCCGTTTCTTCAGCTTCAAAACAGCCCCGACAAAGCTGTCTGTAGCATCAATTTTGTATAAGTGTTTGTTTAAGGAACAATGGCCCGTTATTGTCCTTATCATTATTTTGAGGTTATGTCTATCTAGATTAAGTAGACGTGTTGTTAACCGATGGTTCGTTTTTGGAATTGCCACTTTAGATTGTTTGCAATCAGTGGTTAGGTTCCATCTTTGGTTTTGTATTTCGGTGGATCTCTGGCGAATCCAGGTGCGAAGTTGCGAGAATGGTATTGGCATAAGCGGGAGGGGGCCTGCAACCACTATACCGGATCCTACTCTCGCTAGTTCGTCCGCGGCGTCATTGCCATATGATCCACTGTGCCCCTTTATCCACTGGATAATTAATCCGTGAAAGTGTAAGAGTAACAAACATCCATACTCACAAACTTTCGCGTTTATAATATCATTAAGAATAAGATAGTATAATAGTCACAGTTTTTCGCCATGACTTTACAACGCTTTCTATTTATATATAAAGTGTAGCTGGTAGAGAATATCATTTGTCATTACGTACTCTTCTCGCCTTTTGTACACTTTATTGTACAGAATAAGAAAAGTAATAAAAATCGGTTTTATACATAAGATATTGAGTTCTAAGTTATGCAAACTTGATGTACTGTTTGTAAATTACCATTGTAATCCAGGATTCCATATTGCCTGTTCTTCGTTCGTAATGGAAGCCGCTTAAGTGATACCATTTTGGGGTATTTTAACCCTGATTTAGGGTAAATTTTATTGAATAGGATAATAGTTATATTTCAATTATTTATTTTACATATAATAGTGTAACAGTAACGTTTAATTACAAATCTATAAATAAATTAAGTAAAAAAAATGACACAAAAAATGTGATTTCAAATAATTAATAAAATAATAGTTATTAATTATTTGAATCACATTATTTTACGTTTTTATTTTATAAGTTATTTTGTATTTACTTGTGTTAGTTGTATATACGACCTCTTCAGCGATTATGTATATATTATACTATATATATATATATATAGATTATGTAATACATAGTTTAGTGTCAAATACAGATTGACATAATTGTAAAAAAAGTATTAAGCAAGTACAGTTCTTCTGCAAACGGACATATTATTTCTTGATCATAACATATCATCTCAACCGTAAAACAACCTACCCACAACAACTTGATTAATTTAAACTCTTCATTAATCTGAATTTTCTCGGTATTGCCATTTAATTCCAAACTAAGCAATAGCTTTGCTGAGTTCTAGCATTAAATGTCATTCTATTAGTTGTTCATACTTATTACTTACTAGCTGAACACGCGACTTCGTCCGCATGGAATTTAAATTTATTTTTCAAAAATAAAGGTAGCCTATGTTACTCCTTATTACATCAGCTATCTGTCAATAAAAGTCCCGTCAAAATCGGACCGGTCATTTCAGAGATTAGCCGGAACAAACAGACAGACAGTCAAAATTGTAAAAATGTTATATTGGTGTATGTATTTACACCGTATTTACATTCATATGCAAGTACTAAAAAACGGTTATTTCAATATTACAAACAGACACTCCAATTTTATTTATATGTGTAGAATATTTCCATAAAATAATACAATATGTATAAGAAAATGTTATACAGCCAAGTATAATGTATATAACAAAATGTAGACATGGCAACACTGAGTTGGTTGCGTTTTGCTTTGTTCTCAAAATGAGATATCCCGCCAAAATTTGGGAGACAGAAAGCCTACTTAATACCTGTCATAATGTAAGTAGGGCGGGCAGACATTAACATCTATTTACAAACTCGAATGTCATTTGTTTGTTTTACTTTAATGGCTTTAACATGAATGTTTTGTGCTTGTTATTGTCGATGATCAATTTCCTTCCTCCTTCCTTCTCTCCTCTGTGCCCGCCTTGCAACTTCAATAAAATATAAATAATTAAAAAAAAAATATAGCTTATATGTTATTCTGATGCATAAGCCATATTACTGTAAAGTTTCATCAAAATTCGTTCTGTAGTTTTTGCTTGAAAGAGTAACAAATATCATTTCGCGTTTATAACATTATTAAGATTAAGATTTTTATACGATTTTCACTAAGTTTGAGAATCAGCTACTGTCTATTTTTCATATCCCTAAGTGATAAGGTTTGTTGTTGTTAATTTATCAGCTGTGCGTATTCATTTTTTTTTATTATTTAGGTAATTGGGTTCTTGAATGTTGAACTCTATTTTCCGCATATATTGCTCTGTCATTTGGACAGTAGTGCAGATTACCGATAGATTTACAGATTCTATATATTATCAGGTATATAGAACCTGTAAATCTATATATATGTATATAACTCAAAGATGACAGATATAGTTATCTATCAACGCAAAGTCCAAACCACTGAAGGGATCGGACTGAAATTTGGCATGCTGGCAGATGTTATGACGTAGGCATCCGCTAAGAATGGATTTTGATTAATTCTATCCCCAAGGGAAAATATATTGAAACTTTGTCAATTTTAAATCGATAGATGCGCATAGCTAATGATGTAGGCATTAAACAGGATTTTGATAAGGTATAAATAGAACCGGGCAAAAATGGTATATAAAATAGTTCAAAGAAAGTCAATTAACTGCCAATATCAGATTTTTTTTTGTTAAACTTTATTCACAACTGCATTTATTAGTTACTAGCTGCGTCAGCGACTTCGTCCGCGTAAAATGACGATACTTCCATATAATCTTTCATCTCCCCTTTCAATCCCTTGCAACCCTTTTTTTGCATTATTATGTCCTTTGTCAGGGTCTAGACTATTTGTGTACCAAATTTCATTTAAATGGGTTCAGTGGTTTCGGCGTGAAAGCGAGACAGACAGACAGACAGAGTTACTTTCGCATTTATAATAATAAGTAAGGATTTACTTAATTTGATACGTATAAACGTATTTAACGACTTTTTTTATATTGAATTAAATATATGACATATTGTACAATATTTAACCTCGTGTATGTTAAGTATCGTAGTATATGTTAGGTATATATTTAGGTAATTCATATTTGTTTTAATATGCAGTATGTTTTATCTTATTATTCAATATATGCTTTTAAACAAATTGTTTGTTAATTAATTTAAATAAGACCTAATCTAGATTATTATATATGAGAACTAAAGAAAAATTGAAATCATAGGTTAACATAGTATAAAACAAAGTTTCTGTCGCTATCTGTCCGTCCCTACGTATGTTTAAATCTTTAAAACTACGCAACGCATTTTGAAGAGGTTTTTTTAATAGATAAAGTGATTCAAAAGGAAGGTTACAAGTACACCCGAGCGAAACCGGGGCGAGTAGCTAGTACGAGAATATTATGTATAGAGTAAGAAATATTATTAATTATTTATGAATTGATTAATAAGTACATTCATTGATTTTATTTGTTGTAGAACTATGAGTTATTTTCGGAGAAGAATTAAGTTAACTGAGAAATATAACGACGACCTCGACGGTCTAGCGGTCTAGCACGCCGCTTTATGTACGATGATCGCGGTTTCGATTCCTCGCACGGCACAAACATTTCAATTCATGAGTATGATCGTTTGGATCGGTCTGGGTGTTTTCTATGTATATTATGTACGTCTATGTATTTTTATTAGTTATCTAGTACCCATAACACAAGCTTTAGCTGGCTTAACTTGGGTCTAGATGGCGCTGTGTGAATTTTCCTGAGACTATTATTAGATAATTTATTATTACTACACCTATTCTATATGTGTATTATATTGTTCTAATATAAATGAAGGAAGACACAAAATATTCTCTTTCCTTAGATAATAAGGTAAGAAAATATTTTTTTACTGTTTTCACATTGCCCGTTTAACAATCGTAAATAAAAAACGACGCATAATTAAAAATCTTACTTTATTAAAAGATGAAGCTCCGACCAAGCATATTATTTGTAATATCGTTCATATCCCATACAAATTTCAATCATACTGCACTCAGAAGTAAGTCCATTTTACAATTCCGTGTGTGTAGAAGGGAATTTCTTTAGTACAGCATGATACAGATTATAGAAAGCATACACAGATACACTTAAAATAACTATCAAAGATCCACCGAAGACAAAACTTAAGAAGTTGCCATCGATCATGGTGGTGCCTTGGAGACTTCTGGCCTGACCCTGGAACAGGTCCTTGGTGCCTGATCCTGCCGCTTTCCTTTCTTCCATCATACGCTTCATTGAGGAAAGACGTTCTTTTAACTCGTCAATCGACTCCAACATGTCTTCTGATGCTGGAATATGAAGGCGTGTTTCATATAGAAGTTATTATAATGTTGATTATTAGATGTATAATGATAAGTTTTATGGCCTCGGTGGTCTAGGGGTTTTAGCACACCGGCTTATATCCGATGGTCGCGGGTTCGATTCATCGCACCGTACAAACATTTGTATTCATGATTGTTTGTATCGGTCTTGCTGTTTTCTATTTATAATATATATGTATTTACGAAAAAAAATCTATGTATACCTATCAGTTATTTAGTACCCATAACACAAGCTTTAGGTAATTTAACTTGGGACTAGATGGCGCTGTGTGAATCGTACTGAGATTATTATATTACTATTATATTATTATTTAAAAAAAATACATCTATGTATGTACCTATATCAGTTATCTAGTGTCCATAACACAAGCTCTACTTAGCGTGTGGCTAGATGACGCTGAGTGAATTGTCGTGAGTATTATTATTGATATATGTTCTAAAAAGACTATACTTTTATCATAAATCTTAACATATCACTATAAAATTGGTAAAAAGTTCTACTTCTATTAATCTGTTTACAGTGAATAAATAAAAAAAATTAATTATTGTTTTATTATTTTAGCTATTATATTCAATCATATAAGTGATCTAGATCTTACTTAGACTTATACTGGTTTCTATAGACGTAATAGCAATTTCATTATTAATCAATGAATGAATAGGAATATTATATACACGTACGAATTTTATATATTTATCGTTATAAAATTCATAAGAAATAATTCAAAATCTTTTCTATAATTGGTCAAATTGAAAACATCACCTTTGATGAGGATACAAAATATTATTAAAAATTGGAAATGCAATTACCTAGTTTATTTATCTGTGTTCTGACTATTCATTCATCAGGTTAATAATTACTAACAAGGGTGGACAGACCAAGGTTTCCATCAATACTACTGACTGTTGAAATTATTAATCCTAAACACATTGACTTACCTTCAGACTCTCGCTCTGGACTCATTTTATTGATAAAACTTGACAACTAGCACTTAAAACACACGGATACTTGTTCCAGTCTTTTGTTTTCAAAATTCACAACATATAAATGAGTATTTTGGTTAAAGAAAGATGTCGGACAACGCATGCGTAGTACAAAACCGGGATGAAAGGGAACTATTGATCGGAAACCTGGGAATGGGTATTCACCTATGTGTAATGGGTCTAGATTCAGAAAAACTAGCTATACTATATCTGTAACATACATACATGACATAGTACAGAAAATATATGAACAGTATATTAAAGGCAACCTTAGAGAAACGGATTTAAATATCGAACAGTTGTAGTATATGTAGTGTAAGTAAACATATATTAATAATTATATTATGTAATAAAGTGTATTAAAAGTTTATTCGAACTCTGGACATTTGTCCTCCTAATATCCATGTAGTGCGTTGAGTACTAAATATCCGCGCTTCATTTATAGAAATGATCAAGATGTAATTTATATATTATATCCCGGGTCAATGTACCATCTAGTCCCTGGCTAAACAGAGCTTCTATTATATGTACTAGAAAACATACAATACTTTTTTTTTAATTGTATACATATATAACATATTGTAGATAGAAAACGTCCAGACCAATACAAACGATCACATACAAATGTTTACAAATTGAAATTTTATTTTATTAAAAATTTGAATACAAATGTCGGTAATAAGCTAGGAATCGAACCTACGTTATCTAAAGGATAACGCAAGAGATTTCTATTTTTCAATTCCTATAGATTTATTTTCTTACTTTTGAATAAAAATTTTTTATTCAAAACTAAGTAAATAAATCTTTAATAAAAAAAGATGAAAGCAAGATTGCAACAGTAAATAACAACAAAACACAAAGAGGAAATCAGACAATAAGAGGATATATTAGAGAATATTTTTATACTGAAAAACTAATACTAATTTGAATTCGAGAAATATGGTGAAAAAATAACTGTCACGGTCGCCAAGATGGATTGGGAGGACTAATTATTTGTCTAGAGTTCGAATTTAGACTGTATCTTTATTACATAAGATTATTATTACAATACATATGTTTACTTATATTACATATCGCAGATGCCAGCAACTCCCATCAAAATCTAATTCTAAATCCTATATAATCCAGGGTAAATTATGAGCAAAAGCTCAGTGAAAATGAACAGATATGTATAGCGATAACACCTGACATTCTTGATTTTCAAAATACACAATATATAGTAGGTCTAACACACTGAAATGCTGAAACTCAATAAAAAACTTGATCCCTATAAAAATTATTTTTTATAAGGATCTGTAAGTTTATAAGGATCCCTATTCAGAATACTTTCTTAGTATAAGAAGGTTGTAACACCGGCTTTCTTACTGGTGCATAGGGCGCTTGATACTACTGGCCACCAATAAAAACATGAGGCTACATAAATTTCAAATTTAGAAGAAAAAAGCAATTGAAATTAAGAACTGGAAGGAAAAGGACGCCCCATAGTTTTAACTATTTTACGACAAGAAATTTATTAAAATTATCGATTTAATATTATTGTTTTTAACTACAAAAGGTGAGTAAGTTTGATGTTACATTGCTTACTTTGGAGTTTTCGGAGTATGGAAGACGTTCTTCCTAGGCAAAATCGTAGTTACTTTCTCCTTAATTATTTTCGTTTCAAAAATTCAGTCCACTGTATATTTTTATTTGTACGGATTCGTAATCTAAACAGACTGCACTTGGGGTCCCATTATATTCTGAATGATTCGTGAAGCTCATATGCATATGTAGGTATCAATTTAGCCCCACTCGTTAGACCAAAATAACATTTTTAATAGACTAATGTCAATTAATAAAATTGCATTTGTTTAAAAAACTTTGACAATGATTATGCAAATATACAAATCACAGTCATGGTTTTAGCAATTGTAGTTATTAGTTAAATATTTAACTGAATGAATATATTTTTTTGATAAACCTGGCCGCCAACCGCTTTCATACTACTATTATACTAGGCGTACAGAACTAAATAATAGGTGATAATCAAATTTTAGAAACTAAAGACTAAAATAACTTTTATAAAACGCATATTACCAAATAGAAAACTGACTTTCATTAGCTCCAATAAGTTTTTGGTTTTCTAATAATTTTTCTGATAAGATCTACCTCATTGCAATTGGAATTTCATCATTTAATTAAGAGAAAAAACTTTATTATAAGCTGATTGATTTCGGTTATGTGACATATAAGATATGTCTACAGAATAGTGCCAATTTCATTAGTGAATTAGGAGTTTTCATTAAGTATTAATTATGGTGTAATCTGGATTCTTTTTATGTACGAGCACAGATTATTATGATACTGCTTGTGCCCTCTATCTTTATAACGAGAATTTATATAACAGTCTAGAATAACCCCCTTGCTTTTCATGTTTTGTCTTAGTCATTTCTAAATTTATAACTAGATGGCGCTGTTCTGAAATACCAAATAAACAGCGGAATTTGTGGATTTTCAAGAAAATATCATTGAATATTACAGAAATAAATCATATTATTAAAATAATTATTAGACAAGATGGCTATAGATGGAAATCATCCACTGCTACTAGCTTTTATAGTAGCTTTTTATCGATGAATGAAATAAATTAAGGTAAGTCAAATGAATGGAATACTCAACCTTTCGAGTTTATTCATTATACACAAATTCAAACGTTTCCTATATATAATAATATAATAAAACTAAACATAATATAACAATTAAATGAAATTTAAGTGTTTCTGTCTAATTTCATATTAACAGATTTTCTCTAAATGTAATATGTACGGTAATTACATAATTATATTAATTTAAAAAAAAGATTGTCTGTTTGTTCTTCCTGATGTCTGTAATAGCAGGACAGATTTTGACGCGACTTTCACTCACAGATAGGTTATGTTATAGGAAGTAACTTTAGCTACTTTCATTTTAGAATATTAATTTTTTTATAAAAAAAATAGTTAAATTCCATGCGGACAAAGTAGCGGGTAACAGCCAGTTCAGTTAATAAATGAATTATATACTACATGATGAATTCTGCCTGAAGGGTAAAGTAGGTAATAAGATAAAAAAATACTGCATTAAAAATACTTAACACATTTAATTCTTATCCTAAAATCAAACAGCAGTTGATATAACCCAGTTAGTATACGAGGCTACATTTGTACTAACTCCGGGGAAGAAAGCATCCGCACAGCCTTGACCCCAAGACACAATACCCACGAGTATGTTTTGGAAGTATAGGGGACCTCCAGAGTCACCCTGGCATGCATCACGACCACCAACATCCAGAACACCAGCGCAGATCATATTCTCCGTCACTGATCGACGGGGAAACAATGTTTGATACCTCTGATGACAGAGCTGACGGTTAATGGAGTAGATTTCCACATCCTGAAGTACTGGAGAAGCAAATCCTCCTTGCTGTAGAAAAGGAATTAATAATTAAATTATTTCAGTCCTCAGAAGCTTTTATATTTAGTTTTTTTTTTTGCTCGGACTACTCTAAATTTGTTGACCGCAGCTGGCCTTTACAGCTTCACCGAACGATAGGGGGAGAGTGCTGATGGCACTCTACGGAAGGACATATGGAGCGGCTGAAGGCTAACTCCTGCCTGACAGATACATCGTTTACTTTTTAGTATACATGCTCCCAGCCCCCAAGATACTAGAAATAAAATTCTAATGCAGTAAATAATCTATATATAAGTATATGACGCAAAAACTTTGTACCCCATTTTACAAAAGTTACTCAGACAGAATAGTATATATATGAAATTGTATATATACAATTTCACACACTTATAGTTTATATAGAGGATAGTTTATGTAAAATGTTAAAAATTTTTTTAATTATGCATAATAAATACATATCAATAAAAAAAATATTTACACTACCATATATTCAACACACATATATACTCTTTTGTTTACTTATAGAACCTTTGTACCTTGTAGAACCTTTATAATATTAATTCTTATAATTTAAATTATTATCGAATTTCGACCACTGGGCGGCCACTAGTTAATGTAATTCTATAAGTAATTTAATTCATGTATAAATAAATAAATACTTACTGAAGTGGCGCCCCAACCAGCGTGTACCACAGCCAAATTATCGGGAAGCACGAAGTCCTGGACGACGATAGGAATTGGTTGAATTGTGTTACTAAAGGTCAATCTATCGGACAATCGGACCACGCTGATGTCGCCATCTAAAGTCAGGGCACTGTAGGAGGGATGGTTGATAGCTTCTTCTACGTAGACTATAATGCCACCAGAATTCCGGTCGGTTGTGCCAGCCCTAATACGGCGGTTGTTTACGTTGAATAATCTGACAAAATGAAAATTAATAATAGTAATGAAGTGATTGTTTGAACACGTTGAACATTGAAACAAGAAAATGGATTTAAATTAGCTTTTCATGTAGGCGGTAATATTAAAAAAATGGTAGCATCACTAATACGATGTAAATAATTTACGGAGGTGGAGAAATGGATGGAGAAGTAAATCTTAAATTCCCACAAAACTACAAGACCTATGAAAAAAGTTTAATGGCATATTTGTAACCTTAAAAAATTATGTATAATATTCATATAACCAAATTTTTTCTTGTTTTAAAAAAAAATTTAGAAACAAAATTCGAAGAATTCTAAATCTTTTGTATGTTCCAAACACACTACCTATCTGCAGTGCTCTAGCTGTATGGTATTTTGGGTTATAGAGTGAGGTAATGCAGTTAAAATTACGGGATAAGAAGCATGGCATCTAAAGTATCCGCAATGACAACGCATAATGAGGATCACCGGTGTCATATGGTAAGGCGAAGGGCGTTGTGATGCTCCTGTATATAGGCAACTGTCACCACTTACAAAAAGTGCCTCGTCAGTTATTTCTCATTCCATAAAAAAATTATATTCATATTCCTCCGAAGCAATGTGCAGCAGACAGAACGTAGAGTGAATTCAGCACATTAGCAGCACATGGCTCGTCAGTTATTTCTCATTCCATAAAAAAATTATACTCACATTCCTCCGAAGCAATGTGCAGCAGACAGAACGTAGAGTGAATTCAGCACATTAGCAGCACATGATTGTGACCAGATGAATAGTGTACTGAATTCGACCTGAACTATTCCTGGATACTCCTCAATGGTCGTGGGGTTACCTCCTACGATTCTATTCGGACTTGATGCTGCGGACACTGCTCCTAAAAATATAGCATCACCATCAGCATAAAGATCATTACTGTTATCATCATCCATTATCATCAGTTGAGTTTTTTTTGCCAGTTGTTCTCAATTGAATCTGTATACTAAACTGGACGGTAGGGCAAAATATGAAAACAAAAATTTTTGATATTCATTAGCTGCTAAAATGTCCTACATGATTAAATAATTTTTGATTTTATTTTCATCATAAACTAAATTAATATTTTAAAAAATTATAGACTTATACAATACATTGTAAATATATAATACTAAATTGGCATTGAAAGAAATGTTTTTAACACTTTCTTCTAAACAAGGAGCTGCCTCCAGAATTGTATTGTCTAGGAGCCTAGATTTAGTTATTCCGGTGAATAGTAGGTATAGTTTAGTAATTACTATTTCCCTTTAAGCATCATTAGTTTAGATTTTAGACTTATAGATAAACTCACAAAATAGTACGTACCTACCAACAGCACAACGCCCAAGGCCAGTTTTCCTATCATATTGATCAAATACGTGTTATTTAGAAGGAGAATAATGAAACTGTAAAATTGTATTGACTTTATAACTTCATTTTATCAATCACATTATCTAGTTTTATTGTATATAATTACTATTAATATCCTATTTCAACAGTCACAAATCATTGATAATTTTACTAAATCCTTTACTCAATTACTCATTCATATTGGCTGACGTTACTATTAGTACATATTGTTAGATAGGGTATATTAATGACGCATATTACTACAATAAAATTATATATATAATATAATCGTAAACGACGAGCATATAACTGCATTGTCTGGATGTCTGTACAATAAATATTTTTTAATAAACCAAATTTTGCATTTTCAACTTGAGCTAGACTGCAAAAAGTCGTCTGCGTGGATTTACGATATAAGGGGCGCCTTTTTAATGAATAGATTTTGACATAGTTAGGAAGCATAGTGTCAACTATTTGGTGACTAGACTACGACTTCAAACAGTCAGCACTAGGCTTTCAAATAATATCCAAACTCTATTCATTGCCTGATGATGCCTCGTTTAGATGCGAAACACGTTTCGCAATATGGATCCAATAACGGGCGCAATTTGATCACTAATGGGGAAGGTCGCGGTCAGGTTTCCGCACTGAACATTTGTGTCTCACACATGCTAATGGTAGTGAAATTAAACAAAATAATACAAATCCATTAAGCAATGAAATGGACTTCCCCAACAGTACGCCTAATTCCAAAATAATACCTAATTTAATAATATATATGTATTAAAATAATAAGAAGTAAGTTATTAAGTAATAAGGGGTGAATGTATTTGCAGACGAAGTCGCAGATTATAGCTAATATGGTATAATAATAATCTTTATCAATGTAACCTAGTTTATAAGTAATAATAGTAACAAAGATACGTCTGACATCCGTTTGCACCAAACTTATATACCTCCGAAATTGGTGCCTTACCTCATTCATACTAATCCATTCATACGTAACATTATAAATTCGGAAGGATGTCTTTCTGTATATTTGTTACATTTTCACGATTAAACGACTGAAAGTAAATGAATGAATTAGATTATAACACAAGGACGGATATAGGCTTCTTCATTCACGATGGCCTCGATGATCTAACGGTTCAGCACACCGCCAGACTTCCATAGGTCATGGGCTCGATTCCTCAAACATTGCAAACATTTTTATTCATAAGTAAGATTCTTTGTATTAAGGATTGAATACAAATTATTTATTTAATGTATTTATATTGTTTTGTTTAATTCCGCTACTATTAATATGTATGAGACTACAGATATTCAGTGTGGAAACCTGACCTATTGTTGACTTTTAGACCAGTCTATGTCGATTTTTTGACTTCTTTGTAAGCCCTCTTATACATATATAGTTGTTATACGTATTACTCATAAATATACACATCTTTACAATTGTTTTTTTTTTAATAAATAGTTGTGAAGTTCCTTTTTAGTCACATTGGTTATTTGTCATAACCTCTATTTCACTTACTTCAATCACTAATATGCTTGCTTTATAAACTGTATATGGATCTAAGGGTCTTATCGTAAAATTCAAGGGTACGAAGACATGACGACTGATATGAAGAATTAGTCTTCCAGAATGAAATGCATGAGGGTTTCTACGGACGTCATGTGATGACGTCATGTACTTTTTGCTATTCAATATAGGAGTAACGGTGCCACTTGGGGAGAAGGGGACTGTTAGTAATGTGGATTAATGAAACCCGTTCCAAGCAATGTAGCCTGTTAGGTTGACCTCCACGCGGTTTGCCCTGGAAACCATCATGTTAACTTCCTGGTGAATTTCTCTCACCCTATTATCCTCCACTGGTGCCCCACCAGCCTATACCGTTAAATCATCTAAAATCTGTTACATTTCTTAAATATAGTTAAATGCAATGATAGCTGGCTTATTCATCTTACTTCTGAATGGACGCTGCTTGTAGAGACTGGTCTGTTCTCATAAATACAACTGATTTATTTCGCAACTGAATTAATTATATATATGGTATAATATTTTGACTCTTATGAATTAATAACGCTTGGTAGTTTTTACTTTATCTATTTAAAAGAGCAAAACTTCTTTGTTAATTGTTAAGATAATTTTTGTAAATGTACAACACACAAATTTATATTTTTATTGGCTTGTAAAACTTCTTACATATTAAAATATAGTTGTACATATACCTAAATATCGAAGGTAATCGAACCCGCGATTGACCTGTTGGCCACCCCTGGTCTATTGTATACGTATATTTAGTATGTATTTACGAAGAAATATGTAATTAAGTAAGTCCATTCCGGTTGGTTTACTACTCGTAGTAAATGCTCTACTTAGTTTTGACTACGAGTAGATGGCGTTATGTGAATCGTAAATTGTCCAGTGTTATTACTATTATTACGGTACTATTTTTTTTATGGAGGGCTTTGGGCAATTGTCACATGCTAAGACCTGTAGCGCTGCGACCTGCCTAGATCGTCGATTGTGCTCGCCCTTTTTCAAAGTTAGCTACATAGACCCGTCAATGACAAGTATTGAAGGATATTCCTAAGATGGATTTTATCTCCTCAAGATTTAGTGTATGTAAACTTTACAAAGGAAATATTATGTTCATACATGAGTGCAAAGGATATGTACGTTTCCTCTTCAACTTGACAAAATCTGCAGGTTGTTTACTATACTATATATCTGCGTACATGAGATGAATTATGAAATGACTGTAAATATATCACAGAACGCTATCTAGTCTCGAACCAAACAGTGTTTGTACTACATATACAACTGATAAACATAATTAAATACTTTTGTTTGTAAATACATACGAGTACCTAATATCAGGCATATTAGGTACTCTTATATATTTACATGAAACATAGATAGTATAAAAAGTATACTTTTATAAATTTAATATGTTTGTATTTTTTTAATGAATGAGAATGGCATGATGCTCCCGCCTGCGCTGACGGTTTACGCTGGCGGGGCACCAGTGGAGGATAATAAGATGTACATGAGGTCAGTTTAGCCCATCGTGGTAAATTCACTAGGAATTTATCAGAATGGTTTCCAGAAGGAACTGCGTAACCTAACCTAACATGGTATATTGCTAGCAATGGGGTTATCAGTCCATATTACTAACAATCTCCTTCTCCCCTTATATTTTTGTATTTTTTTTATGGATGATAGTGGAATGGTGCACCCGCCTGCGCTAACGGTTTACGCTGGCAGAGCACCAGTGGAGGATGACAACATGAATATAGGTCAGGTCAATTAGCCCATCGTGTTAAATTCTCTAGGAATTTATCACGATGCTTTCCAGAAGGAACTGCTTGGAGGTCGACCTAACATTGTACATTGCTAGCAATGGGATTGTCCACATTACTAATAATTCCTTCCCCCCATATATATTTGTGTTATGTATGTTGGTACACCTGTGTGGCTGCGCCCACCATCTTGTTGTCGTATATTAAACCAGTGCGATACTTGTCTCCACTACGCGTATCTAACAATTTGTATTATTTGGGAATCAATCAGAAGATGAAGCGGTGATTATCGAAACCACAGATAACATAATATTACATCATCAAAACCAAATAAAGAAATAGTTTTGTTTAATGATAAGATACTCCATACTAAATCCACAGGGACAATTAATAAGTTTTAAATCTGTCATCAAAATCACCTGACTTTAACATAATAAAACATTTAATAAGTGCATTAAAACAACACAAATATATTTTTCTTTATTTGCCTAACTGTTATTTGATTAATGACATACGTTAAAAAATGATACTTCTATTTAAAAAATTGTGCATTTTTGTTATTTTTACTTCATAATAGAATATAGGTATACATCTTATTTGCGTTAACAAAAACGATCTCTTATTATTTATTATAATCATAGTACAATGCTACTATATGTATAACGTTTTAGCTTGCTCTGAATGATAAAAGAAGTCATTTGATGTTTAATAGGGTATCTTCTTTTGAAACAATGAAATGTATAAATATTGATAGAAATACAATGTCTTTATTATTTATGTATAAATCCGTGATTCAAAGATTTATATGCTATTGGACAGTATTATAGTACATTTAAATAATAAATAAAACAATATATATTTGCTCTCAAGTTCTCTTCAGTCCGTAATATTTTTTTTTATCTTGGCAGCAAATTGGAGCCAAGATACTCCATACTAAATCCACAGGGACAATTAATAAGTTTTAAATCTGTCATCAAAATCACCTGACTTTAACATAATAAAACATTTAATAAGTGCATTAAAACAACACAAATATATTTTTCTTTATTTGCCTAACTGTTATTTGATTAATGACATACGTTAAAAAATGATACTCCTATTTAAAAAATTGTGCATTCTTGTTATTTTTACTTCATAATAGAATATAGGTATACATCTTATTTGCGTTAACAAAAACGATCTCTTATTATTTATTATAATCATAGTACAATGCTACTATATGTATAACGTTTTAGCTTGCTCTGAATGATAAAAGAAGTCATTTGATGTTTAATAGGGTATCTTCTTTTGAAACAATAAAATGTATAAATAATGATAGAAATACAATGTCTTTATTATTTATGTATAAATCCGTGATTCAAAGATTTATATGCTATTGGACAGTATTATAGTACATTTAAATAATAAATAAAACAATATATATTTGCTCTCAAGTTCTCTTCAGTCCGTAATATTTTTTTTTATCTTGGCAGCAAATTGGAGCCAAGATATATTTTTTAATAATGACTTTAAAGGAAACGGAACGATATGAAAGAGTTATATTGTATATATCATTATTAAAATAAACAATTTTAAAATTGAGATAGTATTAACAGTAGGATATTCAACATCTGATATATTACATTGTTATTTTCATACAATTAATATATTACCATTAATTAACAATAATAAAAGCAATTTATTTATAAACATAATTCTTTAACTTTAGGAAGCAGCATCAATAATCCAGTTGGTGTAAGGAGAAACAGCAGTGCTAACGCCAGGGAAAGTTCCGTTGGCACATCCGTGGCCCCAGGAGACAACTCCAATGATGATGTTCCCGTAGTATAAAGGTCCTCCAGAGTCACCTTGACAGGCATCACGCCCTCCAACGTCGAGGATACCGGCACAAATCATGTTGGGGGTGACCAGAGCAGGGGTGGGTAGAGACTGGTAGCGTTCACGGCAAAGATCGTTGTTGATGGTGAAAATTGTGACATCTCGTAACTGGTTCGATACACTGCCACCTTGCTGTAAAATATAAGTAATTCAGCTGAGTAATTGACGGTTTCGATGGTATGCCGCTTTATTTACAATGGTCGCGGGTTCATTTACTTGCACCGTGCAAACATTTGCATTCATGAGTACAATTGCTTGTATCGGTCTGGGTGATTTCTATGTATTATACCAAAGAAAAACTTAAGTATATCTATCATTTGTCTAGTACCCATAATAAACGGCTTGCTTCGTTTGGGACTAGATGGCGCTGTGTGAAATATCCGGGATATTATTGTAATTAAACAACAAATTTAACTTATAAATGACAAGACTATTATCAACTAAAATTATGCCATCACGTACCCGGCCCAAAGGTTTCCATATCATTGATATCATTCATTTTATATTTGACGCGGTCACATTTATACGTGAAATTAGGAAAAATCACGTTGATTATGTTGATAAGTATACGTGAAGATACTGTAAGTATAGTTTACTGGGATGAGTATCGAGCGAGTTTCAATAGTAGCAACAAACGAAGACGTGTGAAGGTGGACGAATTTGTCTGTCCATAATTTTATTTATTCTACAGTTTATACGTGATCATGGCAATTGAAACACTACCAAAATATCGGCAATTCAATAAAAATAAATAAAACGTGGTAAGATCCAGTGATTTTTACTATGTTTTACTTTTAGTTTTTTATCACCTTGCGTACTTCAACTATCAAATTATCCATTCAAATCTCCATCATAATTATCTTTGCAGATATAATAAAAATAGTCAAATGTAGACAGTTATAAAAGGAATGACGAAATATTCTCTATGTATTAATACGCTTTATCAGATAAGAGAAACAAACACACGCAGCGGCGCCTGTCCTGCACTAAACCGCTGAAAATACCTATAATTATAGCTTCATCTTCGTCTGCGGGCTTTTCGAAAGATCAATCCATACCTACCAATATTTTTGTTCTGACATACGGCTTCGGCGATATAGCGGTTTAGCACAACTTCTTAATTTCGCGGATTCAATTTTTCGATGATACAAAATATTCGTATTCATCAATAGGATTGTTTGTATTTATAGATCTACGTGCTTTCTATGTATATCATGTATATCTATCAGATTTCGAGCACCCATAACACAAACTTTGCTTGTGACTAGATGGTGCTATGTGAATTGTTCAACAAAGAAACAAACTAACGCAAAGACAAAAATTCTACAAACTCATTCGTTTCACTGCGATAACAAATCTAAGTACAACGTGAACAATATTTTTTTTATACAAAGACGGTGGTAAGTATATGGCCTATGTGATGGTAAACGGTTACCGTAATCTATAAACGACTAAAACACCAAGGCTATCACGTGTGCATTGCAGACTCTATACCCTTCTAGAAAAATCCCATGAAGTCTCTCGAGAAAATCTCGAAGTTTTTTTATATTTACTGTATTGATTGTGCACGACTCATTTACAATTTTACTAGGTATATGTATGCTTTGGTAGGTATTATATGAAACTTACAGCTGTTGCACCCCAACCGGCATGGATGACAGGCTGATCATCAGGGATCACTGCATCCTGGGCGACAATAACACCCTGCTGTACTACAGGACTGAAGACCAGGGGTTCCGCCAACCTCACCACGGTGATGTCGCCATCGAACCCAAGGGCACCATAACTGGGATGATTGTGCTCCTGGGCGACGTTGGATACGATTCCGCCAGTATTACGGAAGGTAGCGCCAGCTCTGACGCGACGGTGTGTTGGTGAATATTGGCTGCAAATATATTTTTATGTAATTGGAATGGCACAGAAGTTTACGGTATATGTGGGAAAGAGAAAAATTATGTCGTCTCTAGCGCAAACTGCTGGCGTCATGCGGGCATTAAGCGGTGAATAGCGACTTAAAACTGTTGTCTGTGAGCAAGTAATTAGGAAGACAAATACTACTACTACTATTACTATACTACGTCATATGGGATAGGAAGCAGCAACCGTGGATTTTAGCAATCACCAGTACTACTGACGAATTTAATTTATTATTGTATGGTGCTTCTCATGTGTGTATGGGGGGATAGTAGTAACGAGAACTAGTAACCCATTGCTGGCAATGTAGTGTATCAGGTCCATGCAACCCCGTCATTCATTACCTGAGCGAACAATATATTGGAAAATGATTGGATCGTGCTCATTTTAGCATTCTCCAATACATCGTTCCCACAGGCGAGTGCACCTTTCTATTAGTATCCATTCAAAGTCTCCTCATGTAACATTATTACTAATTACTGAGGTTTTATTTTAGGTAACATAAATACTAATAACACCCATAAAATTAATAATTCGTTTTTACGGGTATCGTCCTGCTTCTTAAATATTGTCACAAATACTGAAATTTCCAAATTTATTAATGAAAAAGTGGAATGAAATAAATGTAGAATGTTTACTAACGATCCAGCAAAACAGTGGGCAGCTGACAGCACATTCAAAGAATTGAGGATGTTACACGCGCAGGACTGGGACCAGGCACCTGAGATGATACCGAGGAATTCCACTTGAGCTATCGAGGTGTACTCCTCGATGGTTGTGAGTTCACCGCCAACGATCCGGTTCAGTCGTGCCTGACATGCTGTACCTGAAATCGGAAACATCACAAACTGAGTCTCGGTTGTGAATACTATGAAAGAGTATGATAATAGAAAAACCCATACACGATAATCATTTAAGGAATATGTAATGTGTTTTTGATGACTCTAATACAAAGAAGAAGAAAGAAAGGAAACGGAGAAATCTAGTTGACAAGTATTAAAGCATCTCAAGAAGATTTTAGATTTATAATATCGCATATCTAATACAAAACTGGATACTTTTTTAAATTTAGACTTTCAATATAAATCCTCTCTCAGAATTTTCCAGTTTCTTATCAATATTAACTATATGTATGATATCAGCGAAAAATAACAGTACTTATATGAAAGTTTCAAAAGAAGTATGTTTTGTCTGTAATACCTAAATACAAAATATAAAGAATATAGTATATATTATGTTATTATCGACGAAGAAACATAGATTATGTTTCTTCTTAAAACACCTTTTTGACGGTATCAATGCCGTATCTTTTCGTCAATACCATTTCAAGTATTGCATTCCCTACCACACTGACAGGTTTTTTTTAAATGGATGATAATGGAATAGTGCACCCGCTTGCGCTAACGGTTTACGCTGGCGGGGCAGCTGTGAAGGACGATGAGAGTTAGCCCATCGTGACAAATTTACCAGGAATTTATAACGATCGCTTCCAGATGGAATAGAATAGAATAGAATAGAAAATCATTTATTCAAATAAACTTACATTAAAGCACTTTTGAATAGCCATTACATTTTTTTAATCTACCGCTCATTCGGAAAGCTGTCTCATCACAAGAAGAACGAGCAAGAAACTTGCGTGTTGCTCTTTTAAATAATTTTATTATTACTTTACATTTTTAAATTTTAGAGTGTGAATACAAACCACCAATTAACACTAATTCAATTAAATACTCAGATAGAAAAAATATTGAATGTATAACCAACTATATCGAACTACATAGAATCGCGTGAAGGTCAACCTAACTTGGATATTCCTAGTTATGGGGTTAATAGTCCAATGTGGACTTGAATTAACAATAATCTGGGATAACATCCATAAAGGTATGTGTTGATGGTACCCCTTTCTTTTTAAGATGAAGGTCAATTTCAACCTACCTGCAAACAGCACTAGAATCAAGGTTAGAAGTTGCGCCATTCTGTCAAACACCAACACCAAACTGGATTATTACCCGGATATTATCAGCTATATAGTGACATAATTTCTTATCAATTTATTATAATGGCTTACAGATCATATTTATTGTTTCTGGTAGCGTAAAAACCGATGTAATAACAACCATGAAGTTATATGTTTATAGTTCGAATTCCGTACATATTTGTTATGTTATTTTATTAAATAAGTCGCTTAAATCAGCTTGAGGTCTTGAATTTAAATTGTTTTTTGGGTCTTAAGACTTAATGAATGGCAATCAAGCGGATGACACACATGATTGTAAGCAAGATTCGTCCACATACGTGAACAGCATCACGGATGTCATATCTTCATGCCCACGAAATCCCTCATCCGTTGCTATTCCGGCGAACTAAGATATTACGCCTCTGATCCTGATTTTCAGTGCAATATCACACGCTCTCATCAAAAATAATAGGACGTATCAGTTTTACCAATCTAGTCTATATTAATTACAAAATAAATGTTTTGAAAATTCTGTTTTTGACACTGTACTACTGAACGCCAAAAATATTATTGATAAATACAAATCTCAATGAAATCTAAAAAGCTTCTGTTTTAGGATTCAATCAACAATTTCTATATATTTATTCAATTACAATCGTTAGGGATGTGCAAAAATAATCGATTATAATAAAAAAAATCGATTAAGTTTTCAATAATGAAACCCATTTCTTTCTTATTGATTTTTATACTCCTAAAAATCGACAAGTTAATTATTGTTTATCTCATTCCTAATTCTTCACAGTGGTCTAAAAAGAGAGTAAGTGGTGACCTAAATAAAACACAGATGAATGACTCACAGGTCAAGTATCCTAAAAATCTATTTTTTAATCGATTATTACAGTAATAAACATAATCGATGAATTCTAAAGAAAAAACGTGAGTAATATCAAATGTATCTGATAATAAAATGATACTAAAGAGTACTACTTGCTCAGTAACCCAAGTAAGTAAGTATATTAACAATGTTGACGACCTCGGTAGTCTAGCAGTTTAGCACACCGCTTTACGTCCGATGGTCGCGGGTTCGATTCCTCGCACGGCACAATCATTTGTATTCATGAGTATGATTGTTTGTATCGGTCTGGGTATTTTCTATGTATAATATGTATGTATTTAAGAAAAAAAATATCTATGTATTTGTATCAGTTGTCTAGTACTCATAAGGTTTAGCTAGCTTAACTTGGGTCTAGACGGCGCTGTGTGAATTGTCCTGAGATTATTATTATTATTATTATAATGTGTACTAGACTCGAAAACCGAGTAATCAAAGAAAAATATTTTAATAGCTAATTCTTTATGATTGATGATAATGACGTGAGGTCGCTCCGTGAAGCCTGTGAAGACACTAGGAGGCTTCTGCGCTTCTAAGAGGAGCTTGGCCGACTACACTAGCAGCCTCCGCTCACCACGAACAAAGACAAAAACGTGATGCTAAATGCGGAAAAAGAGTCCAACATACTCGTACATTACATTAGTTTTTAACAAAACTCCAGCTTATTTAAACAAATATTATGAAAGATTCATTCACATTAGGCCTAAGCCTATAATCCTAAACGGATTTATGACGGTTTATTTATCAGCGATTAATAACATTATCTACATTTGGTGGGCAATAAAAAGATTTTGTGATACAAGATAGCTATCGATGGGTATTTTGCTAGACAGGCACCGAATTTTATCTCACGAAAATCCCTCATAAACCAGTTGCTTCCGGTTTTTAAAGAAAAAGAAAAAGGTCGTCATGATTTTGTATTTAAAAACTTTATATGTAATTGGCTTAATTACTTATAAAGTATTAAAGTTACAGAATCGTATATATTACTTGAGTAAATACTTTTATATATTTAATCGAATTTATAAGTGTTATTCAGATAGTCCATTTCACTACTTAATGGATTTATAATTTGTTTAATTCCGCTACAATTAGCATGTGATGTGTAGGTGTACGACCTTCTCTAATGATGATCAAATTCATTTTTTCATATTTCACTGGGTATATTTTAATCCAAACAAACATTGTAATTCTCATTTTTGTCAATAGATGGCAGTACATGTCATATTAATGTCGATATGCAGTTTTATTGATTTTTCTTTATAAGCGAGTTGGTACTTTGTCCCATTTTATCGAGTACCAAAATTACGACGACTAAGGTTCGAATCTCTAAGCCTAAAGTCGTATCATAGGCGGAAGGCGATTGTTGTAACGTGGACTAATTAAGCCATTGCTAGCAATGCATCAGGTTTATCACATGAGATTGCCCTGGAAACTATCGTTTATTTTTATTATTTTACTAGCAGACCCGGCTACGGGCTGCTGTGGCTAAGGTTCGTGAATAAAATAATATTGCGACTATAAATTGAGATGTAAGCTATCTTATCTTTCAAGTTGGATCAAATTGCATATAATGTGCAAATCAAATTTGCAATCGGTTTCATAGTTTAGGACTCCATCGCGGACAAACAACGTGACACGTAATTTTTGTATATAAAGATAAATTTTATATAAAATAGTATATAAAGACATCAATAACTATTGAGTCTACCTTGAAGAATTTGAGCAAAGTGTTTCAACTCAAAGTTAATGTTTATTAATATTATAAATGCGAAAGTACCTCTGTCTGTCTGTATCTCACTCCGTTGGGCTTTCACGTAAATTTAGCACATAAATAGTCTAGACACTGAGAAAGGGCCTATGCTATTTTTTAATGTGAAGAAAGGGTTATATGTGGTTGAAAGGGATGATGAAAGGTATTATAAAAATTCGTCATTTTTAAACCTCTTACATTTTTAAGTTACATTATTAAATACTAGCCGTGCCCGCAGCTTCGCGCACATGATATTTTTAGCCTATGTGTTATTCTGATGTATAAGTTATATTACTGTAAAGTTTCATCCTTTCAGTACTTTTTGCGTGAAAGAGTAAAAAACCAAAATCCAAATTAACAAATTTTCGCATTTCGATATTTGTTTATAAGTTGCGCGGGCACAGTTAGTTCTTCATAATTTATTCTCCGTCATAACTCCTATTTGTTTAGCATCAAGCAATGCAGTTCCGCTATTGATAAATGACCCCATCCAGACTGTCGCGCCGCGTGGCAGTGCTATTAATACAAGTTGGACTGATTCAGTGTGCACAAATAGATGCGCGTACGCAACGCGTGTCAGTGGACACTTTTAGCCCATTCGGTGACTGATCGCCTAAAAAGGATTTTTGTATACACTCTCAAGAATAAAAGCCAGCGTAATATGGCTGTAAATCACAGGGATGTCGTTTGGATCAGTTAATAGTGTACTCCACTATTGCGTTGCCATTGCCATTCAGGAACAGTATGGTGTAATACCTACGTACTTAACAATTGTACTTTACAACCGAATCACTGCTTGCAAAAGACCAAGTTTTGCAAACTGTGATTCGGTTGGAAGGAGCTTGGAGCATTTTGCAAAAAACACTGGTAAAGTTAGTTTATCTAAGAAAAATTGTAAAAACAGAACTTATAAAAGAATAATTTCGTATTAGAAACTTTCTTCTTTTTTACAGTCGGTTGTAAATCAAGAATGGAGGGAGTGGAGTGTAAGCAGTGGATTTTTTTATCTCACGGCAATCACGCTGTGTCATCTAGGCTGTGTCATAGGCATCTACATTTTATTTTGGAAATATATATATAAAACACCCAGAGCTATACAATCATACGTATGAATAAATGTTTATACCGAATGAGAAATCGAACGCACTCAAGTTTGATTCCTTGAATGCGAGACAATATCCTAAACCACTAGACCACCGACGCTTTCATTGTCACTGCTTGCAAAACCCACCAGTAAAAAAAGTAAAATCAGTTGATGTAGGAGAAAGTTTTGAGACAAAACATAAACAAATACAGTCGAAATAAGAACTTCCTTTTTTTTTAAAGCCGTTTGTAAATCAAGACCAGCGGAGGGGGTAGTATATAAGCAATGACATATATTGTGTTTATTTATACAAGTTACGAAAATGAACGAAATATGAGTTTTATACGAATAGCCTTTCGTATCTATAAAACTAATATTATTTCGTATTCTTCTGTTAATTCCATAACGGATCTATCGTAGAGCTTGCACTGACCACTTTTTGCCTAGTCCTAAATTCCAAGTACATAATTATAGCAGAGTGAATTCTGTGTCGCGCTGATTCGGGTCGGCGATGCTTTATGCGGTCGTGTGATGTGATGTGAATAAACTGTACATGCAACTGATTAATGCTGAGGCTTCAGGTAGAAATAGATGTCGGTTGGCGCCGTGGACACATACCTGAGTTTGAGATATGACACTATTTATTAATATCCATCAACAGTAGCTGTAACATTCTTTTCACTGAGTCTGGGCATTGGTACATTTCTTTTCGACTTTTGTACATCACTATTAACATTACGTTTTCTATGGTCAATAATATTGAGGACTAGCTGCGACTACGTCCGCGTGGAATTTAACTTTATTTTTCTAATAAAAGTAGCCTAAGTTACTCCTTATTACATCAGCTACCTGCCAAAAAAGGTCCCGTTAAAATCGGTTCAGCCATTCAGAGATTAGCCGGAACAAACAGACCGACAGACAGATAGACAAAAATTTTAAAAAGTGATTTTTTGGTGTATGTACCGTATTTATATTCATGCATGCAGTAAAAATGGCTATTTCAATATTACAAACAGACACTCCAATTTTATTTATATGTAATTATCTATATAATATGTGTAATTATAATTTTCTAGCCACCATAACACAAACTGCTTAGGTTAGGACTATATAGATGTGGCTGTGTGATTTGTCCTAAGATCTTATTACAGAAAATTTTTAGCCACTTATACACTTAGATTAAAAAAGTGTTTAATTAAAAAGGTAATTTACGATGTACATTTCAAAGTTATATTATAATAATGTTATATAACATTAATTTCGATGTAATTACGACTCTATATATGATAGTGTTTGTAAAACTAGCATAAGATCTGCGTCCGGCGACATTGTGTGAACTATCCAGAGATATTATTTTGCTGTGTATTTCTTATTACCCTTTGATGGAGACTTGCGTTTTCGGGTAAAAATCACCAAATAATGACAACTATCGAAGAAATGATGAGGATGTCTAAGATTTTATAAATGGAACACAAAATTTGCGGACAATTATCTACAGGAATAGAATAGAAAATCCTTTATTTAAATAAACTTAATTAAATCAATTTTGAATACTTAATACATTTTTTTTATTCTATCGCTCATTCGGGTATCTGTCTCATCACAAGAGGAACGAGTAAGAAACTTATGTGTTGCTCTTTAAATAATCATTGTAACTTTACATTTTTAAGTCAAAACTTGTGAATATAAACTACCAACTAGCACTAATTTGGTGCTTAAGTATTTAGTAGTACAGCTTTTTGAAATAGTATAAGGGAAGAACTTATTCTTATTATTGATCTTATTATTATAAAGTATGAAAATATAACAAAATGTTCAACAAAGTTGCCAGTTCATTGCTCTATAGATATTCCGACCTTCCCATTCCTAATACACAATCAGGTTAGATGTCTGTGTAATAGCATAATTGCAGTTGCTTAGAGTGCTAACATACTGCGCAAGAGTGGGGCACCTTGCGGCGGCGCTTTGATGGCGGGACACAGGCGCGCGCATGCCCTCATATACTACCACCACGTAATAGCAGCAAAAAAATATAATTAAAAATAATAATTCTTGTAATTTTATTTTACATGTGTATAGGTGAAAATAAAACTATAGAAATAGACTTGGAATACGGAGATATATATTAGGAAACTATTGATAAGACAGATTTGTACAATAATACGGAGTGCTAACATACTGCGCAAGAGTGGGGCACCTTGCGGTGGCATAGCGCTTTGATGGCGGGACACCGGCGCGCGCATCATATAATATAAACCACGTAAGCTAAATCAAAAAAATATAATTATAAATTTAATATAAATATAAAAGTATTTTATTAATGCTCTAAAATCAAATTACGTTGTAACTTGAAAAATCATTACTTGAATATTTTTAATGCAAAGTTTAAACTTGTGGCGGCATGTGCATGCATATAAATCTTCCTCTTGAATTTCTCTATGTATTGCTAAAAATGCAGTAAAATCCGTTGCGTAGTTTAAAAAATCTAAGCGAATAAACAGCGGAAGTGACTTCATTTCATATAAAAAATTACAAAATAGTACACGATGGCGATAAGAAATTTTATTTAATCTTGTTGATTTATTTATAATCAAAAATTATGTAAGCGTACAGTCAGTAAAATATAAAAAATATCGTCATATTATATATATGTATACAAATTAAATGGCGACCAAAATGCAGCTGCCGACGCTACACAATACCTATCTATAGTGCACGCATTACAATATAATTGTCGACTGCTTCTATGTAACTACTGTTTAGGAATACTACAGACGGTCAAACAGTTTCTATCAGAGACAATATATTTATATTTTTATGTAGCCGAATGTGGTCAAACAGTTTGAGTCAAAGGCAACATTTTTGTAACTGAATGTGGTCAAACTGTTTTAGTCAAAGACAATATTTATAGTTTGTTTTTTATGTACCCGATTGCCTAATCTTGTATCAGTTTATTAGCTAGCACCAGCAAGTAGTCGCCATACACCCAAAATACAAGTTGCTTGTATGATTGACAAAGACATTAGACAATCAAACGTTCCTATTAAAAATATATCCGTTTGATCGTCTACGACAGCCCTTAACCAATCATACAAGCCACTTTGTAAATTGGGTGTATGGCGACTATGAGGCGCGCCTGCATTTTTAGAAGTACAACGCGCAAAAAGAAACACTATACAAGAAGCTCTGTCAATGATTGTCAACGCTTATAATACTATACTTCCCGATCAGTAATGATTTGCTTTATGATTTACTTACTTGATTACTGACAATAATATAGCTATATATAAGTACCCTAAGTTACTTCCTATAACATTAGCTATCTTCTAATGAAAGTCTCGTCAAAATCCAGCTGTTTCAGTGATTAGAACAAGAACAAAAAAAATGTTTTGATGTTAGTATTGTATTATATACTTTCACTAGCTACTCGCCCCGGCTTCGCCCTAGTGCACATGTATTATACAACCATCCTGTTGAATCACTCTATCTATCGGTATCTGTTGCAAATAACAACCAGGCACTTTATCAGGCATCATTTCATTCAGTTTTAATTGCATTTATGTTTATAGATTGTTATTTACAAAACTTATTTTTTTTTTACTAACATAATACTAAAAAAAAATGTGACAGCGAGCCTTTCAGTATGTTTATAAATACGGTCAAACTGTTAGGGTATTTTCGATTAAATTTAATGTGTGAATATCTGGAACCAAGTCTATTACATTTATGTTTATTATCCTCACCCTAGGAACCTTGAAGAATAGAAATAAAAACTTACTAACTACTTTAAAAAATCTCTATGAAACAATTATTTAAAATATAAAACGATCTGTGGAGAAAAGTTTGAGAACGAAATGAAAATATTGTTTAGATTATTACATCATATAATCTGTGTTTAAACAAACTAACCTTGACTGTCTAGTCAACGTTAGTTTCCTTATTTAGTTTCATATTTGACTTTACAATTTTTACACAGGAATGTTAAAACATTTTCTTATAGTTCAATTGTTTTAAAGTTTTAAAATACTTAATTTATCTTATAAAACTATATGCATACTTCTTATATTAATATTATTAATGAGATAGTAAAAACTATTTTTGATGTTAACCATCAAAAATAGTTTCATTGCATCATTTTTTATGTATACGAAATTAAATGGCAAAAAAGTTAGAAGTTTAATGGAAATTGACAATCGGCGTTTACAAACCTGATTAGAACCTGAAACTTTGGACATCACGTAATCTTTAAGAAATCTCTAGTGCATTGCAATTCTATAGAACTATATGTTATGAATGTATACCTTGATATTGTACTACCATGTCTCACCCTACAACAGGTACAGAAAACTGCATATTCGCGGATGCTAATAAACCAGATGTACCTATGCAAATAACTCTAAACAATATCTATATAAAATTAACATAACAATAAAAATACACACAACAAAATTGTAACAAATGTATATTTACACAAGATAATAATTAAGTAATAAGTATAAAAGTATCATCAAATTTCTTTTATTATCTGTAACATTCATTATTTATCTTAGATTAAATCTATGACGCAGATATTTAGGCAAATATTTTGTCACTTGTCTAAATTATAAAAATACCCTGATGTTATTATAAGAATACTCAAGCTATTACCTATAACTATAAGTACACGATAAAAATATCACTGATATTTAGGAACATCTAAATTATTGTTCGTAAAAAACACAGGCGACTCAGCATTGTAGGGAGTCGTCACATGACCGGAGCGGTGTCCCAAATCTAAATATTTGAACATATTCTGCAGTAACTGTTGCTGTTCCATTAATAGTGTATTTAAATGTCTTATCTCCTGATCTATTTTCTTCAAATTAAACGTCGTCTGATCTATTTTCTCTTGCATTCCTCTCAATTCTATATTCATGTTGTGATCTGCAGTCTGTGATTCATTCTTATATTTTGATGAGTTATATCTATTTTTGTGTAAAACTTCCTTCACAGATCCACAGAATTTTACTTTGTTCAATTGCGCCAGTTCATATGCAGCCATCATTATGTCTGTTGGCAGTCTATTCTCACGGGGGTTCAATGGTTTCACGCTCAATATTACTTTTCCAGCCTCTGGAGACACCAGGGCCGTTCTGTATACGTATTTATGTAAACAATTAGGCAAGAGAGCGCTAAACATTCCCATTTCAACGAACAATATAAGTTTAGTTTGCCTGACTAGCCTAGATAATCCGGCAGTTTTCCTGAGACCTTGGATATCATGAACCGCAATACCGACAAGCAAATTCATCAAGATAATAGTGACAAACATGAGAAAAAGGATAAAAATAATTTGCGATGATATCTCAAAGTGCAGCGGTGGGTCGTCCTGAAGTGGATCGTTAATTAGTATACTTAAGTTCAATTCGCCCACCATCATTGAAACTATAGTAATAAAACCCATTAAAGGATTAGAAAACATTTCCTCATTCGGAAATACTACACAAAAACAGATACTAAAACCTAGCAAGAGACAAATGTAAGCCAAGAGTAATTTTAGAAATTCTGCTAATACCTTTTGGTACATAGCCACATAGTCACCGAACATTGGAAGTTGTCCCATCAACAGCATCAAATTTGTCCAAGCACCAAGCACTGCATATCCACCGACATGATTTTGCCAACTGTAATCGTCATTTATATTGTATAATGAAAATACAGAAAGTAGAACAAACCATTCCATTAAATTCTCAAATGTAGTAAAATACTGAAAAATACTCGAGTAACCAGTTATGCCAGTTAGTTTGCGAACGATCTCAAATGCTGTAATTCCCATAAGCACCCATCTCTCAAATTTAATAGGATTATTATCTAACATAGCTCCAAGTAAAGATTGCTTCTGACAAAGCTCATTCGGTACTCCATACTTCTTTGAATATTTTCCATTACAGGCCTTTACAACTGTTGTTAGAACATAGATAGATAAAAATGATACAAATAGAAAACAAAAAATTAGTCTTGCTAAATAAAACTTTCTTATTTTTCGCCATTTCATGTACAAAAATGCTGAGCACAAAGGATGCTGCAAAATATTCTTTTGACCTTCATCAATTAAAATATTTAAATACGTAATTTCGCGAGGATATGAAAACTTAAGGAGTTTACCAAAATCAAACTCAATTTGTACTTCCTCATTGGCTTCTGTCTGCGGAGTAATAGAAATACCATTGTCCAAATTATCTCGTAAAATTGATAAAGATTTAGGAGATTTTCGAGCAATTACGCTTAAAGCAGTATGGCCTTTATTTGATTTAGAGGTAACGTCAGCTCCTATAAAAAGTAGAATTTCAACACATTGAGTTACACCATCTATCGCAGCAAGATGTAAAGGAGAATACCCATAAACATCTTTTTTATTTATCTGTGCTCCACAACTAACCAACATATCTATGATATCACAGGCACGCTCCGAATGATTAACAGCAGCATGCAATGGTGTTCTCTTGTCTGAATCTTCAACATTGGGATCAGCATTGCCGTCTCTCAGGAGAGCTTCAATACATTCTACACTAGAACATCTGGCAGCTAAATGGAGTGCAGTAGAGCCCTTGTGATTTAATGTATTTGCTTTTGCGCCTTCAGCTAGTAATAATTCCACACATTCAGAATATCCTCGTGCAGCAGCTAAATGTAAAGCAGTGCATTCCCTGTCTCTTTGTTTAGTTAATCCATTTACATTTATCTTGGTTTCCTTCAATAAATAACTTAAACATCGTTGAGCTCCAAGTTCTGCAGCAATATGTAAAGCATTTTTACCTCCAGAAGTAACATAACTTGGATCTACACCCTTTTCTATAAAAAAATCCATACATTCTACGGCATCAGATCTCACTGCACAGTGAACAAGATTGTCTTCACAGCCTGCTCTCTGAACAACTGCATGTAAAGAGGCGCCATTGGATATTAATATATCGGCAACTTCCACACAATTTCCAAATGCTGCACAGTGTAAAGGAGCAAAGTATTTCGGAGTAAAATTAACATCAGCACCTCGAGATAGTAAATAAAGAACCGCATCTTTTCCAGCTGCGAATGACGTTAAGTGTAAAGCTGCTAAACCAATAGGCTCAGAGAATTGAATTTCAGCACCAGCATCCAAAATAGCCGGCAGCAAGTCGTCACGTGCTAAAAATGCTATCCACAGTAAAGCTAAATTAATGATTGCTTCTGGGGCAGAAGCGATATGTTCTTGTATATTTTCTGTTGTGACCAACCCGCACTCTATATCATCAAATAATCGCCCAGCACCCAATGAAAGCGCCTTTTCACATATTCCTCTTCGGATTGATTCATGTGTAACTCTCGCCTCAGTATCGGGAGGGACGAAATCAAAGCTATGGTATGTATCTGGAGCGTCCTCAGCGGGGGGTGAGGGTCCGACAAATAAATATTCCTTCGCTGCTCCAAGGTCACGGGCGGTTTCCAGTAGGTCAATGTTTCGCACATGCTTGGGTAACGTTACATTTAGTGGGAATTCTTCTGTAGCACGTGAACTCACACTACGTAGATATCGACTCCGAATGGAGGTGCGTGTACTATGGGATGGTGTATCCCAGACTATCTCGCGATATCCAAAGTTGTCCATAGCTCGAATGTGACTGAGAGACTACTCCATCCGACTCTCCGCTATCTTATCTACGGTTTGTTTAACTGAAGCTCGTACAGTAGAGATATTTGCCCGTGAGATGATTTATTATGTTGTTTTTACTCGTAATTATGCTTATAATATTGATACACTGTTGTAATGTAACATAATTTTCTATACATGTGAGAATGATTCACAATATTTTTTCCTTTGTAATTTATTTTATACTTTAAATGTACATTTTTATATTATGTAGAATTTACTTTGAAGTCTGAATTTTATTATACATACGTATTATTGTAAATATAAATAAAAACAAAAAATCGAACCGATGTAAAATCAAATTTCCATAATTGTGTTGTATATAATACGTTATTATATTGTATGTATTTTTTTTATATTACATATCATGAGATCAATATTCATTTGATATTTAGAAGCACAGCAGGAGCATTTCTAAATATATGGTTTAAAATACTGTGTACTCTACTAATCTATTTTATATAATTATAGTAACACTATCTGATATATTATATACATATATAAAATCTAATAACAATAATAACAACACACAGGTCTGTATCAATAATTCACCATACTGGACAGTGGTGCTTTCCAAGTTAAATCTGGCTATAATTGCCACTATTATTGTATAGTCAATATCACTATAATGAAATAAAATGATAAACGCCAAGTACAAAGCAGACTTGCTACTTTTAGCATTAATGGTTTCTGAATTGGTTTTGAAAAACATTAACGTTATCGAACCCACAGTGGGTTCGATTCCTCGGTCAATACAAATATGTATTCATGAGTATGTTTGTTTGTATCGGTCTGCTTTCCTATGTATATTATGTATTTATTGATAAAAAAAATTATAAGTAAAAATCTGCTGAAACTAAAGCCTGATCAGGACGGTATGGGTAAAAAAATATGTAAAAAATAAACATGTATTTGTAGCTAACTAAATTAATTAAAACTTTTGAGTGTGAAAAATCGTTGTTTGCAATATGTTATATTATATCGATACTTATTGCAACAATACAAATAATTTGTTTTTTTACATTATTTATTTGTGTAATAATTGGTTATTAAATATGAAAATGTTTAAATAAATAAACATAAATTATTTTCTAAAGACTAAATGTGTCGCGTATGCTATTTCCATCACTTGACAAAGGATCGAGACTTTTCATTCTTATCTGGAGGGCCGTCAGGGTACGTCAACCTCGATGCGCGTTTGTTTACCTCTAACTATTCCACAGAATAATAACTTAATCAATAGAAACAGATTAAAATCGCAACTACGCTCTATATTTATCGCATTTTGCCTTTATGGAGTTACCAATACGTTAGAAAAGATCGCCTATACTAATAATTGATCAGAAATTTGAAGGCAAGAGCCTTGAAATTCTTATATAACGTTTTGTTTCTTAATTGGCGTTACAATTTACTAATTACAAAAAAACTATGTAAAAGATATATCCATTTTAATATTATAAATGCTAAAGAATGCCTGTCTGTCTTTTTTGATATCTTTCGATGCGTAAACGGCTGAACGAATCTTAATGAAATTTAATATAAACGTAGATTGTATCACAAGGTTTGTTGTAGAGAGCTAGTAAGTAATAGAAGTAGAAGTAGCTGGTATAAGCACCTTTGTAAAAATAATCAGATATTTTTTTATTCTACCCCTCATTCGGAAGGTAGACACATCACAAGAAGAACGCGTAAGAAACGCGTATGTTGCTCTTTTAAATAAATGTTATTAAGCATTACATATTTAGGATTTTGTATGAATACAAACTGCATATAGAATAAATATAAGAAAGAACACCGAAGTAACCAAATTAAGTTTTGAAGTAACTCAACCTTTGAAAATTCGAATAAGCTTTTAGATATGTGATGTTTCCTAAACGAGGTAGAGTTTGTGAAAAGCCGTCTGCTTAGATGCTTCGTAAACCTTTTAGACAAGGCTGTGAAATTAAAGTATAACAATATTGTACATATTTTACTCCTTTAAAATGGCTTATCAGAGGCATCTTATGATAATGTTATGTCCATGGTGCTGTTCCTGTACATAAGTCCAGTTATATAAAAAATATATACTACTAGTGAAAATATGAGAGAACACTAAAATAACTGAATAATGGTTCGAAATTTATAACAACCTTCGAAGCTTCGGTAGGGCACTTGTATGTATGCGATCTCTTCTAACTAATTAGTAACTCCATAAGTGAAAATGTGACAAATATATAGTTGAAAATATGTAGTTGCTATTTTAATTCAGTTTCTATTGCCTTAGTTATTACTCTTTAAATTATTCTATTGATATTCCAAGATACACAGAAAATATTTACACTGTCAGTTGGACAGGATCGTTGTCAGAAACAAAGCTTGGCTCACCGGTATTGCATCAATATTGTCGTACATTTAATAAGACCTTGCTTTGATATGTAAATCTGTCTGGTTGATAGGCCGTTTATCTTGTGTCATAGTATTTTTATATCTTACTATAAATATAACTATATTTTAATGTATTTATTATAATTCTATCTGCGATAGTAACAATAACAATATTTCAGGACAATTCACACGCCATCTAGTCCAAAGCTAAGCAGAGCTTATGTTATGAGTACTGGACAACTGATATTTATATATATTTAAATATATTTTTTTATATTGCTTTTAGAATATTATATAGAACATACCCAGACTAATACAAAACTCGTACTCACGACTAACGTAGGTAGAATAATATTTTAAATAATTTTAGAATGGCTAATTTAATTAAACAATTCAAATATATGTAAGTATATATTGATAGGTATATATTAAGATAAGCGTAATATGCATGCACTAGTAATTTTATAACTAGTAGAAAGACGTTCATACTATACGACTTCCAAATGTTTTAGGAAATAATAAAAATAATGATAGCCGTGGACAATTTACACAACTCCATATAGTCCTAATTTAGCAGAGCCTGTGTTATATGTACTAGTCTACTATTAGAAATGTTAAATATTTCTTTCATATCATTACATAGTATAAAACAAAATCACTGTCGCTGTCCGTCCGTCCCCATGTGTGCCTAAATCTTTAAAACTACACAACGGATTTTGAAGCGGTTTGTTTTAATAGAGTGATTCAAGAGGAAGGACGAGTAGCAAGTTTTATATATATAGAAAACACCCCAACGAATACAAATAATCACTATAATACACTACAATACAAATATATCAGGCCAGGTATTGAACTCAAGACTGTCGAAGTAACACAGTCTGCAAAATCGCTAAGCTACTGAAGTCGTTGAAATTTTAGATTTGTTAGATAGATGTTATTTTTTTACTTGCTTACTGAATAAATAAGGATATCTGTAATTTTACGTCGTTTAATGTAATTTAATTTAATTTTATGTCGTGATCGTCTCGTGTGGTTGAAACGAATAGTTGTGCCTTTACATTGTAGTCTATTGGAAATGAATAATGAAAGAACAGAGTGGTGTAGTCTAATCGATTATTAAATTATTTATTATATGACAACCGATACCGTAGTACAACTAGATGAATAATGTAAGTCGTTTTGCATGGGTACCTGGGTCCCGCCTACCTCAACTGCCAAGCAGAAAGTAAAGTATGTTTTGATTAAAGGGTTCAGATTAGGCAATGAAGGTACAAGAAAAGAGGCATAACATCTTAGTACTCTGGAATGGCAACGCATAAGTGGTATCACGAGTCTTACATAATAACATGATGTTCGTAGTGAGTGAGTGAGTACAAAAAAGGTTTTAAACAGCCTATGTACATGGACAGCATGTACATAGGCTGTTTAAAACCTTTTTTGTATATATATATTTAAAACATTATAAAACAATTTAAACATATGTCAACAGACAACAGTCTTTGATTTTAATCAATAATAATGTATAAATAGATCCGGCAAATACACACATAGGCCACGGTTACCGCTGATCTGACGGTACATCAGACGGCTGGTAAATCCTTTATATTTCCAAATAAAAAAAAAACAACTAGGCAGTTATAAAAAGGTCTTATTTAAGATTTCATCCAAAAGAAAAAGATCACTGGTGTCTAATTAATAATAATGGCTTTATAGCTTTCACAGTGCATCTCTTTCTTTGAATAAAATTTTAAATACGACCTTTTTAGAACTGCCTAAGAATTTTAATACCGTTCATTAGCTCTCAAAGTATTCCACCACATTTTTCTGAAATGCCATCGACGTTTAAGGTAAATAATAATCTAAATAATCTTCACGCTGTCTTCATTTCCGAATCATGTATATAGACGACGGTTACCGCTTACCATCAGGTGGAAGGTCAGTTTGTATGACATTATGTTTATTTAAAAGAGCAACACGCAAGTGTCTTGCTCGTTTTTCACGTGATGAGACAGCTTTCCGAATTGAAAAACTAGAACTATGGATATCATTACCAGTTCTTCTCAATTGAATCTGTATGTCTATGTGAACTGGACGGTAGGGGAAAAATTATAATATAAAAAAACTGACGTTCATAAAATGTCGTACATGAATAAATGATTATCGAATTTGAATTTGAATTCAATGTGTTTAAATTTAAGTTTATTTGAAAAAAATATTTTCTGTTCTATTATATTCTATCCTATTGATAAAACATACTACATATTATTACCTAAGTCATAACGATCTATCTGCGTAAGTATATTCTTAATCTATGTAATCTAACATTTGCAACGCCTACATCAATGTCAAGGTTCATCCGATCTGATAGCGACAGCAATCAGCGACAGTTAATCTGACGTGTGTAGCCGACCGGGGAATCGAACCGACGGCCATGAGGAGACAACATTGTACGAGAAATTAGATATGAATTTATAAAGACAAGGGGTCGGAAAGTAGATTAATCAGCTATAAACGTTAATTAATGCTTTTGATACTAATAATATTGGAAACGTGAAAGTTTGTGATAAAGTTGTTTCAATGGGTATGATAGGTACTTGATCACACAAAAACGAATAGATGCAATTTAATGAAATTTGCAACACATTTGCAATTCCCCTAGTATCGCTTGTACCCATAGGCGGTGCATAACTCTAAGGTAAGGGAAGAAATAGAATAGGAAAACAACAAGTGAAAAATATACCCAAAAAATCCATAAATCGCGTACACTGCTGATTTTTTTTTATACCACGTAGGTAGAAAACAAGCATACGGCCCATCTGATGGTAAACGGTTACCGTAGCCTATGGACGCCTGAAACACCAGGGGTGTCACGTGCGCGTTGCCGACCCTTAAGAAACCTTAATATACCCTTCTTGAAAAACCCCATGCTGTAGTTTCGTGGGAAAACCTCGACAGGAACTTCATTCCACAATCTAAGTGTATTGACAATAGAGCAAGGTGATGTACTGTTTTACAGAGGATAGCAATATTGAAGGGTGTATATGTGTGGGTGATAATATATACCCATATTTTTAAATGTTTGGTAAGTACTCACCGAAATCGCGGCGGTTATTAATAAAAATGTTACAGTTTCGTCATACTTACCTTACATAATAGCATTAAGTATTTATCTTTTAAAAGATAAGAATAAGAATAAACGACATATTTACATTAACGTGTGAAAATTATTTCCTTATGTATCTATGTTAAATTAAATTTAAAAATGGTACTTAGGTACAATGAAAAATGTTACAAAAACGGCAAATACAGACGAAATTGAGCGGGTATATATACAATATAGAATGCTCACCTCGGGTTCGCACGGGTGTATATGTATTATATACATAAACATTCCTTCTATTTGTTAAAAAAAACCGTTGCGTAGTTTAAAGATATACATACTAATAGCACAGATAACATAATACTAATAGGGTCAGACAGCGACAGCGACTTTGTTTTATACTATGTAATGTTGATTTTGTAATGGATAAAAATAGTATGGTACACCCGCCTACGCTAACGGTTTACGCTGGCGAAGCACCAGTGGAGGATGATAAAATGAACATGAGGTCAAGTCAGTCCATCGTGGCAAATTCACCAGGAATTTATAACGATAGTTTCAAGGAGAACTGTGTGGAGGTCAACCTGATATTACATAGTAACTTGCTGGTAATGGTCATCCGTATACATTAGTAACAATATCCTTTCCTCCATAGTTTTTTTAGAAATTCAGCACTACTCTAAACAAATTTGCATGATTATATAATTATTGTCTTTAGTAAACTGTGATTAACGTAGTTGGTGATACATTTATCTTTCATCTTATCACATATTGTATATATATCATATATTGTATTACTGGTTGTTAGTCCTAAATAAAGTAAAAAAAAAATCAGGTTATGATCTCCTTCCGGGTGATGTGACCAAAGGACATACCTCGGTGGTCTAGCGGTCTAGCACACCGCTTTACGACCGTTGGTCGCGGGTTCGATTCCTCGCACGGCACAAACATTTGTATTCATAAGTATGATTGTTTGTATCGGTCTGGGTGTTTTCCTTGTATAATATGTATTTATTTACAAAAAAATATATCTATGTATAATGTATATGTATCAGTTATCTAGTACCCATAATACAAGCTTTAGTTAGCTTAACTTGGGTCTAGATGGCGCTGTGTGAATTGTCATGAGATTATTATTATATTATATTTTATGACATAGACACTTAGGTACTTCTTCATAGAATATTAGAGTCTGATTAGAGTTAAATAGCGCAGGCCTAAATAAATAGACTCGTCTATTTTGGAACTAATTCTTACAATCGATTTAGTCTGCGTGTTTTTTTATCTGTTGTTCATGTCCATCGTGAAACATCAAAATAAACAAACAAACATACTTTCAAATTTATAATATTAGTATGTATAAGTATAGATCCTCATCTTGTATAATTAAAAAGTCTAATTTATATTTCATATATTGCGCTATCATTATTGGATATCAAATTGTACAGTGCGTTATCAGATTGAAATTTTATAGTTTTCAATAGTTTTTATTGAGGTCATAACTTTCTCTATCTAAGGCATATATTGCATTTGCAAAGTAAAGAAAATACATTTATTTTCTAAATATATAATCAACTAATAATCCGTCCCGGCTTCAAACGGATGCATTACAAATTTTTAAATTTCTCGGCTTGTTCTAGACTATATACACGTATGTATTATACACATAAATCTTCCTTTTAAATCACTCTGCCTGTTGCTGAAAACTGAATTAAAATTCGTTGCGTAATTTAAAAGGTATAAGCGAACAGAGCGACGGCGGCTTCTATTTTATACTATGTAAAGATAAGAAGGCATGTCGAATATCAAATATATTTATTATAATAATTTGACGACCTCGGTGGTTTAGCGGTCAAGCACACCGCTTTACGACCGATGGTCGCGGGTTCGATTCCTCGCACGGCACAAACATTTGTATACATGAGTATGATTGTTTGTAACGGTCTGGGTGTTTTCTATGTATAATATGTATGTATTTACAAAAAAAAAATATCTATGTATATGTATCAGTTATCTAGTATCCATAACACAAGCTCTAGCTAGCTTAACTTGGGTCTAGATGGCTCTGTGTGAATTGTCCTGAGATTATTATATTATTATATTAAGGGGACTGGATTGGATTTCATATAATTAGTACCCATTAAGTTGTATTAGTGATCAAAATACAATCATAATTAATTTAATATTCAGTAAGATTATATACAAATCACATCTAACAACATTATTACAATATTAATCTATTCTCAATTCGACCACAGAATTAAAAAGTAAACAAAAGATATGCGTGTGTGTCAAATATATGGTAGTGCGTGTGTAATGTTTGCATGCACAAAAATACTAACATTCTGCTCTCCTTCTATATAAACTATAAGTGTGCAAATTTGAAATTACAAACTGAAAATTTTGCTAATTACATACATACCTCCGTCCGCAAAATTTTCTTAAAAAGTGGCGCAATGCTTTCTCTTCTAATATATATACTATATATTATAATATATACATAAGATAATCAACAAGTTAATTTTTGAGGAACATGTGTATTCTTTGAGGTTTTGTGTATGTATAAATATTTAATTACACGTGCGAAGCCGGGAAGGGTCACTAGTTAATAACTAATAAACAAAATGAAGTGTTAATTATTATTATATATATTTAATAACAAATAATTTTCTATCAAACAATGATTAATGCGGTTCCCAATGAAGCGAAATGTAAACAATTGAGATATGAACAAGATTCTGGAGTAAGGTTAAACAAACATACAGACAGACAAAGGGTTATATTTTAACGGTATCAGTTAATCAATTGTGTTTATAATTTTGGTTTTAATATAGTGATGTGGAAATTACCTACGGTTTATAAAGGTTTGTTATATTTTTAACCAATTTTAAAGATGAAGTTATCAATTTGTTCATGTTGTTTTTTTATGTTATTATTACAAACCTTTAATTTCCTGTTGCTGGGAATATATCTTAATAATATTAATAAAAACCTTGAATACACATCGATATCTAGTCCCATGCTAAGCGCTTTTGGAGTCATACATAAAATGTTAATTAAGTTTACTGAATAAAAAAAAAATCTTGTTATGGGTACTACTAGACAACTTTAAGAGATATATATTAAAATATTTTTTATAAATACATACTTAATATACATAGAAAACATTTAGACTAATACAAAAATAAATATGAATAAGTATCTTGTACTACATACATATGTATAATATATATTTCACTATATATTTGCTAAGATGATAACATCAGGCGTTAAGTAAATATAACTATACCATAGATATGATACAGCTATAGATTGAAATAGGAATCTGTTGAATCTGTAATACGACTTCTAGAAAATGTGTTTATTACAAAGCAATATATATTTGTCAATATAAAATACAAATTAGCAGAATAGTAATTATAAATATTTTTTTTTATTTTATAATCTATGCTGTATATATATCGTTCTCGTGTCACAGTGTTAGTTGCCAATTTCTCTGAAACTGTTGAATCGATTTTGATAAAATTTTATATGTAGACTCGGTAGGTTTGAGAATAGGTTGTTATCTAATTTTAATAAAGTATGGCTTAGTGAAATATGTTAATAACAAAAAAATTTGTTGTGCCACTCTAGATTGGCCCAACATATTTTTTTGTATGACAAGAAAAGACATAGACTATCTTAATCTAAAAAAAAGTAAAAGGTACCAGTTAGTTATAATATATAATTATGTGTAAGGAGATTTGATGTATTAACTTACCATTAAAACCAATTTATCGACACATTTATCTTTCTACAGAGACGAGAGCAAAAAATGCAACATCCTGTCTATCCGGCAGGATTATTGTGATGATATAAATCCTTTTACACAGGTATGTAGTCAGGAGGACAAATAATAAAAATAAATGTAGATTCGCGACTATAATCCCAGTGTAATCAGAGCCATTCTCAACTGCTGACAACCTGGAAAATGCAAAACTTAAAGCCGGTTCTGTTTGGTTACTTATGGGGATTTGTTTAACTTTATACCATCACAATACAGTTGATACTTTTTTTTAAACTATTCTAATGTTGGGCGTAGCTGACGTTTACAGCTTCACTTGACGAAAAAGGAAACCAGTGCTGCTTGTAGGGACTGGTCTGCTCTTATCACTACGACAGATTTAATCTTATTGTATATTTATAATTGACCCAAAAAATTAGTGCTGGTTGGTAGTTTGTATTCACACGTTTCGACTTGTAAATGTAAACTTAGAAGGATTATTTAAAAGAGCAACACACAAGTTTCTTGCTCGTTCTTCTTGTGATGAGACAGCTTTCTGAACGAGTGGTAGGTAAAATACAAATTGTTATGACTATTCAAAAGTGCTTAAATTAAGTTTATTTAAATAAATGATTTTCTATTCTATTCTATTCTAGTGCAACCCATGAAAGAGCTTATGGAGAGGCTGAAAATCAACGTTTTCCAAACTGACGGATACTTCAGTCAGAGGACACCGCTAAGGCGTTTCCTCAAAGTAGATTTATGCAAGTAGATATATTCCGACCCTGCATTACCCTTAAAGACAGTCCTGTTTGAAAAGAATATTCTTATCGTAAAATATTAATTAAAATCTGCAAAAAGGTAGATGGCATAAATCCGCCTGTCATCATATATCAAAGTCCTTAACTTATCGATGAAACCGACAACAATTTAATAGGTCAGTAAATGAAATAAACAAGAAAAAGTATGTAATATAAGTAAAGCTAAAAGTAAGTTGTTTCGTATTATTATTAATAAAACAATATTCCTTAATAATAACTATTATTAATTATTTTATTTTTATCCCGTAACCGTAATCAAAATTAAAAAGACCACTGTTTAAATTTAACCTGTTCTTAATCATCATTACATAGTATAAAACAAAGTCGCTGTTGCTGTCTGTACGTCCCTATATACAGGATTTATCTTAAAGAAGGCTTAAATCTTTAAAACTACGCAACGGATTTTGAAGCGGTTTTATTTAGTAGATAGTGTGATTCATGAGGAACGTAATATATATATATATATACCTGTACACCCGTGCGAAGCCGGGGCGAGTAGCTAATAAAAAGATAAAAAAGATATACTGCATTAGGAATTATGATAATTATTTGTGTGCGATATTTGTCTATGGATATATATTATGTATAATATAAAATAATAGTAAATAATGACCGCAACAAATTAAAAGAGAACATTGTCAGGAAGTCCTAGATTCTGCTCTAGACCCTTTAATATCGTTTGTTTTGGTATCTGCATGTTTTTTACTTTATTTTTGTAATAAAGAACAGATTTGTTTTTCCTCACAATACATGCCGTGTTGAGGAGTACATATCTGGATCTTACCAGTAAACCAATTTACTGCAATCAACATAGTACTCCTATTTTATATTAATTTTAAAAATCAATGCATTATAATTTAAGACACTATTTACATGAAAGCATTGTACAATGTATTGCAGTAAGTTCAACGTACGACCCCTATAAGTAATGCTACATACGGAAATAACGTGTTTACAGTGAATCAGGAATTCAGGATGTTTATAAACATAGCTACCATGTGGTACAGTGGAATGTGGCTCCTTGGTGTCGTGTCAAATATCGATATATGATTCACTAGCGGTACGACTTCAAAGACAGTTTCCAGTATGGAAAACCTGGTGGTCTACCTAATGGTAAGCAGTAACTCTCTACACATATTAACAGCACCACGGTTATCAGATTACATGACGGCCTCAGTGGTCTAGCGGTTTAACACCGCTTTCTTTCCGATGGTCGCAGGTTCGATTCCTCGCACGGCACATTTGTATTCAAGGGTAAAATTGTTTGTATCGGTTCGGGTGTTTTCTATGTATATTATGTATGTATTTACAAAAAATATACATATTTATATATTTGTATCAGATGTCTAATACCCATAATGCAAGCTCTGCTTAGCTTGTGTCTAGAGGGCGCTGTGTGAATTGTCCTGGGTTTTTATTATTACGTTAACGGCAGCATTACCCCTTATATGTTGCCGTTCCTGAGTATGAAATGGCATATCCCATCCTTTAAGCCAATATCTATCAATAATCCGTAGTTTCACCAACACATTACAAACATCGTTTAAATTAAAACACTGTATTATGTTTAATTATAAAAGATTGCTTATTGGCGGTTAGGTACTTCTTTACCTTGCCGCCGGAGTTGCGGTTGACTGTCATCGATCCCGCGACTCCGGCTTAGGCGTTGGGTGAGGGACATCTTGGAGTTTTTAGTGAGTAGGAGTCTCACAGTACCCGCAGGCTTCCCCCGGGGCCGGCGGGTCTCCATGAGGGATTTTCTCCAAGTCAAAAAAAAAGTACTTCTTTACCTTACGAGCGTTCTGCTCCAAATGTCTCCACAGAACAGTTTCTTCTCCCTACCAGTCGCCATCGTCCAACTACATTCATTTTGAATATATTATTTTGACTTTGAGTTTGCAAAACAAACTGCAATTGATTTCGCAACGACAAAAATAAATCGATTACTCGGAACTAGAATCGAGTAACTCGCATGCGACGCACACGCCAATAATACAACAAGAAATGAACTAAAAATACAAACAATCGATTGTAAATCGAGTTCCAATCAAGTCGAGATATCGTACCGCTTTGTTGTTCAAAATAAACTCGGCGTGTGTTATTATAGGTTTAAACTTATGATTGGTTGGTTATAAAATGCTATTGTTGCAGGCGCGTGCCATGCAGTTTATTGTGTTACAGACTATAAATTAGGTAGAAAATGAACATTTACATTTCTTACCAACTGTTACCTGTGACTTTGTCTGCTAATTCTTCGATAATTGCCCTTCCGTCCTCGTGGTACGTTACAATTTTACATTCAAATTTCAGTAAGATCCGTTCATCATGTGTAAAGGTAACGTTTTGCGAAAATGTAACAAACAGATAGGTACACTTCTGTATTTATAACAATAGTAAGGATTATATAGAGTAGAGGCCTTTATATATTTAGGTGACCGTTTTCGTTACAATGAACTTGTATATCTATTTGTTGCAAAAAATAATTAAGAAACAGTATAAAAATTGAAATAAATGGGTATTATTAATTACTAAAAGCTTGTTTGTATTGTTTTGAATTGTCCAGAGTTAATATTAAATAACAAAAATCGATATTAATAGCATTATGAATTTTAATAAACTACAATCATCTGACTGATGCCAAAAAATATGTATTTTTTGGCATCAGTCAGATGATTGTAGTTCAACATTTGAAATAATACACAAGTTGTCACGTTGTCTAGTGCCCGTGACCACTTATGGCCTCTTGCGATGCCATTCTGAAGTACTAAGATGACACGCCTCTTATCCTATGATTGCATTATAGTCTCACTATAGATAATTTTTGAAGTAAACTTTATTCTTGTCTAGACTTAAATTGTTAAAGATCACTAAACGTCTTCGGTACTGTCTGTGCTATGGCAACTAATATGCACGCATACCAAAACATAGAACAACGGTGGTAGTTGATGATGACGAAGGAAAGTCACTTAAAGCTGTAGTTAAACAAAGTTTTTATAAGAAAATAAAATCATAACATATTTTATACTAGCAGTATCAACATAGTCTAAATATCTTCTTCTTCGGATGATTCCAAAAGCTCTCTTTTTATAAATATTGACCCCTTAGAAAATAGTTCTTCTTGTACACTAACATTTTTAGCTTGCCCTAAAACTATTATGTCTATCAATGTTTTTACTTTCTCTTTAGTTCTAACGGTCCATTGATTGAACACACTTACTACATGGTTTATAAAGTTATTTAACACATCAATTATATCATCCCTTGCACTTACAGCCCAATTTCTACATGCTTCTACAATATTGTCGAAACTCATGGCAAGAATATCCTCTCCATCTGACACAAAAGATAAGTCAATAACATCTGTGAAAATTCTAACCGCTTTTATTTTTGCCTGAGAGTAGAAATTACTATTACTTTCGTACATTTTATACCTTCTAATAATGACTGAACGTATACTTGTTAATATATCTCTTATGGATGATATATTTTGGTTTGATGTAATAGTTTCTAGTTTAGAAGTAATGTTTTCTAATACATCATCATACGCTATAGTTTTTAAAAAGTCTAATTTTCCTATTACGAGCCTACTCATAAGGTTTATAAATATTTTAAGTTTTTTGTCTGATAAATTCAATATTTCACTAAAGTATTCTGACACGTAATCAGAAAAACTAGGATAAGGTCTGCATACATCGAATATATTGCAAATATTTTTCATTTCCTGTTTTCTTTGTTTAACATTACTTATATAAAAATGTTTAGTTATCAGTTTTATAATATCATCTGCTATATAATTTTTGGACTGTAAATTTTCTATCATTCCATTTAATAAATTTTCTCCGACGCTATAAATTATATTATTAGATTCTTCGATCATGTCTAGAAGTTGATAACCTCTATCAACATCATCAGAACTCTCTTGATAATTGAAATCTGCACAGATATTTCTAAATTCCTTAATATAAATATTAACTGCTGCATCTGTAGCAATAGTCATATTTACAGAGGGTCCACATTTTCTTTGTAAATATTTTCCCATAGATTTTATTCTTCTTTCGCCGCTTTTTGATAAATATGCTACATATTTGTATAATACCAAAGGTACATCTTGTTTGTTTGTTAGGTAAAAATTTTCTTTATTTATCAATTCTCTGTCGACATGCATTACACCTTCCAACTCGATATTGTAACACAGGATTTTTTGCAGGCCTGAAGGCATAAATTAATGTGTTAATAACTATAGTACTAAATTGGGTAAATCGATATGTAATATTTTAACTTACATTGAATCAGTAAAAATAAAATTACGAATTCCATAATGTACAGTTGTACCAAATATTAAGAACTCTAGATTTCTTATTTGACAGTTGAATGAGTTTTATTTGCTGATAACTATTGTGTTATATTACTTTGAAAATTAGTAATTATAAACAATTTTATAATGCAACAATTTTGTTGTTGTTAACTGCAGGTTTTGCCCAGTAGTTGAAAGGCACAATGAATTTTACAGAATTTGATAAACATCGTGATATAAAATAGAAGAGGCATGTACTCTCAAAGATCAATACGACAAGGGCTGCAATAGACAAATTTCTTTGGTATTTAGTTCTCTATGCCTATCTTAAATAGTATGTTAGATCTTAATTTTTTTTTTATTTCTGTGTAACGTTAGCAAAATACCATTATCCATTTCAGATGTAGTGACTACCTTTGAAAGGATCTATTTACTTCGGTAGGATCTATTTATTGTAATATGCCTGTTTGTTATGTCTCTAATTGGTTAATAAGTAATTTATTGTCTATCTATTATTTGTCAGCTAATATTTACTTCGACAAACATAAATGTCAACAATCATTAATATGATAGTTACCTATATATATTAAATTAATCCAAAGCTTTCCAATAGACACATTGTTGGATAGTTAGTAATGCCCCGTAGGTGTCTATTTACAAGGGTTTTGAAATTATTTAAGTATTAGGCACGTCACTATTGAATTCATTGCAGTACTTACTTTTCATACATTTCATACAGAATTTGAATAATTTGTAACTATATTCATAATACAGGTTGAGGAGGAAAAAATGGCCAAATATTTTGCCCATATTTTCAAATTCCTGGAAACAAACAAATATATTTTGTTTTTGGGCAAAGTTATTAATCTAATCTAATCTAATAGGTAGTTAATTCTAATTGGAATTCTAAACTCAATATCAAAACCAATCTAAAGAAAAATAATAACAAATCGATAACAATGTCAGCACAATAACAATGTTAATATCAATGTTAGTCCTTATATACAAAATAAGGAAATTGGTAATATATTTCAAATATATATTACAAGAGTTGTTTTGCAAATGATGCGAAACGTTTCATTCAGTCTCACTGGAAATTGGTATTGATTAAAATTTTTAAATAATATCCAGAATAAACATATAGACGGACAAAATAAAAAGAAACGTTTTATTCCTAATTTTTTTTAAGTATAACCAGAATATTATATAAATTTTATTGAATTTAATACATATTTTATGTAGTAAAAAATCTTATTAATAAAAAATCCAATTCGAATTTAAATGTACGAATACAAAGTATTTTTATTTGTAGATCAGTGGTGTTATTGACAACCCTAAAACAAAGGCGCGTTGCACAAGCAATTTCTCATAGGGCACTGCCTGTACACAAACCTAGTTAAAAGTTAACCCGAACACTATGTTAACGTCAATTAAATTTATTTGTCAAGTAATATATTGTCTGCAATTTAATTCCTAGCAATATGTTAAAGAAGGGCGAAATTATTAATTTTACAAACGAATAAAATTACCTTATCCTTACTAATATTATAAATGCGAAAGTAACTCTGTCTGTCTGTCTGTCTCGCTTTCACGCCAAAACTACTGAACTGATTTAAATGAAATTTGGTACCCATATAGTCTAGACGCCGAGGAAGGACATAGGCTACTTTTTAATGCGAAAAAAGGGTTGTAAGGGGTTGAAAATGGTAATGCAAGGTTATCTTTATGCGGTTGAATACACACTTATTATAATAATGGCTTAACTAAAAAGTTAGATATTTTGGAAAGTCTACTTTATAATTGTGTTATTAAATCTATTTTCAAAAATTTTTAATTTCTGAATTACACCAGTATTGTACTAGATATGCGACTTATTAACGCTCATATGTCATAAATAAACATATATGTCATTTGTATAAGTTGCGCGCGCAACTGATTATTGTCAATCCGTTGTCTCCTTATGAATTTAAATGAATAAACGTTTGCTCTGCAATTTTATTTTATAAATACATAAATATAATCCTGGTATAGCCTATAACTGATGACCCTGCTCTTGGACAAGAGCGTAAGAACATATTATTAATATTTTTGAAGAATAAAACAACATATAATATTAAAAATGTTGTCAATACATATGAACAACATTTCCTTGGAAGAAACAACATCTACCGTTCCATCCGAGCTATTCAGGTTCGGAATACGCGTTTCTCCATTCTGGCCAGTAGAGTCAGAGATATGGTTCGCGCAAGTAGAGGGATAGTTTGCAATTTAGAATATCACATCTATTATTTTGATTTAACAAAATTTTATTATGTTATTGGCCAACTGGACCACCAATTTTCAAATATGACATTTAAATTTGTAAATATCACATTGTCACCATTCAAGGGGTAAAATAAAATAGCAGATAAAAGTTTTTATGGAAATTCGTCATATTTGAAGCTAGAACGATGAAGCTTTTTTCTTACGCTTTTTTGGGTCAGTTTATTTAATAAATACCTTACTAATATTATGAAAGTGAAAGTGACTCTGTCTGTCTGTCTTAAAAGCCAAAACTTCTGAACTGATTTAAATGAAATTTAAAGTCTAGATCTTGAGATAGGACATAGGTTACTTTTTAATGCTAAAAAGGGTTATAAGAGACTGAAAGAGGAATTTTTTAAAAGTTTAAGCTTCAATCTTATTTTTTTGCGTATTGATTAAATATAATTAACGAAAATGGGTTGTAAGGGTCAAAAGGGGAGTTAAAATGTTGTATGCATGTATTGTCATTTTTTAAAGCTAGAAACTTGAAACCCATTATTTAGGCTGTTGAGAAAATATCAGTACCTACCGCCACAGGACTCAGCCATAAATGGTTACAGTATAGCGACATCTTATCATTGGTACATGATGACACTAATATAAGTAGCATTAAAAAAAACAAGAAAAAGGGTTATAAGGGGTTGAAAGGGGAGATGTAATGTATGTATGGTATGTATGGAAGTATCTTCATTTTAAAGATAGTAGTTTGAAACTTAGTTTTTGGCTGTTGATTGAATTGTATGGAAATTTCATTTTTGAAGCTAGAACGATGAAACTTTTTTATTGGGTTAGATTATTAATATATATTTTTTATTATTTGCTCAAGGTCACTATTTTACGCGGACGAAGTCGCGGGTACAGCTAGTATTTATATACAGGGATTTCACTCTTTAAACTGATAAACGGTCGTAAAGCGGTAGAAACCGCTAGACCACCGAGGTCGTCAAAATAAATGAAATTACATTAAAAGTAAATATATATAATTACAATTTAATTTACAATTTTGCGTACATCGTTCATTATCACAAAAATATATAATTTATGTTATTTTAAACACGAATATTACAATAGTGTAAGAGAGCCTGATGATCTGTAGTATAAGTTTCGAACTAGTTCAGTTTACTTGTGATTTTATTCTTTACTAACTGTGCCCACGGTTTCATCTGTGTTAAATAACAATATATAAATTTCAATCACAAATATGGCCTATGTGTTATTCTAATACCTAAGCTATATTACTGTAAAGTCATCAAAATCCGTTCAGTAGTTTTTGCGTGAAAGAGAAACAAACACCCATACTCACAAACTTTCGCGTTAATAATATTATTAAGATAAATAAATAATGTAAATATCCATATTAGTTTAAAAGTATAAATACTATCAAATATATATTTTTTATATAATACAATTACAATTTGATTCCAATTCAATCCCGTCAAGTCAGCCTGCAGTTCACTTGACCACGCTTACTTAAAATGATTTATATTCCATTTCTGTCTGATCCTCGATAGAACTTGAGGTATCTAAATCCCTAGTATTAAAGAATAGGTCACACGAGCGATTTTTAGTTGCGACGCGATGGTATGAATCGATCGCTACACCATTTGAACTGTTAAGGTAGACTTTGTAAAAAGTCATATGTGTAGGTTTCTTTATAAACTGTTTCCTTTGTAAGTTGTATTTCGGTTGCAGCTGATATAAGGCATTTAAATTACAGGATATGTCGTAAGTGATGATAATGCGTAAGTGGTAACGCGAGCGTCACGTATAAAGCCGACAGTTACCACTTACCATCAGTTTGGCTGAAGCTTGTTTACGTTTTCAATTATATAAAAATTGTATTTCTTTATCTAAATTATGCAGTTAATAATATTATAATACACTACGATATTTTATGGATATGTATACAAGCTGTTTCAATTATTACATATATATATAATATTTTTTTTTACTAAATTAATTAATTATTCCAACTATTATTACGGAATACGTAGTACATGATTTTATTATATTAATGTTAGCAAAATATCATCACATCCTAAAAATTAAAAAAATATATAAATAATGTAATGGAATGCTACAAGCAAAACCACCAGCACTGCAAACCGTTGGTAAACTAACTTCACAGTGGCCTGTACCAAGATAGCACCGAACATGGGTCCTACGTGACTGTGACGATGATGGCTTCATCATGGTACAGAAGAAGATGCACAGAAAGAGGACCAATCAGAACCCAAAATGGTTCTGATTGGTGGTACTGCGCCCACTGGGCTCAACTTCCTGTTGCGTGCTGCTTCACCGACTACGGCAATGTACCTGCCCTGTCTACACTACGCCACCAAGGTGCAGGATATTGTTAACTACATACCGACCAAGAGTAATCTGACAATGAGGGTAAAGCAGCAAGAATTATACACAGTTTATGACCCGGGTTTTTACCAATATGCTGCCCATCTTCATGAAGGAGAATTACTGGCCGAAACTGCTGGTGTATCGGCGCTACCGTGGCAGATTGCTGTCGTCAGTGCCGTGACCACAGAGACAATTTATATTTGTATTTTATTATTATGTTAGTCTATAAGTAGCTATTAGTAGCCTAAATTAAAGAAATAAATAATTATATATTTTCCATAGTGTTGAGTATACTTTTACATTCCAAGATATTAAATTACATTGTTGGGCGATTTAAAGTAGCACGTGTGTATTGTCATTATGCAATAAGTATACTGCGTTAACGCGTCAACGTAGCCGTAAGTTTGCAACGATGACAAGAATATATATACCTGGACGACATAGAGATGTATGGCGCCGGCTAAAGTTGTGTAGTCCAAGTTTAAAGAGAAAAGCGTTAATAAAAGTAATAATAATAATAATCTCAGGACAATTCACACAGAGCCATCTAGAGCCAAGTTAAGCTAGCTAGAGCTTGTGTTATGGGTACTAGATAACTGATACATATACATAGATAGTTTTTTGTAAATACATACATATTATACATAGAAAACACCCAGACCGATACAAACAATCATGCTCATGAATACAAATGTTTGTTCCGTGCGAGGAATCGAACCCGCGACCACTGGTCGTAAAGCGGAGTGCTTGACCGCCAGACCACCGGGGTCGTCTTAAAAACAATTATTCAACAATTTAGTATACGAACCACTATTCATTCAATCGACTAACAAAGTAAATAGTATAGTCATCTGGATTCTTTTAGTATATTCTTCTTCTCTCTCGGCCTTATCCCATCTTAATGAGGGTCGGCTCTTCTAATCATTCATTCTCCAGAAGACATTACGCTATTAGCGACGCCTGTGATACCATTCATGCATTGTTATTCTGGACGAATAAGATGACATGTATTTTGTCCTGTAATATCATTATCTTATCGCAGGCAATTGAAATACAGGTTTTTTTGAGGATTTTGGGCTATTGTCAGGTGCTTACACCTGTAACACTGCGATCTACATAAATCTATTGTGATCGCCCGTTTTCAGAGTTCGCTATTTAAACCTGTCAAGAACAAGAATTGAAGGATCTTCTTTATCTCCTCAATATAGAGTGTCGATAACTAATTATCCAAAGGAGAAATTTCGTTTATGCTTGAGCGGGTGGTTGTAACATAGTATGTGTAGTGGCGTTCCCTCGAATTCCAAAAAAAAATTTGTCTAATTAAATAGAGCTTACAAAGCAAGTTGCTTGCAGTTGAAGTAGGTGTGACATAAGTACCTATGCAGGTAATTTTTATCAAGTTCTACTTCTACATAAACATGTACCAAAATGTACAAATATAATTGCGATAATCTTATCACTTGCACCACCTTCAATCAAAGTTATAAATCGTGTAGATGCCCTGTGAGCCTCCTTAATACGACACTAAGCACCTACTTCAGATATTGTGGAGCGCATGAAAATTCCTAGCTGTGGCATCTAGAATATTCCTGAAAGATTAATGTCCACTATTTATGCTAACACCTAAGTAGATAGCCAGTGAAGTCCATTAATGTGTTAACTAGTTGTTGCTCGCGACTTCATCTGCTTTTTTTAGATAAAAGATAGCATCTCCCTCCATCTATCGGCACGTCAAATATTACTATAATCTATTCAGCTGGCCTCTACCGATACCCTCATTAAAATCGTATCCGTTAGGCAGGAGTTAACCTTCAGCCGCTCCATAAGATTTTCTGCAGCTTTGGATATTTTTGATTTGCACTTTGCACTCGCTCCTTATCGGTCGGTGAAGCTGTAAAGGTCAGTAGCGGTCAACAGCACATTTTTTAATTAATATATATATATATATATATATATATACAACAGCCCAGGGTTTTTTATGAATTTTGCTTTGTATACACATCTTACTACTACGGAATAAAAGCGGTTTCCTAACTAGGGATTAAACTTACAATACTAGGATATATTTGAGTTATATAGTACTATTAGATTTCAAAAATAATACACAATAAAAATAAAGATATGTTTGACATAAGTATAAAATTATTATCATTAAATTGTTTTCTGTTATGCTTGTACATATAAAACCAAAATACATATATTCACGTTTAAATTCATGTTCGAAAATGACTACCTACTTTTCTATGGAGATTAGTCCCCGTGAAGTCCCCATCGGAGCTGAAGAATGCTCGCTCACACCCGTGGCTCTGGCAATTAGTGGTAGAGGTACGTTGAGGAGACCGGCAGTGCTCGTTCGTTATCTCTGGATGAGGTGGGTCATCTTGGGAAAATCATTCATTTTCCCAAAAAACAATCAACCTACTTCACTTGTAAATAAAAAATAAGAAATTTACTGGTACATTTTTCATATCTACCTGGTTCATATTTAACTAAATAAATATAATACCCACATTGTAAATAAATATGACATTAACAGAAACCTCCCTGATCTGCCAGGCTGTCTGACTGCTCGCACTTAACCATATTTTAATAGTCCAAATTATAGTTACAACGTCAAACGATACCGACTTTCGCTTTGCAGAAAACCATAATCACCGGTTGGGTGACAGGTAAAGCCGCGGGCTCGAACTGTAGGTAGCCGTAATTACGAGGTTTTATTTAACCAACTATTATACGCTACATGTTTATTAAAGTGTAGCACGGAGGCATAATATATTAGTTACACACACATATCTCAGATATCAGTCGTGATTATACGAATATACATACACACACACACGTACACACATTCACACACATACACATACATAATACACACAAACAATCACGCACACACATACACATACACTACTTTGTTGCCTATTCTAAATTTCTCTAATATTAGTCTAAGTTCTGAACTGTCTGATTACTCATGAGCCGAGTAGGGGGCGGAATAGTGTAACTATGTAATATTATCTTATCTGTGCTGTAACACAGGTTCTCCTAGCGCAGGTTCCATTCTCTTAAATTATTATATTTATTTACCGCACTAAGTCCTTTTATTTATTTGTTGTTTAATGTTATATGAATTGTTTAACTATAAACTAAACGTGTACATAACGGTGATGTATTTACTAAACAATTTTATTCTTGTAAGAAAAATGACAACTAAAAAAATATAATAAAAAAATACATACAAGATGTTTATTGTTAAAAACTATGTGAATCCTAATACAATATAATGGAATTAATATACACATATATACATATATACATATATACACGGTATTATTATTTAAAATGTCACACAGATAATCAGCCTCCCAAAAAAAATTGAACTTTTTATACTAGAACATGTATCTAAAGTTAGACTAGCAGACTCCTCTAGGGTACCTTAATCTCATCTATTTCTGCAGCTAAGCACAAATAGATAAGACTGAGTTACCGAAGCAGTTTGAGTTTCAGTTAATGGATGAAATGTTTTTTGTGTATGATAATGGAATGATGGATCCGTCTGCGCAAACGGTTGAGAATGATAGGATGAGCATGAGGTCAGGTCAGTTAGTCCACCGTGATAAATTAAAACCAGGAATTTATTAGGATGGTTTCCAGAGGGAACCGCTGGACCTCCTTCCTGGCTTGACCGTTGACGTCCACGTCAACCTGACATGGTACATTGCTAGAAGTGGGGGTTATCAATCAACACATTACTAACATATACTTTTCCCCCTGACGGGTGAGATTAGGCAGTGAAATTACAGGATTCAGAGGCAAAACATATTAGGCCCTTAAACCACCTTAGTCTGTACTCTGTTCCGCGACGGTTACCACTTACCATCTTACTGCAGGTGTGCCGTCTCAGAAAACGTATCTAAACGTAGTCGAGTTGAGTAGCTAGTTGATAATTATTAATAATATGTAGTTATCAACTTTGTTGGCTGACATTTGACTTGCAAATAATTGCGGCATTACATAATGCAGCCGGACTAACTGGGTCATCTAGACACGCTTATTTAAGGTCCACCATATATATAAATATAGATTAGTATTAAATTAGTTAAATTTTGCTATTTACTTAGACCGTGGCTATATTACATAAGCGGTAGCGATGAACGATTAGATGTAATTGTTTGTCTGTGTATCACTGAGTGAATTAAAATAATTTGGGACATTCTGACTATTACTTAAAGTATAGATTAGAAAGCAAGTAGTAGCAAGTCTATTTTTTAGTATACTTTTTAGGAATGCATAATTATACAATTGATTCTGTTACATTAATGATAATGACTAATAAAATATTATTTTAAATAAGATTTTGTAGAATCTAATATTTATAATAAATAGAAGGTTAAAATTCACAGGCTTACTAATGGTCCATATTATGAAAATCTGTCATATAGACTAACATTTTCTCAGTGGACACTGCACTGACGACGACAATTTGCCACGGTAGCGCCGATACGCCATCCCCTTCGGCCAGTAGTCCTCCTTCATGAAGGTGGGCAGCATGTTGGTGGGGACCCGGACCACTAACGACTTTTAACTCGCGTTGAAACTCGACTCCAGCAGCGTCACCCTCAATAAGTGCGCTAGTTCCAATTCCTAATAATTCCCTTCTCCAATATTCCTAGTAGTAAATCTACTATCAATTAATATTCGAATAGACTGTTGCTATTGAGTAAAAACAATATATGCATCATGACTAGGACCCTCTTGGATAAATATCCAAATATCCAAATTGAATAAATACATGGCGAAATTAGGCCTCGGCTTATCAACAATTTTCAGATTTTGCCTAGCCGAAGGAGAAACTCCGTAATATAGGATATGTGGTTGTGGCCCACTCATGCATAAGCGAAGTATCTCCTTTGGAAAGCATAAACTACATATATCCCGAGGAGATAAAAACCATCTCTCCTAAGAATATCCTTCAATTCTTGTCCCTGACGGGCCTAGGTAGCGAACTTTGAAAAAGGGCGAGCTCAACAGATCTATGTAGGTCGCAGTGTTACAGGTCTTAACACCTGAAAATAGCCCAAAACCCATATTAAAAAAATCCTTTATTGTAGTCACTGACATTTCATAAAATGAATATTATATAGTCTTCAAATACGTGGTCAAGACTTTTGAAGCTATATCTGGCTGGTAACAGCCCTCTCCACAGAAATAAAACACTAAAGAAAGCCGTAAGTCTTTGTGGTACGTCCATTAAATAGCATCAATACTAAGCAAGAAATATACCATTCATATCATCGCCATTGAAAATTAAAATGTAATTAATTATGATTAAAATTCATATTTTAATCTCCCAACATCACTTAAAAGTGCTATATATGTATAAACTATCATGTCGACAAAGGTATAAAATCATCGTAGGGTTTGAAGCCGCGGGCGAGTCGACTAATGAATAGTGACGCCCACTGTTGGACTATTGCGCTGATGATGGAACGTTATTCTGAATTCCGATCTTATTACGATCGGTATAGAATAGAATATAAATAATCAGTATTCCGAAAACCTAAATAAGTGAATTCAAATAAGGTACCTAGTATTTATTCTTCTAAATAACTAATTCAGTTTTACACATTTTTTTATTGCATAGATAACAAACGATATTACGGCTCACATGATGGTAAGTGATTATCGCTACCCATGAACACTCACAACATCAAACACCAGGCGAATTGCAAGTGTTGCATTTCCGGTCTTTTAGAATAAAACCAATATTTATTCCATAAATAAGTACTTTCGAATAGTTTACGTTTCCCTTACTGATTACGACGTTCAGCCGTAACTTTTTTTTAACTTTGCAAACAACTGTAGGATTATATACATTTTGTATGTATGTACAATATTAACGTTTATAAAGAATAATTTAGACTACATTAACAAAGTTATTAATGAAGTATTAATCTATAATATTCTTACATGTGTGAATTTGTTCATACAATAGATAAAGAATATATATATTATTATAGAATTTAAATTATACGAGTATAGAACAGAAGTTTTTCTTCTATGTCATGAAGGCAAGAAAAATGTTATTTTGACAAAGCAAATTAAACAGTCCGCCAATAATATCGTTCATTTTATTATTAAATAAATACCTTTTCAAATACTGTCAGATGTATATCCAAAGCTATATATGTACTACAATACGTCTTATTTATATCGATATCGGACGCTAAAACGTAACGTTTTATTATCGAAAGAGAATCGTTCCTCGACATAGAACACTAAAACTAATTTACATTCAAAATTGACTTTTCAAACAAAAAAGTTCCTCTCCCAACTGAATCTAATTTACATATTGATATCGTAGCTACTGTGTAATTCGGTTCGGGACCGATGCACAGACGTTTAAATTTAATAAGACGTCCATGGGAAAGATAAGAAATAAAACCACACTCTCATCCCATGATATATTCACAGTAAATTTATGGTAGTTACAGGTACATGGATTGTTTTTTTTTTAAATTCGTGATAATGGAATGGTGCACTCGCCTGCTATAACGGTATACGCTGGCGAGGCACCAGTGGAGGTTGATAAGATGAACATTAGGTTAGGTCAGTTAGGCCATAGTGGCAAATTCGACATCACACAATCGTTTATATTATAAGACAATACTAACGCATGAGTGGTATGACGGGTCCCATAATAACGTTATGTCCATCATGCAGTTCATATACCTATAATAATAAATTAAATAATAATAATAAAGGCTAAGTTTTTATATCCAGTAGGTATCTATGTAACTTATGCATATATAGCTAGTTACCATTTGCTATCAGAAGAGGGCTTACCTTCTACTTCTTCTTTCCTCTAACCCACTTTATATTGGATCGGCTCTTCTAATTTTGTTTTTTTGACGCTAGGACTATCTGTCTAACACATGCTTTTTTATAGTATTATCTGCCGCTTCAAACTTTGTGAGTATTATTGCGACATCGGTTTTGGGTTTTCTATTTTAATATTTTATCGAAAAAAAAAATTATACTTATTGTATGTACCTGTAATACCTTAATTATACAAAAATATTTACACTACTTATTCTTATTACTTATGGTTTTTGTGACATCTGTCCTGGGGTGTTGGGTTAGGGAAAATTTTCCCTCGCAATGAAATTTTCCATGCTGGTCCACCAGGTAGGTGAAGGACGTCGTCTATTCAGGAGGGGGCTTATATACTATTGTAATTAAATAAGAAAAAAATTATCGATTATAATTATTTCATTGCATTATACACGTAAATACAAAAGTGAACGTGTACGAGACAGTGACCTTGCGAGATCATTTACATAGCTGTAGTGCGTGGGCGCCGGCTTTCGGCGCCGGCGCAGGTTTTACGCGGTTTTTGTATCCCATTCACCGCGAATATTGTAATATAAGCTTATACTTTTATTTTCTGTGATTTCATTGTCATGTATTTATATACTTACATATATGTTTCTATAGTTTTATATATAATTTTTATGTAAAGACTTCTAACTACTGAACCGATTGCACGATTGCAAATTTGATTTGCACATTGCGTGCAATTTGATCCAACTTGAAAGATAGGATAGCTTACATCTCAATTTATAGTCGCAATATTATTTTATTCAAGAACCTTAGCCACAGCAACGAGTGGCCGCGTCTGCTACATTCGAGAGCAATGAATGCGGGTCACCTAAAGAAACCTATAAATCTCGAAAACTAAGAATGCTAGCTTAATAAAATAAATAATGTTTAACAGACAATATAATAAAATTAAAATGAAAATATATAAAGTTATTATTTTCATGTATTTTACATGAAAATAATAACTTTATAGGTCACTAACTACATTTTATTTATTAAAAATTACTTAAAGAAATATAACTGCTGTTCTCGCCTAAAAACGAAAATAGGAAACATGATATTTTTGTACAACAATATGATTTTCTTGAATTTTAATACTTTGTATTGCCTCCTCGTGCTTCTATTACTGCGTTTACGCGGTTTGGCATGCTGTACACCAAGTTCCTTAAACGAATTTGGAAAATATTCTCCCATTCCTCTGAGTAAAAATTAAATTATACATTAGTACAGTTTTTTAGTAGTAAAAAGGTAACAAAGAAACAGTCTATATTAAAAAAACCGCTTCAATATCTGTTGCGTAGTTATAAATATTTAAGCATACATACATAGGGACAGACAGCGACAGCGACTTTGTTTTATACTATGTAATGATGGACTGTTTCAAACAAATTAGATACATATGATTTAAATATTAATTGTGTCATTTGCACCATCTATTCTTTTTCTTACATCTTTACCGTTTTATTTTTTTTTATAATCTTTAACATTAAAATTAATAAGGAACAACCTTTAGGTAGTATAGATACTTATATATAAAAGATTGCTTGTAGATAAGACGGTTTTTTTTACTAGTGAGTTTATTTTTCAAACATGTGGCAAACTTGCATAAGGTCCATCTGATAGTAAATGGTTACCGTAGCCTATGGACGCCTGAAATACCAAGGGTGTCAGGTGCGCGTTGTCGACCCTAAATTATTATCAACCCCATCTTTGTGTGCCATTAAAAAAATGTTTCTATAAATATTAAAAAAAAAATACTTGCCTCATCTATCTCTGTCTACTTGTATCTCTGTCGACTACAAAGTCCTTGTCCTGTCAACAGCAAGTGTATATAATAAGTTCCTTTATATAGATGACGTAGCCAAACTTGCATTTCAAACTAATGTTTAATAAATAATTAATAGAAAAAACTGCTGTCAACAACTGTCAAGATCTGTCAAGTTCTTATGAATATCAATTAGTTGAATTGTATTTCCTTTTGCATTATTAGCAATAAAAAAAATTTGTAATATTGTAAACGCAAAAGTTCGTGAGTATTGATGGATGTTTGTTACTCTTTCACGCAAAAATTACTGAACGGATTTTAATGAAACTTTACATTAACATAGCTTATACATCATATTAACATATAGGCATATACATATATGTATTAAAATGGATATTATGTAAATTGGGCGAAATATAATGATAAATGTCAAGTAAGTGTGATGCAGATGAAGTTACACGGGCCGCCAAAAATGATAATTTATAATGTACTACCTGCTCGCCCCGGCTTCGCACGGGTGTACATGTATTATATATGTAAATCTTCCTCTTAAATCACTCTATCTATTAAAAAAACCGCTTCAAAATACGTTGGGTCGTTTTAAAGATTTAAGCATACATAGAGACAGACGGCGACAGCGACTGTTTTATGCTACATATAATGATAATGTGGTCTGATGGATAGTATCAGCATTTTTTATTGTCTTCTCATTCCATACTCATGAGGTGTTTATTGACATTGATATAATAACATGAATGCTTACTCGATATCGTGTGCATATTTTACCGACTTCACCGTGGGAAGACGTGTGGTATTTAATATCTTATTGAGCTATTTAATATCCGCGTGTTCACTTAATTGCATATTTTTATGCAATTGAGTACCTTTTTTATGGAATCGCTTTTATGTTGGAATTTTAGATGTAAGAATCATGCAGCACTACAAAGTGAAATGAGCTTCTGTAATAAATCATTTATAATTATCTCGATGTCTTTAGTCGTAGGTTAGAACTTGGTTATATGATTAGTTTTTTACTAATAATTTTCAAAAAGGTTTGACCGATAAAAATAAATAATGAAAAAAATTTTGTGATGATAAAACTGGTGGAATATGGGAATAAATTTTATAAATCAAATAGCCTGATAAAAGGTTGTTAACTATTTTTTATACCCCCTAGTGAGTAAAAAGTAAAGTTGGCTCTCCCCAATTTTATAATTTTTTTTTATAATGTGGCATTAAAAATGTATGTATTTTTAATGCTATTTTTGTTATTTCTGAACCCTATATTTTCACCCTTCTACCACCAGCAACCTTTTAAATGCTTCATTAATATCTAAATTTGTATGACAAAACAAGGTTTGCCGGGATAGCTAGTTATAATATACATATATTTATTTATATAGTATTCACTAGCATGGTAAATTTTTCTTAACCTTCCCATTTACAACATACCTGAATTATTTTGAAACCAACGCCTAATGTTATAAACATATAAATGTATCGTCTACTAAAAGGTAATTTTGGTAAGAATGACGACATTTCGAAAAACCGACAACCTCTAAATCCCGTATCAGTTTATAAAAATATATCTCACTGACCCAATTAACAGGAAATTCTTAAGAGATTCGTAGCAGAATTATTGGATCGTCCAAAATTAAAATGGATGACGCATATTCATGGATGATTAGTAATTCCTACGAGAAACGAGTTCGGTCGGTGCATCCAGGGTTTGCTGTTCTACTCAGTAATTTCACTGTTCACCTTCACCCCAGTGTCACTCACCACCACAGTCAGCCTTGTACTCGAATCGTATTAAAGAGAACTAGTAATCGCCAAGTGGTCGAAATTCCGTAATTAATTTGAACATTAAGGTTGTAATTCAGATTACTGCTAACCAAATTTCAGTTTCGTATTGAGATTTTATATTATACTAACTGTACTCGCGACTCTGTCCGCGTGGAATTTAATATTATTTTTCTAAAATAAAAGTAGTCTAAGTTACTCCTTGTTACATCAGCTACCTGCCAATAAAAGTCCCGTCAGAATCGGTCCAGCCATTTCAGAGACTACAAACAGAAAGACAGACAGACAAAAATTGTAAAAAATGTTATTTCGGTATATGTACCGTATTTACATTCATACATGTAGTAAAAAATGGTTATTTCAGTATTGCAAACAGACTCTCCAATTTCCTTTAGACGTATAGATTTAAATTTGTACATTAAGCAAGCACTATTTCCTTAAAAATTAAAATGAATTTATATCATTATATAGTATAAAACAAAGTCGCTGTCGCTGTCTGTCCCTATGTGTGCTGAAATCTTTAAAACTAAGCAACGGATTTATTAGCGTTTTAAATAGATAGAGTTATTTAAGAGAAAGGTTTCGCGCTTTTGAATAGTCATATATTGATTCTACCACTCATTCGGAATGCAGATTCATCACAAGAATAAATAGATGTTTTATTTTATATAAATAATTACAGTATAACAAGAAGAGGCATGCGATAATCAACATAGAAATCGCTACGCACTCATTATTAGTGCAATCAGATAATATCGTCAGAGCTATGCATTGTAGATTAGTGAACCAATTGCTAGCAATGTATCAACATCAGGTTGACCTCCTCGCTATACCTCCTGGGAATCATGCTGCTGAATTCCCGATAGGCTAACTGTCCTGACATATTCATCTTATCTCCACCACTCGTGCTCCGCCAGCGGGTGTACCATATGCGGGTGTACCATTCCATTATAATCCAATAAAAAGTTGATCTCTGCAGGTTGCAATGCTATAGATCTAAATAATCATTAATGAGAAAAAAACTTATAAATTAGGAGACAGGCCTTGTCATTGACAATATTACCACAGGGAACATATATTACTAATATTATAAACGCGAAAGTTTGTGAGTACGGATGTATGTTTGTTACTCTTTCACGCTAAAACTACTGAACGGATTTTGATGAAACTTTACAGTAATATAGCTTATATATCAGAATAACATATCATCATTACATAGTATAAAACAAACAACTGTCTGTCCGTCCCTATGTATGCTTAAATCTTCAAAACTACGCAACGGATTTTGTAGCGGCCTTTTTAAATAGATGAAGTGATTCAAGAGGAAGGTAATATATAATGCATGTACGCTCGTGCGAAGCCGGGGCGAGTAGCTAGTAGGCTATAAATTCACGTGGGTGAAACCGTGGACACAGCTAGTTAACTATAAATTGTGACGTACCCCGTTCCCCTCCCGTACCCACGGAGGCGACTTTATCTCAGTACCTTCATAGTACATGTTTATGTAAAGAGTTTATTTAATAAATCAAATGCCAATGAAACCACGCAATCACCTTTGGAATTTAATGAACCTAACTTCGTAAAAGGCATTACTGGTTTGGTTTAATTATTGCGCATACGGAACCAAATTCCAATGTTATTCCTTAAATGCAACTGCTTGGCCGCTTGAGAAACACATGTGAGAAATGATATTTAGGACGCATAGTTTACGTCATTCATTAAACACTACAATAATACTCCAATTCAATTCAAATTCAAAATATCTTTATTCATGTATGTCTATTACGTCTGTAATATAATAAGAGTCTTCTTATGACATATCAAATCTACCGTCAGTTCAGAATGATCTCGAGATGAGAAGAACTGACAAGAAACTCAACTCGTATTCTTATCATTTTTTATTTATATAAATGTATTACATGTTTCCAATAATACAGACTCATTTTTAAATTCAAATTTGGGAGAATATTGTGACCACTAGCATATGTTATTGCAAAAGCAAATAGTCTAATCAGTGTTCGTAAGCCGAACAGATCAGTCCCCACAAGCAGCACCCGCTCGCGAGTTAAATACTAGTAATAATATCATATCTTTTTAAATTACAACGTATGTGTTATTTTCATGTAGGTATAAACTATATAACTGTAAGGTTTCATCAAAATCCGTTCAATTCATCCATACTCAGAAAATTTCGAGTTTATAATAGTAGTACAACAGTAGTAAGATTCACACAAAATTCTTAAAAAGAACAACTTTTTATTTAATAGAGCAACATGCAAGTTTCTTTCTTATTCTTCTTGTGATGAATCTGCGTTCCGAATGAGTGGTAGTTTAAAAAAATGGCTATTCAAATGTCTATTTCTATACAATATCCGTTGCCTATGTCACTCTGGTACATTCTGGCACTTTCCATAGAGTGTAGGAATTTTGGGATCGTTAGTAATGAGGACTAGTATGCTCATAGCAGTATATGGTATATTCAGTCAGGTCGACCTCCACGCGGCACCTCTATCAAAACTATGCCATTCTGGTGAAGTCATCTCGTTAGGCTGAAAGACCCTGCTTGATACTCATCCTATTATCCTATACTTGGTGCTCCGCCTGCGTTATACAAATTGCACAATACCATGATCACCATTTTAAAAAAAATTGGAATAATTTCTTTAAGGACCTCGATAGTCTAGTGGTTCAGCATACTGCTTCATTTCCTATAGTTGCGGGTTCGAACCTCGCACGGTACAAACATTTGTATTCAGTACTATTGTTTGCATCGGTCTGGATGTTATCCATGTATATTATGTATGTATTTATAAAAAAAAGTATATCTTATATATAAATTGAAATCTACTTAATTTTACAAAGTTATCAACCTTAATATCTTAGTATGTACATTTCAATAATTCAAGACATCTTCTGGATACAAACCCAACATGGATGCGGTTATAAACATGCTCCGATGTCCCGCATATTTATTTGATTTGCTACCTTTATGATAATTTCTGAATATTTAGTCAAATAAGTAATGTATCTTACCATAACAGTTCAGTTCTGTCTATCCTGAAGGGTCCATTTCAAGCTTGAATATAAAATATTACGTTCGATAATAGATCCAATGAATAATAGAGGAATCAAGACTAATATTTCAAAGAGAGACGGCATATTTTGTTAAGGAATGTAAACTGCAGCGGGCCTATTTGAAAAATTAATAACTAGTGGTCGTCCAATGGTCGATATTAGAACATAATTATTTTATTGTTCAGTAAGACTATGACAAATAATATTCAAGAAACACTGACACTAACACAAGACTTTAACAATAAACAAAAGTGTATACATGTTTTTTTTATTGATTTAATGTATTTTAAATGCGTAATTAAAAAAAAACATATTAGCATTAACTCCTTCTATATATAAACTTTCGCGCAATTTTCGTAAAAATGCTTACAAAGTTTTTGCTTGACGTATTATTAAATAGATAACCACTGTGGACAATTTACACAGCGCCATCTAGTTCTAAGCTAAGCAGAGTCTGTGTTATGGGTACTAGACAACTGATAAAATACGTAGATATTATTTTTTGTAAGTACTTGCATAATATATATAGAAAATAACCAGATTGATACAATCAATCATACTCATGAATACAAATGTTTGTACCGTCTTTTTCGGACTTCTCTTATGCTGTTGGCCGCAGCTGGCCTTTACAGCTTCACCGGACGTTAGGGGGCGAGTGCAGATGGCACTCCAAACCCGCGGAAGGACTTAAGGAGCGGCTGAAGGCCAACTCCTGCTTAACGGATATGACTTTAGTCTGAGGGCACACTAGGGGTTCGAACCTCGGCTCAGGCCGTTGTAATATCGATCCCCGTTTGGATTGGACGGGGGATCGATCGGAGGGGCTTGTACCATGCGAAGAATCAGACTTTAATATGAACCTGAATATTTATATGTATTATACTATTCCTACGCAGATTACAAAATGCTATAGCATCTTCTTGGGCGTTATAGGTTAATGAAACGACAAAATGTTTTAATCCAAGAACAAAACCAATTTATAACAAAATTTAATTGCTAAGTTCAAAATGTCAGGCGTTAGGCACTCTGTATTGTACTATAGACAACAGCGACGCCTGATCAAGTCCGCCAAATGTATTGTACTACCTTTTGTATTATGTGTATTCAAGTTAAATAAATAAATAAATATTCATGACTACTCTTACTTCTGTCCACCAATAGCATTCAAGGATGCGTTCACAAAAGATTTGTTGTTAATTTAGAATGGTCTTGTTTGAACAAACTACTATAATCTGTATTCACAAAAGTAGACCTACGTGATGGTAAATGGCAACTGTCTCCTATATACATGAACAGCACGACAGACATCACACAGTCTTGTTCTCTCCTCATCTCAGTAACTGCTAATCCTCTTATCCTGTAATTTCACTGCTTAATCTCTCTTAAGTGAGGCACAGCTATATAAAGCAAGCATCTTCGAGGCAGAAATAAGTGAGACAGATGCACTATCGCAGGGAATGCTAAACTGAAGTGCTAAGTCTATCTCTTGTAATGTTCACGGCATCAGTGGTTTAGTGGTTTAGCACACCGCTTTGCTTCCGATAGGTGCGCGGGTTCGATTCCTCGCATTGTGCAAACATTTGTATTCATGAGTGTTATTGTTTGTATCAGTCTGGGTGTTTTCTATGTATATTATGTATGTATTTACAAAAATAATGTAAATATTTATATCAGTTGTCTAGTACCTATAACACAATCTCTACTTACTGTGGGACTAGATGGCGCTGTGTAGATTGTTCAGTGTTATTTATCTTATATATAAAATTCTCGTGTCACAGTTTTCGTTCCCATACTCCTCCGAAACGGCTTGACCGATTCTCATGAAATTTTGTGAGCGTATTGAGTAGGTCTGAGAAGTCGGCCAACATCTATTTTTCATCCCCCTAAATGTTAGGGGTAGTCCACCCCTAACTTTTTTTTTTATTTTAAGGCAAAACAACGTTTGCCGGGACAGCTAGTTAATATTATAAAAAGAAAGTAATGGAAACACTAGTGTACAATATTATAAGGAGGTAGATACGACTGTGGGACATCATTCAATTAACATACTGTGTTAAGAACATCAGATATGACATGTTACTGTTATAATTACACAGCAAGTCCATTCGAATATACTCAGAGATGATCGAGTGGAGAGAACGCGTCGGAAACTGGGGAGTAATCATTAGATAACGGACCGTGGCATATTTGATAAGTAATTTCCTTTATTTTCCTCGTTACTATTCAATTGGATATTATTTTAAACGACATCCTATGTACAGGTTTAGTTGTAAAGACTCAAAAGCCAGATATAATATCAGGAAAGATATAATATAGGTTCTTATGGGGGCTAATAAACTCATTTTTTTAAATGTATGATAATGGAATGGTGCACCCGCGTTAACGGTTTACGACAGCGTGCTCCAGTGGAAGGTGATGAGATGATTATGAGGTCAGTTTCTCTATCGTGATTGAATAACCGGGAATTAACTACGATGATTTCCAGTGGGAACCGCGTAGAGGTTGACCTAACATGGTACATTGCTGGGTTACTAGATCCCATTACTAACAATTCCCTTACCTCCTAACCTAATTGCAGCAATATACCTGTTACCGATATATAAGGTTGATGGCGGTTCTCTTTGGAAACCATAGTGGTAAATTGTCATTTGTCAATATAGGATAACTGACCTACCTTCACCCTCATTTTATCAACCTCCACTGGTACCCAGCCAACGTAAACTATTAGCGCAGACGGATACAGTGCATTATCATCCATAAAAAAATATCAGGAAACTATCGTGTTTTATATATAACACTAGTTACTTGCCCCAGTCTCGCCCGGGTGTACATGTATTATACATATAAACCTTCCTCTTGAATCACTCTATCGCTTCAAAATCCGTTGCGTAGTTTTGAAGATTTAAGCATACGATTCTCTGAAATATATAGAATGTTCTTCTGCAACTCTAACCTGAGGATACATTTTAACAATGTCTGCCAGGATCCAAATTGGATATATTCTCCAACGACTCAGGATGACATAAAGATCTGATTGTAAGGTAAGTTCTACCGCATATCATTCTACCGCATATCATTACATAGTATAAAACAAAGTCGCTGTCGCTGTCTGTCCGTCCCTATGCATGTTTAAATCTTTAAAACTACGCAACGGATTTTGAAGCGGTTTTTAAAATAGATAGATTGATTCAAGAGGAAGGTTTATATATATATTACATGTACACCCGTGCGAAGTCGGGGATGGTAGCTAGTTACATATATATGGGAGATGACGATTTCTCAGATAACTACTTCTTACTGGCATAGTCGCGGTATACAAGTAGTATCACATAACAACACTTTACGTTCAATTACAGCATTGACACTACTGGGTACTAAAGTACATAGATATTAAAGAACTTAACATAATAATGAAATAGCTATCAAATTGAAGTAGATATGCGGCGACACGGATTCAAATGCTGCTATAGTTACAGAAATAACTAGAATAGATTAAGTATTTTATTGTTTTATGCCTAGAAAACTGTATGCAGTATAAATTACCTGTCCCGGCTTCGCCTGTAATGAGAAAAATTAAATTAAATCTTCCTATATATGAGATCTAAATATGAATCTGTCATATTTTCTTATATATATGGTGATTATGTAATAAAATTTTGTTGCTTATTTACGTATATACGCACGATTTAAAAAAAAACTCTGCCATACTAAAATTTCAATTATAGCCACAATAGAAAATAGAATTAACCAAATTATAGGAGAGAGGAAAAGGGGTTATTTTTTACGGGCCTAGTGGCCCCATAGGTAGCAATGAGGTTGACCTTCATGCGATCTCCTTTGAAACCATCATTATTTACTGATAAGGATAAACTGAATACTGGTACCCCACCAGCGTATACAGTTAGTAATGTAACGGATGGGGCCACTGGTACTGATGCCCCACCAGAATTTACCGTTAACGCGGTATACGTGGGGGGAAGACGATTATTAGCAACGTGGACTAATAATTCAATTGCTAGCAATGTACCATGCAAGATTGACCTCTACGTGGCTACCTTTAGAAACTATCGTGATAAATTCCTGGTGAATTTACCACGATGGGCTAACAGACCTGAACTCATGTTCATCTTATCATCCTCCACTGATGCCCCGCCAGCGTAAACCGTTAGCGCAGGCGGGTGCACTATCCCATTATCATCCATAAGAACGTAGTGTACGGTATTACATATTGTTCCGTAAAGAAACCAATTCAATAATTTATTTTTATATACCTGTTCTAAAAGATTTAGTATGTTAGATTATATATTTCATAGACATAGCTAGATTATCAAGGTGATCTGGGCTCTCGCAAATGCTAATCGACTCCCGCATTTTATCTTATCATTAATGAATAACAATCTTATGTAACTATGTCATTCCATACTAATATATAAAGCTGAAATGTATGTTTGTTTGTACGCGTTTAAATCTAGAACAAATGGAATATAATTTTTATTGTAATTACCCAATGCAATTAGACATTTATTTTTTTAGTCAAAGAAGTAAGTTACTCACGTCTGTTGTGATATCTCATTGTACTATTAGTTAAGATTAATTACAAAGTAACCAAACCTAAAGCCATATATAATATTTAAGAAAACTGAACCATTTTCATCAGAACAAAAGTGGAAAGAGGTAGTGTCAGATACAGACGAAATTGAGTCAGCTAGTTTATAGTGCAAAATGAACATAAGGTTTAAAACTCTTTGGTGATGTCGGATAATACAAATCATGGACCCTCACAGGTATCCGAACGAGTTGGTGATCGCAAACCGTAACGTTTCGTTTCACTCACAGACCGTCGCCGCGTCGCCGTCGGTCCGGGACCGGCCCGCCACGGCCAGTCAGTTCGTCGCGTTCCATCGTGCTGAGTAATCGTGTTTATTTTCTTACGTCCTTTCCAACTGCAGCGTGTGTTTAGAACTAAACTGTGAACACAATACAAACCCGTGAATAATCCAGTAACTCAGCAGTGCATAATAACAGTGAACTCCTACACATGTGCAACTAAATAGTGTTTAAAACATCCGTACACGAAAATTACATCTCGCTAAGCATCTCCGGCCGACCCTTGCGTGAGTATTCTAAAGTTATTTAACTGTACTTTCCATGCTTTGCGATGCCATGCCGGTTCTAAGACATTGGTTATGTTCGCGGAAAAAAAACCTGTCCGCGATACAAATGATTGGCTACTCGACTACAACAGACTGGCCGTTTTGTGTGGAAAACGTCTATCTGGGTCGCAATTTAAATTGCAGCCTGGCTGATTTCGAATGACGTGCGTTTCGCAGTGATTAGATTTATCTAAGATGCTCTTTTAGCCGGCCGGTTAATGTTACATCTGACAACACGAATTACCAGTTTTTTTTGCTAATTGTCAACTGTTGTATCTGACAATACAGAAATTTATTTTTTATTCTAAATTTGTATTTAAATGTATAGTTATTTTATAGTACATTCTTTTATATACTACATTTCTGTCTTGTGAATAGTTTCCTAATATGGAGATATATATTAGGAAACTATTCACAAGTATTCCAAGTCTTTTTCTATAGTTTTCCTTTTATCTATGCACATCTATACTCTATACATATTAATATAATAAAATTGGAGTCTGTAATATTGTAATAATCGTTTTTACTACATGCATATAAATGTAAATACGGTATATACACCAAAATAACATTTTTTACAATTTTTGTCTGTTTCTTTCGGCTAATCTCTGAAATGGCTGGACCGATTTTGATGGGACTTTTTTTGGCAGATAGATAATGTAATAAGGAGTAACTTAGCCTAAGTTTAACTTTAATTTAAGAAAAATAAAGTTAAATTCCCACTCGGACGAAGTCGGTTACAGTTAGTAAAAAATAAAACATCAACGATTTTGACTTTAAACCATTGCGCGTGTACTATTAGATGTTAAAGAAATGTAACGTAATAAAACTGAATGGGAGCTATTTGGTTGTACACTGTACTAGGCATAGTGCCTATCATCCTACACTTACCTACTGTTTATTCACACCCACATCTATTGTTGTGATGGAGCATTCACTGCGATCTGTCGGTAGATAACTATGTAAGTATATGGTACGTAGGTATAAAAACATCTCTGGTCAATGCCACCAGGAGTTATGTCCTTAGCGTTCATATTACGTGTGTACTCAATGAATCTTATAACATATCACTTAAGTAATAGGGTTTAAAGGGTTTTATTATATAGTAGCTGACCCTCGCAACACTTATGATTATTTTTCGCCCAATTTACTTTCATCTTTAATATATATTTTTAAATTTTACACTACGCCTAATTTCATATCTAATGTAATATATAAATTTTACACAACTGATATTCAGATGTATAAACTATATTTTTTTTAATGGTTCATAATGGAATAGTACACCCGCCTGCGCTAACAGTTTACGCTGGCTGGGCATCAGTGGAAGATGATAATGAGCATGAGGTCAGGTCAGTTAGCCCATCGTGACAAATTTACCAAGAATTTATCACGATGGTTTCCAGGGGGAACCGCGTGGAGGTCTATCTGACATGGGACATTGCTAGCAATGGGGTCATCAGTCCACATTACTAACAATGCCTTTCTCCCGTGCTTATAAGCTATATTAGATAAAGGAAGATTTTCATCTAAATCGGTTTAGTAGTTTTGACGTGTGACGTGAAAGAGTAATAAACATCCATCCATACTTACAAACTTTCGTGTTTATAAAATTTATAAGATAATAGTATGTAATATTATATTATCTGTGATAATAGGTAATGTTTAAAGTGAATTTATAACATTGTCTGTATAACCATATATGTATTATAAAATTGACCTGGTCAATACGAACCATCGGGGCAAAGGCGTACTAATGTGTGCTGTTAACCTAATGCTAGCAGTGTACTACGTTAGGTTGACCTCCACGCGGTTCCACCTGGAAACCATAATGATAAATCCCTAATTGGCCAGGATGACCTTGACCTCATCCTATCCTATCATCCTCCAATGGTGCCCTGCCAACGTAAACTGTTAGCGCAGGCGGATGCACCATTCCATTATCATCCATTAAAAAAAACAAATAGCCTGAAAAATTGTCTCTAGTCTAATGAGTCAAGGTCTATTTAATACAAAAATTAAGCTCAATGGATCCTAGTTTTAATGGGACCACGAGTAGTAAAATTTATTTGGGTATCTATACCTCATTATGTATACATATAAATAAAATTGTCTGTTTGTAATATTGACATGACCGTTTTTTACTACATGCATATTAATATAAATACGGTACATACACGAAAATAACATTTTTTTACAATTTTTGTTTGTCTGTCTGTTTGTTCCGGCTAATCTCTGAAATGGCTGGACCGATTTTGACGGGACTTTTATTGGCAGGTAGCTGATGTAATAAGGAGTAACTTAGGCCACTTTTATTTTAGAAAAATAAACTCAAATTCCACGCGGACGAAGTCCCGGTCACAGCTAGTGGAAAATATACTTGTATAGTTGTAATAACAGAATTTCAACTGTCAACATTGTATTTGATATGCATTTCTTTAAGAGTACTTGAATTCGACGGATTAGGCTAACAATCCGTCTCTAGGATTAACTTAGTTTGTTATCAGTGTTTACATCACGTCAGAGTTAAATTATATAATATGAACTACCTATATATAAATATACTAGCTTCTGCCCGCGACTTTATCTATGATTGCACTTAATTAAAAGTAACTTATGTTCGTCTTCAGCCCAAAATACCTTTATACGTGCCTTTTGTAATATAAGTATAAAAAAATTATCAAAAAAAAATGTTAGTGGTAGACAATCCTTGTCACTTAAGGGCGTGAAAAATAGATAGTATCTAATTCTAAGACCTACTAAATATGCATATAAAATTTCATAAAAATCAGTCAAGCCGTTTATGAGGAATATGGTAACTAACATTGTGACACGACATTTTTAAGCACCACAAAAGTCACTACATCATATGGTGACCTCATGTGTTGTCATTCTCGAGGATAAACGTGGCATGTCTCCGTACACTGAAATTCAACTGCCATATCTCACCCTTCACCCGAAACAGCTTAGAAAGCAAGCTGTCTGCCGCTAGAAATATGTGAGATACAAATTCTTACGCACACAACTTCGTATAAAGCCTATCTTTATAAAATTGTAAAATATTACAACTTATTTAGGAAGTACATTGAGAATAGTTAATTCGCCCGTTGGGCCAGTTACCCAACGTTAATACTATTAACAGTAACGGCTCCAAAACTTAACAATCACGCGTTCGAATCTATTCTGACATAGTCGATTTGTCATGGTCCCATTCAATTTTAATGGCAAAAAACAACTATTGTTTGCTGCGCAATTTGTATTTTGGTAAATAAGTACGCCCCGTTCTATTCTTCTAACATTCCTTCTACTCTATGGAAGCTATTTTTAACCAATTCTAAAGTTCTACTATATGGAAACTATTTTTAAACAGTTCTGAAGTTCTACTCTATGGAAGCTATTTTTAACCAGTTCTAAAGTTCTACTCTATGGAAACTATTTTTAACCAATTCTAAAGTTCTACTCTATGGAAGCTATTTTTAACCAGTTCTGAAGTTTTACTCTATGGAAGCTATTTTTAACCAGTTCTAAACTTCTACTCTATGGAAGCTATTTTTAACCAATTCTAAAGTTCTACTCTATGGAAGCTATTTTTAACCAGTTCTGAAGTTCTACTCTATGGAAGCTATTTTTAACCAGTTCTGAAGTTCTACTCTATGGAAGCTATTTATAACCAGTTCTGAAGTTCTACTCTATGGAAGCTATTTTTAACCAGTTCTGAAGTTCTACTCTATGGAAGCTATTTTTAACCAGTTCTGAAGTTCTACTCTATGGAAGCTATTTTTAACCAGTTCTGAAGTTCTACTCTATGGAAGCTATTTTTAACCAGTTCTGAAGTTCTACTCTATGGAAGCTATTTATAACCAGTTCTGAAATTCTCGAGGCCGTACTTTATGTGTACTACTTTATTATTATTATTATTACTTTATTTTTTATTATTATTGTGGCCCCATTTTTATAATTCTTTTTACAATTAAAGAAGCTTATTATAAAATTTAAAAGTTTTTAGCGGGTGTGTTGGGACTGCTATTATTTATGTATATTGTCTTCTTTGTAGCAGCAGCACCAGGAAGAGAGAGGTGAAGAGAATAAGACCAGGTTGTGGCTATGTACATATTTATAATAACGAAATATTTACAGTGGATTATATACAAGTAAGCGATTCAGTCTGGAATTACTGGCTTGTTATTTTATTGTTCTCTCGTAACTAGACAAGGTGTTGCTGCGCGATAATAGCAAAATAAATGATTATCATGTTTTAGTAGCAAAAGAAACTAACATAAAATTCATAATGCTGACAATATTAAGTATCTGATTGCACAAAGATTTGAGTGCTTAGCAGTTTCTATGTTGATTGTCGCAAAATATATTTTTTAATTTATGATAACGGAATACTCTGGCTGGCGGTGTGAAGGACGATAGAAAACGGTCTTATGGTTGAATCCATAACCTGTACACATTGTACCTGTTACCTGTATATGTAACCATTGCTGAGCAAAGATCTTCATAAGAGAATGGCCTGGTAATATGCTTGCCTAGGAGGGAAAGAGGATTGCTAGTAATGTGTACTGATGACCTCAATGTAACATGCTAGCAATGTACCATGTCAGGTTTATCTCCACGCGGTTACCTCTGAAAACCATTGTGACAAAGTTCTGGTGAATTTGTCATGATGTGCTAACTGATCTGGCCTCACATTCATCTGATCATCTTCCACTGGCGCCTCACCAGCGTAAACAGCATGATTCCATTATCATCAATAAAAAAAATACTTGCCTGAAAAGTTGATTTATTTTTGGATTTTTCTCTTACACAAATGTTTTAGAACTTGGTTTCTATAGTCGTACCTTGCGACATTCTAACATTAACATGTAGGTACTTGTATTTGCTAAAATTCTTAGTGTACCTAGATGTGCCTAATGGAACTAACCCTAAAATGGCAGTCATAGACCGTCATAGTTACACAAGCAAGAGTCGCTTGGTGTGTCAAGGAGAGCGGTTTGTTTTTACGTGCGCGTCGCGATTTCGAAACTTTACTTGAAAAAATCGATTACACTAAAATTTTTAAGGTTTCACTTGTGGCTAAAATATGTACGATATAATAATAGATAAGATAATAATATCTCTGGATGAAAGTCTATCACGTAGGAAAAGGTGTTACATATGAATGTGGATAGTTAAAAGGGCAGAGGAAGGCCGAAAAAGAGATGGATGGACTGTGTGAAAGATGATATGGTAAGAAAGGAAGTAAATAACGCGATGACTGCGAACAGGGATGAATAGAAGCGAAAAACATATTACGCCGACCACAAATAAATGGGATAAGGAAGAAGCAGATGATGATGAATAATATCTCTGGACAATTCACACAACGTTACCTAGTCCCAAGGTAAACAGAGTTTATGTTGTGGGTAATAGACAACCAGTAGTTATTTTTTTTTGTAAGTACATACATAATATATATAGAAAGCCCCCGGACCGATTACAACAATCGTACTCATGAATGCATATGTTTGTACCGTGCATGAACTCGAACTCGCGACCATCGGAAGTTAAGCGGTTCTAACGGTCTCGGTTACATTACATAAATTAATAATATCGTAATGATTATTCATACTACATATGTTTAAGTGCTAGAAATTTCATCTGAAAGTAAACATTTTTATTTAGGTTATAATTAATTACACTTATAACAATAATATATGCTTTCTCTGTCCTATTTCTGTGATAAAATAGCTTTGTAAGTTGTGTTTCAATTAGATGAGATATGGCAGTAAATTTATAGTGTATATATGAGGTATGGACTCTCTTACCTCATTAATGGTAACGTATATAACGAGCATAACAAGACCTCAAATATTTTACCATTTCATCTACATAAAAATGATTTCAGTGGAATTAATAAAAAACAAACTTAAATGAGAATTAATAATTAATTAAATCATAATTATATATTATAATTTCTAATCGTATAGGTAGATATTGAATTGCACTGAATATATAAGTTTCATTAAAATTTCTCTCTCTACATAATACGTAATAACTATTAGCATAAAATTCAAGTAATTATATAAAAAAAACTCCAATGCCATAAAATATATAATGTAGAATCAAAACAAATCTCCTTTGTTCAAATTCGGTTACAAACAGAGATAACTGCGTTGACCTGAAATCATAATGATCTACGAAAACGTCGAATAGAGCACGCTAATTTAGTTCCTGTGTTTAAAAAAAAACAAAATTACACAATATGTTGGCAACACTGACAAGTGGGAGTACGTTTTAAAATTTCTCTTCCATATTTCATTGTTTTACACACATACTTTATACGTACATGTTGGTACATCTGATAAATGGTGACCATTTTGAAAAGAGAATGTATTTTTGTATTTTAAATTTGGATTTGGAATGACGTGTGTTTTTGATTTCACTAAAACTAAAAATTTTACCTTTACTAATATTCTAAAGAGAGAGCGAATATTGTTATGACGTAAGTAAAATTACACATATTCTTTCATATAATGATTTACATTATTCCAGTGTCATAGGCTATATATAATATGTATATATTAATGTTATGAGTATTTAAATATTGAAAACTAGGTCTCAATATTTAAACACTAGTTATGATTTAACTCTATATCGTATTTCACTCAAAATATTCAAATGAAATAAAAAATGTATTCATCTAGGACAAACTAGCCGCTTATGTATTGTATACTAAACATAGATAGGAAGACAAATGTCTTTTTTAATTCTAGGCTAGTTTAGTATTCATTATTCTCAGTTGAATCTGCATATCTAATGTAACGGTATAATAAATTTAATATCAATTTTAATTATTCATATTTAGTATCTATATTTGAACAAAAAATAATTCTATTAGTAAAATATATTAGTAGTAAGCTGTGATAAAAAATTCTACTTCCAAGTTATTGAGATCGTAAATTGATATATTTTTTTTAGTTTATCAATCGTTTGTTCCATACAAACGATTGATAAACTAAAAAAAATAAAGGCTACGATTTCTCATTTCATTAAAATAGATTCGCTAGAAATAGAAATAGTAATAATAATATGCCTGGACAATTTACACAACTCTATCTAATCCCAAGTTAAGCTGAATTTGTGTTATTATAGTCATGGGTGCAAATGTTTGCACCGTGCGAGGAATCGAACCCGCCATCGGCCATCGGATGGCGGTGTGCACTAGCCTGGTCAAGGCCGTCAAAGTTATGCTTCTTTATTATATTTGTTAAATACCTGATTATTTTTATTATTTCGAAAGCCAACTAACAATATTGTCGTAGTAAACAAACAATAACAATGTAGAACAATTAAATTCAAGGTGAAATATGGGTATTTGCATTTAGTTAGAACTGTTATTGTTCCAGTACTTATTGTATTAACTAGTCCGAGGAAAAGAATGGCGTTCAGTGTTGTATCGACGGCAGAAAAATGTCACAAAATATATGTTATTACTAATAATAAAGGTAAAGGCTAACTTCCCTGCATTAGATAAAAGATAACCTATGTCCTGATCCTCAAGACAAAATCAATATTTATTTCTTACATTAAAGTTGTAAGTGGGGGGAGGGGTTAGGGGATCAGGGCGACCTCCATATGGTCTCTCTTGGAAACCATGTGCAAACCAAACCAAACCGATGGGCGAACTGTCCTGACTTCATGCTCATCCTATCGTCGGCCACAGATGCCCCGCCAGCGTAAACCGTTAGTGCAGGCTTGTGCCCATACCATTATCATCCATAAAATATTGTTTAACTTTACAATATTTTTATATATATACACACAGATTTATACGTATATTATTTCTGATATATGCAAAAATAAACAATAAAATCACACATAACATGAGATAAATTAATTCAGACGTTTAGTCAAAAATTAAAATAAATTTTGATAAATGCACTTGAATAGTCATTTATTTTTTTATTTTGGAACCTCTCTATTTTGGAACTTAGATTTATAACAAGAAGACTGAGCAAGAGACTTGCGTATTGCATTGTTAAATAAATATTATAGATATAGCATTATATTTTTAAGATTTCGTGTAAATACAAACTCTCACTAACATTAGGATTACAAACTTAAAATAAATTAAGTAACGAAATGTTCTTCCCTATCAATATAACACCTAATTCGATAAAATGTGAACAAATATTTTGTCGCTTTGTTTAACTAAATTCATTTTATAGTGAATTAAAACTCGTTAAATTAAAAAGTCTAAATGGATTTTCTCTTCACTCATAAAAAACACATTTCAGTTAATAAAAACGAGCATACCACGACATATTTCTTTTGAATTGCCTCGTAAAATATAAAATCTCATAAGGAGCTAAAAATCTCGCTAAAAATACAACTTAAGAATTCCTTATTATGACTTAAAATTACATTCACAATACACCACCAATGAGAGGCTAAATAGAGTGTAACATACAATAATAATAATATATTTATTTACTTCACTAAAACATTGAAATAATATAGTGTAACAGAGTCATTTGTGTATATGAAATTTAATGCAATAGTACAAATTTGAGGAAAACTGTTGTCTGTACTACAACATACAATAAAATACATTCACAATATCTATTTATTTTAGATAAATTGTTTATTACGCTTGAATATTTTATTTAATTTTTGTTGTTCTTATTGGTAAATTTATATAAAAATTTGTAATTCAGCTTATTTAGAGAACATTTCTTTATAACAAAACAGGCAAATATCTTACTCATTCTAAATATATTAAATAAATAAATACATACTAAATATATTAATCAATATACTTCTATTACAGACGCGTGTAAGAAAAATTTGTAAAATCTGTTTTCTTATATGCTTATACTAAGTTTATTAAAACAAAGATTACTTTATTTCTATTTGACAGTCACAATTACAAACCATACAACTTAATTTGTAACTAGACGTTTTAAAAGGTTCATATAAAATGACAAACCTATCGATTAATATCTATTCGTTAGTGATTGCGTTACGTAATAAAGAATCTGATAATAGTGTGAATGTTATTTCTAAATCTAATTCTTGTTACGTTTAATTCGGTGTCAATTGTATTTTATATAAGGATTTTTTTGTTGACAGTATTAAACGACCTTGTTGTGATCTTGGCAGACATAATCAGCTCGGTTCTTATCGATACAACACTGCAAGTCGCGATCAAATAAATACTTGAATATTTTATTTGCATACCATCTTAAAATAAGCCTCGATCATTACTCCTAAATTTTATTATAAGCAGCAATTGTAATAGTTTATTATTTAAGACAAATAAAGATCATGACTAAAAAGAATTAGAACATTTTGCTTTCTAAGGTATTTTTCTTTTGTTGTGCAGTTTCTAGGTGGAGATTAGGTAGTAAAATATTAGGATAATGACACGACATCTTAGTCCTCTGAAATGGCTACATATTAGTGGTACCTCTGAATGAAGGTTATGATGCTCCCAGTAGCGATGGTCAGGTCCGCACTGAATACTTGTGGTCTCACACTTGCTAATGATAGTGGAATTAAACAATACAATATAAAACCATTAGGTAATTTATAAACATACATAAAGTATAGACAAATTAACTCATTTATCTACAAAAGAGTTATAACTTTCACTTACAAAATGCCATGTTTTACATACAATTAAATGCAAATTCTCTCAGCGGTACCCCAGTCGTGATGAGTATATCTTGTGACCCGATTCTGCTCCTATATTTAACGCAATAAATCCATCAAAAGGTATTTAATGGGAGCCCTTTTCCGCGGCCATTACCGATCGGAATTTAAATAGTTATGTCATTATTTATTGTTTCTCTTTATAATTATTGGGTTAGTATAAATAATTGTGTGTAAATTTATTGATTTTCGCGGTCGAGCGTTTTTTCTCCGTCCAATTCAGTGTATGATATGGACAGAGTAATTTTGTTTTAGTCTGAGTATTTTGTGCAGATATTGTGTATATAGATATATATATATGTTTGTAAAAATATATACCTAAGTATATACCTGCATCATTTTATCATACATATATATGTATATCCAAAATTAATGAAGGCTTTGCTTAATATAGATAAAAATAATCATAAATAAATAACCCTTTACAATTAACACAGCACTGTCTGCTCACAAGGTAAGCAGAGCTTGTGTTTTGGGTACTAGACATACAGACTGTTATAATTAGTTATTTTTTTTGTAAATACATACATAATATACATAGAAAATACCCAGACTGATACAAACAATCATACTCATGAATACAAATGTTTGTGCCGTGCGAGGAATCTAACCCGCGACTATGCGATGCTAAACCGCTAGACCACCGAGGCCGTCAATCCGTCCGATATAGGAATAGGGGATAGAAAAAATAATACGTATAGCTTATTAATTTATTTATTTCCCTTTTTGTTGCCTCTTTTTATTAGCAGGTCTAGAAATAGATTGTAAGCTCCTAGTCTATATTCGCGTTATCGGTCAACTGTTTCGGTTCTGACGAGGGTCAAAAGTTCAAAATGCTATCGTCCTGATTCATTAATTAGGCACAATTTAAAACGCACGCGAAAGAGGTCAGATGTGAGGTCTGAAAATATGTTGTGAGCTCCTAGTCTACGTTTTATCAGTTGCCTAGTTCGATTGTTTGACTGTATAGACCCGGTTGGAGTCAGGAGTTCAAGTTGCTATCGTCGGGCCTGACTAATTAATTATTTCAACCAACTTTAAAAAAGTCGGTTTATTAATGTTACTTAATATCTATGTTAAACCTATACTTTTTTGTTTATTCTTTCTGTAATCGACAGATTCAAATTTAATGTCGTTTTCATTCATTACCGATTTTTATAAAATTTACTTCTATTTAAAGATATAGAAAAAATATAAAAGAAGAGAACATTGATTTAAGAAATTTAAATCATTCTGTAAATACTTCTAATTATAATGATGATATTTTTATAAGAAAGATATAGAGAATAATAATGCTTTAATGGAAAAAAAAATATCTACTCTTTGATGTCGGTTATAAATTTATTCAAAGCAATTTCGTAAAAGTATTGAACAGTCCTTGGACGTGACATCTGCATATAAAAATACATAATCTGTTTTCGTATATATACGAAAACAGATTAAAAGATTCTTAGAAAGACTAATTATTTGATAAATGTAAATCAGAATCTGTAAATTCTTCTAATAAAAATATCATGACATTTTTATTTATTAATTAAAAATAAACCAATTTTTTTATATCGGTTAAAAATTGATTACTAAGCATTGAAGATATATTACACCTAATACCTACATATACAAAAACAGGAGATAACAGATTTTAATTTTGTAAACTAGAAATTAAACCTACAAACAAAAACACCGTCAAATCTATAACCTCCATACCAAAATATTACTAACACAAATCAGATAAGGTTTATAATGTTTGCACCTAGCCAATTTGGAGGAATTAATCTCCAAACGCTGTTCCATCGTTTGCATACAATAACTAAACTTTCACTCCTCAATTAATCATTTGCTATGATATTTTAACACTTTCTTTGTATAGCCATCTTATCTGATTTAGTATCCCCTCCCTATCGTCTCCCGCTAATATCCGGTAGCTGTGCCGAATAAATCACTAGTATGATAGTAGCGTAAAGGCCCGTTCACACTTATCATTATACTTACGGTATCCGTTTATTTAACGGATACGACAAAACTTTATGCTTTGATCATTCATAGGCACTGTATTACTGATTAATATATATATTTTTGTTTAATTTATATGTATCTGTATATAGTAAAAAACCTGCATCTTAGTTTTTTTTAATGAGTAATGGGGGCTGCCTGAAAACCAGCGCTGTATAGGTGAACCTCATTGAGGTTGTGCTTATATCAGCAACAGCTGAGGCAGCTCCTATTGCCAACTTTCTATGTTATTACTTATTTCTTAATTTGTGTCTTATTGTAAATTGTATTATTTATGTTGGCAATAAATCAATTATCTATCTATTGGACTTAGAGAATGCGCTTAAAGTTTACTCATGAGTCAGTTCCGAGAAGACGACTCAAAATTTTTACGCTCTTCAATTTTTACGAAGTTTTAACGGATAAAACAAAATATCATAACGTTTTGTTGAATCCGTCAAAACATATTCATAGGTACCGTGTAACATTTAACGAATCCGTCGACACTGGATACGATGTTCATATATTTGCAGTATACCACCTCTAACAAGATTAGCGCAGATTTCGAGAAGGCGCTTACAGTTTACCCATAAGTCAGTCGTGAGAAGACTACTCAATTTTTTTTAATTACTTTCGAATGTCGTTGTTTTTTTAAACTACTGGAAAAGGGTTTAAAAATCCAGACACCACACGTCTCATCCCACACACCCTATATATCCGGTAAAGTTGCACGAACGCCTGAAGGATACGTATTCCGTCATCCAGTATTCGATGACGAAACGAAATATCATGATTTAACGGGCCGATATTTTTTACTGTACACAGAATATTGTGCTATGTTTAAAATCATACAACTTGATTTGTCGTCGATAAAAAAAACGTATCCGATAAAACGGACCAGTAAAACGGAGATCATATGTGAACGGGTCGTGAACATGTTATCAATATGTAGACGTTATTAATGAATGAAAGTGTTTCTATTTATTATTTCAATTATATACAATTTGGTTATATTTATGATTTATAGCTGTACTTGATACGCACCATAGACATACATAAAAAAAAACAGAGTGCTAAGTACAACCAAATAATATTTAATTAAATTTTGTGACGTTATTATCTATCAATGTCGAAATGTTTTAATAGATAAATTAAATCTATATATTTGCTTGAAATATGTTTGTTTAATATTATACTAAAAGAAAATTAGTATTAATAAAATAGTCCACATGTTTCGCCATTGTTTTGGCAAAATTTTAGTAATCTATAATAGTGGGTATGTATAAGTAGGTAATCTCTAATAAAAGTGTATTAAGTAATATATCAATTTAAAAAAATGTATTCTTTGCGAATAGTTATTTTTTTTTTCCTTTTTCTATCAAGCACTGGCTACAATAATTTGAATGTTACAATATACAAATTCACTAATCAAAATTATAGTGGTTCTGTTAAAAATAAACAACATCATAGAACTTTGGGTCATCAGTTATATAGTTCATTAATCTCTTCACTTTTTATTATTTACTATTATTGGACACTTAATAATAAACAGCAAATTTTGGTAAAACAATTTTAAGTTCAAAATCTTAAAGTTGAGATTCGTAAAGATTGAATTTTTTATTTAGTACATTTTAATATTACATGTTATTTTCTTATGTACATATATATGCTAAAAAGTTAGCCGGTCGTGCGTGGGCTGTACTCCCTCACTATCTATATAAGTCGTCAACTGTCATTGTAGTTTCAAATATTAAAAAAAATATCATACTATAATATTGTCTCGATATTTGAAAACTGTATATATGATATTGTTATAGTAATGGAATAAGAAAATAATTTTCTTTGCCATCTACGTAGTATAAAAAAAAATCTTCAAAATCGATACTCAGTTAGCGAAATATAGGAAGTACCTTCTCGAAGTAGGATACCGTAATATATATAACGTGTGTATACGTAGTAAGTAAATTGAATTAAGTCGTCAGTTGACCGCCATGTTGCAGTTCCACGCCCACACCATAAAATATTGCCGATATATCCAATATTCCCATATAAAGCCCGAGGTTACTCATACGAGTACCATTTTAAAAATCTGTGTTAACGAGCCACGGATATAGGTATGGGATGTAACGGTTGACTTCTGCCCTGATGACTGATTCATGCGGTATGTAATTATTTGATGCATTTCTTTCAATTGATTTATAAAAACGATGATTTTTTGTGTGTTACATCTATCTTATCACCACATAGTATAAAACAAAGTCGCTGTCTCTCCGTATGTATGCTTAAATCTTTAAAACTACGCAACGGATTTTGAAGCGGTTTTTTTATAGATATGTAGAGTGATTCAAGAGAAATGTTTATATATATAATACATGTACACCCGTGCGAAGCCGGGGCGTGTAGCTATTTATCACGATGATTTCCTAGGGAACCGCGTGTAATCAATCTGACAGGGTACATTGCATTGGTTCTCCCTTCTCTCATATAGGCGACGGATGCCACTTACCATGATCAGCACCACAGATATGATAAAGCCCATAGTATTCGTCCTAAGTTGCCATTCGGTAGAACTGAGTGTCTTCTTACATGGGTACCACAGGAGTCGCTTAATGACGTGATATCCGTAGTACTTTTTTTTTATGAATGATAATGGAATGGTGCACCCGCCTGCGCTAAAGGTTTAGGTATGCTGGCACATGAGGTCAGCTATCCCATCAGCATCAGGCAGTTAGCCCATCGTGACAAAAACAGCAGGAATTTATCACGATGGTTTTCAGAGGGAACAGCATGTAGATCAATCTGACATTGTACCTGGTGCAATGGGGGTATCAGTCCACATTACTAATAATTCCCTTTTTCCCCATCCTGATATGGTACATTGATAGTATTGGGGTCAACAGTCCACATTACTAACTATCCCCTTCCCCCTATAGGCGACGGTTGCCACTTACCATGATCAGCACCATGGATATCAAGCTGTCATGTAACGCCCATTGGATCCGTCATATCATCGTCATCCCTGCGACTTCATTTTACTTATTTAAACTGCTAGGCAGTCGATTGCAGGGTCAGATAAGGCAGTGGAATCACATGAGTACCACAGGCGTCAAATAATGACGTGATATCCGTGGAACTGTTACGTATATAGGCAATGATTGCCATTATCATTAGGTGACTGTTAGCATGATTGTACTAGTCACATAAGAAATGACAATAATTAATTTAGTAATGAATCATGAGGTAGTATCATCAATCAATTAACCATTGCAATGATGCTGGAAATAACATACACCCATTATGTGTGTGTTACTGTGGGAAACCTATAACAATTGCTCGTTACTCACGTGCGCTGATGTAAGGAGGGTAATGTGTTTCGCGTGATGCGCCGTCCCTTTAGTTTGCTGTCGTGGGCTTAATGGAGTTTTTATTGAAGATTCCGTCAAAGATGAAAGTGTGATATAGAATTATGAGTTTGCAAATGTACTGGAGGGAGATTTTGTACCAAAAACCTCAGTATTTATGATAATTGGATATATTCTCGTTTCTGTTGGTCTGGGTTTATATTGCCATCCGTCCTGGTTTGTCCTAGTTTAGGGGGTGTCCGGGTTTATTTTTTCTATTTTGTTAGGTACATTTAAAATGATAAAAATTTACTACATTTAATTTTAGGGTTTGAAAATAAATAAAAAGGTGATTTATGACATTTATAACTATTTTATATTACACTGACTATGTTTAAAAAAAACCTGTTGACATGTCCCGGTTCTGGATACCAAAATCCGAGGTTTTCATGCGTCTTGTCCTGGTTTCCAAATTTTAGAGATGACAACCCTCGTCTGGGTATGTGTCGTAAAGGACACAGCGTTATATTTCTGAAACCACTTGTCATAAGTGGACTCTTTCTATTGTATTCAATTACAGTACTCCTTAATTATACTCATACAAGTACCTATACATACATCATCATCTGCTTCTTTCTTATCCCACTTTTTGAGGTCGGCTATTAGATCTTTTTCTCATCCATTAATCCCTGTTCGTAGTCATCTCATTTACTCTCTTTCTTATCATATCATCTTCTCACATCATCACACAGTCATTCCACCTATTTATCGGCCTTCCTCTGGCCGTATCCAAATTCATATGTAACACCTTCCTTAAAATATTATTTTCATTCCTACCTATACCTATAATTAGTAAAATATAGTCTAATTAGAGCCTTCTCATTTTTGCAATCGGTTGTTGACCGAGAAACTAATTTTACCAAGTTTCTTTGTTTCACAGTTAATTTTAGTTATTCTTTACTACTTTATATTTTTAACTTTTAAACGCGTTTTATCTAAAACGAGTTTTTTTGAAGACAGTCCATTTAATTTACATAAATAATATTGTTATAAAACAGAATAAATTACATGTAAAAAATATTTTTAAAAGCATCAAAACCCATAAACACGGTGTGAATGTTTTTTTATGTTCGTTTCGACAATTTAGGATGTCCGGAATTGGTTATTAAAAAGCTGTAAAATTCAATCAGTGCTTGTTACAGGGTGTTATCGTAATGTACATTATAGAAATGAGATATTTTCCACAATATTATTAAAGAGCTTCCGATATTAGTTTTGTGACTAGGACGTTTGTAACAGCGTCGAAGTATGGACCCCTCAAATATCATTATTAAGTCAAATAGATTCATCAATTACAAACACAGCATATATAAATATAAATTTTACAATTACCATGATGACGTAGTAGTTAATCACACAGGGTCACCTTCAGATTTTCACTGCTTCTATTCCCATACAATACAAAAATTTATATCCTACTCAAAATCGTCGCAAAATAAACGATGACGAATATAGTGTAACTTACACAAAAATACGGTTTCCAGAGTGATCCCAAAATTAGTAAAGTCACTCTGGAAACCGAGACCTTACCAATTTTTTTTAGGGACCGAATAAAATTCGATCAATCTATCGCAAAAATAATCCTAAAAATCGGTAAAATGATTCAGTTTTGGAGACAGTCGAGAATGTATAAATTCAACAGTTAACCGTCGGCAACATAAAGTAACTGTCAGTTTTATCTCGTAAACATCAAAGCGCATGCGCGCGCGCAAACAAACCTCCGGATGGGGTGGGCGCTTTGTTTGTCCGTCTGTTTGTTCCGCCGTGTTGGAGGTCTAATTTTCCTATATAAACAATAATTATACTTTGTACATTCCCGTTACATTCACACTGTTAGCCGACTGTGGAATAAAAGTCGTAAATATTTCACACATATATTTTAAAATATATACGTATATCAGCAGACGGGTCCACTACTCTCAGCGATGGCATTTCCGAACCGATACGATCTACGCAACGTCTATGCAATAATTCTGATGTTGCGGGGGCTCATGAGCGGCTGTATTCACTTACCACCAGGTCAGCCGCAAGCTCTTTTGTCCCCCTGTGCTATATAAAAAAACATATATGCTGGCAGGGCACCAGAAACTCCTCTGGTGTTACAGGTTCCCATGTTTAGCAATGATCACTTGATGGCTTACCATCAAGTGATCTGCATGCTCTTTTATATATACTATATAAAAAAGGTATAAAATGGAATGAAGAGCTTCCACTAATCGACTTCTATTCTCTATCTATCTACATTATTTATTTATTTATCTCTTATTGCACTATCTAAAATAATGTACAATTGGCGAGTTAAATGCCATATGGCATTCTATACCAGCTAACCATTGGGTAAAAACAGAAAACGGTTGTAGGGCAGTAATAGGAAGAGGCATACTGTTTGTATAACTAACTAACTAACTTAGATATATATTATACATAATAATACTAATATCTCCGGACAATTCACACAGCGCCATCTAGTCCCAAGCTAAGCAGAGCTTGTGTTATGGGTACTAGACAACTGATATAAATACATGGATATATATTTTTTTGTAAATAAATAAATATTATATATAGAAACACCCAGACCGATACAAACAATCGTACTCAAGATTACAAATGTTTGTACCGTGCGAGGAATAGAACCCACGACCATCCGATAGTAAAGCGGCGTACTAAACCACTAGACCACCGAGGCTGTCAAATATCAATAGATATATATATCAATAGATATATATATTTCAATAGTAATATGCTTACATACATACATCTATTCTAGCTTCTTTTCGGTATTCCGTTCGTTCTCGTATCCTATCATTTAAAATTTCTTTATTCATAAAGGTCTATTACAGACTCTTATTATTCACCAGAAATATCACTATTCGTGCCTACTCTAGAAACAATCTTGATTCATATAACCTTAATGGATCTTAACATAAGTACAGAACAACAATCTCAATCCACAATGCAGTGTATCTATTTTTAATAATACAATATTGCATGTACCGAAATGATCACGGTAGTGATTCAAGCTGCCCACACTCTCGTACATATATGTGCGCCTACGCAGTTCTATACTCTACTTTGCTGCAGACATGTTTAGATCGTGAACAAATTAGTTCGGAAGAATATTCCGAGGTGGGCATATTAATACTTTTATTTGTTTATATACCTTTAATGCACACAGTACAAAAGTAAAAGTACATTTGGCGGACCTAACACCATGCGGTATTTTCTACCAGTCAACCATAGGTAGTACAGAGAATAATTGTTGGCGATGCAAAAATAATCGTAACAAAAAAAAATCAAAGCATGAAAAGTGATATAATATTACATTTATAATAACATACATATATATACATATACATAAAAGTGATATATAATATACAAATACATACACAACTATATGAATACATACCAAACAATCACAACAACATTCATCTTAGAAATTCGTCAGAAACAAAAATAGGCAACTGTATTACACGTCATACAGCTTTCAACCGTTGAATACAAATAATAATCTCTTCAGACAGGTTACTTTGAAATTCTATACTATAACGCCTACATTAATATGTACCTACTACTTCTTCTAACTCTTAATCTGTATACTAATATATATATATATTATATTATAAACGCGAAAGTTTGTATGACTGGATGTTTGTTACTCTTTCAAGCAAAAAGTACTGAATAGATTTTGATGAAAGTTTACAGTAATATAGCTTATACATCAGAATAACATATATGCTATAAATGTAAAGCAGATAACACCGCAGGCACAGCTAGTAATATAAAAATCTAAAGTTTGTGGGGTGGTAGGTTGTAACCACTGGATAGATTGAAGTGATTTTGAAAATTGTTTTGTTGTTATATAGCCTATTTATCGAGTTATGTTATGGGCTATCACTAATAGGAGCCGAGCTGCAATGGAATTGTTGCATGAACTGACTGATGAAAAATGTGACGACTAGTAGGAGCCGAGCTGTAATGAGAAATGTTGTATGAACTGGGAAAATGTTACACGACGAAGTTGCGCGTGTCACGTAGTGTAAAATATATTTTTACTATGACTTTGTACGTTATATGGTAGTGAAAATAGAGCGAGTAGCCATGACTACCATCAGGTGGTTCAGCTGTTTGATGCCAAACTACATTCACTACGAAATTGCAAGTCTCAAGTTAAAATAATTAGCAAAAAGTGTTTCTTTCGTTCTAATTTATAAATTATGTTATTCATTTTCGATATTTATATCTCATCATGTTATACATAGCAGGCCTGAGTGGTCTAGCGGTTTAGCACACCGCTTTACTTCCGATGGTCACGAGTTCGATTCCCTTGCACGGCACAAATATTTGTATTTATAAGTATGATTGTTTGTATCGGTTTGGGTGTTTTCTATGTATAACATGTATGTATTTTTACGAAAAAATATATGTCAATGTATTTGTATCTGTTATCACTTATCACTTAAATTATTTATTAATTTAAACCGCGAACATATATAAAAATAATAGTGTAGGACAGTGTATATTAATCTATAGCGTAACTCGGGTTCAGATGGCGCTTTGTGAATTGTCCTGAGATTATTATTATTATAATTAATAATGTTATACATTGTAACTGGTGATTCCGGTTGAACAATATTCCCCATTTACAAAGACACGAATGTTGGGCGCAGAACATGTTATGGCACCAGGTGCATCTAAATTTAACCAGGAATGGGCGCCTGCGCCGTAAACGTGCGTTATGGTGAACTTCCTGCGATCAATGATTAGGGGTGCCATCTGGCGTCACACAAATATAACTAATTATTTAAAAGATATTTTTATTTATGATAACTGAATGGTGCACTAGCCTGTGCTAACGGTATACGCTGGCGGTGCACCCGTGGAGGGTGATAAGATGAGCATGAGGTCAGCCCATCAAGACAAACTCTCGTTTATATTAATAACTAGCTGTTCCGCGACTACGTCCTTGTGGAATTTAACTTTATTTTTCTAAAATTAAAGTAGCCTAAAGGACTAAAAATAATTTAGATCGTCTTAATTTATTCGTTCCATTAGGTACTGATAGGTTAAAACTAATACATTTACATCCTGCATCATACCTTATTTTATCCCCATGGGGCTTGAATTTATCAAAATCCTATTTAAGCCAACGTCTTCATCATAGTAGCTCCAATCTTTAATTTCAGTCAATCAGTCGAAATTCTAAGAAAATTTATACAAACTTGCATATTCTATTTTATCCCCTTAGGGGTGGAATTTATCAAATTCCTTTCTTAGGGGATGCCTAGGTCATAGTAGCTTTATGCATGCAAAGTCTCAGCCCGATCGGTTTAAAATTGACAAAGTTTCATACAAACTTTTATCCCCTATTTTATCCCCTTGAGAGTAGAATTAATCAAAATCCTTTCTTAACGTCATAACATCTACCTGAATGCCAAATTTCAGCCCGATCCGTCCAGTGGGTTCGGCTGTGCGTTGATAGATCACAATGTCAGTCACCTTTGAGTTATATATATTTAGATATGATATATACATATTTACATAGACATACATAACCTTAATAATACAGAGATCTATGTAAAGTTTGAAGGAAAGAAAAAGACTATAAGAAGAGGAAAAGTAGAGCTAAATGGAAAGTTAATGAGATTTTACTATAACTTTAAAATTACCAAGAGATTGAGCGCCCCGAAAATATAATCGTTATTTTCTAATAAGTAGCAACCCTATGCATTGGAAATAGTTTTATTTGAAAGTCTGAGTTTTGTTGTACACGTGTTGTCAATGTTATTTTTAACAGCAATTAACAGTTGGCTACCTTTTTAACTGTAAATAGGATTTTACATTTTTAGATTTACATACCAAAAAGGGTATAAAATCAAACCTCATTGTACGATTCGGCCTGTCTGTCTGTCACAACGATATATTTCAGGATATATATACTAAGTGTATATAATTGTTTAAAAGGAGTCATACAGCACTGACTATGTAGTTGCAAATTAACCGAAATTTATATAATAGACGTGATTAAATACGTTTTGTGGCTAAAAATTGTACAAAATTTCCTTTTCTAAAAATTTCATCTAGATATTGACGAGAAAGTACCTGTAGTAGAAAGTGTAGTAGTCTTGAGTGTAGTACATTGTTTGTTGCGTAACATAAATACTATGAGATTAATTCGAATAAAATTTTAAAATGACGAAAATATACGAATATGGAGGGTTCGTATTGGTTTTTACCATTTGCCATTAGACGTTGGGCCCATGGAGCCCGGGAAGCCAAATTGTTTTTAACATATATTTCAGCGCATCGAGTTTACTTGTGACCCGAGAGCTGGTAGCTATTTTGCTCAAAGGCTAAGTATGGCCATTCAAAGAGGCAACGCTGCCAGTATCTTGGGTACGCTGCCTCGATGTGCCGCGTTGGATTACAATGATTGTTTTTGGGATTTTTTGTATTAATGTATTATGTAAATGTAATAAAAGAACGGTCTTTAGTTTAAATAAAATTTGTTACACAAATATATCTTACATTGTAAATTCTATGTGTACAATGCATGCATTTATAAAAAAAGAAGCTGAGTATTTGTATTAGTTGTCCCCATAACACAATAGCTTGGAACTAGATGGCGCTATATGAATTGATTTAACCCCAAAAAATAATACTCCAAAAAATAAAACCCCTAAAAATAAGACGCAAGCACCGCCGCGGTGCAGTACCAGTATAAATATTACTGGTACAGGATTTATTGGATGTCCTTGTGGTTGGTTTCCTTCGTGATATATTGTGTATCGAGAATCGAGACCAACTATCGACCTTGCCATTAAATAGGTACCTCTCACTTGTACATAATCTGCTGCTATGAATTAGTTATCTAACAGACTAGTACAAGATATAGATATATACTGGCTGTACCCGCGACTTCGTTTACTACGCTACTTACGCTAACATTATTTTTCTAAAATAAATCTAACCTAAGTTACTCCTTATTACAACAGCTACCGGCCAAAAAAAAGTCCTGTCAAAATCTTTCCAGCCATTTCAGAGATTAGCTAGAACAGACAGAAAAAAATTGTAAAAAATGTTATTACCGTATATAAATTACAAACAGACACTCCAATTTTATTTATATGTATATATAAATAAAATTGGAGTGTCTGTATGTATATATAGATATATATATAAGGTTTTGATTCAATGCTATATAACTGAAAACATGGGTACAAATTAGTTTTTATAAAAAAATATTTATAACAATAACGACGGCTTCGTGGGTCTAGCACACCGCCTTCCTATGGTCGCGGGGTCGATTCCTCGCACGGCACAAACATTTTTATTCATGAGTATGATTGATTGCAACGGTTTGGCTGTTTTCTATGTGTAATATGTATTTATGAAAAAAAAAATATATTGAAATATTTTTTTTAGTATCACGGTGACGTCATACTTGTGATGTTCGTAGACACCGTCGTCTATCTATCTATCTATCTATCTCGATAATCAATCGAATTATATAAAAAAATACTCATTTTACCAAACGGTTAATTATGTCGAATTTATAACTTCCTTTTATTTGAACTCGTTTGAAAATATTTGATCCTATACAGTACTATAATAAAAATATATATTTACGATCCCGCCTAAATTAAAAAAATCTTATAAACTAAATTATTCCATAACTATTATAATTTTTATTCCTATCAATTCAAAGTATATAATAATATGACATAAATTAAATTAACATAATTAGCTAATCAATTATTCATACGGCTTTAATAATTATTTCTTTTGCCTTCTTATATTTTTAATTAACGACTGTTTGTTTAGGTATTAAATATGATATTAAAAATATATTTGAATTTCGAAAGCGCCTAATTAATAATTTATTGTGTGCCAGCTACTTAGAACTGGTAAAACTTTTTTTTTTATTAATCAAGTAGAATAAACATAAAGTTTTGAAAAGAGAACCTACGATTTATTATTGTGAACTGCATATAACTCGGTAAAGGTTAAGTTTTGGGTACAGAACCCAATTGATTGTTGATACAGTTCAATAATAGTTTTTATTAAAATAATAGTTTTTTTTTATATTGAATTCATTATGATTTCATTTTAATATTTGCATACAGGAGTGCTACATGCCATGTACATCTGTTACTTAGTATATGTATGTAATATTATATTATCTGTGGTATATGTAACATTATGTTATCTGTGGTAAGAACCGAAACTATACCATGTAGTAAGTAAATTATTAAATTATTATTATTATTACTATGTTTCATACAGATAGCTATCAGTTACATCTTTATTGCATGTATGGATAATGTTCAGACTTACTTTTTGTTGCTCTCTGGTTGTTCAAAGTCATTATCTCTTATAACAATATACCTATGTTGTGAATGATACGTGTAGCGAATGTAGCTAACATTGTTAGTATCTTTTAAAGCTGCTCATTATTTTTAACACTTTTTATTTCTTTCCATTTTTAAATTACACAAACCTATAGTTCCCACAGGTTAAAACGTAATCACGCGCAAGAAAATGGTAGACTCGCGTGGAAACAACGGCCAGTTTATAAGACCTGCTCACCCCCTCTGCAGTTTACGGACTGTATGAGATGATAAGGGTATTGTTGCAGTAATGCTAGAGGTCTGTATAGATTGGTCGTAGAAAAACACCGGTCATTACGCTCGATGAGCCGGTACCTTCCGGATTTTAGTTAGCATTGTCTGTTACTTCTCACATTAACAGCGTCTTGATACAAGATTCAAAAGATTAAAAACACATATTATTTGTTTACAACAGAAATCTGAATATTATGTTTGCATACAGCCGGTGTTCTAGCGGTTTAGCACAGTTACTTCGGTTCGATTCCTAGCATGGTGTAAACATTTGTATTCAAGAGTGGGATTGCTTGTATCGATCTGGGTGTTTTTATGGGTATTATGTAGATATGTATTTACAAAAAAAATGTAGTTGTATCAGTTTAGTACCTATAACACCTCTACTATATGGCGATGTGGGCATTGTGCTGAGTTATTATTATTGTATATGTATGTATGTATACTAATGTAGAACTAAACGATGACTGTGCAATACGTATACATTTTTTATTTATATATTTGTTATACAGTGTTATCTTGTCTCAAACTAAGCAGAACTTGTGTTATGGGTACTAACTAGCAGATATAATTTTTAAATACACTTCTTTGTAAATACATACATAGATAACACCTAGACCAATACAAATAATACTCATAAATACAAATGATTGTACTGTGCAAGGAATCGAACCCGCGACCATCGAGTGTAAAGCGATGTACTAAACCGCTAGATCATCGAGGTCGCTAATTAATTATATTCCATCATCTCCTACTAGCGAAAAGTAGAGCCATCATCATCGCCTAAAAACGCTTTACATCAGGAAAAGTAATGTTAGTAACGTGGAGTAATGATCCCATTGCTAGCAATATATCATCAGGCTGACCTCCAAGAGGTTCCTGGACACCATCGTGATAAAACCCTGGTGAATTTGCCATAATTGGCTAACCTAACCTAACCTAACCTCATTCTCATTCTATCATTCAACACTGGTGCCCCGCCAGCGTATATCATTTGCACGGGCGGTGCAACATTCCATTGTTATCCTTTAAAAAAATACTCTTTACACCTGCTTCAATATTTTCAATTACGTTAAGAGTCATATTTCGAGCATAATTTGTCACTGTTAAGAATCACAAGGGTCCTTTGAGACCACAAGAGTTTTTCTGTACTTGTATTGTTGAATTAAAACAAAGGGTCTACCCAGACACAACAGCTGTTAGGCACGTACTGAAAAACATTACTTTTGATATATAAATTTCAACCTTAATGTATAGATCATAAGGTGGAATTTTCTTTCCACTTCTCTCAATGTGAATCTTTGTTATATTCGAAAGTTATTGCAATTGTGAGTTTTATGGCTCTGTACATAAGGTATAATTTAATTTGACACGTTTAACAGGTGTATATATGCGTGCAATTTTCTACTAAGAAGAAGGGTGTGTTAGAAGTGAGTCTGGCATATGAATTAACAGACAGATTTTTTCTTGGTTTGAACAGACTTGCGTCAATCTATGTATGAAGATAATTATACTCTTTTATTGTATTAAAGTAAAGTAACGTGCAGAAGTTAAATTCGCTAAAGAATAAGCACTAAGTAGTTATATTATTGTTTCTGTTAATTTACACATAGTTTAAGAGGCTCATTTCTTTTTTCTTTTTTATCTTTTGTGTAAACAGACTATTCTAATGCTGTTGGCCGCAGCTAGCCTTTACAGCTTCAGGGTCTGAGGGCACCGCTAGGGGCTCAGGCTATCGTAATTTCGATCCCCGTTTGAATTAGACTGGGAATCGATCGAAGGGGGGATATATCTATATGTCTTTTATCTGACAAATATATAATTATTATTATTTCCCCACCATTTTTACCACGTGAAATTTATAGCCTATGTGTTATTCTGATATATAAGCTATATTACTGTAAAGTCTCATCAAAATACGTTCAGTAGTTTTTTCGTAAAATAGTATCAAACCTCCATCCATTTATACTAACAAACTATCGGATTTACAATATTATTTAGATAGGATTCTACTTTAGACCTTGGAATAGCATTTGCCATTACCATTTTGCCATTTTAACCTTGCTTCTAGTTTAAGATCTGCATCTACAAAAGGACATTCTGAATGTAATGCATGAAATGCAAATGGCAGATTCGCGATGCGCATCGTTTAACAAATGGATGCGCCATATTATGTCGCTTTTGTGTCGACGCATGCGTGATGTGAATGAGTATTATATATTTTGCATGTTACAAAATATTTCTGTTGACAAAAGATAGCTTTCAGTGGCGAATATTAAACATAACGTGATATATGTAACACCTCTTTTAGTTTTGGTTGAAGTTATGGATACGGATATACATATAAAACATCTGTTTATACGATAATCGCAAGGTTTATTATATGTTGATATGATAACCAGCTACTCGCTCCGGTTTCGCACGGCTATACATGTATATATATAAACCTTCCTTTTTTTTTTTCGGACTACTCTAATGCTGTTGGCCGTAGCTGGCCTTTACAGCTTCACCGGACGTTATGGAGCGAGTGCAGATGGCATTCCAAACCCGCGGAAGGACTTATGGAGCGGCTGAAGGCCAACTCCTGCCCGACGGATACGACTTTAGTCTGAGGGCATCACTAGGGGTTCGAACCTCGGCTCAGGCCGTCGTGATTTCGATCCCCGTTTGAATTGGACGGGGATCGATCGGAGAGTATAAACCTTCCTCTAGAATCAGTCTATTTATTAAAAAAACCGCGACAAAATCCGTTGCGTAGTTTTAAAGATTTAAGCATATATAGGTACAAATATCGACAGCGACTTTTTATAGATTCTATGTAATGATGACAACGTTTATTATATTAAAAAAATCATACCCATCTATATTATGATAGTAAACAATTTATAAACTGTTTTAGTAAGCAACAATACATATCCTTATCTCTCAATTCATATATTTATGTCTACGTCCAGATGGACTTGGTTGCAACGACCAGTGCCTCTGAAGTGGACAATCCTGCATATTTGCTTTGGTGATTTAATAGTCGACAAATTTAATAAATAAATAACCCTGGACAATTAACACAGCGCCATCTATTACCACGGCAAGCAGATCTTGTGTTATGGGTATTAGACAATTCATGTAAATACTTAGATATTTTCTTTTGTAAATAAATACATAATATATATAGGAAACACCCAGACCGACGCAAACAATCATATTCATTAATACAAATGTGTGCACCGTGCGAGGAATCGAACCCGCGATCATCCAAAATAAAGCGGTGTGCTAACCGCTAGACCACCGAGACCGTGAATATTGTCACATTATACTAATAGCTAAATTACGTATGCTCATTCATGAAAACTAGTGCAAATGAAATAAAATACTATATATGTGATACCGTTGACCTTAACCCAAGCATTTTTATTAAACAAACTCAATGAAATTGGCATGAATTCAATTGTAAACAGAACACGATTTGGTCGCCCAGTTTTTATTATTAAATCAATATATTTACAAGAAAATGTTGCTACTCATTTACGATTACAATTGCGGTTTATTACAACCCTTAAAAAGTACGATTTACGATCATGTCGCAGTTTATTTTATTTTATTAACCGCTATCTTTCAGGTTAATGTAATTTAAGGTAATTTTTAGGCGTCCAATATATTTCTTATCATATTAAACTTTAAATAAATCATATATTTATTGTTTTGTTCACATTTTTAATGTTACTAACGATTAAAAAAATTATCTTTGAATTGATTGGGGAATTAAATATTTAATTATGAAGATAAATACACTCTATTTACATTAAAAAGTGTTTAGGAGCAAAGAATTACAAGTGCGTTTAAATTAATTTTCAAATGTATTTCATTTCATAACCAAATCACAGTGTGTTAGGTCATATTTTATAAATTTTGTTTTTGTGTTATTTTTGTTGGGTATTGAAATATATAAGGGATATCCTTTTTTACGTTTAAATGTAATATGATCTGAATCACATTAACACTAAGTAATATGTGAATTAAATCAGCGTTTGGACGTAAACTGATTTATTTAATAAATAAATAAATAAATATACCTTCAAGTTCATATTTTATACAATATGAATATGAATCACATTAACACTAAGTAATATGTGAATTAAATCAGTTCACAGTCTCAAGTTCTACAATATGAATATACCCAGTTTACAGTCGAAACGCTTATAAAGTGGATAAAAAAAATAAACAATCTGAGAGTTCTCCTGACGGTGAGTGGTAACCGTCGTCTATATATATTTTATAGCCTATGGTTGACTGGTAGAAAATATATATATTATATGTACCTTTACCTTGGTATTTTGTGCATTAAAGTTATATAAATAAAAAAATAAATAAATATATTACATGAACAGTACTGCGCAGATTACATTATCCGGACGACTAAGATGACCGGACGGATGACCGGATCCGGTCCGTTCTGTAATTTCACTGCCTTATCTCACCCAAACCAAGTTGCTTGACGGATGAAATAGATGATCCCCGTCTCATCTATTGCCACTCTCACCCACGGAGATGCCAACGCGTACGTGACACCCCTGGTGTTTCAGGCCATAGGCTACGGTAACCGTTTACCATCATGGGGAAAGTAGTTAGATTGTTAGTAGAGGACTGATCGACCCCATTGCTAGCAATGCACCATGTCAGGTTGAGCTCCTCGCAGTTCTCACTGAAAACCATCGTAATAAATTACTAATGCACTTGTAACGATGGGCTAACTGACCTGACGTGATGTTTATCTTATCATCTTCTACTGGTGCCCCGCCAGCGTAAACCGCTAGCGCAGGTGGGTGCAATATTTAAATAGCCCACCATCAGATGGGCCGTATGCTTGTTCGTCACCATCGTAGTATAAAAAATCGACATTTTTCAGTCTCCTCTGTAAAATAAATATTAACAAATTATATTGTCCTAAATACTTTTGCATATCATGCCCCCATAAAGTGGCATTCGTTACGTTTTGTAACTGTTTGTCCCCAATTTAGACAATAGCCATTGATAAATTTTATTCACATTCAACACTTGATCGTCAGTACCAATTAAATTTCCTTTCTGTATTATGGCGTTTGATTTGCGATTGGTTACGCCGTACTTCTATTCTATAATAATACTAGCTGACTCCGCAAACTTTGTTTTTCCTTTAAATCTAATCTAATCTAATCTTTCCTTATACATTTATTTATAAATTAAATTCACTATTAAAAAAAATATAAAGTCTGAAAATTTAGGGTTGTATTTATTTTCTAATACCATATTATAAAAAAATAAAAAAAATAATTTAAGGAAACTAGAAAATTTAAAATATATTTTAATATCTGCATACAAAATAACAATTATAATTATAATATCTGATGTAAATACTTAAATATATTTTTATATATATATTTTACTCATAATATAAATATATTTTACTCATAGATTAAAAAAAAATATATTTAATATATATCACTATATAAGCTATGGCCTTTGCCTTGTCTGGCAACTCATATATAAAAATGGAGTGGTGAGTCTTGAGAAAATGAATAATTTTTTTTTTCGGACTACTCTAATGCTGTTGGCCGTAGCTGGCCTTTACAGCTTCACCGGACGTTATGGGGCGAGTGCAGATGGCACTCTAAACCCGCGGAAGGACTTATGGAGCGGCTGAAGGCCAACTCCTGCCCGACGGATACGACTTTAGTCTGAGGGCACCACTAGGGGTTCGAACCTCGTCTCAGGCCGTCGTAATTTCGATCCCCGTTTGAATTGGACGGGGGATCGATCGGAGGGGAGAAAATGAATAATATCTTATTCTTCATATGAACGTATATGAACGCAAAGGAAGAGGACGTCCTAAAAAATGTGGTTGGATTGTGTGAAAGATGATATGAATAAAAAGAGAGTATGCACAGATATGACGGCCGATAGAGATCTATTGAAGATAATTTTTTTTTCGGTCTTCTCTAATGCTGTTGGCTGCAGCTGACCTTTACAGCTTCACCGGACGATAGGAGGCGACTAGGGTTTCGAACCTCGGCTCGTCATAATTTCAATCCCCTTTTGAATTATACGGGGATCGAACTGACGGGTAAGAATAGATGGAGGAATGGTTGAGAATGACATACTGCGCCGACCCCAAAAAATAGGATAAAGTCAAGGCAATGATAACGCGAGTCTTAGGACATCCATTACGTATAGTCAGTTTATTAGTCCACTATTTTTGTACGCTTACAGCGTCTGTGTTTGTGAATTATGTGTAATTATCAGGTGATCAGGTTCAATGCCAACGTAACGCTTCCATTTGGCACCAGCCGAGCCATTAATGTGGGTAAATAGGCCGGCAATTTGCACGTTTTTCTTGGACTCCGGTTTTAAATAACTTAAATTAATATATATATACAAATAAATAAAATTGCTTTTAACTAAATATATATAAAAGTATATACGGCAGTTACAACAAAATGTAAATAGTAAATATTTTATCTGTCTCTTTATTTTTGTAAAACACATGACACCCCTGATGTTTTAGGCGTCCATACGCTACGGTAACCATTCACCATCAGATGGGTCGTATGCTTGTTTGTCACTATAGTATAATAAAGAAGAAACTTTAAATCTGCTTCATTATCATTCCGAGTCCTATAAAAAGTACGTTAATTAAACTTATCGCAAGTAATAAATAATGTTGACAGCTTATATTTTTTATCATCCTGTAATTTGTTCATTAAATAACTTATTTATTATACCATTTATATAAAAAAATATATAAATATTGCTATCGGTGCGTTTCTTCTTCGGTAATTAGGAGCAGCGCTTAATTACTATATATTATAACTGTATACAGACTAGACTAGACTATTACCCGCGGATGTTCTCCATTTTACGCACTTGCTCTTTACTATTTTTAATATCATGTACACATATAATAAAAATTAGAGTAATCGCAGTCTGTACATTATCAACGTAATTGAATCGAAGGTAATGATTGTTAAAAAAATTGTCTATACATCTGTGCTCGTTAATTTCAGAGACCGCTGAACCGATTTTGCTCTGCACAACCTATGTTTGACGGATATGAATTCCGTAAGGTAATATTTCTGCCACATGTACCTACTTCTTTACTTTTGTATATTGTACGTTAAGGTTTATATAAATAAATATAAAAAATTAACGTATTATGGTAAACTTTAATTAATTAGTGTTTATATTTTTTAAACTCACACACACACTTCACAGATACTCACTTAATGATGTAAATAAATAAATAAAATAAAAAAAAAACTGTGCGAATATGGATAGATGCCCTCGTACGAGTTTATATAATTCCAAATATGTATAATGACGTTACTTATGTAATATTAAGTTAGTCTAATATATTGTGTTTGTTTTTTTTGGTAGATCTACAAACAAACAGTTATATGCATACGAACTTGTAGGCTCAGCTAGTATGTTGTTAAAACCGGTAATAAGATCGTAGTTGAGATTCGATATCAGGAGTAGCCATCGTTAAAAATCTGCTTTCACACTATGTGATTTGTTGTGAATACGATAAGCACGATTTATTTTATATTGTATATGGTTCCGTACCATGGGAAACAAATATAATTAAAGACCATGCAATAAAAACAAATAAATAATACTAACTAATAAATGAAGTAACAAAAAATGTCTATGTGTCTCAGTTTTGTATAGATAAGTTCATAGAGTTAAGTCTGCTATTTTTTTAATAAGAGAATAACCTGCCCATTAATACATGATTCGGTTTCGTGGGTAATCATTATATGTAATTTTCGTTGCTTATGTTTGTATGTATTTGCTTAGATTTTATTTTTCAGACTACTCTAATGCTGTTGGGCGCAGCTGGCCTTTACAGCTTCACCCGACGATAGGGGTGAGTGCAGATGACATTTCAAATCTGCAAAAGGACAACTCCCGCCTGATGGATACGACTTTAGTCTGATGGGACCGTTAGGAGTTGAACGGAGTACCTTGATTTTGTTATTAGACTTGCCTTCTCATACAATATTAGCTTGTTACGACATATATTTTTATAATATACCATTATTCTATTGCACCATCCACCACCATCGTTGTCTGCACCGACCACATCGTTGTACACACAGTTCCATGTACTCTTTCTATTTTGGACACTACTACAAAGCAGATGGAACCCTAATATTATTACATTACAGTTTTTTTTACATCAAATCAAAACATACATGTTTAACGTGTCAATTTTAAATTGTGTGCTGTAATATCAATTAATATTTTAAATTAGATGAGATCTTTATAAGGACTCGATTTGAAAGGTCAATGCACCTTATAATATCAGCAGCTAGGCCCATTTGAGTGTTATTCCTTTTACCAATTTTTTATGTCTTCATAATTTTTGAGTATATTGTGTACAGCATTAAACAACGTTCTTCAAATAATCTTACTTCATACTGCAGAATAAGATCAAAAATTCTAGCACAAAAATAATTAGATTCAGAAAAAGTATGAGACGTCTAAATATTTAATCAAACATTCACGCTGTCAAGCATACTAATCAAGTAGCCAAGTAACGCTTTCTTCAGGCGATTTCACTTCAACTTCGTTTTGTCTCGATTTTATTTTTGCAATTATATCTCGCGCTGCTAAATCATCAGGAAAAAGATTTATTTTTATGAAACTGTTTGGCAAAAAATCTAACGGCCCATCTGAAGGGAAATTGCAACTATCAATTCTGAACTAAACTGAAAATCAGCGTTGGAAACTATGTTTCCAGCATTATGTTGAGTTGTAGTTGTGGTCCACATTGACTCTGTTTTGTAATGTATGTAAATTGTATTTACAAACAGTATTTTTTTTGTTTTTATTGTTACGCTGACGAGTCAATAAAATTGTATTCTATTCTATTTATTCCCTCTTTTATACCTATACCTGAACAGATGTTTGCTCCGTGCGAGGAATAGAATCAACAACCATCGGAAGTATAGCTGTGTGCTAAACAACTAGACAAGCAAGGTCATCAATGAATGAGGCGTTCTTGAATTTCTTGGTCTGAATTTACAATACTTACATAGGATACGTTTTACCCCAATTCACGTGGAAATCTACAAGTAGTATTAACACTACTATTGTAGCAATTAATATTAATGTCAATGCATAATTATCGCGTAAGTTCACATCAATCGAAGGAATAAAAACAGTTAATAACCATGAATAGATAGTAGGCCGTGGGAGTAATATATGTTGACTATATGTCAATAAAACCAGTCAAATTAACAAACCGTATGATTAGTATTTACACGTTAAACATGCTAATTAATTCATCACAAACTTATCTGTTGGAATCAGAACGAAACTAATTATGATGAGTCAGATTATAAATAGCGTAATTATAAGCATTAAAAATTGTCTAGGATTAAAAAAAATGCAAATTATATGAGAAAACGTAAGAATATACCGATATCCGAACAAAATGATAAGACTTATTAGCAACGTTTTAAATAGTCTTAAATGTACTCTAGATTGCGATTATGAATCTATTTTTACCAATTTCGATTGCAACTTTTTTAAAATGGACTGATGGTAAGAAGAACTAAATAGGTTTCGGCTTCATTGTATTATTGTACTATACTTATAAATGGGATAAGGAAGAAGTCTTCTTTATCCCATCATTTAGTTGGCGTAATGTAATTTTTTCTCGCGTAATATGGTTTTCACTTTCATTCATTCGTATCATCATTCATTTCGTTATTTTCCATATCATCCTTCACACAGTCCATTCATCTCATTTTCGGACTTCGTATGCCTTCATAACCATTCATATTCATGTATACTACTTTCTTTAAAATATTATCTTCATTTTACATATTACATGCATCTTCCTGCATATTACATGCCTATACTAGAGACAGACCAATTATTCTTCAACTTCTCCGACACTGACGCTACTTTCATACTTCCTCTGATGTATTCATTCTTTATCTTGTCCAATTTTGTCGCATTACACACCAATCTCAATATTTGCATTTCAGTTAGTTGTATGTAGTCGTCTTTCATCCATCGGCATTACCATTTCAGTTACATTAAAAAAAGTACAACCGGTCCCCTTTCTACAATATCCAGTCCCCGTTCCGTCATTAACATAATCTGCGTTAAATTCATCAGTGAAATGTCATCGTTTGAAAATGTCAAACACATTAGCTTACATGTAACTAGCTACGTACGAGTCACGATTTCCACCAACTGCATTTATAGGGCGATGAAAAAATCGCGCTAATTGCTAGCAACGTGGTCGTGAATGTTTTTACCGCATGATGTAAGGACGGGTGACAGTCGTAGTTGTGGTGCAGACATCGACATTAAAGCGTGTATTGACGACACGATTCTCGATTCGATTGATTCTCGATCAGTCGGGCTGATCTGTCGTTTTGACATCGACGTTCTAAATACTAACGATTTTGTGTCCAATCGTCCACTCAATTTAGTAAAGTGTAAGCTCATGTTGCTACTTCTCGATCAATCGGGCTGATCTGTCATTTTGAGATCGTCGCTCTGAATATTTATAATTTTGCATCCAATCGTCCACCCAACTTTCCAGCTTTTTCATTTTGCTACTATTCAACAGTATTGGATTGCGCTTTTGGCTGACAAATTTCTTGGGTTTTCTAAAATAAATTGATTTTGACAAATTTCGTTGACAGTTGCCAAAGTGAGCATCGTTCATTTTGGCAACTCTTAATTGCCATAGTGAGGTAAATATCTAGACGAATGATGTGCATTACTTTATTATCTATATATGGTTCTTCCTCATCACCATTATGGTACCATGATAGTTTCCTTGATTTTTATAATCCTCTGTAAAAAAAACGATAATTTAATTGAATGAAGCATTGTTCTGCTGATTAGATAGTAGTTCTGAACAACCAATAGAAATACTTTTTATGTAAATTCATCTATAGTATGGATAAAAAACCATCAGACCACTACAAACAATCATATTCCTTTAATTCAAATGTTTGCATCATGTGAGGAATCGAATCCACTACGATCGGAAATAGGACGATGTGTTAAACCGTTTGTCGTAAATTTTTGGGAAATTATGGCGATTTACTATGTAATATTAAAGTGCTGGTGTATAATAATTCATAGATTATATTTCTTTGCTTTAGTTTCACAAGGATTACCCCGAAACCGGTATACTAGTATGCATTCTATCAGATTTCCCTACTGACACAAATCACTCTCGTGACGAACTCGCATAACTTCGAGAAATTCGTCTAACAGTAACCATTGCTGGTCATACGTAGTAAATCTTAATGGAATTATATTTCATTCTAAGAGTTGGGGTGTGACTGTAAGCTGGCGTTAAAACTGCACATAAACGCTCCCTGTTTAGGAGAAGGAGGAGCTTCCTCCCGCGTACACTTAAATTGTGGAATGAACTACCCGTCGAGGTTTTGTTATGAAACTACAGCATGGGGTTTTTCAAGCGTTCATTAAGATTTCTTAAGGCGTTCGCCTGAGATACCAAGGGTGTCAGGCGCGCGCTACGGTAACTATATATTAGCAGATGGGCTGTATGCTGCTGGCCGGTTTGCCACCATCGTGGTACAAAAAAAGAAATAGTAATCTATATTCTATAATTTTTTTTAATATATAAAAGCAATCCGCTTCAGCTTATTTCTTTCGCTGCCACTGACACCACACCGACCTCTCCTAACCAGGGCTATAGGCCACTCGTGTCGCATGATTCGTCACGGCGATCAGCAAGCGCGTGCTATAGATCAATACATTTTTTTATTGGTCATCGGTGTTCATTTGATATCTATAGCAAAAGCTACTTAGCAAATTACGTTTCTATCCTATTTCCATCGAATCGTGAATAGATTGCTGAATTGAGAATGCTGAATGAGGTTGTAAAATCATGACCTTCTTGTCTGATTTACAATCTAAATGTTTAATAAGATAGACTTTGTAATAAGTCGTCTGTATGAGACTTTTCTACTGCTGATGAGAAGAATCTTACTTACGAAAAATTTAAACTACAGTAGATAGAGAAATCGATAGCGAGCTCTTGTAACTCAACTAATGGTATGGTACAGATAAGCCCTTACCACTCCAGGGTTGCCAATTTAAAAATATTTGCCCTCGTAAGAAGAAATAAAAAAATATATATATTATATAAATAATAGCTCAATTGGCTCTATAGCCACCAATTACAAATAAATAACATTCATAAGGTATTTAAAAATACATGTACAATTAAAAGAAATGGTGTGAAATCACAAAGGTGAATAGGCAACTAACTCAGCATAAAACTACAGATAAAACTCACCTCTCACCCACGCAGACTTTTGATAATGCAGGATTCTCGTACAGATGGCACCCCTGCAACACTGGCTTACATCGCGAGTGCGTGTGACTTTTTACCGTCAGCTGTGGTTGTGATGCCGCGTAATTGGTCCCTCGGATTTGGGGCATCACGTTTGTGGGCTTACCGGACCTACCATTGTCCAGACGTGTTCAACTGACGGCCACATTTGTCAACATATAATTGTCATCGTGACATATGACTTTGAAAAAATTACATATTTTTCGTTAAGAAAGTTGGGTGGTATTTATTGACGCAAATACTAACAATATAAGACTTTCTTTGACGTAAGCCAATTTGACATACTTTATTTAGTATCTATCTTGCATTATTAAAAGATTTCTGCAGCGATATTCTATATTGCAGCAAGCATCTAATTGTATATTACAAAAACTCACCACTTCTTCACTAATTTAGCGGTACTTCTGTTAATAACTACCGCAGTTTTCCTCTATACGTCATTTATGAGTTTCATATATACATTAAAAAAAACTACTTTCACTTGTACTGGTACACAACATATTTTGAAATCTTAATTTAAATTCCTTGTTTCCTATTATTGCTTTAAGCTTGCTACATATTGTATCTTGTAATTAACAGCATTAGGTGTCGCATTCTATTTGCGGGCCTTAACTTGATCGTAAATTATCTGCGGGCCTTAGCTTGATCGCAAGTTATCTGCGGGCCTTAGCTTGACTACAGCTGGATTAGACCATTACCGCAAATTGTCGCCATCAGCCAGACATCGCCGTTTAATTATATTAGTCCTTTCTCGAAGAAGCCGCAAGCGCGGCGCATCAAAGTACATAGGTATTCTTCTAACGGCTTCTTCAGAAATGTCAACGTCTAGATTAAGCTTACTGTTCTGAGTAACAAATTATACATGCTTCGAATTTGTATCATCTCTTGCTTATCACTTCCTATAATCTATCATAACCCCATGCAGAGAGTTTATTTTTTTTATTTTTTATGGATGATATTGGAATGGTGCACCCGCCTGCGCTAACGGTTTACGCTGGCGGGGCACCAGTGGAGGATGATAGGATGAATATGAGGTCAGGTCAGTTAGCCCATCGTGACAAATTCACCAGGAATTTATCACGATGGTTTCCAGGGGGATCCGCGTGGAGGTCAACCTGACATGGTAAGTCGCTAGTAATGGGCCCATGAGTCCATTACTAACAATTCCCTCCCCCTCCCGCCCCCCCTTGCAGAGAGTCAGAGAGGGAGAACTCAATAACGTTATCTCCATTTTAGAAGATGGGGATAAAATCGGGTCTCTACACATACAATGTTTGGGGGGTAGGGGATTGTTGGTAATATAGACTAATAATCCCATTGCTAGCCATGTGCCATGTCAGATTGAGCTCCACGTGAATGAATGAAAGAATTTACCACGATGGGCTAACTGACCTGACCTCATACTCATCTTAACGTCTACTGGTGCCCATCAGTCTAAATCGTGAGCGCAGGCGGGTGCACCATTCCATTATCATTCATAAGACACATAATGGTTAATTTAGAGGAATGACCAAGACAGTTGCTAGGGACGATAGCGTGGTGCCTGTCCTGGTAAGGCATATTAGTAAAAGGGTTGATAGTCTACCGATAATCTATTATGGGTAAGAATATATATATATCTATTATGGCAAATATACTGACATAATGTGATGGAAAATGGTGACCGTTGCACATCGTATTTTTATTTCTGTGTAAAATATGATGATTCTTAATACGAATAAAATATCGTACGAGGCTGTTTTAAGGTTGTCTACGATCATACGATTCCAGCATATGGCGTTAGATGAAGAACATGGAGTTTTTAGTGCGTAGGAGTTTCAAAGTATCCCTATTTCTCCCGGGGGAGTGAATCTCCATAAGGGTTTTCTCCAAGTAAAAGAAAATGGGTTGACATCACATAACATAGTACTATACAAGTGTTTGCGTGTAATAAATAATCGGCCACACACGACATGTTATTCTAATCGCCATTGTAAACATTGTCTTTAAATATTTACTAATACAGCACGACTAACTTAATTCTGTTTACAATTTCAACTGAATACAATAGCAATATTGGAGGAAAAATGTTAGCATGGATCATTGTTTACAAGATTGAGATTAATCTAAGACTAGGTATATTTGACAGCTTCAGTGGTATAGCGGTTTCGCAAACTGAAGATCTCGGGTTGGATTCCTCGTATGGTACAGACATTTGTATTCCTAAGTATGGTCCGGGTAAGACACCTGCTAGTTGTCTAACAAAGCAACCTGCTTGGAGGTTGAATTATGTGAGACTGAGGTACAAAGTGGGTTTTATTTATTAATTACTAGCTACTCACCCCAGCTTCGCACGGGTGTACATGTATTATATATATAAACCTTCCTCTTCAATCACTCTATCTATTACTATAAAAAAAAAACACTTCAAAATCCGCTGCGTTATGTGCTGTTTTAAAGATTTAAGCATACATAGGGACGGACAGACAGCGACAGCGCCTTTGTTTTATACTATATAATGATGACAAATAAACATAAACATACCTACATACAATAACTTGTTGAAAATTAGACACCACCTTATACTTATTATTAGAAAGTCTTAAAAATAATTCAATAAATAAATTGGCTTTAGACTTCACAAACATATCGACTTATTAAGTAATAAAATTCCAATTGTGAACTGTATTTTACTTTTATTCTAAACTAGCTATCATCTCCGGCTTCACACAGTTGTACATGTATTATACATGTAAACCTTCTTCTTAAATCACTCTATCTCTCTATTGGTAAACCCTGCATTAAAATCCGTTGTTTAAAAGATCTAACGGAACAGACAGCCGAAGTCACTTCATTTTATACTATGTAAATATGAAGATGTATGAAATGACAACTTTTTTGGAAGTTGGATAAAAGTCTTAAACAAACACTATAATTTCCACGATATATAGCAATTATTGTTAGCTACATCATCTGTTTTTCTTTTATAGTATAATCAACAATTTTCTTAATATTTCATTGGAATTGAGCAAACAATAACTATAATCAAAGAACAGTAACTGAATGTTCTTAAACTGTAACGTTGAATTTTAAAACAAAATTCTCCTAATAAATTAAGTTCGTATTCTGTGGTCAGACAGATACGCATAGCTAAATAGTCTATTGTCTTCAAAATGAGGTTTCAACACGGAAAATACTTGTATAACGGAAAGTAAAGTTATTGTCTATGCTAGTATTGAATGTGGCTAAATTAATATCTGTTCTGCCAGCACAGAATAACTAAAATTATTCTAAATTAAAAATAAAAGATATTTTAGTGTTCTAAATCTATGGATGGAATACAATACGTAATTTTAATATAACGGAATGTCTGGTGTTTACAATCTGTGATTTGAATGTGTTTGTAATTTAAAACGTACTTTAAATTCTGTATTTTTTTGTGTAACGGGAAGGGAAAACTAAATAATGGCTTGTTACATGCTATACCCGGGGTTTTTTCTCGGGTATAGCGTGTAATATTTATGTAAAAATTAGAGGGTACGCAGTAACTCTAATTTTTAAAAATACTTTCAATCTGCAACACAACTTACTAAGCAACAAAAATAGGTGCAATACTAACGACTGTCTCTGCAAAATCTATCTAGATGCAAATATTATTATTTTCAATTCTCTAATTTTGTTTTTTTTTATTTCAGTTGTGGCTCGATTTAAATAAAGAAGACTTCATAACGGTAAGTGATCTCCAACGTCTCGTAATATTAATACGTAAAATTTTGTATCCCTTTTTTATAATAATCTTTAAAAAATTATTACGATTAATAATATAAATATTACACACACTACCATGCTTTTTATACACATTCAAGAAATCAAGTCGAAATGTAGAGATTTGGCAGAAAAACAAGACCCACGAACCATCAGATTTCGTATTATTATGTCTTTGACAATAGAATCTTCATATTTAAATTTAAAATTAAAAGAATTATGGTTGATTTACAACTGAACAACCGCAAATTAAAATTAAAATGTATGGGAATTGTATGTTGTACTCGCTACTTATTTGTGTGCTACCTACAATTAATTAATTACTCTTGAGTGGTCCAATTCTTAAGCTTAACTTAGAAAAATATATATATTTACTTCTCGTTCTTTCTAATGAGTTCTGTTATCTGTACCTATATGTACTTTAGTACTTCTATCGACACTCGGCACTGTTCCATTTGTTTACATTTGCTCATATAGACATATAACATAGACTTTTATATTCAGAACAAAGAGTTCGCATTATGACTCCGCGTCGAGTGTTGGCGTATAATAATAAATTAAATAAACAGAATAATTGGGCAGTTTTCTAGCACTATCAAAATAATACAGGAAACAAGTAAGTACACATCAGAAGTAACGCTACAGTGATGAGATGATACACATTACGACTCACTATCAAAATACTAATAAAACAAATAAGTCAAGTAATAAAACCTCATCATATCATACGTAACTCTATAGTGATGAGGTGATACTTATCACGTTACATATCCAGAAATCGCTAACATTTGTTAGCGATAACGCTAGGATATAGCATCATATAGTCATAATAATTGCTTTCTCCGATACAAAATAGCAAAAAAAGATACAAAACTGCGAAAATACTAATGACCGTGCCCTCACCATTGTATACCGTTGGATATTCTGTCTGTATGAGTGCGTTGTCGCATAATGTTGCCGCGACCACGTATTATAGAATCGAGGCATTCCTTCACAATCGGCGAGATGTCACGTACATAACGCATTACATCCTAGATTACTGTTTACGTAGACGATTAAGGCATAAGCGATAAGCGATTTTACATAGCGACTGTACATAGTCGTCGCGACAGTATCTCAGACTGATCTATCGCATTTAAGCAGTGTACTTTGTGAACTGTTTCGGTCGGTGGGTGAGATATGGCAGTGAAATTAACAATAATAATCCAACACAATTTAGACAGCGTCATCTAATCAAGTTGTGGATACTAGACTACTAATATAAATACTTAGTTACAGTTTTTAAATGATATGTAGATAGTTATAACACACGACGCAGAATTTTAGTCCTGAAGGCGAGGGTGTAATATAGCCGAATTTCGAGTGTCACTTCGAAATTTGCTAACAAAAATGGTAAAGTGCGAATAATGGAATATAACTTCACTATTTGCGTTTATAGCGTATGCGAAATCTAGTAAAAATATACTATACGAGCAAGTGTGTTCCAAGATATATAAAAAAAGGTGTTATTTTCATAAAGTTCACTATTCCACTGTTTCTATTATCTGTGTAAACAGTTATACAATATTTACATTGAAATTTCAGGACAGAATAGTGACAATTTTGTGCAGGTAACAGTCAATTGAATTTCAAATTTGACTAATGATATGAATGTACACTAAATCTGAAGGATGTACTATTCTCATATAAATTTCCATATACACTAGACCTACTACGCTCCCGCTATAAGGCAATGACTTAATTACCCAGTGGCATACTGTAGCGGGCAAACGCGTGCGCCGACCCAAATACTCACTTCTAACGGTGCGTGCCCAGTATGTATATACCTTTATAGTACAGATTTGTTGGATAATAATATATATTTTTTGTTTTGATTAGACTTTTAAATATAAAATTGGACTGTATATATTTGTGTATAAGGATACAAATACTTTGAATCTAATATACTCTGGATATTTATAAATATATTAGCTACGCACCCCGGCGGGTGTACATGTATTATACATATAAACCTTCCTCTTGAATCACTCTATCTATAAAAAAACACGCTTCAAAATCCGTTGCGTAGTTTTAAAGATTTAAGCATACATTTAATAGGGACATAGGGATGGACAAGCAGCGATAGTGACTTTGTTTTATACTATGTAAAGATAAATAATGAATGATTCACACAACACTTATGTAAGATTAAAATTTAATATATCATATATAATTTTTATTCCAAACAAGCCGTGCTTGTACACGAAAAATAATAGATTTTGCGAACACTTTATACATATAATGTATTTATATATATAAAATTACTCAGATCAAAACAAGCATATATATTCATGAATACAAATGTATATATATTATGTTAGAATCGAATTCACGACCATCGGAAGAAAGGCAGTCTTAATCGCTACACTACCAAAGACTTCGAAGTGAATAATACAATGGCATTATTTTAGAGGCTGGAAAATTGTACATCCATAAAACAACACATAATTAAAAAAACTAGTTAACACAGTTGCGTTTACTCGCGAATTAACGAATAATTGCGGTTCATAATCTACCGTTAACGTAACCAGGGTTAGCTGTCATATTTTATGCTATGTTTTACTATGGGAAGCATTAATTAAGTTTGTGGTCATTACGCGGTAAATGGTCATTGTTGACCGATTTTTTACGTTAAACGAACTTAACTAACTGTTTAGCAATAGATTTGTTTTAATGGAAAATATTGATTAAACTGTGACCTACATAAAATAATCTATACGTATAAATAAAATTGGAGTGTCTGATTGTAATATTAAAATAACCGTTCTTTACTATATACACCAAAATAACATTTTTTTACAATTTTTGTCTGTCTGTCTGTTTGTTCCGGCTAATCTCTGAAATTGCTGGACCGATTTCGACGGGACTTTTTTTGACAGGTAGCTGATGTAATAAATTACCAATAAAACAATTCATAATATAAACTAATAATAAAATTAAATGTACTAACTTATTTATTTAGTATTCTGGACTCTAGTATTACAATTGATCTATTTATTTACCCAAAACTATTATAAAAAAATCAAAGAATCAATAGCACAGATAAGATAATATGACATAGGTACATATGTAATGCAAACTTTTATATTTATAACTAGCTATACCCGCTACTTCGGCCGCGTAAAATTACCTTTATTTTTATAAAATAAAAGATTTTTTCTATAATAAGTAGCCTAAGTTACTCCTTATAACGTTAGCTGTTTATGAGATTAGTAAGAACCAACAAATAGAATAGACAGATATAAAAAATTGTGAAATTAATTTTTTGATGAAAATATAGTATATACATACTTTAGTATGTACGTACTTTGTTTTGCACTTAGCGAAAAACATTTAATTTGAAATTACAAACACTTTTGGATTTTATTTATTTGTATAGATTTTTTTTATGTTCGTAAATGGTATTCTATTATAATACGTACACTGTTATCTTAAACATACTTTAGTATGTACGTACTTTGTTTTGCACTTAGTGAAAAACTTTTAATTTGAAATTACAAACACTTTTGGATTTTATTTATTTGTATAGATTTTTTTTATGTTCGTAAATGGTATTCTATTATAATACGTACACTGTTATCTTAAACATATTTTAAATGCGAAAGTTTGTGAGTATGGATGAATGTTTGTTACTCTTACACGCAAAAACTACTGAACGGATTTTGATGAAATTTTACAGTAACTTAGCTTATACATCAGAATAACACATTTAAAATATATATTACGTAAATGGGGTGATATATAATGATAATTGTGATGCAGACGAAGTCAGCTAGTGCTGACCCGCGCGACTCCGAACATACTAATGTTATATGTATAGAAAAACCAGTTGTGCTCTTTAGTTAGGCATGCGTTTATCACTAAGTAATTCCGAGTACACTCATGAAATTTAACCAATTAATCATTTAATCTGTGGTTTATACTCTTAACATTTACGACGTAACTCGTCCCGCCTCTCGGTGCCTGCATTCATAAATAATTTAATTAACACTTACATATATTTGTGCATGAATAATCAAAATGGTGACCAAACGGGTTAAGAAAGTAAAAGCTGAATATGACAAAATCTCGAGCCACTATTACACACAAATTAAAAAAATGTTTACCATCTAGGGCTGTCAAAAGAGGAATAAAACAAACGAGGATATGTATGTGTATATTGTATTGTAGAAATGTAGTAAAACTATTTATAAAGGTATAAATGTTTTAATAGTAAATGTAGTCACTGAAATGACATGTATCGAATTATATATTATAATTTTTGATTAAAGAATACAAAAAATAAACTTTAAATATATTAATATCAGAAGAGTTTTTCAACATATTGTCTCTGACCTAAAAAAAAATAGTAAGTTTGAAAAAACTATCGATAGATATCGATATATCGATTAGATGTCGAAGAGCGCTTTGCACAAAGTTATCTGCGTTAAAATAGATGAACTGCTTGGTTGTAGAATTGTACAGTAGAAGTGTTGTTAGGTTTTATTACCGATAATACAAGCTCTACCTTCGGACTAGACGATGTTATGTGAATTGTCGGGAATATTATATATTTTTTTTATTTATTAGATAAACAATACAGTAATTTCAATAATAATACATAACTAACAATAATACCCCTATAATAATAATAAACCTGGACTATTAACACAACACTATCTAGTCCCATGGTAAGCAGAGCTACTATCACGGGTATTAACGACTAATATAAATGCTTAGATATATTTATTATAAATACATACATAATATACATAGAAAATACTCAGACCGATATAAAAAATAATACTCATGAATATAAATGTGTGAACCATACGAGGAATCGAACCCGCGATCATCGGTAATAAAGCGGTGTGCTAAACCGCTAGCTAACCGTCATCAAATATATATAAACTCAATATTTCGCCCAACTTACATAGTATCTTTTTGAATTATAATGTTATTATGACGTGGAAGCTATATTACTGAAAAGTTTCATGACAATCCGTTTGGTAGTTTTTGCGTGAAAGAGTAACAAACATCCATGCGTACTCAGAAACTTTCGCGTTTATAACATTAGTAAGACTTACATTGTTTTCATTAAATGGTATAAATGTAATAATAAGTCTGCATTAAATATTAATTATACATATCGATATTAGACACAAGACATTGCCAACCCTACCGTTATCAGATCGAGAGTGAAATGCTCGGAACCCGACTTGATAAGAGACAAACTTGTATATTTAAATTGAAATATGTTTGAGACTTTAAACAAATCATTAACAGATAAAAAAAATAGAAATTATACATCGTATTGTGATTATAAAAACATTGTCTAAAAATTATACGATAAGAGATAGAGAGAGAGATTAAACTAATCTAGAATTTGCAACGCAATAACGGTATATCACTTAACGTGATGATTGTAGTGTATATACAATGTTCATGTATATACAAAATAAAAATATACAATAGTTTTTTTTTATGGATGATTATGTTAGGTTTATGCTAGCGGGGCACCAGTGGAGGATGATAAGATGAGTATGGGGTCAGGTTCGTTGGCTCAAATGGACAAATTCACTAAAAAGTTATCACGATAATTTCCAGGGAAAACCGCGTGGAGGGTAATCTGTTTGCCATTCAATTATGTAAAATAATATGTAGCTAATTTAGACTTTATTGATAACTGAGTTACTAGTTTCAGTATTGGAAGTGCTTTGTGTCGTTCGTCCGAGTGAAAGTGACAAAATATACGCGTTGAAGTAGATTTATTGGAGGTTTTGCGTCAACGCACTCATTGTTGCTTCATGGCAGTAATAACACTGTATGTCGGTGCAATTTAAGTAGTCTAACACATTATCTAACTCTATTGCATTTTTCTTTACGTAGTATAAAACAAAGTTGCTCCCGCTGTCTGTAGCTTAGACCTGTTAAATTACACAACGGGTTTTAATGGAGTCAGGAGTAGATAGATAGAGTGATTCAAGAGGAAGGTTCGTATGTATAATCATACACACATAATTGTTAGTAACGTGGATTAATAACTCTATTGCTAGCAAACCACATTAGGTTGACCTCCACGCGGTTACCCCTAGAAACTATGGTCATAAATTCCTGATGAATTTACCGCTTTAGGCTAACTAAGCTGATTTCATGATCATCATACCATCCTCCACTGGTGCCCCGCCAGCGTAAACCGATAACGCTGGCGGGTGCACCATTCCATTATCATCCATGATGAATTTAGAAATTAAATAAGATAACACAGGCGCGGATTGCTAGTTAGCTATAAATTAGTTTTCTACTGTAAGTTGTTTTTCTATCCCGATTTGGCCTGTAAGATACTATGTTTAACCAAAACGAAACAAAAAACAACAATAACGATCTTTAAATTTACGTTAACAAATTGACTTAAAAGAATCAGCTGATGCAAGACAATTTACTTGCCTCAATATATTTCTCTTATAGTCCAGTTCAGTCTATTCGTTCAATTTAGAATTGAAAATAAACTTCCAATTCTTGCATATGATGAATACCATGAACAAATATTCTTAATTACAATTAGAAAATATATTTATAGCTGATTCTCTAGTACTGGAAACACTGATGTTAATTCAAGCAATATCCAGGGCCGTAAAACTAGTTAATAAAAAAAATTGAGAGACGGCGGTAGACTAGCCATCTACCACGGTAAATTCAAATGTACCCAGAAATACTTCGACAAGTCAAAGATTATGTTCCGAGATATACCAGATGGGGTAGTCACCTAGTATATCTCGGAACAGTCTTGACGAATAGTCGTGACGGTATATTATTTATTTACTATTTATTATGCTAGCTAATTCCGCGAACTCCATTTCACCTCAAAATTAAATATATATGTCGAAGGTTTTTTGAAGTTTAGTTACGCAATAAATTTCTGAACTCTTGACAGTTATCAGCAGTTTGTATGGGAAAATAAAATTGTTGTTTTTAAGATTTTACATACAATTTCTTCATATTTTATCACCGTTTAAAGCTTCCCTGGACTTACACGAATATTTTAAGACTAACATTAGCCAAATCGGTTCAGCCGTTCTCGAGTTTTAGCGAGACTAACGAACAGCAATTCATTTATATATGTGTAGATATTAAATATGTTCATAATATAAGTATAATTTGTCGCACATGCAATAGACAGATGTTTTTCAAATTTATCTGTATATTATAATAGCGTGCTGTTAATATTTATGTCAACGTGCATGAGTTGCATGACTATTATGTGTATGTATGGTTCAATGGAAGAGCACAAGCGAGTCTCCAAACAAATTATCTTTAATTTAATAACTTTATTTTATATATTTATGCTTGAATTACCTTAAGATCGTTGCATACATGTAAAATCAGAAAAAACCTAATTCATTCTTAATTAGTTTGTGATCACAGTAGGTCTAACAGCACAGTTGTACATCGTTGCAAACTGTAAATGTCGTAGTATACAGCGGTATCTAATATTTATTTATATTATTACAGTAATTGTACAATTGAAAACATAATAGAAAGTATATATCGAATTAGGTATTTTTATTGCGGAAGTCGGCTTCATCGAAGATGGTCTGTTTGTTGACCAAACTGCGACTCAATCAGTCCATACTAAGCTACCGAGCTATATTAACTCTATTCAATACCTGATGATACCTCGTTCAAAGGTGAAACACGTGTCGCAATATGGGTGTACACTCAATAACGTTCCCAATTTGGTCACCAATAGAGAAGGTCGTAAAACTTCCAGTAGCGTTGCTCAGGTTTACACACTGCTAATTGTAGCGGAATTATACAAAATAATATGAATATATTATAAGTAAAAATGTAAAATTTGCGTAATTTCAGAGACGCATATTCATTAACGCTTCCTTCACTATTGGTCTAACAAACCAATGAATGATCTTTGATTTGTACCGAATATCGCCACAATCCTATAATTTACACCATCCTGTAAATCAAGGAACACGTGACGGGCGTACCGACGACCTTGCGTTGACAGCGAGTACTTAAAATATTACATACATGTTCAAGAATACTAGCTTTGTTACATACCGTTATACCATAACATTACCAGAGCTGGACTGTAAGTCGTCTGCCTAGGTATCTCATATCTCTGTCACCAAGCAGCTTCTTTTGTAAACTGTATAGTTTGTAAAGTGCATACCAGAGGTGGACTGTAAAAAGTCTTACCTATTTCTGTCACAAAGCAGCTTTTATAAACTGTTTAGTTTGTAAAGTACATACCAGAGGTAGACTGTAAAAAGTCTTACCTATTTCTGTCACAAAGCAGCTTTTATAAACTGTGTAGGTTCTAAAGTGCATACCAGAGGTAGACTGTAAAAAGTCTTACCTATTTTTGTCACAAAGCAGCTTTTATAAACTGTGTAGTTTGTAAAGTACATACCAGAGGTAGACTGTAAAAAGTCTTACCTATTTCTGTCACAAAGCAGCTTTTATAAACTGTGTAGGTTGTAAAGTGCATACCAGAGGTAGACTGTAAAAAGTTTTACTTATTTTTGTCACAAAGCAGCTTTTATAAACTGTATAGTTTGTAAAGTACATACCAGAGGTAGACTGTAAAAAGTCTTACCTATTTCTGTCACAAAGCAGCTTTTATAAACTGTTTAGTTTGTAAAGTGCATACCAGAGGTAAACTGTAAAAATATTCATCTATTTCTGTCACCAAGCAGCTTCTTTTGTAAACTTATTTGATTGTAAAGTGAATACCAGAGGTAGACTGTATAAAATCTCGCCTATTTCTGTCACAAAGCAGCTTTTATAACTTGTTTAGGTTTTAATGCGCATACCAGAGGTAGACTGTAAAAAGTTTTACCTACATCTATCTATATCCCGTCCAATTCAAACGAGGATTGAAATAACGACGGCCTAAACCGAGTTTCGAATCTCTAATGGTGCCTACAGACTAAAATAGTGTCCGAAAGTTGGCCTTCAGCCGCCCCATGAAACCTTCCGCAGGTTTTGAGTGCCATTTGCACTCGCTCCTATGGTCCGGTGAAGCTGTAAAGACCAACTGCGTTAGAGTAGTCGGAATAAAATTTTCCAGATATTTGCGTATCTTTCTTGTACCACGTGCGCTAGCGATATACCTACACGACGATCTCTTCGCGTTCTCTCTGGCAACCAGAATTTACAATACGAGAAATCAAAGGCCATTTTCGGAGAATCGTAAATTTTAAAACAAAACTGCAATAAAAATACCATTCTCCTGAGATAGGACGGCAACAATTTCTAGAATTTCAATTCAAACTGCTAGTTAGTCGATACTAGTAAGGTTCTAGTGTAATATAAATACTCGTAACGTATGGAATTTAAAAGTACAGTCGGATCCAAAAATATTAGGTGATTAATTATATGTTTTATATTATATAATTCGAACTGTTTTATATTTAAAGCATCAACGGTCGTCATTTACGTAAAAAGTATTTATTCTGTTCGAATAATTTAAATATGGAATATGTTGGAAATATATCATTAACTAACGATCCACTCGACTTTGCACGGATTATTTCTAACTTACTTAATATGAAGCCTTTATAATTCACATATAAATTTATATTTTTTAATTTATCCAGTATAAACTGAAAATCAAATATTTTCTCTATACATGAGACAAATCTATACATAATTATACTAATGTTATAAATACGAAAGAATGTCTAACTATATCTGTTTGTTGATTTTTAAGACTAACGGTTGATAGAATATCCATGAAATTTTAGGTAACCGATATACCTTAAACTGAGCAGACGAATTCATTAGAAACAGCTAACTTATGAGTCCAATTTAATAAAATTACTTATCTAAAAAAAATAAGGCGATCCTTTATAAAATACTAGCTGTGCCCGCGGTTTCACCCACATGAAATTTATAGCATATGGATTATTTTGACGTATAATATAGCTATTACGGTAAAGTTTCATCAAAAATCAGTAGTTTTTGCGTAAAGGAGTAACAAACATCCATCAATACTCTCAAACTTTCACGTTTATAATATTAATATATAGTAATAGTTCAGATAAATAGAAAATAGTCATTTATAGTGTATTGACTTTACAATCTTTATATGTAACTGACTGTATAATAAAATAGGGGATTACGATACTTAACATGAACAATGTAGAGTTGAAATCAGGTCGCACTTCCTTAATACTTGTCAGGCGCGGCCCTAATTGAGCTGTGAAATATGAGGACATATAAGTTAGATACTTACATCAAAAACTCCCTGGTGGTCTAGTAGTTTAGCACACCGCCTTACTTCCGATGGTCGCGGGTTCGATTCCTCGCACGATGCAAACATTTGTATTCATGGATTTTTTTTTGTCTCTCTGGGTGTTTTCTACGTGTAATATGGATTTATTTATATTAGTTAGTATTATGTATATTGTCCAAGATTATTATTATTACATCAAAAACAACCAAAGTTCTCCTCTGATTTTGCTACAGCTTATTTTACAAGTGTGTTTCGTATTTTTTGTTTTTACCTAATTTAATGATGTTTGTTTATTTCTTAAATACCACTATATAACAGATTTTTTCCAGTAAGTACAAATAATTTTAAAAATTAAATGAAAGATTTTTGTCAAAATTTCTATGAGATCTTATATAATTAAAAAAATATATATGTCAGTTCCTGAGACAACTAGAATTCTGAGGTAACAAACACAACAAATTATGAATATTCTCTTTCTTTTAAGTTGTTTTAAAGTAACAATTTAAATAAATCCATAATCTTTGAAAACACCCAGACCGATACAAACAATCATACTAATGAATACACCGTGCGAGTAATGGAACCCGCGACCATGGGAAGTGATGCGGTGTGCTTAACTGCTAGACCACCGAGGTCCTCGTATGTTAAATAAGGACAGTCGCGTAATAAAAACACTAAACGTGTCACCGAACAGATTAATAACACCGAACACCAGCATGTGACGGTAGTACACTACGGCCTAACATTTATTACACGGTAGCCGGTAGCCGGTAGTCGGTAGTCGATGTCTGGTCGCTTACGTGAGGCTCTTGATACATTACGGTTCGGCTTCGGTACTACTGGAAGCGACTAGCGTTTTACAAACGCCGTGTGACAGTCTCGGGCGTCCAGCGAGTTAGCACACCGCTTTAGTTCCGATGCGCGTGGGTGATTCCTCGCGATTCAATCTTATACCTGTATTCATGAGTATGATTATTTGTATTGATAAAAGAATATATCTAAACGTTTATATCAGTAAAAAAGTATATATGATGCATAATGCAAACTCTGATTAGATTGGGACTAGATGACGCTGTAATGTTGGCTCCAGCTGGCCTTTGCAACATTATCCGACGAACATAAAGGCACTCAGAAGGTACTCCAAAACCGCGGAAGATCTTACGGAGCAGCTGAAAGCCAACTCCAATTTGTCGAATATGACTTTAGTCTAAGGACTCTATATAAAAAATAACCTATGTATTCAAAAATTAGGTGTTGTGCTTTCAATCCCTGTGTGAATGGGACAGGAATCAATCGAAGGTCATTGGCAAATGGTATAAGAAAAGCAGATGATAATAACAGATATTGTATATGATTTTTTATTGTAAAATCGCTTGAAATCTGACCACAGCCGCGCAAAAGTTATGGGTTATATGTATCGTAGCAGTAACATGAATGCGATTGTATTTTCTTAGGAATCTAGGTTACTCTAACACAGTAATCTATTAAGAGTTTAACGGAAACTAAAAGCCTAGATTCGTGTAGACAACGTTAATATATTTTGTTTGCTTCCACAATAAATCACAAATTGAGTTATCTTTAATGGAAGGAATGCAACCGTAATTATTTATTCACATTCAAACTAATAAATGAGACATGTTTCTAAGGAGACACTTTGCTAAAAATAATTTAATTTTAATAATGTTGTATTGTGTTTTTAACAGAAATATAGACATTTTAATATTGCTTTTATTACATCTAATCTGGCATTGGTAAGTATATAATTTATCTTTTGTTAAGTAATTGGCATAGCAAAATAGCAGATAACCTTATGTGAATAGGCAACTGGTTGAGCCCGTAATGTTTCTTTCATTAAAATATATACCTATTAATTTGATGTCCCAAAAGGCAATTCAAATTACCAATATATTGGCGATAATTTAAAGGATATCATTAGATTACTAATCACAATTAATTGAGACGATTTCTCACCTACTATCCTGTCCTATGTTCCCATTATCCTACTTAAAGTAAGATCTAAACAATGCGACCGAACGCGCAGAAAACTTCGCAACATTCGGTAGTTTGTATTCACACAAATTCTTAAAAATGTAAAGTTGAGCAACATTTGTTTAACACAGCATAACGTAAGTTATTTTTTTTTTTCATTTTCATATGCTAAATAATTCCGAATGAGTGGTAGAATGAAAAATTAAAACTATAAACAAAACGAAAGAACCATTAATAATATATGTATAGAAGTTACAAATAACTTTAGAGATAATTTCTTCTTTCTCTATATCTAGTTATTTGAATAAAGATAATTTCTATCTATTTCATAATTAATTAGAATATCATATTGCATTTGAAGTCTGCATATGGCAGTAACTGCAATTCCGAAGTAAAATCAAATATATGTACCGACGGAAGTTCATCCGGTGAATCAGTGAAGGTCAGACTTTTTTCTATAGCCAGAGCCAAAACTCTATTAAAAAATTCGTAACTCATGTATGAAATTTAGTCAAATATATACCAATTTTCAACATTCTATCTCTACTTTCATATGTAAGTTCTTTTATAAACAAAAAGATCTAAAAGCATTTTTGTAAAGTTTTAACTGTTACGAAAATTCCGCTTTCTTACGTCAGTATGTATAATATTGTATAATACATATATACTTCAGCTACTTTGTCCAAGTCACGAATGAAACTGATAAATATCCAGCTCACTTATTTACAATCAAGATTAATACCAAGTTTCTTTATCTCCTGACATTCTCTGATCCCTATATTTCCACGTCTTTGCGTACTATCGATCTTACTTTACAAATGGCTTCTTAGTCTGGAAATTTGTACCAATCTATATGCTATAGTCTCAAAGATTGCCAATAAATATTGTCAGTAATAACATGAATCTGATTTATATTTATTGACTTATGCCAGCAATTTAAAGATGTTGGAATATGAATAGGTTAGGTTATTAGTCATTATGGAAAGTTCCTGATTTTTTTTATTTCCATTTAATTGAACAGATCAAGTATATTTTACGCATGGAGGATACAAACTCTGGACACCCATCCTACTCCCTCCTATCCCTTTAATAATAATGATACTTTAATGCATTCTAAATCTTACTAATATTATAAATGCGATAGTTTGTGAGTGTCGATGGATATTTGTTACTATATCACGCAAAAACTACTCAACGTATTTTGATGAATCTTTACAGTAATATAGCTTATACATCGGAATAACACAGGTTATAAATTTCATGCAGTTAAAACCATGGGTACAGCTAGTAATAATATAATGCGTGAATAAAATAAATGTGTGTAATGTGTGAATGGACTTGAGGTAATTATTATTATAATATACTATTTTACGATAGAATTATATTTATCACAGGTATAATTATATTTATAACTACTTATTTAGAGGGATTCTTTATATTATCTAGCTACAATTAGTGTATACATATTATAACTTATACATTAAGTAACAACAGTCAACAACTTAACACAGTCCAAAAAACGTTGGAATTGTGAAGCTAAGCTTTTTGCATTTAGCAAGTATTCTTTAGATATAGAACAGAAATATAATGATGGCCCACTTTTTAATTTGCGATATACAGTTACTCATTTAGTATGAATATTCTAATGAAGGAACACTGTGTTTCCTCTGTTTTTAAATTAACACATAGTGGGCGGTGCTAATGTTACTGTTTAAGCGTTTTATGAGTCTTACCGTTTTTTTTTCGTTTTATAGTATCATTCTATAAATCATCAAGATACTGTGTATCATAAATAGATAAGTTTCCAGTTATATCGTGTATAAATCGTTTGTTTCTGCAACAATCGATTTTGGGACTTTGATTTATTGAAAATTTAAAACAATACGATTTTATCCAATAAGAATGTGTGGAAATAATATTAATGAATATAACAACCCACACAGTATCTCTAAATTTAACAATACATTGATAAATACTAGTATAACCAGTTCTATTCACAATCCGCAGTTTTGATGTGCAAATTTTTTTAATGATAAACTCGATGCCGAACATTTCACGTTTGATTATATTTTTACTAACATCATCTTCATTACCATTTATTCGTCCATTCTATAGTCGCACTATTTCACCAAAGTCTCTATTTACAACACAACCACTCTTTACACTATTAATAGCACTACCACTGTATTGACTTCAAAGTTTCTTTAGATTCGGCAATCTGTGGTGCAGTAAATAACCTCCGTTTTGCCATGATCCGAACAGTTATTTGTTTATACCTGAGTTTAAACAATAATATTATCCATCATCTATAGTTACACTGCTAACATGTTCAATGTATGAAGTTGTTGATCGTAGTCTGCACTAATAAACTTCAAATACCGGATCAAAGTACACTGCTCTGTGCCCACGATCCAGTCGGCATTAACAAAGTCGCCGTAATTGTCCAATTTCCTTGAAATTATCTGTCACCAGCTAGATCTGTCAAGTTGATGGCTTCAGTGAGGTATTAGATAAGTGTCTAAAAGCGATTAAGTTCAGGGTTGTCAAATAAGTAGATGATATTATTAATTTCATATTCTAACAGTGTTTTTTATTTAATTTTAAGTATGGTTTCTTCTTTATTATTCAGTACCTACTGGTATCAAATGGCATTACTGGCAATAATTACTACGCTATTGAGGTATGTGCAGATATGCAGTTTCATTAGAACACGTATTTGGACAAAGCAACTTAAGACCAGTAAAATGTTATTATTAATTGCTTAGTGTATTCTGCCGAATATACAACGTACTGTGTTTTGAAGAATAGTTCGACATGATGCCTACTTTACCATCTCACCGTTCGTCATCGACACGAAATTCATCCCCACTAGCTAGTACCTAAATGGTCTCGATCAGTTCGGCTTCAGAGGATCTTTCTACAGTTAGATTGTGCAATGTATTACCTGACGAGGTTTTCTCTAGAGAGTATAGCATAGGGTTTTTCAAGAAGAATATATTAGGGTTTCTTAAGAGTCGGCAACGCGCACGTGACACTCCTGGTATTTCTTGCGTCTGTTTATCATTACTGTTTATCAGATTAGCCGTATGTTCATATGCTACCATCGTAGTACAAAAAAAGTTTAAATATTTGATCTGTTTAATAAAGAATCTTTCTGCTGTATCTTTTCAATCTTTGATATTATCAGTAACGACTTCTACATTATTTTATAACATTTTCTTGCCACATGTTGGACTTTCCAACAATAATGTTTTTGCAAACATATTTTTATTTAAGACTTGGCAAATACAGAGCACTTATTTAACACTTTTAAGTTTCACTCGTATATTTTAGAATGCGTTTGTATTGTTGTAAATACATATATTTCCTTTGTTTTTAGTGTTACCAGCCCTGCCACAACAGTTGTGGTCGACGGTGTTATTAGCATTCTATTTTAGTTAATTAAATATAGCCACACTGAGTACAGATTCCATCGGTGCATTGACCTTGAATGTTTATTTTGACTGGTACTCCTGCGCAAAACACTTGCTGCAGGGTGCGTTGTACGATAAATAGTGTATTTTCAGCTTTCTTCCTATCTATAGACTCTCGAGTAGAAGAAATTAGGTTGGAAATCAAATATTCTCATAATGGGCAGGCCATCGGCCTGCTAATCCTATGACATCATTGAAGAGAATTAATGTCTCTGACCTGAGGTCTAATTCAGAACTGTAGCCTGAATAGTAATGGGAATTAAATTATCACCAAACTAGACGTTTCTAATACTTAGGTGATGAGTGGTAATCTGTGATTTAAAAATACTAGCTCACCCGCCAATGTTGTTTTGCCATATAAATTAATATCGTGAATAAAGAATAATAGAAGAGAAGTTGATGGTAAAAGGGTTAAAAATTAAGGATGTATGTATTATAATTCCGAAACATAAAAAAAATAAATCTAAAAAAAAACAAAAATTGGAGTGAAATCTTACAATTTACGTCCTGTTCTCAAAACTACTCAATATACACACAAAATTTCTTAAGATTCGGTCGAGCACTTTCGGAGAAGTTTTGGGACAAACACTGTGACACGAGATTTTTTATATTTGATTGAATGTCGCGCTTTTTTGTTAATATTTGTGATAGAAATGTACGTAGATTACCACTAATAATCTACCGCTAATATAATTTATAATAGAATATTGTTTATTTATAATTTTGATATTTTTCTAAGTATTATGTAAATACTTAGACGTTACGCGATAACGTTATCTATTATCATACATCTTCTATTGTCACGATTGGTTTTCTTGATAAAATGTTTTATGAGATCATAAAAATTAAAAAAACATGTTGGCAGCATTCTGCTAATATCTATCTATCTTCTGTTTTCTTTTTGGTATCTGGTTATACCAGTTATGTGATTGTAGCCCATCTCATGCATAAACGCTCCTTTGGAAATTATACACTATATCCTGAGGAGATAAAAACCATCGCTCCTAAGAATATCCTTCAATCCTTTCCCTCACTGGCCTAGGTACGAACTTTGAAAAAGGGCGAGCACAATAAATCTATGTAGGTCGCAGTGCTACATGTCTTAACACCTGAAAATAGCCCAAAATCCTCAAAAAAAATTATACCAGTTTTCTATACTATACTTTCTTGAGTTAGTATGTTCTTGTGCCTTCATAGGAATAAAGAGAAATTCTTCTTATTCGATATGCTCTTGAACAGAACAGTCTTAGTTATCATGTGGTATAGTGAGAGCCAGACGTCATCCGCCTTACGACAGCTAACCATTTCTCTCTACTGGCTGCCATTCTGGTGGAGTGGACCGTCTACCACTGCTTTGACTTCGTCGGTCCATCATATGGGTGATCGTATGAAATAAAATGTACATACCTGTATGTATATCATTGCATTCTTACTCCATTACCACACAGGAAATCGTAGAACAAACATATATATATTTCAATGCATATTTTCAATTTAGTGTCGGTCGTAAATTGTGTAGCAGTCAATATTTAGAGCACAGCCAAGCAGTCCAAGGTTCGTGATAAAAATATAAAATGTATTTATAAATAAATACTTCGTGCTCACTAAAATTTCTATACGTAACAAATTCAGGCAGTAATGGTGCTGCATGCATTTATATACAACTTACCATCAGGTGAGCCCTAAGACTGTTTCCAATAACGTCCATAAGCTGTCAATGTCAATAGCATAAATGTCAGTTGACTGGAGCTGGATCACTACACAATTATTAAACAAACAAGAATAATTTTACATGTATATTTGCCAAGACACTCCAAAGTATCAAAATAATATAAATATTTAGTTTTGTGTTTAGTTTTAATTATTTATGACATTTTTATTTAATTATTAATTGCACAATTTGCACCACTCGAAGTTTTGAGTGGTGCAAATTGTGCAATTATGCCACGCTCTGTTGGGTTGGAAGAGATCTCTTTTAGAGAAAAGTCCTCCTTTGTTAACATTGTTTCTAATTAATATACCTGAAAATGTATTTAAGTGCAATAAAGAATATATGTATGTAAAAAGAATGGTGTACAAACTACCAGCAGCAGATGTTTATTTTCTATGCAGTACTGTTCATATTGATTAGAATTTCTTTATAATGTTAATAATAAATACCGAAATAATATTAAATAGTAAATATATATTTCCAAAAGAAACCTGTATATACAGCAAGTTACATGAATAAAACAGAGCTAAATGGATTCAAATCTATTTTTAGTTCTGTAGATATTAAAATTTTTAATGTTAACAATATAATTCTCATTCAATAGCCTTGTTAAAAAGTCTTAAGAGGAGTGTGTCTATGCAATAAAACTACGATGTAGGTTTTCTTCAGTACTTGTTCTATCTCTTTTCAGAGACCTTGCCTCAAGCCACTTCACTCAAGCCAGCAATACTTTTGCACTAAATAATTACGTTACGCTCTACTTTCCTTACTTATTATAACAATAAATATAAAGGTATTTTCTTCGTGATTCTAAAAAATTATTATAAATTCAATATCTTGTACATTTTTACAAACTTTAGTACTGTCTATGATTTTGAATCGGAAAATGGAGTAAAACTTGTTTAAAGAAAATCTGACTAGCGTGAAACGTTAATATTAGGTGCCTTATCCTAGGGGCAAAATTTCATCAAGTTTAACTATTTATTGTAGGAACATTCATAGTAGCACGTTTTGTATGGAGATGGGTCGGGGACGTGCAGCCTTAAGTAAAGATTATATATACTGCGTATGTCCCTTTGAATATTTTATCTCCATAGGCCTCTCATTTTATGTAGGCGTAAGTGATTTAGCCATCACAAAAGTTTGGGCGTAGTTATCCTATTGCAGTAATCGTTGTTGTAGGCGTCGGTGCAATCTTAACAGCCATCGGTCGTTTGAATGCTCTGTTAATGGACTGCATAATGTTATACTGTGATTGCAATGTCCGTACTTGAAGAGAGTTGTAAAATCCAAGTCAGACTTAACTTCTTTATCTAGTGCTTGTAATTTAAGCTTCCGCAGCTTAGATTACAACTTATATTATTACTTAGGTTACAAGCACTAATTCAATCCTATCCTAATGTTATGAACTAGCTGAATTGATGATAGCAGATTTGTATAGTGCGGAATACTGTAAAATGTTAATAATAATGTTATTAAAGTAATACGTAATAATTAAAAAGTCAAAGAAACTTAAAGTTATGAGTTATGTGGATGGATGGAAAGGGACGACTAAAAAAGATGGATGGATTGTGTGAAAGGAGAGTATGCTCAGAGATACGAGCCGATAGGAATCAGTGGAAGAGGACGGTGATGTAATAAGTTATGTTTTTAAATTTAAAAAAATCAAGTAATTCCCAATAAATTTGATATCCCGATTGGATCTGAGCGCATCACTTCGGAATGATTACACGTTTTATTTTTGATTGTGTCTTTAATTGTCAGAACTAGGTTAGTATAAATGAAATTCTTTGAAAAATCATTTCCAAAATTAACATATTGAATTTTACTCGTATTTTATGTAAAAAATAAATTGTATGTATTTATATCGGCTATCTAGTATCCGTAACACAAGCTCTGCTTAACTTGTGACTAGATGATGCTGTGTGAATTGTCCAGGGTTATTACTACAATAACTAAATATCTTCACGTATAATTATTCTAAATAGGTACTGTAGACTGTCGGTATAATAATAAAATGCATTTCTGTCATGCATTCCAAACGGATTAGGTATAAGCGATTATGTTCTTCGATTTACCGTAATACCGTCGCATATTTTTTTCTGTACCCGTCAAGAATTCTATAATAGGCGTTTGCAGTTTCTTTAATAGGTGGATAATATTAAGTATTCTTAGGAACATGTTTTTCATTGTCAGGTGATTATGTTATGTTACCACATTAAAGTTAATCGACGTCGTCATCGCGTGAAGTCATGTCTTTGTTGTCTTTAATTGATTTTGCGTCAATGTTTTAAATGTACTTCTATTTTTTTACCTAATTGACATTAAAAATATATCAAGTTTTATTTTAATTTTAAATTCATCAAAGGTTTATCAATGATGGGACCCTTAAACTTGCTACAAGTCCCGAGAACTGCTCGGAGTTTCCCTCTCTGACACAGGATGGACCCGGCATCCGCACGATGAATTCATGGAAAACTAAGAAATGCATGTCTCTTTCTCTATTAATAGAAACAGAATATTTAATTACAAAAGCAATATATTAATACCAGAGGTAGACTTTAAAAATTCGTCTGCGTCTTACCTGTTTCAGCAGCCAAGCAGCTTGCTTTGAAAGATATTTCTATTGTGTTAGATTAGGCAGTGAATTTACATGATAAGAGGCATGACATCTTAACTGTCTGGTATGGCAACGCATGAGTGATATCACGAGATTAGGCATTAAAATTGAAGAGTTCTTATTCTTCAATTTCATTGCCTAATACCTCTTGGCATGACATCTTAGTCCTCGGGAATGACAACGTGTGAGTGGTATCATGGGTGTCACATGATGGGTTGAGGTCTGTGGTAATATTCATCTATATATATGACGTTACCACTTACCACCATGTTTGACGTGACGGTCAACTTGTTTGCGATTCAAATTAAGTTGATAAGAGACAATTTAATTGACTATTAATCGGCAATATCTACTATTGTTAATCTTGTTTTATAGTCAGTATATAAGATTATATTTACGTCCTTTATACATTAATAACTTGCCACTAGTGGTTCAGTAATGGTTTCTTTCTGATATTTCCATTAATTTTATAGATTTGCAGTCGCAAATTATTTTTATCGACATTTGTGACTATAAAGATTACAAACACTAAAACAAAGGTACACTTTAGACGACATTTAAATCTCTCTTAACATTTATTGAATCTATATCTAATAAATTTTGCAATGACATTAAGATGGTACGGAATGGTAATAAAAAGGTAAAATTTACTGATAAACATGAAAACAGTTGTAGAAACTGTAAAACCTTTTAAATTATCATTGTACGTTTGTTACTAGACGTTTATTGCAAGTTTACGATATTTTTCGTTTTTTTTTTCTCCTAATTCTTACATGCAGTCTGAAAAGCATACTATAAATCTCTCCCCCTTTTATATATACATATATTTTTGGTGCCACTGAAAACCAGCTGTATGTTCACCTAGGACATACATTAAAGCTGAGTGGTGCAATTTCAGTGCATTTTTTGATGTAAAAAAATTATTATTTTATGTTTATTTTTAATTATGGTAAATTAAATTTAATTATATGTACATTTTATTTGCTCTTTTTTTTTTCGTTTCTTGTTTATATTGTATTTTTTACATTGCACTGAATAAAATATTTTTCTTTCTTTCTTTCTTTCTTTCTTTCTTTCTTTCTTTCTTTCTTTCTTTCGTTAAAGGGGTATAATAATGATAGAAAGGTAGTCAACTCAAATAGAATGGAACTGGTTTACAGTAAACCTCAGTACCACCTATTTGTACCGTCAAGCAGCTTGCTTTGTGAGCTGTTTCGGTTGTAGGGTGCATTAGTAAAATTACATGAGACATCTTAGTCTGAAACGATGGTCGACGGGTGTCACGTGATAAATTAATGTTTGGAGAGGAAGGTGGGGTATGGCGGGGCGAGGGGCAAGACAAAATGATGATGGCGTGTACTAACGAATTAGGATCCAGCCACTAGTTAGATGTATCGCCTCCGCCGCGCTAATGAGCGGCGATTCACCCCAATTGTAATGTTTGCGTTGAAATATTGTCTAAAATTATGTATATAAATATGTAGCTATTTAGTAGATAAGAAAGACGTACCTGAAGAGAAACCCCGACAGTAGTTTTCGGGACAGTAATTGTCGACTATGTAAAAATTGGAAAACATTGCTTAGAATAGAATAGAATAAAATAGAATAGAAAATCATTTATTCAGATAAACTTACATTGAAGGACTTTTGAATATAACATAGATTAAAAAATATAACACTTTTTAATCTACCGCTCATTCGGAAAGCTGTCTCATCACAAGAAGAACTAGCAAGAACTTGCGTGTTGCTATTTTAAATAATGTTATTATTACTTTACATTTTTAAGTTTAAGTGTATGAATACAAACCACTTAAATTCTCAAATAGAAAAAATATTGAATATATAACCAAATGGTTAAACAATTAATAAGAGAAAATCAGTCATAGTGATTAGAGCAGACCAGTCCCTACAAGCAGCACCCCTTCACGATTATGACGGATGACCCAGCCATCACTGCGCCATATTTTAGGGAGCCCAATGACCAGGCCCACCACGCCGCCACACCACGTCAAAGCTACTTACAATTGCCATCAATCTATTTATCTTGAAACTTGTATGCAATTCAATATAATGGTTTTTATTCATTTTGCCGTATTGGACTACATTATATCTGTGTGTTGATATGTCACTAAGCAACTTTTTCCTTTAAAATATGTAAAGTAGAAGATTAGTAGTATAATATGCTTGACATTCGCGATTTCATTCATGGACAACGTTTAATGACGTCACGACTAGCTGGCGTACACAGCATCATTCATTCGCAAACTAAGCATTGCTCTGGGTTATCATTATCTATACATCTATACATATAAATAAAATTGGAGTGTCTGTTTGTAATATTGAAATAACCGTATTTTACTACATGCATATGAATATAAATATGGTACATACACCAAAATATCATTTTTTACCTGTTTGTCTATTTGTTCCGGCTAACCTCAGAAGTAGCTGGACCGATTTTGACTTGACTTTTATTGGCAGTTGATGTAATAAGGGCTACTTTTATTTTAGAAAAATAAAGTTAAATTCCACGCGGACGTAGTCGCGTGTACAGTTAAACTTAGCAAATAGGACTTGGTTTAGCATTGTAGAATTAATAAAGATTAACAAATCTATCAAACCATTATTTTCAAAAAATATTGCTTGCCTTAGGGCTAAGTCTGTCCGGTATTTATTCGCACGCGATCTTAATTTCTAATTGCGTTTTGGTTCATCTATTTTTAACTTTAGCTGCAGCCGCGTCGGAACTTATAATTATTTCAACAGACGCACTGAATGATTCTGATGTTATTAATTGGATAACCACTGCTCGAGTTGAGAACAGTTAGGTTATAAATAATAATGAAATGCCTCCACCTGGTTTGAATCTTGATGTAATTATTCCTAATGTCTCAAATTGATTTTTATTGCCACAGCTGTAAGTTAATTTTCATATTGCACATAAACATTTGAAAGTAAATTATCCAAATCAAATCAAATCAAAATATCTTTATTTATGTAGGTGTATTATCTAGTTTTCAATTAATTTAAAAAGTCGAACCAGTATTATAACAACATATTAACCAACTTATATATATTCGAATAAGTTGACAAACTAACCTGGAACTTATACCAAATTCAATTTCATAATATCTTTATTCATGTAGGTCTATTACTAATCTTATGATATATCAAATCTACCGGCAGTTCGGAATAATTTTGTGATGAGAAGAACTGACAAGAAACTCAGCTCGTATTCTTTGCAAATATGTTTGTACATGTTTACAATAATACGGATTCATTTTAAATTCGTATTTGGAGAATAGAGTGACCACCAGCATATGCTATAGCAATTTAATATACTTTCGCTGCCATAATCCTTATGATAGGATTTGCATCTTTTGATTTGCATACAGATAGCCAATGACGATACAAGAATATGACTTAGATATTGACGTAGTTATAAATATAATTCTAGTAGTGACTAAATAATAAAACTTTACGACGCTGATTTCCAAGTCCTTATAAAATTTTAATTTTAAAATAGGAGCAAAATGTGTGCTAAGCAAAACATTTCTTCCTTAAAAAAAGAAAGAAATAATTCTAAGAGGGCAACACGCAAAATAAGCAATGAACGCTGTGAAAAAATTGTAATTATTTTTAATTTTTTATATTCTATGTTAGGCTAAAAATGACTTGGATCCAGAACCGTAAAATATTAATAACAAAAACAAGCAACATCAATTTTGACAGTAATAGAAGTTTTAGAAAAACCGTTATAAGTCCGTAATATAGACTAGTAATTCAAATTTATAATTTCTTCCTTTTGCCAATCGATTCAAAATATTATTTTCCGTTGCAAATATTAAAAGATACTATATTCAGCCGTACACAGAGAACTTCCAAATTCTATTTTTAATCAGAACAATTGTTCTGAGACATAGTTTAATGCCAATACCAAGTAGTAAAGTACTTTATCTGACATGTTATCTTACTCCGAATCAACCCTGATGGTATTGCCTGATGGTACACTCGTCTCGGTTTACGCTGGCGGGGCACCAATAGAGGACGATAAGATGATCGTGACATTAGATCAGTTAGCCTACGTAATAATTTTACAAGAAATTTATCTTGATAGTTTCCAGGCGGCACTACGTAGTACATTGATGGGATCGTCAGTCCAAATTATTAATTATCGCCTTTCCCCATTTTGCCTCAGGTTAGCAACCATATGAACGAAATAGTACTGAGAAATTAATACATGAATTGATAGTACCAATGCTTAAGATGGTCTTTAGATGTACACTTTTATATGTTTCTCATGTAAATACGTGAAAACTAAACACAACTGTAGCTCCAAATATCTGTTAAATACATTACGTTTCAAAATATGAGTTTTGTTTTATGTTTTGAACTTCCAAGAAACCGCTACTTGGAGTGTTGCATCTGATATGGTCCGTTATGGTTATAGACGTTATTAAAGTGTGGAAACACTTGCCCTCTATTTCTTTATTGTGGAATGTTACTAAATTCATAATTGCCGCTATTACATAGGCTTTACCTGTCTAATTATTTCAAAGTATACAACAGGTTGATGATCGGTATTAGAATTTATTATTATTATGTGCTTTTAAGTTATTCTAGATCACACATTGTTTTTTAATATTTTTTTTATGTATTTGGCTAACACCAACGGCTAATCTGATGGTAAGCGATAACCGAGGCCTATGTAGTACATGAACAGTATCTCGGACATCACGTTATGATGTGACAATCGTGATACCATCTAGATGTTGCCATTCCAGAACACAAAAAAAAAATGTATATATACATAATGCATTTCATCAATAGTACCTAACACTTCATATGTATACAGACGCCTCATGTTTTTTATCACTAACGGCCTAGGTACTCTAGCAGTTTAGCACACCTCTTTACTTCCGATGGTCGCGGATTCGATTCGTTGTACGGTACAAACATTTGTATTCATGAGTATGATTGTATGCATCTTTCTGGGCGTTTTTTTCATTATATTATTTATGCATTTAGGAATTTATTTATTTAGGATTTTATATAATTTATCTAGTATACAAAACAGAAACTCTACTTATCTTGGGACTATATGGCCCTGTGTGAATACAGGGATATTCTTATTACTATTGTAACGAACCCCTTGATAGGTTTTTATACTGTTTTTGAATTTTATAATCATATTTTCTTTGACTTATTATTTTTGTTATCATTCTATTATATATCACTATTATACTAGTCGCATTTTATTTTATCTCCGTATTTTCCTTATTGAAACCCTCAGAACCTCTCACTCATCAGACACATTAGATACCTCCGCTTCAACTACATTATATCTTTGCAGAATTAGCACTTAATGTTTACCAACATGTTTAAACAAATGTCATGTTAATTGTTTATAACTGCTAATTATCTGTTTAGAAATTTGTATTTATTAATGAGACGACTTGTTTCACAACGCCCACGACCTTGTTTATTAGCGGGGCGTCGCCATATTTTGTGCCATTAGTTTATTAGCCACGACCGGATTTTAATTTGAAATACTACTAATTGATGCTTTTGATTGGGTCTTTGTCATTATGCAAAGAATATAATTATATACTGGAATACTGTTTAGAAGCATGCTTTTATATGTTGTGACATATGGAACCTTCAAGTCGTATATATTATTACACAGCCTGATTAACATCGGTCAGCCAAATATTGAATTGATATTTTTTAGTACTATACGATATTGTTTATTTTAATACTATACGCTTATAATTAAATTTACTAGGATTTTTACCAAAATAGACGTTTTAAAAAGTTACCTTCGTGAGACTATCCTTGCTTAAATTATTTTCTCCGCAACAAAACAGGGACACCACTATTAATGTTTTTTTTTTAATTCTAATTACTAGCATACTGTAATTATAATAATATTATGATATATTTTTCTTGTGACTAATTTTCATTCTGTTTCGTCGCAGGTACGTTGTTATCTCTACAAAAAGACAATACAGAAAATTAACGGTTTGTAAACGTTACGAAATTTAATAATAGAAAGATAAATAAGAGTTGAGAAAGATACAGAAATTTCCAATTTTTACTATGTACATAAACAATAGAAAGATATAGCCGCTAGTTGGTCAAAGTACAACAATTTATATTGCGATAGCAATAAGCTACGAAACCATACATGTCAGATTGTGTTAAGAGTACATCTCTTATCATATCAGAGATAAAAGACACATTCTATATCGGTAACGTGATAACAAATCACGCCAAGTACCTACTTGTTTTAGTGCAATGTTTCCGTATTTTTCTCGGATGATAATCATCGAATGATGCGATGAAATGCTGACGAAACATCAGTGTGTGAAGAAATTAAAGTAGTCCAAGTCAAACTCATAGGATATGTCAGTAATTATAGTCCTATTATCCAATTCCTACCCGAAAAGACTCGTCAAAAATGTTACTCTCCTATTTTTATTTGTCGAGTAATATATGCATGTTGATCTTAAATTGACTGTTGTTATATAGATTTACAAAATTTGTTTTCTGTGACTTAGGAAAAGATATTTTAATTGTTTTTATATTTTTTTATTAGGAAATATTTCCTTTTTTTTTACGTTTCTATCTTACCGAACATTAGTAATTTCATTGCGATTACAATGATTCTTTAACCGATTATCAAAACGAGCGGATTTTGCAATTGGCCTCTATTTTTTGTAAGTATATGTTACCCTATAAATCAACGACTTTTATACCGATTTTTATTATTATTTTGTAATAGGTAACATTTTCCCCATTCCTAATTTTTATCACTACACCATTCAAATAGGTTTCTACTCGAAAAAAAACACAAATAATCTATCTTAATCACACTTGTTTATTCCACTAATAACCGTATTACCGACATGTCAACGACAGGAACCATAAATCTGATAATTTAAGTACGGATTCCTCTACAAATAAAAGCATGCTAATTAGCAAGAACGCAAGTTGCGAATGCTAAAGTAAACAGAATCGTAAAACATGAAGTAAGTCACGACTAAGCCACGTTTCCGTGGACTTCCTTAGAAACGACATTCTTTCACTCATAAGCATATCTTGGTGAGATAACAATCTGTTAAGGAACACTCCTCTGTAACGCTAAAGTGTAGTTAATCTAATTCATAACCGGAATTTACTGTTATTTCTGTATATAGTTATTTTTACATGTTGTCCTTTCATACTTATTTATTAGTTATAATACTTATTACATTGTTTTTTTTCATTGGAGCGATATTTTCGCAAATCATATATAATTAAGTTTTTTCTTTTTAAAATTAGGATTTACTTAATTACTCGTCGTTATATTTCAAGTTAAATTAAGTGTTTTTGAAATAAACTCAGAGTAAAAATTGAATAAAAACTCAATTTTGCGTCACATTGCGTAGTATACCTACTTACTTAATACTTTTTATTTATTTGCTCTATTGACAACTAAAACTGGTAGAAAAGATGGATTTAATGCTATAGAGTTATCTCCCAGTCAACCTTTGGGATGTGCAGAGACACTTTATGCGGCTAAAATAATTATAATACTTTTTAAGTCGGTTAGAAATGTTTGAATGAAATACCATTATAATAATTTAGTTATAAAACATCGATGAGTGCGTGAAACAGATAAACATCAAGGTTGCATTAGTGAATGTAGGAATTTTGATGACCCCGACCAACAAGTATTCCATTACTTATACATCCTTAGATATGGCTATTAATTACGGTGATTAGGAAATGTTTATGTTAAAAATAGAGCTCCGTCGCTTTTTATAGTAATTAACCTCGATATTAGACAGAAGAAAGGTTCAAGTTTGCGAAACGAATCGAGTAATATAGGTAATAAAAAGAAATGTAAAAATTTAATATACTTTTACGAGTTTTATGTTAGATGGGGTGGACAGAGGCATTTATAAATGTTGATCTTCACAAGAGTGAACACAACACTTGATTGGTTACTTTTAATGCCTACCGCCATTGCTCGACTAATTTTCAAGTGTTTTCAATGTTTCCATGTCCGGATATTAAATCAGAAATACAAATTGATACAAAATGCGTTTTTAAGTGACGGCCAGATTCAAAAGTTAGACTATAATAGATTTAATATAGCACTAGATCAAAACTCGCCTACACCTGAGTATTAAACCTATAGGTATTAAATGTGAAAGTTTTTATTTTTTATTTGAATACAACACACCTCACGCAATTCGTAATACAAAACATAATTACTATATTATGTTTTGGTATACATAACTTCTATGTCTATCGTCATATAATGTACACAAAAAAGTTGGCAGTTACTGAACTAATGACGTCACTCTGCACTGTGATTGGTCGGCGCAGAGGCGGTACAGCGAAAGTACAAACGGCCAGGGGTCCTCAACTATTGTTGTCGTCACGGCCCCTGAGTTGATTAACATCTGTGAAGAGAATTTGATATGGCATTGTCCACAAGCAGGAAGGTCGAACAGTTCCATCTACTTTTTACCGACCTGTGTTAGGTTCGACAAATATTTAGTTATGAAAGTTAAACGTTTATCATGTAATGTCAGTTTACTGCTTTTTCTTTTAAATTATAAATTGAATTAGCCGCTTTTATTATTTTTCACAAAAGAGTTAAGTCGATTTCACTGGTTGCTATTTATATATTACTTAATCTAAAATTTCTTACGCAATTCTTTCAGTACCTATATTATTTTTGCACATTACGTTTAAGCAGCTTATATTAATATTAGCATTAGTACACGACAAACAAAGATAACCTAAATAAAACAATCATACATTAAATACACACGACAGAAGTGCAGAAAAAATATCTTTTCATACATACTTGTATGTGTTGTGGAATATTTACTTGTATTAAATATGGAAGTGGGACGCCAAAACTCGAAATTTTGATTATTCTCATACAGTAGTACTGACATAAGGAGAATAGTAAAGGTGCTTGATTTGAATGAACAAAATGCTGTATCACTGTACTGCGTGATGTTCAATCAAATACCTTTAATAGTATTTATATGCAAAAACGAACAAACAATAAGTAATTTTGTTACTACTGCATTCACATAGAAATGTACCGTATAGTTATTTTTATGTAACAAAGCCATACGGTGAACCTTAAGTAAAGTACGCATTGAAAAATGAGTCTATTTACAACTCACGTTTATTAATCACAGAGTATTTTAATATCAAGAAAAATAGAAAAAAGATGACCATGTTTTACATGTAAATTAAAAAGTTTACTATGACGCAGCGAAAAATGAAAATATAAAAGCACTACTAACACATATAGTATGCCTATAAAATAGCAATAAAAATATATATATATTGGCTTCTATATTTTTTATAACAGCTCCATTATTATATATTTTTTTATTTATTTATTGTTCTCGATATTGCAACAAACTTCTTAGCATTTCGTGTGTCGGGTCCATCGTGTGGCAGAGAGGGATACTCCGAGCAGTTCCCGGGACTTGTGACCCGGGCCCCTTTGCCAACACAATCTTCACCACTCGTATTTCAGCTATAATAAAACAAACATAACCTTTAATTTTAAGCGTAGACCTCTACAATTCTCGAGAGTCTCTTTAATCATTTTATAATTTACAGTATTACAGTAAAAATATTTTATAAAGATAAAGGATATAAATAAATAAAATTATAAGTTCCGTAATCGTCTCGTCATCGTCACGTTCCCTATAAACAATGTTACACACGCATTTATGAACTCCATTGTACGCACATGCCACAACCAGGAAATTAAAGGGTTCACTACAGCTACATAATCGTAGTCTGTGAGATGGAGAGATGGAAATATCTATACTGCAATAGATGGAAGAGATAAATTCAGAACATGTTTACAACTTTTGCAAGACCGGACAAGACAGACAGACAAGATTTCTTCAATTATATTTTATTGAATTAGGTATTATTTTGCGGAAATCCATTTCATTACTAAATGGACTTATATTATTTTGTTTAATTCTAATTATATGTAAGTATAGAGAAGACGGTTCCCAGTTTACATGAGGTGATCCATATGCTTATTACCCATTTTAATTATATAAAAAGTGAATAAATCTTAAAACTAAAAAACCAACGTAACTGCAGGGATATTTCATTAACTGTTATACAATTGAATGTATCTGGGAATGGTATAAATAGCATAGTAGTTAGTATAACGAATGCGAAAGTGAAGAAAGTTGGAGATTCATAATTAGATCCGCTGTGATATGCAGAACGGTCTAAGATAACTTTACTTTTAACGAACCCGAAGCTTTAGATATACTATCTTTACAAAGACACGGCAATAAATTAAATAAATGAATAGCTTTGGTCACAACACACCACGCAATCTAGACCCAAACAAGCATAACTAGTACCGTAAGTATTAGACCACAAATGGGTATGCTTAAATACATTTTTACAAATACATATACAACATTTAGAGAAAAACCAGATCAATGCAAACAGACGTAATAAATACAAATGTTTATTTATAATGTTCCACATATTCGTAGAGCCGTATAAAAATTCGCTAGATTTATTATCTCAAAGCAAACTGACCGATTTTGCTTTGTTTTATAATAAACCATTAATGTAACTTGTGAAACTTTTTTTCGTCACAATTTTATAAATTTTTTTATAAAATTATGACGAAATAATACCGAATATTCTGGGATTATAACTACGATTGCATATTGAAAATTCGTGAATAAGTCCAGTAAGTTTAAGAATACGTTCGTCATTGCTTTTCCGTCATACTCGTAAACGAGTGTTGGTTTAATTATATTTTTAAACTTATTTAGTTACTTAACTAGTTCATTGTGTATTTAATATTTTGCCTCTAATGAATTAGTGCCAGTAGTCCTGGTAGTTTGTATTCACTTTCAACTTAAAAATATAAAGGTACAACAATTAATTAAAAAAGCAACACGCAAGTTTCTTGCTCGTTCTTCTTATGATGAGACAGCTTTCCGAATGAGCGTTTGGCAGTTTATTTGAATAAAGAATTTCCTATTATATTCTATTGATATCTCGTAATTCTGAAAACTAAACTAAAGCAATATGAATCTGTAATTGACAAAAACCTAGACAAGTAAATGTAATGTAATTATAATAATTTCATAACTTTAGTTACAATCCATGTATTCAGACCAATTAATAGCATATGTTTGTACAAGCAGGTTAATAGTATTGCATTTACATCAGTTCCTTCAGTTACGACATACCAGATAAAACAATAACTTGTATTGCTAACTTAATGTTGATTTCACACAGTTTTCAATGGATAACCTTCGGGTCGTTTACAAATTCACATGCCATGAAGAGTTAATTTGTCTTTATACTAAAGGAAATATGTGTGTCTAAAGTTAACACGACTTCGCATATCTCTTACGTATATAGTGGAGAGGATATACCATATATATACAAATATTGTTTTTCGAAAGAAGAAGAAAATTTAAGAATTGAAAATTTTCCTGATTCATATACAAATCACATTTAGTTAAAGAAAATTAGTCCTTTTAGTGCAGTTTTTTTCTAAGGAATGAGAGGCAGATCATTGTCTAACAGTAGATAGCAAAATAAGAAAACATCAATCTCTAAAATTCTCTATTACTTCAAACTGACATTGGAATGCAAGAAAATTATTACCTTACTAAATTTAAACATCTAAAGAAATTTTTGTGCCGGATACCTTGTTTTTACCCTACAGACACTTTATGAATTCTTTTGTCTTATAGAAAATATGATATATGTATATATTTAATTGCATACACATTAAAACAGTACAAGGCTACAAGTTTTCACAGTGCCCCAGTTTGTTAGATTCGATTAGATCTCATCTGATAGTATTTGTAGTTACATTTGAATTGAATTCCTCATATTAGATCTCTTTGCTGATAAGTTTCATAAATGGATTTATCAATATTTGAATTTGAATTCCATATAAATTCATTGAAAGTTATCTATAGTAGCGACCAATAAATATATCAAGGGTATTCATTACATTTGCAATTATGTGCTTAAAATAGTCTCTTGCTTTTATTAGTAGACAGAACCCGTCTGCACTATGCTAATTTTATCTTCTAGATACGAGAGACTTGAAATGAAGCTAATAGGAATTGGGGTATACTGCTGAGGCATTTTAAGTAGATTTTCTTTTGTCCCTTCGTGCTACTATATTTATCTCCAGCTATCTTCGTCCTTCACCAGGATTCTACCTTCACTCAATGTGTTATTCAAAATGGACTATATCCTCATCCACAACTTTGATTCGTCCATTTTCAAAACTTGTGTCTATGTTGATATCTAAATTTTACAATTTTCTTGTCTTCATCTTCGCATTTATATACGATATTTTGTGCAACGTTTGTTTTATTAATATTAATATTTTAAAAAGTATTTTCTTTTAAAACGTTATAGTTCTGCTATATGTTTATCTTTAAACACATTGTGCCCTAAGTTCAAGAACTAACATTGATTCATTTACCTCTGTTACAGTGTGGTCTTTCTCATAGAAATTCCTTAGAATATTTACATTCTGAATATACATTTGATGACTTGTTTCTTGCAAATGATTAATTAAAGACAAGAATCTATGAGACACGTAACTCAATGTTATCTAAGATGACAACCAGCGATCACTTAGTTGACTTGAAAGAAATTAAAATTATTTTTAGATAGATATGTAGATAGATAAAAATCTTTATTCGTATCCACATAACACGAGTCCAAACAAAATTCAATTAACACGTGAAAGAAAATAACACATAAGAATAATAATATTTAAGATAATAAGAATAATATTTTCTAACACCGTAACCTACAATTCTGTTTTTTTTTCTAAATTTTACAACATTATCAACTATTAATTTCATGTGTATTCTTTTCTAGTCAATGGTTTGGTTCTGGAATAAGTGCATACGGAATCTAACCCCATCCTCCCAAAGCACTGTAGCTCCTTATATGTATATCAATATCTTCTATCAGAGGGAATGCATATTTAATATAATAATTAAATATGCTCCCTCTCTATTAGTCCGCGGATTTGCGTGTCGTTTGCTAATTAATTATTCAACTTCATCCCAATTAGACTGGACGGCGTATCCGTATATTTGTCTCGAAACTGGTCTCAAGCGAGGTCGGGTCAAGTTTCCTGTTGTTTATTTGTTTACTATTGTTTTTGCTTATTTTATAGTACGATGTCTAGAAGGTTCAAATGGCAGATCCAAACCAGGGGATGTAATTGCTAGGGACATGAGAGAGTGCGAGATCTTTCAGGACGATGTCCAGGACAGGGTAAGGTGGTGAAGAAGAATGTCCACCACCATGTGGAATATTTAACTGGGATACAGAGACAGTGTACTGTAGTATACTATACGATAATGAAGCAAATGCTTACTGTGACAAACTGCTATATCAAAGACATTGTGCCTCCTTAAAATATTTTAATTTGTGTAATGATTAAAATTCACATTATTCTGATATTTGCGATTAATAATTAAGTTTACTGCTGCCTACAAATTAATTTAAATTGTCCTAAGCAAATATTAATGCCAAGGTCTAAAAATTCTAAAAATCATTTTATTTATGTAATAAACCAATATAGGATTTTTATACAAAGTCAGTAGGACTGACCATTCTAACATGTAAAGCTCTTGGGTTTATTTGAACACTATTTTTAAAGATGAGACAGTTTTTCCTACATATTAAGTAGATTAGACTATTCTTATAGAGTAGACTTAAACACTTTGTCTTACACAAATTATTTATATTTGTTTATTCATATCATGTTCTTTTTCCATAGCATATTTAAATTCGATGTAATACAACTTAACAAGTTAAACGTAAGTTTTATTACTTTTCTTAATATTTTAATAAACGTGTTAATTTTAGTCTTATTTATTATCAGTTATTTTTTAACGTATGTCCTAATGACGGAAGGAAATTTGTACAACTATTTATGAGAAACAATCCTAATATATTCTAATTACTATTATAGTAATAAGCAATAAGCTTACTGCCTATCGACTGGTAAGTAGGAACTATCGCCTATGTACATGAAAAGCAACACAGGCTGATGCCTATACCGTAACAGGATTATTACGGTATAGGTCATACGTCATGCTTCCGAACCCTATAATTACACTGCCATATCTCACCCTGCTGATCGCTAATGATGATGATGATGATGATATTAATGAAATCACCCTTCTACCTAAACATCTGAAATAGGTGAGAAGACAAAAAAAAGTCTGCCTCGGTGAAATTCTAATAGAATTATTCTATAACATTATTATGAATTCTATAAGAAGGTATAACTTAAATTATACTGATACTGACTGTCTGTGGGTCCCATTTTCTTTAGCTATGGCTATTGTAACAAATCTGCCTCAAATTACAACAATAAGTGTGAAATAATCAGAAGTTCCTACACGATATCTGGGTCGGCTATTAGATACTGCAGCCAAATTGCGACACACCGCACAATGGTCGTGCTATAATGAATTAAACACAATTGTAGGTACTATTAAATGTTGATTATAGCTATCGACGAATTGAAGCTGTTTGAAATGCCCGCCTCAGAAGAAGATGGCAAAATTGATATTCTGAAATTACGCGTCAACAGACAGACAGAATAACAATAACTCAGGACAATTCACACGTCATGTCGCCCCAAGTTAAGCAGAGTTAGTGTTATGTAGACAACTGAGAGGAACATTTTTTAAATACATACTTAATATAATATACATGGGAAACACTAATACATATAATCATACTCATGAATACAAGTGTTTGCATCGTGCGTGATATCGAACTCGCAATCATTGAAAGTAAGGACGTGTGTTAAACCACTAAACCATGTTACCAAGTAGAACCTATATACCATTGAGAGATTGCTTCATATCAATGGCTGCAGTTACTAAGTATTCAACAGTCGGGCTGTAAGCTTATATGTCAATGTTTTGCAAAAGAAAGTTTCATCGTTGTTTCGACATATGTTCTTTTAGGCAAATTATTTCATGCACCGAGACATTCAACTTGTCACTATATATAAACCGTTAACAAAGGTACAATAGAAGCTTAGCACGTTTTGTTCGTATATTGTAACGCTTGGTCTAAATGATAAGTGTTTTCCCAAATGGCTTAAGGGTTTTAAAATATCACTAACTGACTTTCGTGGGGTACAAGTCCTATATTTTATTTTCTACTACTCATTCAGAACGCAGACTCATCACAAAAAGAATGAGAATGAAACATCCATGTTGCATGCACATTAACAAGGATTAGGCAGGCGACAATTAACATAGAAACCTAAAATATGTAGGATAGGATATGTATTTTGGTATAATAAAATAAAATGACGGTAAATACGTTCAACGCTACCATCCGATCACTTATACCATACCTCAAAGTTACGTTATGTCACTTGCAGTAATGAGATGTTCAGATAACCGACAGACTTACATCACAATATGCAATAGTAAATTCAGTGTATCGCCATATATATACCAACATATTACACTGAAAAATATATAGAATAATATCTTTATTATGGGACACTCGTGATACTCATGCGTTGTCATTCTAGAGGATTAAGATATCCTGCCTCTTATCCTGTAATTCCATTTAATTTATGCCTAATTTTCAGTCTACAAAAGGATGTTGCCACAAAGGAAGCGACAGATATTACTTTAAATAATAAAAAAACGAAACACAGCTTACAAAACACGCTGCTTGTCTGGGGATTCGATTTCTCGCCCGGTACAAACATTTGTATTCATGAGTATGAATATGTTGTAATGAAGTTTGTATCGGTCTGGGTGTCTTCCATAATAAGAAAATACATGTAAGACATATTTAGAAATTTATGTATTTCATTCATAAATACATATTATAAAAGGTGTATCTATGTATGTGAGTTATCTAGTGCCTGCATTTTAAACGCTGCTTAGCTGGGGACTAGATGGCGCTGTGTGAATTGTCTTGAGATGTTATTATTCCTTTTTTTTTAATCGACTTGTATTGGGGTTTAATGTAATATCTATGCCACTGATCCGATACTAATTTCGTCACAAATGAAGTCGATTTTTGTGCAACAACATATAAAAAACTTGATTTATAATGACAATATATTCCATACATATTAATTAATCAAATTATCCTTGACATATGATTAAACTAATTATAGGATATTATTCAGTAAATTAATTTTCAACTTTTACAATAAACCAGTCAAGACTAGCGCAATTTTAGAATATTAAATATTTTATTTGACTAGTATTATATGTATAGGCCTAAGCAATAGTGTATCTTATTATAAACAAAATAAGTTATACAATATCTTATATCTTCATATTTTGTGGTAATATACATTCATTATTATACGTTGGTAATATAATTTTATTTTATTTTTATAGAAATTTAATTTTAAAATATGTTTTTTTTTATTAATTCAAACAAAGGACATAAAAATTATATTCACTTGTGTTATGGGTACTAGACAACTGATTTAAATATTTAGGTATTTGTTTTGTAAATACATAATAAACATAGAAAACGCCCAGACTCATACAAACAACTCATGAATACTAATGTTTGCACCGTCCAAGGAATCGATCTCGTGACCATCGGAAATCATGCGGATAATTTAAATGAGAATCATTATCACCTGCCTCTTCCTTATCCAAATTATTTGGGGTCGGCTAATATGTTTTTGATATTACGAGAGAATGTTTGGTTTCAATTTTTTTATGACCGACCGCCTGAGTCGACCCCCTTGGGCATAGGATGATTATTTGAATGAGAATATGCGAAAATATTACAAAATAGCATGGAATGGTACACGTTAACAATTTCGCAATGTTTATGCAATTTAAACTTACCTAAAGTATATTCAATTACGTTCATTAAACTACATTAGAATATTATGAAGTGCATAAAACTGCTTAGTACTGAGAAAATTATGCCAATAAAGTCCATTCTTACATACCGCGCAATAACAACGCATTTACGTTCCACTGTACGGCACGAGTCTTTCCTTATACGAGGTTAAGTCTGCTATGCGTGTGATTTATATGTATACAAATAATAATAAAATAAATAAAAACCCTGGCCAATTAACACAGCGCCATCTAGTTTAACGGAAAGCAGAGCTGGAGTTATGGATACTAGACAACTGATATAAATAGTTACATCCTTTTTTTTTATAAATACTGTATGTATTTACAAAAAGAAAGTATGTGAGTATTTATATGATATACATATATTTCTATCTTATAAAGTATGTAGGTATTTTATAAGATAGATGTGTGATGAAATTATGATTGTTTGTAACGGTCTAACCGATACAAACAATCATACTCATAAATACAAATGCTTGCACCGTGCGAGGAAGCGAACCCGCGACCATCGTACGAAAAGCGGTGTTTCTAATTTGAAATAATTAAAATTAAAAAATATTTCAGTTAATTGGAATCTTGTGTACAGTCTCAATAAGGACTATTATAATTTCCTTATCTATTCAATTATTTTACTACTTAATAATAATAACGAGCCCGGTAGTCTAGCAGTGTAGAACACCGGTTTGCTTCCGGTGATCGCGGCTTCTAATCTTCGCACGATCCAAACATTTGCATTCATTTAATTGTTTGTATAGGTCCGGGTGCTTTCACATATTATGTATGTATTTACAAAAAAGAACGGTTGCTGGTTAGAATAAAATTAAAAGGTTTAATAAAAGTAATGAAGACAAAATGGTTAAGAATTTATTGATGACATGGGAGGCCCTCTTTGATATCTTACAAACGCGAAAGTTTGTGAGTATGAATGGATGGATGAATGTTTGTCATTCTTTCACGAAAAACTATTGGATTTTAATGCAACTTCACATTACAATCACACAAACACATACATCAAAATAACATATAGACTATAAATTTCAGGTGTGTGAAACCACGGGCACAGCTAGATCTACAATATGATAGCTTCTATCAATAAATTATAACAATAAAAACTCAACGAACACTATTTAAACACATTTGTGTGTCTTGGTACCATTTGTTTCATACATAAGCTTGTATAATATTTGTGCAGATTAAAAACAATGAAACTTGTATAAAGTCTTCTTATCATGTATGTCTGTTGCCCTTATTACATTATAGCATTTAGATAAAATTATCTAATAAAATAAAACAATATTCTCTCTCTCAATGTTAATAATTAATTTGAAACATGTTTCCTGATAGTTTACTACCCAAGCCTTCGTAGATTTTGCAAATAATTCACTTAAATTGAGAACCAAAAATATTAACTAATACAAAATTAAATATTAGCGAAAGCAAAAAAAGGATGTACATATACAATGCAAACGGTAGAAGTAGGAAAATCTCAGCATCAGATAAAATACATAAGGTTAAAATATAAAATTTCCGTTCTATAGTAATAGATTGTTTGTATTTCTTTCGGAATACTCTAATGCTGTTGGCCTCAGCTGGTAGCTGTAGCTTCACCGGACGATAGTAGGCGAGTGCATGATGGCACTCCAAACCCGCGGTAGGACTTATGGAGCCAACTCCCGTCTGACGGATACGACTTTAGTCTGAGGACACTGCTAGGGGTTCGAACCTCGGCTCGAGCCGTCGTAATTTCGATCCCCGTTTGTATTAAACGGGGGATCGATCGGAGAGGCTATGTTGAATTGACATAAAACCTGCATTTTGAGATATTTTCGAATGAAACTTTTTTCATAGGATACACATGAGATTCTTCTTTTAAAAAATGTGCAACATTCAATTTTCGTCTTTTAATTGTTTTTTTTATTCAACTTGTAAGACGTGAAAGATGGATACTTCGAAAATTCGAGTCATTTTGGAATACGAATTCCGACGCGCAATATCGCAGCAGATACTGCTGGCATTATCAACGCTGCGTTTGGAGAGAAGACTTATTCTACATACGTCATTTGAGTTCAGTTTACATCTGAGATTATTATTAAATACATTAATTTGCATTGTTGTGCTAAAATGGAATGTTTTAATACTTGAGTCAACATGTCACGTCTAGTTTGCATTTGCATCGTGTGTTCGCTTTATCTTATCTTCGTTGCATTGCTCTTATATCTTTATTTGTCAGCATTTTTATTAGTTTACTTTTCCACACATAATCGTCATAAATTGAAATCTCTTATGCTAACCTGATGTCGCCGATGTGTTTATGTTTTGCAATGAGCATTTACTTTTATTGCTAAAAATGGCAAAAGTATATAATTATATCAATTAGGCTTCATGACAAATATAATCTTGCCTTTTTTTACGTCTTTTTCATAGAGACCTACCAACTTAGGGGCCGATGGGGACTGCCGAATTCTTACCGGCAAAAAACATGACGCCTATTACCTAGACGTGAAATTATAGATCTAGGTTTCACCACAGATTATATAAGCTCACCTAGTAAGGATACTTTCACGAACGATATAGGTTTCCTCTGACTAATTACCCTAAGACTTGTTTAACGCATTTAGAAGCAATTCCCAATTAAAAGAGATTAAAATCTATATGTATAGATTATTTCACAGCAGCAATTGTAAACCATAGGTACAGTTGTTATTGTGTCGAATAGGATATGGCATTCGTATGGAAATCTCAAATCTATCGGTAATAAAGTTTCACCAGAGGTACACTAAAAAGTCATTTGTGTATACACGTAGAATTAGATGACAGGGGTACCAATCTCAGTCACGTTTTTCAGAGGCCAAGTAGCTTGCTTTGTAACTTGTGTTCCGGTTGTAGTATCAGATTAGGCAGTGAAAATACATCATAGGCAAATCGTGTTGTTTTAGTCCTCTGGGTATAGGCATTATTGGTATCACGGGTATCACTTGATAACGTGATATCTAACAGTTACTACTTAATATTAGATGGGTCAGATTGTTTAGTATTCAAATGACATAAAACGTCTAATTTAATGATAATTGAGTTCAGTTTCAACAGCAGGATAAACATCTCTGACTGCCTTCGTTTTCAATTTCAATAAATAATATGGTAAAATAGGTTGGATACATCAATTAACAATACTATCACACTTCGCTAAAAGCTAATAGGCAACGCTACAACCATATTTCATCACAAACCGCTATTGTAGTGGGTGTAAATACATTTTCAACAGTATTCACTTATATGTGGACACAAATAATTTCTCCCACGCGGTCTGAATGGAATATCCTCAGAGTATAAGGAAAGATGCAAAGCAACATACGTGAAAAGTTTCAATTTTTGAACGCTTCATAAAAAACAGAATGTTGGTAACCCATGCATTATTTGGTGTAAGACTATTGTTTAAAAATCTGTAATAAAAATGTAACCTAGTCTTAACAATTTACATAGTTTTATATAACCGAGCTGTAAATAAACTACACTATAAAAACAAGCAGTCCTTAAAATCACCCTGAAGCCTTTATTATATTGACTATGTAGAACTTGAATAATTATCAGTTCTTATCAGATCATAGTATATTCCTATATTTCGAACTGACGGTCGATTTGACTAATCTACATATAGTATATATAATAGCCCTACAGGAATAAAGATATTTTGATTTTATTCAGATAAACTTATGCACAGTTGACCAGCATAATACTTGTGTAGATTATTTGATAGTATGCCTTGTTTGGTGTCAACATTAATTCTTTGGTACAATATCTCTTAATACAAAATTACAGGGTACGAAACCATTAGTTAGCCATTAGTCCTTCAGAGTGGGAACGCGTGGCGGGGACACCAGTGGCGTCTATTGACGACGACAAATCTGTGGTGCTTTCCAGGCTAGTCTTTTCCATCAAGTGGATCGTCTGTTAATTTGCCAGTACAGTTACCTAAAAATACTAATTATAATACACAACTGAATAGTTACTTAGTAAATTAAAAAAATCTTCACTCTATATATAATTGTCAAATACAAAGTATCTACGATTTATCTTCGTTACTGCAGTTTCAATAGGCAAATTATTTGTCGCAGCACATTTAATACCACGTATATCTGATAAAGAACTTCCAGCAGGCACGTTAGAGATATATCGACATGTATTCTGCCTTTAAGTAATGGCATTGCCAATTGCTAGAGTCCGTTAAGGCACTTCATAATTATCTATCTCGTTGCAATACATTATACGGAAAGAGGATACTCAATGTAAGGGTCGAGGATATTGGAATTGCGGAATTCAATTACAATTTGTGTTTGACTGTACAATAAAGGTTTTAACCATTTAAAGGAGGATGTTGATGTAAGCTTATTGAAATTACAATTACGTCTCTATTTTGTATTATACAGTTAGTTTTTCCTAATCGACTGTAATAATAAACAGTTTCCCATCCTTAGAGTTTAACTATTTGTCAAGACAATTAAAATAAAATTTCATACATGAGGAAAAATATATAATAATACTTAAGAAATTTGTTTAGATGCATAATTCTTTTAAATTTTAAATATATTTCTTTACAATGTATAGCTTCCGCTGCGTATCCGCTTATATCTTTTAAATTACGCAATGTATTTTAATGCAGTTTTTTAGCAATAGATTGAGTGATTCAAGAGGAAGGTTTATATGTATAATACATGTGTGTTATATTATAGAACAAGTCAAGAAATTCAAAGATTTGTCTTTGTCTGTGACAAGCCATTAAGATAATATTGTTAAAATCAATTACTTATATTGCCTGGAGTATCACAAAGTTGTTTCATAGGGCCAGCTATCGTTTTGATATTGTATCTATTTTCAAGAATCAATTTGACATTATCACTGCAGGTCATCGGGTGAAATATCGCGATTCCAGTAGATTACCTTGTCAGTTAAAATTATAATCAATTTGTGTGTTAAGTTAGGCAAGACCGCATTCTTCCAACTTGTAACAAACATTGGTATATAAAGTTACAAAACAATAATCAAGATTTAGTAAGGTCGAACTCGACTATGATATTATTTCTTTATCTGACCATATATGTAGATGATATCAAGTATATTCTATACCAGTCATTGCCATTTTAATGATTGACGTTCGGATATCGATAGAAACAATAAAATTTATTGCTACTTGCGACATACAAATATTAAAAATTCAACAATGAAAATCATAAACAATCGCCATAAATCCATGTAAATGCAAATAAAAGCCAGTGATGCGTCTCAAAAGTGAACAACATTTAAATGGGAAGCTTTTGTAATTTATGGTCATGCTCTGTTAACTATCAACACTACTCTATGCATAGACTATAGGGTCTATATTCTATGGTCAATTGTGACGAACGGTAGGGCAACGAACCTTGAGGCCGCCATTCGCAACAAAAATTAACATTCTTTATAGTCACTTTTAAGTAATTAACAGAACTAATCTTTGGCAATAAAAGTGGAATGTCTTTGATCTTTGTAAATAGAAAATATCAAGATGACAAAGTTTTCTTCAATAGTTTAAGATACGTCCCTGATTTTACTGAAGTATTTAATTTAATTTAAATAATCACATATACTACACATTGTTGTCCCTTTATCACAATAAGCTTTAACTGTAAAAATTTCAAAATTCAGTGGCTAAAGGGATAAAGTCTTATTGACGTTGAGTTGCCCATCCAGAAGTTTGGAATTTAATAGATTTAGTGATCCTTACAGTATTAGCACCTATAGTTTTATGATATAGATTTCCATTCAGTTACGCTATAAAACTAATATGTATATGCACAATTCATTTTTTATTATAATTTAAAATAAACTTGTTTCATATTGTTTTTAACATTAATAATACATATGTTATTAAGTACCACAATTTTATGATTCCTTTTATCAGCAAATAGAATAGCTATTTACAGCTACATATCTAAAAAGCAACAATTACAAGTACAGTAGCGCTGTTACGAAAATCAGCTATCTCGGATACAGTGGATACGACTCATTATATCCATTATATCATGCATAGTACTCCATACAAACTAATACGACGGTAGCAAATGATTATCACAAAACTAAAAAGCCCTTAATACCAAACCGTAAAGTTCAAACCAATATAGAAATACCACTGACCGTAGGATAGTTATCTGGTTTAATTTAGTACGCCTGACAGCCCGTAATCATGATGCATTGTATGTGCTGTACTACGATTTTTATCCCACAAAAAATCACGGACACTCCGTTACAAAACCTTGCTACTATAATGATAAAAGTAAATAATGTCAGTGTGCCAATTACATTCTTTAATTTCATAGCTATTACACTTATTGCTATTATTAGATGATAGTAATTTGGTATTTCGTTCGACAAAAAATGTATACGAAAGACGTCGCATAAAAGTGGGGTGAAACTAAAGTAAATAATCCGTATAATAGCAGATGACAAAACATTAAAGCATATAGGATTTGATAAAGTAAAACAAGAAAATAATAAGGAAAAAATATGCTTAGAATATACTATTAAAATGTTAATAGGACGTGTAAGCTGTACTTATAAGAATAGAAGGAATAGAGAACCAATGAGTGTCACTCGTTTGGCCTAACTGTGTATATTACCTATGCACTTGTGTATATAAAAACCTTGCATTTTAAGTCTATTAAAATTAGGCATATTACTATAATGATAACAATGTACGATACATTTTTTACATAGTTTTTGTCGTCATATTGTTCATCCCGCTATTTCATATCTAATAACTTGTCACTCAGCTCCAATTAACTTTGCTACATTGTGTTCCATAGTCGCAATTACATAACTCACTATAAATTTAGCACGTTTATAGCGAAATCTCACGACATGAAATATTCAACGAGATGTTTGTGGATTTTAAAATGGTCATTAATATTCGGGTTGCGTTTCTGTATCACACTACAGTGACGCAATGGACCTCAAATGGCAAAATGCCCGAAGCTCGACAGTCGTTCCGAGATTGTTTCACCACGCTCTATCCCATGATATTATCTGAGTCATGCACCATAAGCTAGTTATCAAGTATAGTTCTCTCAAAGTGCGGAAATATTTTGCTTTCGCAACATTGTCTTTTTACATACATACACACATTGATATATTCATCACTGTTATCCCAGATAGAGTATTCAAAGGCATAGTTGTACAGTAAATAGATTTTCAAAATATTGTGTGATATTTATCCGAAGATTTTTAAATTGAATGTCCAAATGGGCGAGGAAACTCACAGATACCAGGAGATAACATCTGGAGACGAAATGTCTTCCATCGTCGACAATGTTTCGTCGCAATATTGTCAAGTGTTTCGGAATACATAGAAGATAAACATTCGTCTTGATTTATATCAAATCTATATATTTAAACCAAAAGTTGAAAGTACTATTTATTATTTATGACAATTATTCTTCCATCAAATGACAACTCGGTTATGTACGGTCTAACCTATTACAATCTATTAATATGATACAAAATACAGAACAATAAAAAAATAATATTTTAACCATTATAACCTTTGAAGATATACCTATAGCTCGAGATGTGCGATCACTAAACGTAACAGAATTCTCCACGTTGTCCCTGTGCATTTATATTTACTGCATTGCTCAGCAGCATGACAGTAGAATACTGAGAAATTTAAAAACCCCGTCATGACCAATACATGTGGCCTTGCATACCAACAGAATGATCGTATTCGATTGTGACATAATATATAATATTGAGGCTGAACAATTACAGTCCGATTACATTAATCTTATTTAATTCATGCAAAAGTAAATGAATACAAATGTATGATGCAAATACAAAGAGATAATAACAGATTTTCACAAGTAGATTTGGTATTTACTTAATACATATATCATATTAATAAATGTGTGTATATACCTGGCACAGACAGATTTCCTAGTTGCTGATGTCGTGATGGATATAAAACTTAAACTTAACATGCACAAATTTCACTGAGCATATTTAAATACTTAAATAAAACACAGGGAAAACGTACTCAGTAATTGCATAAATAAAACATTTTATTATTACTTAGTCTTCAGTTATTTAGAAATATGGATTCGTTAATGTTTTATAACCTAACAGTACACGTAGTATCATTTTACCTATTCCTGAAGTAACAGAAATCTTGGAATTCAGAAATGTATATAAATGCATTAAAGTTTCTTCTTTATGTTCGTGAATTAGACCATCTGCTTGTTTAGTGTTTCTAAGCTATTTGATCCATTCTGATATTCAGACAATTTGAACAGAGGAGCTACAAGTAGCATATTTAAGACATTATCTGTGCTCTCGTTTCACTTCATTAAAGAACATTGTTATTTGCTATTTACTGGCTACTAACAGTAGCATTGTTTACATTTGCATTGGAATTGTCCAATGCTTTTGTTAAATCTATGTCTTTTGTTGTTTGGAATGAACTTACTATTTCTATTGTTATGCATAATGGAAAGGAGTAAAACGAAGAAATATGCTTAAGTTTTAATCTTAAATAATCACAGTGTGAATTAAATTGTAATAGATGCCTGATGAGAAAATATAAATTGTTTTACTCATATCTATTGAAGAAATATTACGAAAATCTATTTAACAGTATGTGATTTTATTTAACGAATTATTTTGTAAAATAATTAAAAACCAATACTTCTTTTTACGAAAGCATTGTGTTGTGTTTATTTTTTATTACATCATAAAAAAAATAATATAAGATATTTTATCCATGAAATAAAAAACAACATGGGGTGGACCATCCTTATCTTAGTGGTATCAAAAATGCTTTACGTCCTATTCTCAGACCTATACACAAAAAAAAAATAATTAAAGAATCGGTCAAGTCGCTTCGGAGGAGTTTTGTAACATACACTGTGACACGAGAATTTTATATATCAGATTAAAGTTACTACGATCCTATACACGAAGATAGGTATCATTTGAAAACTTACACACGCACGCATGTAGATTTGAACCCGGAAATTTCCAGTTGCTGTTGCAATATGTTCTGATATTGTTTGATGTAATTATATTGCCCAGTTAGATAACTGTGTTAATTGCGCAGTAGAGTAATAGTATCTAGGTATCATATGCAAATAACACGGCATTCGGTTACCGATTATATGACTTGAAAGCAGTCCATAACATAACGGTCCAGTATTTGTAGATATAACCTCAATGAATGTACGACCTAAACGAGCTACTCGAACATATACTCCAATTAGAGTATTGCTATTGAGTAAAAACAACATATGCAGATGACTAGGGCCCTCACAGGACACTGCAAATTGAACAAACATACACCTAGGCCTGTGCACAACAAAAATCTGCAGATTTTGCCAAACTGAAGAGGAAACTCCATTACAGTAGTCGTATGCATAAATATAATTATAGTTATACTATTACTATTATTAATTAACAGTAGTATACGTAATACCACTGCTAGTTAGCGGAACTGAACTCAGTTCAAATTAAACGGAAAACTATCACCTACTTACTAATTATAATTTATAAGATGAAGGCATAGTACATGAGGCATCTAATTGTTTTAGTGGAGTACACACTGGCCCTTCAACTGTAGCCATTTGTATCGGGTTCAGATCGGGGCCCGGGGCGATCCATCAAAACAAGTCCACAAAAACCGGCCCGGCCCGCATACCACAGGGCAACAGCCGGCATACGGCCTACAGAAACCCAAGGTCGTTGGTATACCATTACGATTTTGTTCCTCCTTTTTTGTACACCTTTCTTTCCTTCCAAAATCGAAACATCCTATATACGACACCGAGCCGTTTAATATTCGACTCTAATTGCACGACTTTACAATACAATATGGCTTGTTATATATATGTGAAAGAATACAAAAGACCATAGAGACCACATGTCGATTTTTTTGCAAAAGTTTTTCTTGTCGGTCCAAATGATAGGTTACGCTCTTAGACGTCGGGTCTTGATTTTTTTCGGCTACGCTTTATTTGAGATTTTATCTCGCCATATGAATACAATTGTTGAGGAAAATAGTTGAAATACATTCCTGTGGTTAGTTTGAATACCAACGCTTTCCGATTGAAATTTTTCTCATTGACACAAAAAACACAATGAAATCAACGTGATGAATACAAAGAATATACGTAACTGTTCTAAGAACGTCGTGAACTAATGGTTTTCTATACTAACTTAGACCGTGATGGTAGTGAGTACGGGTCCTGTACCAACGAAATGTATTTTTCGTATATTTATACATGACCAGACTAAATCCCCTTGCCATCATCATCTGCTTCTTCCTTATCAAATTTATTTGGGGTCGGCGTGATATGTTTATTCTCTTCCATTCATCTCTGTCGTTTTCTTTTTCATCTCTGTCATTCGCAGTCATCTCCTTTTCTTACCATAATCATATTTAACACAGTCCATCCATATCTTTTTCAGCCTTCCTCTGCACTTATAACCATATATTTATATGTAACACCTTCCTGAAAATATTATTACTAATTCGCCTTGCTATGTTAGAATCAAACATACTTAATAAAGGGTCTGGTTTAGTTAACGTATAGTGCATGTATATAAAAGAAATGTTATTCAAGACCAAATGAAAATAAAACCGGTTTTCACAGACTCATCTTCATTACCAAAAATTTCATTTGCCCTCGACTAAGGTCACTTTTGCTAAAAAAAACTTGAGCATCGTTCTGAATCCGGTTTTGAATGTGAGTCGTGATTTTTAACCGCAAAAACGCGTCTTACTACCGCTTTTAATGTACATTATAAAACGTTTTCCCTTTGTTATCTACAGCTTTTTACTTTTCAAGCAACTTCGAAATTTATAAAATTATATTTCCTAAAAAAATATAGTTTAAGTTCCACATACACACTTTTTCTATTGAATATTATTTTTTGTTAGCAATATTATATATAGTTATTTGACGACCTTGATGGTTCAGCACAGCGACCTCCGATGTTCGCGGGTTCGATTCCGCGCATGAGATTTCACAAACTTTCTAAGTATATCTATCAGTTGTCTAGTACCCATAACACTCTGTTTAGTTTGGGACTAGATGGCGCTGTGTGAATTGTGCAGGGATATTTTTATTATTATTTAAATTAACTCATAATAAGCGAAGTTAGACAGGTACATTTTGAATTATATAAATAAAATGAATCTATACAACTAATCGTTTTCAAGTATGCATAGATAATAATATTGCATAGTCTCATTAAAAAAACTGGACAAAATCCAGAGAGAGAGCTATAAAAACATTATATTATTCAGTTAAGTTAAAAGCTATCGGCCTGAAAACATTAAATTTATTATTTTCGAAGTCGGTTAAGAAGTTCCGTTACTCGCTGCTGGTATACCGTCACCACTGGGTAATGCATCTCAAATTTTTATCAATTAACATTAAGGTCGTTCTTAGCCAGTGGCCAGCTGGTGGCTGGGTTTAGTTTCGTTGTGGGCATCAGGTATCACTCAGGGCTGTCTCCGGTTAGAAAGTTTTAGGGTTGGTATATGCCTGGATTAATAATCATCTATCCAAATAATAAAATTTATGTGTTTGTTGTAATTTCAAAATTAACACTAAATTAATGATTTCATTTGTATCTGTCTGAGTTCTTGCTAATCTCTGAAAGGGCTTAACTAAGTTTGTCGGGACTTACACTCGCTGATAGCTAATGGTATAAGCAATAACTTAGGCTACGTTTATTTTAGATATGTTATTTACAGTATTAGACATAAGTTGAAAATGGTACTTACAAAACCTATATACAAAAGTTATAAACATAAAATCTTAACTAGATTACGTTAAAAAGGCAAACGTCGGAAAGACATGCGCATGCGCATTTACAACACCTAATAAAAGGCAAGTTAACAGTGAAATGTTCTTTGAATCGCCTAATGCATTTAGTGGGACACCTAGAGCCCTTTAATTGCCATTTTCACTTTACCGATTAGGTACTAATGTATACTTAGTATTAACATAAATACTGACTAAAGCACTAGGTATATTTGAATCATTTACATATTAAAAACTCGTAACTCGTAACATATTAAAGACAGCCACGGTGATCAAGCGGTTTTGCACACCGCCTTACTTCCGATAGTCGCGGGTTCGATTCCTTGCACGGCAGAAACATTTGTGTTTTACACAGTATACAAAGCAAGAAATAGAAATAGAAATAATCTTTATTCAAATAAACTCATTACAAGCACTTTTGAATAGTCATATTTTGATTCTACCACTCATTCGGAATGCAGATTCATCATAAGAAGAATGAACAAGATGTTCAATGTTCATGTATATAGCAGTTAACTTTCTATTAAATGGCCATTAGCTTGTTTATCATTTCAGTAAAATAAAAAAAACTAAAAGCTGCCTGAGTCTGAAGAAAAATGAAGAATGATTGAGACCTCCCTTTGGCTGCCGTAATGAACATGATATGAATATATATAGAAGCAAATTTTTACTCTTTACTATCCCTAATTACTGCTACATGCTCAAGTAACGACATAGATCTTATAAATTATGGAATCTTTAATGATATCAGGCTCGCGAGACATGTGTTCATCCCATACATGGATAGATTACGCCTGACCACGTCTTATTATGCGCTATGAAAGGAACATAGAATTGTACACTATTGTTTTTATTACTTTTTCTAGATATTTCAACTCCATTATCGAACTGAAGTTAAAATTCTTTATACGTATACCTAGAAGTTTTCCAATGTATGACTGTCTTTATTTGCATTATATTTTTTTATATTACCACAGAATTGATAATATTAATATTCTGTAGCAATTGCTTGAATTTATAGAATTTTGTAAAGGAAAAATTTCCAATCGCTGAAAACAAAAGTTACAATTAGAAAATTTCTAGCCTAACAATTTTAATCTGTTGCATGAGATTTATAGTAACATAGTTTAAACCATGGTTAGAGCAAAAAGAAGGAAGCATATAATAAGCGTATAACAATAATAATGTCATCATTATGATAATACACAGCACAGAAAGATAACACAGCGCCATGTCACGCACAGTCCCAAGCGAAACAGAGCTTGTGTAAATACTAAACAACTGATAACAATAAATAATCATAATAGATAAATTGTTTTTAGAAGTACATCATATACATAGAAAACACCCAGACCAATACAAAGAATCATCCATATGAATAAGTAATCAAGAATTATGAATGAGTAAAATTAATACGGAAATCATTTAAATACCAAAGTTGAGGTCAAAGTCAAGTTTGATGATGATAATGAAGCCATCGATGACACTTCATCAGCACCAGTTGTACGGAAACGATGGAATTATGCAATTAAAGCTGACACTATTTATTCAATTGGAAAAATATTTTCAATGATTACATGTTATTAATTATGTTTAATGACGAGACAGAAAAACGAAAGTTATTTAATGAAATTTATTAATGAATGCAGGTACTTTGTCTCATTTGAATATCTAAACAGATGCATTCATTTTGTTGGTGTAATAGTAGAACTTACTAACATAGAACAGAACAGGTACAAAGAAAGAAAAAAATTTTGGCAATTATATAAAAAACCGCATACAAAAAAAATAGGACTAGACGGCAGACTAAATTTTAATGAAATTTAGCTTGAGGATAGAGTATAATATTTCAAGGACGGATATAAACTATCTTTTATGATATACATATCTAAAAAAAGCAAAGTTAAGCAAACAGCTAGTCCGAAATAAACACATGACCACCATACAAAACTTTGAAGGAAATCAGCGTATGGGTGGGTGATACTCGCCAGTAGAAAAACTAGCTTCGGCTTTTAGCTTTATGGGTTGTTTGACCTTTGCTTTCTTGTGATTTTGGGCGATGAACCTTTTAAAAAGAACGTTTATGCAATAGTTTCATATTTTAATTTCTAGTTGTTTTACTGCCGTTGGACTATAAAATGTCAAACTTTGGGTTTGACTATAGAATTAGAATGGGTCATAAATCTGGAAATATTATGTTATCTCTTTATATGTTATTTACATATTGGTAATTCCGATATAATTTTTTTACATTGAATTGTCCTGAGATTGTTATTATTATTTTGAAATATGGAGAATGAAAAAATTTTTGTTTTAAAAAAACAAATACCAAATTAATATTTTAATATTTACATTATTGTAATTTTTAATTATAATAAACCTGTTTAATATTATACATTTACTCAAACATTATTTCGTTATTTCACCTCTCTCGATAACTACATTCTTAACTGGTTATTTTTTGCGGCACGGCCTGCGTTATATTAACTATAAAATTAAAAATAAAAAACTATTTAATCTAAGCTAGATCAGCGAGTTTTTCCAGAACAAAGAATAGCCTTTGTTACTCTCTGATCTAGGTTAGATTATATAATATAATATATATTTTTTTAATTACATTCTATTACAAACTTGAAAAAGTACTAATATCCAAATCTCTTTTTAAAATTGAGTATAAATGAAACCAAATTTTAAATTCTTGATTATGCTGTCCATCAATCACACTGTTTTATTTCTTCATGTGATGTGAAATATCTTTATGTTTACCTCAATTTCTGTCTTAATAAAATTACTTCTAATACGTAACTTTGTTTGAGAGAATAAATTAAAACAAGTACGTTATTAATCTTGGGCATAAAATCCGTATTATATAATTTTAATGGTTTGCGCACACTATGTCTTATGAAATAAAGAGGCAGTGTCACGAAACTACAACTACACTGTATACAAGTATACAATACATATATATGTATATATATTTGGTCTACAAAAATACGCATTCTTTCATGACAAGACTAAAGACACGTATAAAATAATCAGTTTTGACGAATATAGCACTAGCCAACCACTTCCCCACGATCGCGTATGCTTTTGTTGAATTAAAAAATATATCAAGCCGAAAGGATTTTAATTTGTTATTATGATAGATTGTTTCACAGGGGCATACATACATCTTTTACATATAACAAAATAAGCACACGGAAATGCGGGAACCTGCCAATAATTAACTCTATGAAATAGAGTGAAAATTGCATTCGAAAATTTATATTTTCAATCACAACCTGTAATATGATTGCTTTGTTCAACGTTTACTTTCAGTGGGCTAATTACGTCATAGTACGACTAATGATAATAATCATAAATATTTTAGGATAATCTGAAATATTCACTTTTGAACCTATTTCTTCATCGACTTCAATAAGAGCTGATGATCTTAAAACTGTATGCCTTTTTTTAACAGAGGCAAACAGGCCCCGAGATTGCATTGCCTAGATTCTACATGGTTATTTAGAATCTCTAGTTGGTCTGGTTATGGTTATAGAATATATATATACGAACAGCATAAATAAAAATTATTTACACGTCCTGGTACCTGCTTGCCCAAATTCTAATTACCCAGTTACCCACTTGATGTAATGGTTTTTAATTGCTAATTTAAAGTTATAGTAGTTATAGTTGCTCGATTAAGTAATGTTATACTGTACCAGACTTAAACTGTGACGTCAGCATTAGGTATGCATAGATTTGAATCTGTCGTTCAATATGGAATCATGTGTGTATGAAAATTAGGTTTAAAACTGTTCTTATCAATACTATATGCATTGACATTTCTAGAACATTCTTAATGTATTCAATATACAGCGATACATCAATCAAAATAACATTTGTTTTATTTCTATTTCCAGTATTCACGAAAAAATATGTCTATGTATTTGTATCAGTTAACTAACTAACAAAAGCTTTAGCTAGCTTAACTTGGATCTAGAAGGCGCTATGTGAATTGCCCTGAGATTATTATTATTAATATTGGAATTTTTGTGTTACAGGTATGACAAACAAGCTGACAGCCCACTGATGGTAAGTGGGAACCGTTATTCAGACCACTGACACAAACATTCGTACTCATAATTACAAATGTTTACATCGTGCGAAGAATCGAACCCGCGACCCTCGTAAGATGCTGTGCTTAACCGCTACTGCAATACAATTTCACTACCATATCTTCTCTTTGACGAAAACACCTTACAAAGCAAACTGCTTGACTGAAATATGTGAGAATGAGGACGCCTACTGCAATGTACAAAGTTTATCCTGAAATTTGATTTTCTCTCCATACCTTTAACTTGAACAGAGCGGACCGTTTTCAAATAGTTATAAATCCTTTATTAAAGTGTTAATGACACAGAATGCATTGCTTAGGGCTAAGTAAGCCACATGGCTACAAAATGGTTACGGTTATATTTACTTACAATACTACTTACTTATGATTATATATTAGCTGTGTCTGTGATTAAACCCACATGAAATTTATAGCCTATATGTTATTCTTATGTATAAGCCATATTACTGTAAAGTTTCATTAAAATCCGTTCCGTAGTTTTTGAGTGAAAGAGTAACAAACATCCATCCATTGTCACAAACTTTCGCGTTTATAATATTAATAAGATATTATATTTTTTTATTTATTTATTATTTAATGCACAATATAATTTGTACAAAGGCGAGCTTGATGCCGTATGGCATCTAACATTTACGTATACAGATGGCGTTTTGGGGCACTTATGTCAAAAAACAATCACAAGGTTACTAAAAAATATTATATAATATATATGAAATGCAAATAAATATATACATATAATAATATATATAGTATACCATTATACTTATTGACAGTTATTGATATCCTAAACTTCCTAGTTCTGACAACGAGGTAATTAGTGTGTTAGATCTACAAGACATGATAGAAAAAGTGGAATGGTCAGTTTGTACATAAGGGAATGCGTCGACTGGTCAGCGCAGATAGATCGGTACCGTTGTTTCTAGAAACAAGAGTGATTGTAGTCCGTTGGCTTTTTCTATTGTAAATATGTATTAAAATGAATATAAATTTAAACAAACACCCTATTGTTTTTTTATGTACGATACACTATACTATTAGCACTGTATCTCTAGTTGAGGTAGTTAGAGTCATTGTCAACTGTCGACGCTGTAATAAACGCAATACTGAACTTGTTACATTTCATTCCATATATTTGACATCAACGTGGCAGGAGGTATGACTACTAATGCCTCTTGGATTATATATTTGTGTAATGGTTGTTACTCAGAAATATAAATGGTGTTTTTTAGTTTGAGTAGTAACTCACTATGCTATAACGCTTTCTAATTTGTACTCGCAGTAGAATAGATACAACAAAATTTAACAACTACATGCAACAGATTAGATGGAAATCAATCTTTTAAAATCTGATGCAAATAACGTGCAGAATAATATTGTTATCATTATTATGTTGTTTCCATCGTATTGATGGAATTATAAAACATAGCCATTCGCAGCATTATGAATGTTTACGATAATCTTAAAAAATACGCAGTTTTCATACTTCAGTAGAGCGAATTATAAAGGATGGTAGGTTAAGGTATTTTTCTTAGGGTGTTGTGTAAATTGGTTGACATACTCTCGCGATACTAGAGCGGGTCTTTAGTAATGTGTATTTAACTTCAATAATAAAAAAAAAATCCATGATCTATCATATAAAACCTATTCTCCGCCAAAATTAAATATTTCCAGTATTGGCAATTTGATAGATCAATTTCAGTCAATATATCAAGTAACTAAAAGTTCCCTTTTATGTACATTTGACACTAATATAAAAAATGCAAGCCATTTGTCAAGTTAATGTCAGAAATTTATGAACATTGAAGCATAAAAACCAGTAGAATTAATTCCCACGCTGAGATATACGTTACATAAATGTAAATCTAGGGCAATTGAGCTATTTATAATTAACCAAGAACTAGACGACCTTTTAAGATAACCACAAAAGTCGATCAATGCACTAAAATATGGATTTTTATTGACGGATATTGAAGTATTATTGAAATAGAAATTCGCAACGAAAATAATTTTGCCACCTCAATTTATAAATAATTATTTAAGAATAAACTGCGCTTTATTTAACTTAATATATGTATCTGTGCATAGATATTCGTCTGTGGTGTATATTTATCATTATTAGTACCTTGCCTTTGTCCTATTATTTGAAGTCGACAAAGTAACTAAATATATTATCATCTTCTTTCACCAGTCCTTATTTATTCTAGAAGGAAGAGAAATATTCAATTAAAATTATTACTTTGTTCGATATCTATCCTGTCTAACTAATAGCAACGTGCAAAATTATATGATTTTTATGTTATAAGTAATATAATTCAAGAACTGTTCTAAGATTTTCCAATTACTTTTAATTTCATTATAACATATCATCAGTTCTATGTAATGTCAATAAAAAAATCTGTTACATATGCAGTAATCACATCTAAATTTCTTTAAACTTTACCCAATCTAACCACCACTGTCACTACATTAACGTCAGCAACTAAATAAAAAAGGTGATGAATCTTCATTATGCCAATCTCGATTACGGTAATTTCCTTCAAGGAGAGAACCTCTCTTCAGTGATGCACCTTAAACGGCTTGAGGATGCAAACAAGCTTTTTTCGCGTGACGTTTAGTTTCCTTTTCACAGAATCAAATGCTTTCTAGAATACCACAGATTATTTCATTCCCTGGAAGAAAATTATCAGTAAACCCAAAAAGTTTTACTTATTCACTATTTGTCCAAAAACTTAAGAAAGACTAAACATTTACAACTATTGTATATATCACAATTATTGTACACATTACCTAGGTCTTGATTGTCTTCTAAACTGAATTTATTTTCTTAATCATTAGCTTGATTCCCATTTTTTATAGTTTTATTACTTTAATATTCTTCAACGTTCACTTCGACATTTTTATTCGTTCAGATTATGCATTTATATAATATAATTTCCAATGGAAATATGATATTAACAATTTTCTCTTAGTTTCCCTCTCACCGTGTCTATCGGTGCACGCTGTCAGTTATTTCCAAGTACGTGGTTAATTAGTTAAGTAAAACATTATGCAATCGTGTAGCGGGTTCGATGCTCGATTCACTTTCATTGGAATTTCTCGTGTCTTTCGGGATGTGTGGGAGTGTTAATTGAATTCTGTTCAAAGATTTATTCTATTTGTTTAGTTACAATACTTGCACAAAGTTTTACAATGATTGTTGTTAATATTTAATAAAATAAGAATGAATGTAGTTAATTACTAAATTATAATATATTAAATATAAAACAAAACATTTAATGACATCAGAAATGATAAAGACGTTACGACATGAGAAATCTTTTTTATATGTATATGTATTTTACTTTACACGTAATCATATGGTGCAATTAGCTGTTGTTTTAAGGTTAAAATGGTTACATATATTATAGTGATTATTTACTCACAATCCCAACGAAAAACAGATGGAACAAGTAGATAATGATCTCCTATACGGTTAATGAACAAATGTTTTTAACAGAAATGATTTATCTCCGTAAACCAACAAATGGAGTTACATTTATATATATTATCCATGATCATTTATAACCCTTCATACCTTTCATAAACAAAGCCGTAAAAACTGGACAGCGGCGACAACGGCGGTCACCCGCAGCTCGGCATGCGCGGCGCGTGCGCATCCCGTTACGCTACCGTTTTTGCGATCCCCGTCTCTGATACAGCTATTTTGATTCACGTCGTCTCGCTCGCACACGCCTTTAATGCTAATGTAGACAGACAACGATCTATTATAATCTGTTTGTAATACAAGTTTTATCTCATATTTTATTTATTGTTTGCTAGGAAAGTTTATGAACTATAAAAGAATATCGCAATTCAGAAATTAAGTATCAGCGTTGTCAACGACCTCAGCTTAAGTACATGCTTAAAGTCTGAACGGATATTATGTCTCCTTCTAAGCATTTAGTCGCCTATTTCTAAGGATTTGTTTGATGTGATTATCTCATCGAAGCCTCTTTTTATAATTAAAGTAATAGCTAGTAAAGCTAGTGGTTGGTTGTTAATTTCTATTTAGTTTAAAATACAATGTGTAGCCCTCTGAGAACAATGTTAACTTCCTTCCTTTAATGTTATGGTTGTGTAAGAAGAAGCTCCTTATCCTTTTTATTAAATAGATAGTGATGCATTGTTTATAATATGAAATAGAAATGTTTCTGCTACATTTTTCATCGCAGATCTTCTTGCACTGGTTGTAGCGTAATATTATTATAGCCTCCCTCGGTAAATAGACTATCCAACACCAAAAGAGTTCAGTATCAGTAGTAACGGAGATTACTCCGAACATCCAAACTCACATATTTTATTTCTATGGCTATTGAATTTCTGCGGTGTTGCCTAAGATACAAAGTTCAAGGGAAAGAAATACTGAGTCATTGCAGTCTATTGTTTTCCTGTATAGCGCAGAAATTTTGGTTCTGCATCTAATTCTAAAACTGATGGTCTCATTGCGACGTCACATAATTCATTAACTAATGAAACCGTTAAATAAACATTTGTAAAGATGAATTTGAAATCGGACATAACGAGATTGGTTACATTACATCAATGCTCGTGCATCCAAACCACAGATAATATAATATTACATACAGATACCCCATCCCATACAAGAAAATGGTTCCTTCCGAGTTATCGGGCTATTTTATTTCGCCGCCGTAGGCGCTAGATGTCGCTATATCTGAAGCAGTTCGGATTACTAGTGGGTGATTAGTAATAAAGCATGAAAATAGATGGCAGAGAATTCGGTCTACATGACATCTGTTTTGCAAAGATATTATAATAGATATATAACTGTATCGAACTCCTGATTCAATCGAAAATTCAATGTAGGTATAATATTGTTCGCTGACAGTCTACAGACACGGCTAATGTACCTATGTATCTATGTACTATGTTCAGTTACTTTTTTACATGCCTACTTTTTTTTTCTCCCGACGAAGATATGTCGTAACGCGTCTGCACTAAAATCGGGCTATCGGTTAAGGAGCAATAGCTCCTTAACGAATAGCCCGATTTTAATACGGTTTTTTTTATTTAAATTGTTATGTGATAGTGATAGATTTTAGCTATAATCAATTGATGTGCATATTACCTCATATTCAGTGTATAATTATTTTTCAATATGTAGTTAATTATGGTAAACTGGCAATTTGTAAAACTGAAAATAATATCTGCAAACCATCAATCTGTTATATGTAGGTTCTTTCAGGGATACTACATCGGTGCTAATGACATGTAGGTACTTATTTTGATGTTATACCTATTTGTAGAACCTTCGATATCTACAAACTACGCCTTTACTGCTAGTTTTTTGGTATTTATGTAAGTTGTTATTCAGTTGAAATTAAGCTGCGAAATTACATGATATTTGGACATAACATCTATGTTCTCCGGAATGATAACGTATGCGGGATATAGCGGGCACGACATGATGACGTAATGCTGTTTAATAATATGTGTATGTACGTCGGATAGCGTCGTGGTTGGATGGATCGTCAGCTTATTTACCATTTCAGTTAATAATAGTAGGTAGTAACTTTTGACAATATGGATGAAGGAGGGTAACGGTGATGATGATGAGATCAATAATCACTGTTCGATTGCGACGTGGTATTTATTTATGACCACCATAAAATTTCATTAAGTATTCTCAACATTATCATCATTGTTATGATGAAGATCAAATTAATTAATTGATTAAAAAAGTAGCAAGTATTAGGTAGTACTAAATGTGACTTAAATACAAGGTTCTGGGATGCTGTAATATACTAAAGTCTCTAGATTTAGTTTCTTATTAGTATTCCACGACCAAAGTCTATAGACAGAAATATAGATTTACACAAAGTTTTTTGATGTAAATGGGAATTATTATTATTACACACATTGCATTAAAAAATATATATGATTACCATCTAATACAAAATCATTATGTAGTAAATAATTCCTGACATTTTAAATTGAATGAGGTGAAACTAACATTGCATGAACACAACACTTCAAGATCATAAAATTTTTATTTCAGGTAACAAAACACTTTTAAATAATTTATTAATCACAGAATAAACAATTGTTAATAATTTACAATAATATTTCTTGCACTGCTTGTCTGTTATACCACTAAAACTTCAAACACTTCTGTTATTTTTATATTATATTCCAAATAAATCAATATCAAGACATAATATTTCATCAAAATCATTTCATAATTAATTCCTGGTACACAAAATATTCCTGGATTTGTTGATGAAGCAATATAATAATAATCATGTGCTTAAATCATAAACTTATTTGCAGTCGGTTACACATAATATAATTACTTGGAATTTCTTCTCATGTCCTGCTTTCTTACTTATTTAATTATATTATTAATTGCATTGTGATTAATAATTTACAGCTTTTTCTTCTGCTTTTTTCTCTTATTTTTAATATTATTACAGTAAAATGTTCATATATACATATATATTTCTTATTCTTTTGAACCCCTGTTCTTTACAGTAAAAATGTTATTTATCTTCATCTGAATGACTAGGAGATTTAGAATATCATCTCTTATTTGTTTAAACTTTGTTCAGTATTAAATGGATCTGAAAACAATATCATATACCTATGTTACATTTTCATGAACTTACATGAAAGTAACTAAATGTAACCTTATTAGCACAATAAACATATTATTCATACATCATATTCATTCAGTTCTAATAAAATATAAAAATAATACTACGTATTTTCTCAATCAATCAAAAATTATAAAATCAGTGTTAGTTTTTTGAAGTTACATTCATAACAATAATAAAAACTACCACATTTAATGTTTATTATTATATTTTTATTTACTATGGCTTATAGTTATACCTGGTATGAGATAATCCTCAAAGACACGATAGTTTACTAAATATTTGTAGTAGTCCTTAGACACATTTAAATTATTGAGTTTGACAAAAAAATAAGAAGTTCAATGAACTCTGAACAGGAACAATTCAAAAGTTGAAGTACCTACTTAACTTAAATGATGAAAAAAGAGAAAAAATCCAATGCTAGTGAAAATATGTTTTAAGCATTTGACTTAAAGTCGTTTATCCTATTCTTTTATTACTATATTTTATATTTTTAACATTTCATTTACAAATGTTGCCAGTACTCATTTCGATATAATAAAAAATATGGACCAACCTACGATTTTAAATCGATATTTTTATTTGTGATGAAATCTAATAATATAAATTATGAATAACCTACCCTCGAATTTGAATAGTAGGTACTAGGATCAGTAATATATCATAGTATTATGAATGATTATCGTTTCAAAACCTTGTACAATTTAGTAAGGTTGAAAATATCCTTCTACAAAAGCAAAATTCGATTTAGGATCTCATATTTAGCTATCAATGTCAGTAATTTAGATCATATAACACTTGTTTATTGAGGTTTCATAAAGGTATAGCTGACCTTATATACTATACCACATTCAATTCTCATTCATAAAATTACAATAAGTAGATAATTTTTTTTTTTAATAGAAGAACTATCACTAATGTCATTAATTGCTATAATTATCTAGGGTGAAGTTGATATAATAGTTACATGTATCAGATCAATCTAATTAATATTTCCCTCTTCAAGTTTCGAAGTTATGAGCGAACAGATAAATATATAGTACTTGCATACCTATTTTGCCGTCGTCGAGTAAAAATTATGCAAATTCGTTCCAAATAAGAGTATAATACTCTGTTTGCAAAGACTAATTAAAAGCACCATCGAATAATAATATCCTGTTATCGATTTCGATAAATCTATGCATTTATTTTTAATATGGCAACACTTTCTAAATAAGTATTACTGGAATAATATGGTTTTCTTGTTTTATATTTACTTAAACTTTTTTTATGTTTAATTTATCATAATAATATAGTAAGTACTTATTATTTGAAAATATAAAATAAACATTTAAAATACGGACATACAAATGAAAACAGCGTCATCTATGAAAGTCTTTTGGAAACAATAAGCCCAATTAGCAATGATTAAATTGTAAACAAATACAGGGCAACAACAAAATGAGTAAATATATGAAAATTACTTTTCAAAACGCATTATTTCATTTTAACATCTATATATGAACCTGTTTAAAAACATAGTTTTGGGTTTTAAACGATTGCAAAACAATGTTGAATTCCATTCGATACCAATGACGCCATCTAAATCCGTTTTTATAAAAATGGCTACTATCCAAACGTAAAGATTGCAATGTATTACGATACCTATCAATAGATGTTCGCAATGTAAGTTGAGTAAATGGAGTTTTGATTTATGTCACCGAGTAAGCTATTTAATGTTTTTATTGCAGTTTTTGCTGGGCCTACATTTCGTAAGGAAGTCGATAACTGTACGAACCCGTTTCAGCTTTCAATTGCTCGTAAATATTATGACCGATTGGAGGTTTGACCAATTAATCAATCAGATATAAATAGTTTAATTGAGAAAGAAAACATTTAGGTATCTCATATTATTTGGTGTCATCTACTGAAGTTGTGTTAATTTGTTATTGTGTATGAAAAGTAAGATCTCTTACAATTCTATATTATTAATTGAAGTATTTCTAAAAGAGTGCGGAAGATAAAAACAAAACGGCACAATAAAATAAGTTTGCTAGATGTCTAGTGTATTTATAATTAAAACGGTTATATTATTATATTCTATTTTAATCGGCCCTATAATACTAATGAAATATAATTTAAACACGCAAGTTTCTTGCTCGTTCTTCTTGTGATGAGACATCTTTCCGAATGAGCGCTTGATTAAAAGAATGATAACTATGAGTATTCAAAAGTGCTTAAATTAAGTTTGTTTGAATAAATGATATTCTATTCTATTCTAGGACAGTTAAAATAAAATCTAAACAGCGCTTGTAGGTACTGTGTATACTAAACAATTGATTGTAATACTTAAATATTTTTTAAATAATAGACAACCCAACCAATAGAAACAATCAGGCTTCTGAATACAAATATCACTATTGTACGAGAACCAAATCCGCAACTGACGGAAGTAAGACGGTGTGCTAAACTGCTAGACCAGCGAGGCCGTCTGGCTATTGTTGTGAAGTCTTTGTTATTTTCTTCTAAATTTAACACTTTAAAGAATTATCATTCTTATCGCAAAGTTACATCCCGCTGTGACTCTTATAATAAAACCGCTTGATTAATATCCACTTTTGTATATTCATCGTAAACTCGTTCATTTAGTGCCCTCTTGTGTTAAGTATATGTTACTTGTCGACCTCGATCCTTCCTCATGCCAGACTCTGAGCTTGCGGCTACGATCATCCTAAATGTCAAACTGATGTTTAATTAAACACGAGCGATTTTAATGTCCGCGAATACTAAATCACTGAGCATGGAATCACTATGTTTTAACACTGAATGTAAAATTCACAAAGAAGGATGTTCTGTTTGCAATTACAATAGCCATTAGGCATTTATTAATAAAATTAATAATTTTGAATATGGAACGTAAAACATAGATCTACGCTGTTTTGGTTTTCTTATACTATAACAATATACATTTATTTTCTTATAAATCTTACGGCGTCATTAATAAATAAATAAGTTTTAATTATAAAAGGGCAATTTCCCGAAGCATTTTTCACGTTTTTTATTGTTCCTCAATATTCCGTCACCAAATACTTTTTTGAAGTAAAATATAGTCCCATTATCTGCAATACCTTCCAATCCCAACCCTAATTAGGATGTCTTTTTATATATTTTGACGCTTTTTCTATGAAATTGTATTGTAGCTCACTCTAATTCTATGAACTAGTCGTATTATTAGGTAAATAGATACCAACTAAAGAGTTGGTAATAATAAAGATATTGTCTATGAGTTATAGATGATCCGTATCAGAAAAATACTCGGTGATATCTGTGGTTCATGTTTTATCTGAGAAACAGTTATCTTAATCCATTATGTGGATTATCAGTCTGTTAGTAGAATAGGTATCTATATAAAGTAAAATCTCGTGTTTACCAACTTAATTCCACAACCCCCCATTCAAATTTTGTGTCAACTTGATGTTTCGTTTTATACTTTTATTAATTGCATGACATACTTTGTCGTCATCTAGTATATTTTGTGTTAGCTGTTACCCGCGACTTCGCCTGTGTGGCATTATTATAAATAAAATTAGTTTCATGAATTATTAAGTAGATATCTGCAAGTGAAAGTGCCGTCAAAATAAGCCCAGCCGATTCAGAGAATAGCAAGAACAAACAGACAGACTAAAAAATTGTTTTTAATTAATATTCTGGTTAAAAAGTTCCGTATATTTTTAAGAAATTACAAACAGACACTTTAATTTTATTTGTTTTATAAATAGTTTCAATGAAATTATTAATGCTACCATACGTGGGCTGAGTTTGGATATTGTCAAGTAACATCTTTATATGGTTACACCTAATTAATTAATGTCGTCGCCTGCGCATACTATGATCACCGTTACATAAACATACCTACACTGATTTCTCTTGTTAGCCCTTTGTCCTTATTGACCTAATCTATAACCTCTAGGAACTTGGATTTTAATGTCATACGTATACGGTGGTTTATTGTTTGTACGTAGTTGTATACCTTATAATACGGTCTTTGAAGTAGAAAGTGTCCCATGATTAGGGTATACATATTTTCAGGATTAGTAGGATACACCGGATGATTAAATTAGACATTACGTAGAGGAAAATCTCGTCTCCTTTTATTTATAAAATTAGAAACAAGCTGATGGCCCCACCTGATGGTAAACAGTAACAGTCGCCTATATACAAATATATTTATAATATGGGTCCATTAGTAGCCTGATAGAAATAAAAAGTAACCTGAACAGCACTATGGACATCACATTATCATAACATAACCCGTAATACCACTCATGCGCTGACCTTCCAGAGGACTAAGATGTAATGCCACTTATCCTGTAATTTAGCTATATCCTATATTGTTTGTAACGAACAACACAAAATATTTAATCGATTTGAAAATTTGTTTTATCAATAAAAAAAACTTTAATATCTAAGAGCAACAGGATTATATTATTTATATATGAAACAATAGAGTTAGGTACCTATAATACATGTAATTCCGACCTTTGAATGCTTTATTCAAATTTATATTATTATTGACATTAATGCGAGTGTGTCAGTTTATATATCAGTCTTCCGTACTGTCTATTTATTATTAAAATGCTGAACTGGTCTTCTTGAAGTTAGACCCATTATATTACGAGGATGAAAAAAGCAAACGAAGTCGCGAGTTGCAGCTAGTATCCTATAATTTACTAAATAATTGGTTACTGCGGCGCACAATAGAGTACATAATCTCCGCGCGCGAACTGTGCTGTCTCTCTGAAGTTGTCACATTATAGGGTCAATCTGTATAGTGCATAAGTATATAAAATGTATAACGAAATAGTTGTCAGATTTTTTAATGTCATTATAATGACAGATGACTGACAGCACACCTAACGGTGAACAGTAACCTTACTATATTACCTTACCTTAACAGTACTATATCACGTTATCATGTGACTCCTGTGATATCAATAATTGTTGTTAGTCCAGAGTACTAAAATGTCATGTCTATTATACTGTAGTTTCACTGCCTTAATCTGAACCCTGCAACCAAGGGGGGAAAGGGGATTGTTAATAATGTGGACTGATGGTGTTCGCGGTTATCCCTGGAAACCATCGTGATAAATTACTGGTGAATTTGTCACGATGGGCTAACTGGCCTGACCTCATGCTCATCTTATTATCCTCCTGGTGCCCAGCGTAAACCGTTAGCGCAGGTGGGTGCACCATTCCATTATCATTCATAAAAAAAACCTGCAACCGCAACATAGCTTACAAAACAAGGTACTTGGTCGCTGAAATAGGTGAGACTGACCCACAGAAAACGACTATTTGCAGTCTCAAGTAAGGCAGTTAATTTTTCGTAGTCTTAGGATGCTAACAAGACCACGTGACTCTGGTAATGGCGGGTTGAAGGTGTTCATATTGTAATTTTTAGTGGATAAACATCCGGCGAATAGATAGTCTGTGGAATATTTTCCACAAGAAAATAAAAAATATGACTGGCATTGAAGACCAACCAAAAATTTCAATTTTATTCTTAGGTTAGGTTAGGTTAGTCTTTTTTTTCAATATATTATAGTAGCTTAAGTGACAAGGACAAATCATGAATTAGGTAAAATAAGTTTATTTGTAGCTTTTATAATAACAATACGTAAATAATATAGGTGAATATTATACCTATATGTCTGCTTAATCTAATTTAGTGTATAATACGTGCATAACTTCTTTAATGAACTAAGGCATTCTTATCTACTTTTAGTATATTTATCTTGATGAATGACATATAAATCACTTCACATCGCTTAATACGGTTGTCTCACTATTTCACTCTTCTAATCTGTTAAAAATAGACTGCAAATCTAAATACAATCACATTCGGTACATAATGACGCTTATTTCTTACTACCCAAACTTCTAATTGCAGTGGCAATATTTTTAAGGTAAAACATAACATAGTGTTGCAAAATAACAGTAATTATAGCATATTATCGATGAAGAAATGTTTATCTGTCGTTTGTCATTCGCTGTCAGTCCGTCAAATCTGCCGCGAGTGAAGTAGCGATGGCGGCGCGGCAGTCTCAATAGCGGCACGCTACGATATAGACGCGTGTATCAGGAACGTTAGCAATAACGGTTATTCGTTGTTAAATATCCGAACGATTGTGAACTTTATCGTTCCTGTGTTATTGTTGCAAATCAGTGTACCGTGGAATTCTTATTTTCGGGTAATTAACGCACTCTCGTTGCTAAGCTATTGTGTTTATGTGAACGTTATATAAGTGATTTGTTGCAAAAGCCTTCTATAAGTGCTATGCTGGCTCGAATTCGGAGCAGATGTTAAACTACTTTAGTCATATTTTTTGTTCGACAATATAGCCATGAAATTCTTTATTGTCTGTTCGTATATTTTATTTTTCTTACGGAATTGCTTTATAAATTATCTGTATCAGACATGGTCAATATTTAAAATCTCGACCTACTGCTCATTTAACTTTTAAAACACCATTACGTTTCGACACACTTTATTACGATGGGTTGCTTACCTGAGGCTGCGGTACTTGAATGACGTGAAAAAAATATTACTTACAAAAAAGAAACGGGACTACCCAGTAGGTAGATAGTAACGTAACCGAGCCAGCATCGTCACTTAGAACGAAATTATTTTTATATGATTGAACTGTATATCAATTTTTCTAGTATTCATAAATTTTTTTATACTACGATGGTTACTGTAGCCCAGGGACGACTGATGCACGAAATGAAATTATTGTATTTTATTTTCAGTAATCATTGTATTTTCTTCATTTTGAAGGTTTCTTATTCATAAATAGACTACTTATAGCATTTAAAAATTGTAAAAATGGCAATACTAAAGGCAGTGTTTTCTAGAACTAGGTAGCAGTGCTAATCAAATGATTTTGAATATTTTGCAACCACAACGGTAGTGTCTACGTTTAAAATATTACTGTTACTGATAGTAACTAGTTATTTATATAGTTTTTTTTTCTTGCAGGTAAATGGGACGCGTAAAATGAGACCGGACCAAGTTCATAAGTGAAGTGACAGTGTTGTGTAACGTAACGGTTGTAAATAACGCGTTAATAAGTGATTATCTGTTGATGAGCCCGTATATAATGTGAGACGGTTTTTGTGGTGAAGTGGTAAAAATGCCGTCGGACAGTGGTTCTACGTGGTCGCCACCGGCGTCCAACAGTGAGAGGAGATTGAGCAACTCTTCAGATGGCAGCGCGGGCAGCGGTTATTCTAAAGCTGTAAGTACTAGTTTCTTTCGTACCTCTTTACTATGACTTTTTTTAAGATGATAATGTTTTGTTTGTTGCACACGCCTGCACTAACGGTATACGCTGGCTAGGCACCAGTAGAGGATCGCATAAGACGAACATAAAGTCAAGCCCATCAAGCCCATACGTATATAGCCCATCCTGACAAATTCCCTAGGAAGTTATCACGATGGTTTTAAGTGGGAACCACGTAGTCAATCTGTCAAGGTATATTGCTAGCAATGGAATCTTTAAGCCACATTACGAACAATCCCATCCGATCTTTCTATCGAACAGCGCAATTTCGTCAGTGTCACATTTTCCCCGTTGTCGCAACCTTTTTCACTGATGCTCCGCTCCTATTGGTCGTAGCGTAATATTATAATCCGTATAATCATTCTCGATAAATAGGTTATCAATACAAAAAGATTTTTTTCAATTAGAACAGCAATTCCCGAGATTAGCGCGTTCTACGTAACAAACAGACTCATCATTTTAGATTTATATTTGTAGGGACTATGTGACCGTTGTACCTTTGAGTGCTGTTGTAAAAGCTATAGTAATATGTTCATTCATATGTTTATATTGTTGGTAATAAGACGTATAATTTTAACTTTTAGTGATAATTATATTCTATTTAATTTTGATTGGAAATAAACAACTAGCCTAGTACCTTTCATAGCCTGCATATATGAATGTATTATACACATAAACCTTTCGGAATATATTCCTTAAATTGATATTAAACCATATTAAAATATTTTATGGTTTAGAAGTAAGCGAATACAGACAGACGAAAACAACAACGTTGTACCTAATAAGTACCTAACATACCCACGTGGTCTATAAACAGTGTGATAAATATTTATCTGATATAAAAAAAAGTACTAAGAAGCTGGTATCTTTGAACTAAAACAAGATTACAACCTAAGGTTTTAGATTATGGACGTAAGCAAGAAAGTCAAAATAATCTTTCACTGATAACAAATGACGAGATAAGCCGCTATATTGTTAGGTGATAAGGAGTCTCACCTGTTGTAGCTAAGTCCATGTACATACACACAATATTTATATGATTCCTTAAGTGTAGCATTAATAGTAGTTTGCATGTTTGTTTGTTTAGATAAACTGAAAATAACTCACGTTAGTAGAGAGCAACATCTTACTAATATTATAAACGCGAAAGTTTGTAAGTATAGATGGATGCTTGATACTCTTTCACGCAAAAACTACTGAACGGATTTCAATGAAACTTTACAATAATATAACTTATACATCATAACAACACAGGCTATAAATTTCATGCTGGTGTAATTGCGGGCACAGATACTGTTATATTTCACATAGTCAAAGCTGAGGCATGTAACTTAAAATTAAAATCAAAGGTAGATGTAAAAACCTCGACCTCGACATCTGCTATATAGTTTACTTCGTAAGCTGTGTTTCAGTTGTAAAGTTCACAATAAATATATATTAAGTATATATAAATATAAATACTTAATGAAATTATTATAATTATTTATATTTACTTACTTATATATAACTTTGGTATAAATTTCTCGTATAAGTTAATTGTACATTTATATCATAAACACAAACATGTAAATAAATATATTTGTAAAACAGAACAAATAAAAAAAATACAGAAGACGCAGGATGTCTTAGTCCTCTGAAAAACGCATGAGTATAGGCATATCACGGCTGTCACTTGATGACCTGATATCCGAAGTGTCATGTATATATACATATATACTTATATGTAGATAACGGTTATGATTATGGCAGATCAACATGCTAAATGTTTGCCATTGCAATTACAATAAAAAAAAAACAAATGTAATTCATTTTGCCATAAATATAGATAGTCTACTAGCTAATTGCATATACAATACAAAATTAGCATATCAGGACCATAAATAGAAGACAAAATCGTGCTCAATGACAACAACTTGATTGTGACAATCACTGCAACTTGATCAGACTTGTTTAATAGGAACGAAATATATCTTTTGTATGAATAGTAATAATAAATATTTAATCGAATTGTGATATTTTGCTTACCATTTCACTATTTTATGGATTCATTTTTGTTTAAAAATTTTTTTTGTTTAAATTCAATTTTGTTTAGATGGATATTTTGTTTAATTCCGCTACAATTAGCATGTGTGAGACCACAATTATTCAGCGTGGAAACTTGACTACCGTTACGGCCTTCTCTAATCGCGATCAAATTCCGACCGTTATTGAGTCTACACCCATATTGCACCACATGTTTCGCCTATATATACTTAGGTATAAATATAAAATTGTAATGTTTGTTGTCACTTCATATTTTTATATAAATCTGTGTAACTATGTATTTTGAAGCATATTTTCAGGCATTTATTTGCAATCTATGCTGATTCAAAACTATTTATACAAAAATTAAGATTTATAGTTATATTAGGTATAATAATGACAATCATATTTATTGACTTTGAATGAGAAGGTATTGTTTTGTGATGTACATGTTTATCTTATATAAAAAATTCTCGTGTCATGGAAATTGTCCTCCGAAACTGCTTGATTGATTTTTATGAAATTTTATATGAATATTGTACTCTGAAACTAAAAGCACTAATGCTAGACACATTGACTAACCAAACTTCATTCTCAAAAATGCAAATGTATTTATCAAAAAACTACAGTTACAATTTTTTTTATGAAATTTTATATGAATATTTTTCAGCAGGTTTGTCGTAGACACTGCATCAAAAATCAAATCCACCAAAAATGACATCAATTGGAACTAATAGTAGACATATATATCTATTTTGTGTTTCATCAAAACAAATCAATAAAAATACTTTAAAATGAATTGTCCACAAAATATAATCGTCAAATAACATAAAAATATAATTGTCAGAAAATCAATAACATATTGCCAAAAACCACACTCTGTATGCTGGGATGATGATGATGATGTGCTTTATATTTTAAACTATCGATACTAGGACCTTATTCCAGTTCTCGTCCATGTTATAAATAAATGGTGAATATTACTGTTTATTGCCAATTTCTTGAAACTTGATATTTACACTATCAATCAACAAAGAGACTATTTTCTTAGCACTATCTTGTGTCGTATTGGGAGATGCCCAAAGAATTTCATCATATATCCTATGACCTGTCGGAACTGCATTCTTATATAGCTGCTTCCATAATTCGAAACATTAGACCCTTTACTGGAGGCATTGTACTCGAACTTTAATTTGAAACATGGATACCTTCATTGTACCTAATAGTTGACACTGTCTTATAGTTAGACTAGTGTAAAATAAAGAAACTCAGATATCAGTTTTTCTAAATTTGCATTAAAATAAGCTAACAAAATCAGTTCGATGTCTAATTGAAGACACACATGGCATCTTTTAGGTTTTGTTTGAACTAATAGTAAAAATATTTCTGCCAAAATTAAACTGTTCTAATAGATCAATAATTTCATACATTTATTTATCGAAACGAACAATAGCCAATAATCATATATATATAAGACAAAACCATACCTATTAAAAGTATTAAGAAAAACGCTAAAATTACGCACTTATTATCAACCTGCTCATATTGTCTGTTGTCAATTGACGCCGTTTTGAAATTTGCTTGACAATGTATGCAAGCTTTTGGTCACGTATCATAAATAATCTTTAATGTTTTTATAATTAGAAAAGATTTTTTTCGAAAGTGTCATCTTTTAGTTCAGTGTCGGGCATTAGTGCTTTTACCTTAACGTCACAAAAAGTGTAACAACTTAACCACACTCTGTATGTGAGTGCTTTATTTTTGTGGAACTCCAATAAATAAATGGTATCCTATTAAAACTTGTTTACACTATCAATCAACAAAGAGAGTGTGAGAAAAGAATTTCATCATATATAATCTGATCAAAATTAGTAGTTTTTGTACCAAGTGTATCATTCAATTCATTCAATTCGAACCCATGGCACTTAGAACAAAATATTTCTGCCATTAAACTGTTTATCCACTCTTTTTTATTATTATTGCCTATTTAACATTAAACTATTACTACTAATTTATGTTTTTATAATTGATTAGCTGTGCACGCGGCTTCGCCCGCTTGATATTTTTAGCCTATGTATTATTCTCATGTATAAGCTATGTTACTGTAAAGTTTCATCAAAATCCGTTCAGTAGTTTTTGCATGAAAGAGTAACAAACATCTATACTTAGATTTTTCATACTATATTATTGTTCTAAGACTACTGTTACTCGCGACTTCGTCTGCTTTGTTTAGATAAAGGATAATAATAATAAAAACGCCCAATAAAAATAAAACGTTTTAAAATTCCATGATTTTTACTAATTATACGTACAACCTATTACAATTTGCACAGCGCCATCTAGTCCCAAGCTATCCAGAGGTGGCTAGTGTTAGAGGGAAAGCGGTATATTCAACTGCTAGGTCCTGAGCATATTATAGCTATAGTACAGCCTAGCTTATGTTCTTCCGTCGTAGAAACTATTTTGGTGTCAAATTTCATTAAGTACGGTACAGCTTTATTCGTAAAACGGTAAATAGACAAACATAGGTATATACTTTCGCATTTATAATTTTTATATAGTTTTTCTTGGTGATTCTACATACTTAATCTGTTTTTGTGTCATTCTTCACTTTGGCGGCCGCGTCCACTTATAAATAAATTAAAAAGTTGTCTGTCAAACATTTTAAAGAGGTTACATAAAAATTTACTGCACATTGAGAAATCGTCCCCGAAATTAATAAGACGTTGTGTTGTGTATGCTAATAACATGTAAAACAAATTTACATCTCTTCAATGTAAAATAAATCATGAAATAACGAGTAAAATGATTGGAAAAAACTTTTGCTGACTGTTTTTAATGGTTTTTATTTTTTTTGACCCGCGAACCATTTATACAACGTCATCTAGTCCCAAAGTAAACAGAGCTTGTGTTGTCTAGTAACAACTGATATAAACACATACCTAGATATTTTTTTGTAGATACGTACATAAGTAAAGTAAGTGACTATTATAATAATTTATAAAATAAAGTAAATGGAATGGCAATTAAGCTGACGGCCCACCTGATGGTAAATGATAATTGTCGCCTAAATATATGAACGTAACAATGGATACACGTCATCATGTGACGTTTTTAGAAAAAGAAGGGCAAAGTCGGAGCAAACCACTAGTTTATATAACCATCCACGCAGAACAAATCCGTCAAGCTCAAATTTCATTTTGCAACTATTTTTCAGCGTGTCCAATTCACTATTGATTAGAGACAGTAAAACCAATATTAGTTATTATTCCGAGGCCCGATAACCGTTAAGGAGAATAAAAAAAATACACAAAGCACCCACCGAGGCGGAAAGAAAAACTGTTATGACTCTCACTTTCGTCGCAGCACTAGGTTTAAATTGACTTTTCTTATTTTCGGAGCAACTAATCAACCATTAACTTGTTAGGTATCTACAATATTGCAGCACAATTAGTAATAATAAAGTAACTAAAGACTAACTAAACATTCGGTTATTATCGGGACAGTCCCATGCAAGGGTTGTCTGACCCGTTGTCCACAGAGTAAAAATGTCCCAACTCTCTGAATGACAAACAATATTTTATTGAACATTACCCTTATCTATCTTGTTTACTCACTTTCAATGTAATTATAGCAAAAAAAAAAAAAACAACATGGGAACTTTATTTTAAAAGTAAATTCATCACTTAATATATACTTGCTTCTTTTTTTGGCCAGCCAGAATCTTATTCTGATAAAAAAGTAATAACGGAACAATATTCGTAGAGGAAATATAAATAAATAATAAAATGAAATTTTTAAATTTAAGTACCAGTTTCAATAGCTACTTTATGAAAATTAGTTTCTTTAAATCTTTAAATAGACATGACATAACTTACATTGTTTAGGATCTTTTGCAATCGGCCAATCGTAACAATACGATTTACCTATAGAGTTATGACTTTCCGACTGATATCCAGCTGCTGGTTTAGAAAGTTTTATATATACTTTTCAATTTTGTTGCGTGGACACTTTAGTGTACTTTATATATATATACGTTTGATTTTTTATTATTTTGAAAAATTTAAAAGCGGGCTCAGGATAGCACCTTGTGATACTCCAGAATGTAATGATGCGGTGTTGTTAAAAAAATATAAATTGTTGAAAAAGATTTATAAATACTTTTTCATTTTATTTAAAACTCTTTTCTTAATAAGTAGGAGAATGTGCGACCTATATATGCATGCAAACATATTACCAATAATTGAGGATGTTCTCAATCAATCACAATTAGTGTATCCTTCCTCCATTCTCACGGTAATGAATTCGCGGTTGACCAAATACAATATTATTATAATCCTTATTTACGAGGCAGTGTAGTTGTTATTCCAATAAAGCCGAGATTCTGATACGAAAATAATACGTAGGTTTACGTAGCTTTATCTTTACTAGATACAGAGGTTAGAAATAACTTAAGAACTTATTGGGATTTTCCTTCAGTTCAAGAGTTCAAGACGACTTATTAATTTTCATATAAAGTATAAACAAAACGTAGGAAATAATCAAGCAATGAATAATATTATGATAAACTGTATAATAAACGACACAGTTTGTGTTATGATTATTAATTATTTATTGAGAGATAACTCGTATTACATGTAGTATAATATATTTGTATATCATCATAGCAGCCTGGAAGACGTCCACTGCTGGACATAGGCCTTCCCCCAAGATCTCCACGACGATCGGTCCTGCGCTGCTCGCATCCAATGCCTTCCAGCTATCTTGACCAGTTCGTCGGTCCACCTTGCTGGAGGCCTTCCCTTCCGGTCCATGGTCGCCACTCGAGGACTTTATTGCCCTATATCTACTATTATATTATTAAATGATGATGATGAATTTATTTATATGCATATAAACACATTATATTAATTACAAATATTGCGTTATTTAAAAGTAAAAATAACACGAAACAATTTGTTTCAAGAGCAATATTATTATAAGTAGAAAACATATCGAAAATACTTCATATGTGAATTAACAAATTACTAATGTAGAGTCATAGTAATTACTAAAAGGATATTACATGTAATAAAAAATAGTATAGGAATGTATTATAACAATAATAGAAAATTATTTTCTTTACAAGAAACACTACACTTACAATGTACTTACTCGTGTGTAATATGTAAACTGAAGAATTAATGTAAAAAACTATCAACGAACTTACACAATCAAATATTAATATATCGATCAACCAAACGGATATTACAAGTGATAAAAAAAATGTCATAATAACGTGGAATGTATTGTAAAACATAATATATGTGAGGTCGACAGGTTGCAATCTCGACAGTACCTACAAGTACGCCTTTCGCTGTAAAATTGTCGCTGTTCAAGGTCACAGGGCATATTGTTACGAATGTCAAACATATATTTTATACACATATACTAGCTACTCGCCCTGGCTATATATAAACCTACCTCTTGAATCACTCTGGGTATTTAAAAAAAACCGTTTCAAAATCCGTTACGTAATTTTAAAGATTTAAGCCATACATAGGAACGGACAGACAGCGATAGCGACTTTGTTTTACACTATGTAGTGATATGACAAATATACACAATGTGCAATTAAAATTTGCAATCAGTTCAGTAGTTCAGCAGCCCATCGCGAACAAACAACTTGACACGTAATTTTTATATATAAAGATTGTACGATAGAATATTTTAACCAAATACGTAATTCGTTTTATTAAAGAAAGAACAGGAATTTTCCGCAATAGAAAAACTATTTAATGTTCTAAATCCATAAATAACTAACCGAGTTAATATTTAAAACCACAATTGTTATTTATAATGGTTTATCAAATTTGTATGAACCACAAAGTCGTAATTAGATTGACAAAAAACATCCATATTTATATATATAATCGAATTAGTTGTTATTATTAAAAAAAAATAACAAATCTATTAAATAAGAGTATATAATTTTATATATCCACTTATGCGCCATCTACTATTATTTTTTGTAAATACTCTCTTTCCAAAGGTTGTCTGTAAGAGATTGCATTAGCGATAAGACCGCCTTTTGTACTTAGTTTTATTTTTATGTTTTTAATTTTGCTAATGTCCTTTATAATTTGGTGTAATAAAGTGTTATAAATAAAAAAAAATAACATGTTTATACCGAAGCAAAAAAATCGTACGATTTTATTTATTTATAATTGCATATACAATTTACATCTAATAAATTAACAATATACATATGGATCCTATTTAAAGAGTAGCAATTTCGAAAACTCATTCCATATTTACAATAGCCAAAAGCATTCAAATATTTGTTAGTTTGTTAGGACTGAATGAAATTTAAATTTCTGAAACTAAAAGTCTTATTGTATATTTATTATACTGAATGATTCGCCAAACTACAGGACAGTTCGTTGGCGAATTGTCTACCCCTTTCTATAATATATTTGAACGGTTTCTACCATATGCCCACAACATTACGTTCAGCACAATACCAGAATCCCACACAGTCCTTAATCCCCACATCAATGGACTCGAGAGTATCGTTGTATAATGGTTTACAATCCGGACCGAGACCGAATGATTGCGAGTTTAAATCTTGTCGACAACAAAAAATTACAATTTTCGTCAATGACTGGCCATCCGATGATGGAAACACTGTCAACAATGGACTATGTCTTTGACAACCCCCGTACAGATGAGGGTTGGCGGTCATTCTGTAATATAATATTAACTCAGGACAATTCAACACAACGCCCTCTAGTACCAAGGTAAGCTTCTATTATGAGTATTGGAGAATGTAATATAATAATCACTGAGGACAATTCACACAACGCCCTCTACTTTTAATTCTAGAATCTATTATGGTACTAGACAAGGTAAAATTAGTACAGGTGGTAGAAGAAGTATGAAAAGATACTAAGCGACGGAGAAATAATATCCTGATAAACTTAATCTTCCCCCTGTATACCACGTTTCAACCATCTGCACACCAAATCTCGTCCAACACAATAGTAGCATCCCATACAAACGCTAATCCCCAAGTCAATGGAATCCCAAATCCTAGAGAACGTAGTATAATAATAATTTAGGACAATTAACACAACGCCCTCTACTTTTAATTCTTGATGATGATTCTAGAATCTATTATGGTACTAGACAACTGGTATAATTAGTACAGATGGTAGAATAAATATGAAAAGATACCACGTTCCAACCATCTGCACACCAAATCTCGTCCAACACAATAGTAGCATCCCATACAACCGCTAATCCCCAAGTCAATGGAATCCCAAATCCCCGCCCATTCGGTGCACCTGCTATTTGACATTTGCAGGCCGGTCGACCTTCAACGCCGCACGGATTTGCCTGCAAATGCTAAGGGTCAGCCATCTTAGTTTGCACTAATACTACTGCGTGTCTCTGGGTACTTTCGAAATGTGATTATTGATCGGAATTTATTAGTATACCATTTTGATTTGAATTATGGATACCGTCGTGACTCAGTGGTTTCTAAAGCCGACTTAGAAAGCTACCTAAAGGTAGTGACTTCGAATGTGATGAACATAAATAAAATGCCTTTTGTGTAATTTGTATTTCTGACTAATTCTCCGGTGGTGATAACATAGATAACAAATCAAATTAATGCGAGAGAAATGTGTGTGTGTTAAATATTGCATTTACCATGACTTTATCTTTATTATATACATAACATACATATATTAAGTTGCGAGTAAATGATCTGCTTAAATTGGTACATATACTGTATACTACTGATACATATACTTAGGTACATTTTTTATCATACGTAATATACATAGAAAACACGTAGACCAATACCAAAAATCATATGCATTAATACCGTGTGAGGAATCGAAACCGCGACCAACGGAAGCAATGGACTGTGCTACACCGTTAAACCACTGAGGACGTCATTATATGTATCTATCTATATAGATAAACACCCAAAAAGCAAGAGCGGTACAAACGAACAGAAAACACATTAGTGACGTAACTCACTTTCTTCCAATGAGTAGTGACCAAAAACAGCGTAAGTGATGTGTGTAGGTACCGCTAATGTAGACCAATGTTTACTTTTACTATGTATGAAATGTGGTTATTTATTTATCTGTGATTTATTTATTTATACTTCATAGAGGAGGAAGGAGGGTTGAATAACCTCCGAATGGTGCGGATCGCTCATAAGGTGAACAAGTAATCCTTTGCATATATATAGTCTTTCGCGTCTATTTAGGTGTACAAGGGGGTTACGTGATGACTCTGTTCATATATATTGTAGACAGGAAAGCCGCAAGCTCGTTTGTCCCCTATGCTATAAAAAGCTAGAGAGGCCACCATTCCAGTTACATAAAAAAAAAGATTAAAGTTTGTAAACATCCAAAGACACATTTTGCAAGAAACCTCTTTCTTATATATTTCGTCGACCTCCTTTACTATCTCGCTTCAATTCAAACGCGCGCATGCGTACAACAAACAATAAAACTAGGCTAGTACCCGTCCTACATACAGCTTGAAAACGATGGCTCATATGGCTTCTGAAGTACCAAGTACTCTGTGATGTAATTGGGCTATCTGGCGCTATTTAGGCCGGCTGCATACCTACGGTCAGAAGTCTAATTTACACATTACTATATGATCTTGACGGTCTAGCACTACTTCTAACTTATTAACGCTCAGCCATACTTCCGATGGTCGCATATTCAAACCCAGCTTCAGTTAAAAACCACTCAGATTTTTCTCTAAGGATTGTTCACGTGACGGTGCTGTTTGCATGAGGGCTTTAATAATTATTTGTTAATATTATTAACCCCCGACACAAAAAGAGGGGTGTTATAAATTTGTGGGTCTGTCTGTGGCATAGTAGTTTCTAATCAAACTGACATATTGTAATGATCCTTTTTTTTGTTTGATAGCTGACCTGATCGAGATACTTCTTGTTACATTTTTTGTTTTCTTTATTCAGTTGTTACTAAAAATTTTAATTTTAATAATAATTACTACATTTTTTTGATACAAAACCCTTTTAGGACACGCTGTATATCTATATATGAACTGACATGCCAAAAAAATTCTCATTTATACCAAATGACATTTCAAAGTCAATGACAAGCGATATCGTTTTACTTTCAATAAAAAGCACGTATCAAACAAGACCGATCAAATTTGATATTACTGTATCTTTAATCCCATGATTATAAAGTATAATTTGGCTTGAGAAAAATAAAACTGTCAAATAAGTAGCACTTATGGTGTACACAATAAAGCGTACTTTCCCATAATGGAACAGTGATCGGTAGAGTGGATATCAGTTGGAGGCCAGTGACAATGGCATTGTTATTTCCTGATCGGTATATATCAGGTCACCTAGTTACATATCGGTTTTGAGAGTACTTAAGTACTTTATTGTTGATTAACTTTTACCCGCGACCCCCTTTATCATAACTGGATTTAATGAGATACAAATAACCTATATTGGTCTCCATCCCAACCAACTATTATACATATATACCAAAGGTAGACTGTTAAAGCCTGGACGGCGATTTGTGTCTCGATAACTTCTGTTAATTCTAATATTGTTCTTTTTAAACTTTTTTTTTAATATTTTACCGGTTGGCAACGCATATGTTTATAGGCTGCCAGTTACATTTTTAAGATTTATAAAGATGATTTGTTAGTTTTTTTTTAACGCGATAATCTCAGGAACTACTGGTTCGAATTGAAATATTCTATTTGTGTTGGAAGTCCATATGTCGAGGAAGGTTTTAAGCTATATAACATTACGCTACGACCAATAGGAGCGGAGCTGTAATTAAAAATATTGCAAAAGGTGCGGAAATGAAACGCAGACGAAGTTGCGAGGGTCAGCTAGTAGATTATACATAGACTAAAAAGTCGTCTGAGGTGTGCTCAGTCTTATCTATTTCAGCCACTAACCATCTTTCTTAAATCTTGTTTTAGTTGATGGATACATATTAGGCAGTATAATCATAGTATAAGTAGCATGTCTTTTGGAATGGCAACACGGGTTATCACGCGTGTCACGTGACAACATTATGTCCGGAATGCTGCTATTGACAACAGATATCGGTTGCTACTGTCAACGTGCAAGATGAAGGTGCTAATAGAAAAGCGTTTAGAAAATGTGGACCCGTCCGCTTATTTGTCTTTACGTAACTTAGGTAATAACACACCATCAATCCTATTTACCGCGTATAGCAATTTGTCACAATAAAGTAGATCTAAACATATAAAAAAATACTTTCAAGACTATTGGTTGATTAGTTAAGACCTGAAAATATAACAAAATGAGAAACTCTTGTTGATTTTTTATATTTATTATAATTAAAACAATTCAATACTAAGCTCTGTAAATAATATTGTATTGGACATACTTTACTGTATTGAACAAACATACTTTATTGTATTGAAAAAAAAAGTTTGTCTTTTTGTAAATTGTATTTTTAAATATTTGCATATCCAATAGTAAAAAAAGATATTGTAATTTTATTTTTATGTACAGACATCACAACATCTACTATGTACATGTCGTGAATTCACAGGCGCTAATTTTGACGAATTCATTTACGTTTCTCCAAACAATTTTTTTCTTCCAAGAAATACATAATCCTCATGCGGACGATGAAAGAAACGCCCATCGTATACCTCCTCTCGTACTACTTTGAGATATTGGATCTGGGTTAATGCATAAATTATGCAGATATTGTGTTTGATATGTCGGTTCGAAATTAAACTGTGGTATATTGATAACAGTAATTTGCGACGTGCATATGCTATATCGGATTCCCTTTGTATCGATATCTTTCGATCGCGAAATGTCACTTACATGTTTATAAATGAATTGATCTAGTTTTTTAAATAGATAGATCGCTATATGATTTTTTGTGTCTTCAAGCATGATATGGTATAACGACATAATAACAACAAAAATAGGCAAAAATAATAAAGCGATAAAGCTGATTCATACTTATTACAAGCTATCAGTATCGTAAGCGCTGAAAGTAATTCTGGTATTTCTATACTAAGATATGATTTATCTTGTAGAAAAATTAATTGCTATTCGTCTAAATTATTGAGTAAATTTGTTACCCTTTTTGGCAATATTTTATAAAAACAAAAGATATATCATTGGGGTTAGGTTTTTTTTTATGGATGATAATGAAATGGAGTGAAATGGAATGATAATGAAATGAGTGGAGGATGATAAGATGAGCACCACGTTGGGTTAACCCATCGTGGCCAATTGACCAGGAATTTATTAATAAAGTATAAAGAACTTAATTAATCATTATTTAAATAATAACATAATGGAATTTTAAAGAACTTAATTAATCATTATTTAAATAATAACATAATGGAATTTTATCATTTTGTATCTCAGGGTCGGTCCAAAACGATAATAAATGCACGCTGTCAACAAGAGCATAAAATTTAATTAGCTTCAGATAAAGTGAGTATCCATTATAATTGGATGTAGATAACATTGCAACTCATGAGATGCAGACTCTCACACACTATCGAGATATCTATAGTATACTATGTACTAGCTGTGTCCGCGGCATCACCCCCGTGAAATTTATAGCCTATGTTAACACAATCTGATGTTTAGCTATATTATTGTAAAGTTTCATCAAAATCCATTCAGTTTTTACGTGAAAGAATTACAAACGTCTATCCACACTTACAAACTCCCACGTTTGTAATATTAGGTAAGTTAGTATATACCTTAAATAACGAACTCGATGCTAAGGCTTAGAATTCTGCAATATTTTCTTTTTGGAATAATTTTTTTTTTAGCTTTTTCTATTTTTTAGATTTTGTGGATTTATTTTTTGTTTTTGTTTTTCTTATATTTTTTTATCACTAGTATATATACATATGTTATGTATCAAGATAACTTTTGACTTTTTATTCTGTTAATGTTACTTCGATCTTCTGTAGTATAAATAAATAGAAGTGACTATATTTATAGTGCATGAAATGGGCTTATTTATAAATATTAAATTAACAGGCTTCAATTGTATTAGCAGTGAGTTTACTGAAAATAATTGGTTTTTCTTCAATCTACTAACTGTTGGCGATAATATATCATGAGTACATGAATCACGATACACATGCTGTAAATATCATAAAATGTAACAACTAAATGAAATATTTTACAAACTAGTTGGCAGATTTAGAAACAGACCCGGGAGTTACAAACGAAATACTAACTTACGTCACCGAGGTCGTCATATTTCTCATTATTGTGCTATAAAAATGAACAAATATGAAATACTAACTAAGAAACCGAACGTTAATTACCTTGCCTCTAATCAGCTTGCAGTAATTACAGGCTAATTTCGATGACATCGGCTATTCATTAAGCTAATTATACAACAATAAGCGCTGTCTGCAAACGTGTAATACACGTTAGACCCTAACAAGGTGAGCTAAACGAGCTATTGTTCATATCTGTGGCTATATTACAACATATTGACACTAATTTATTATATTTCTGTTTTGAGTCACGCAACAAACACTCAACATATATCAATAGATAATACTATAAAATAAAAACAATGTACATTACAAAACAGAATAACATTGCATAAAAACAGTCATGAGTAACATTGAAAATGACTATAAAATATGCTACACATTTGAAATAGAAGTTGTAATTAAAAAATCATGCTGTAACCACGCGTTAGTTGGCTTTCCATCATGTTACAAATTACTCATAAATGTGAATGATCAAAAAACTCCAGAAATTATGCGTACTGCCTGTTTAGATGTAGTTAACACCTGAAATTATTATGAGTAGCAATGATCAAAGCATAAAATTGCGTAATTTAGTCTTAGAATCAGGATCCATTAATTTATCCAGTAATTTTAATTTTAGTTGTTAAGCCACGAAGATCCGTTCTTTTATATTGGTATTATGGTTAATTGATTAATAAATTAAGAAGCAATTCTACTTGAATGCGAATCAATTCAATAGTGTTTGAAACAAGTAACGATTTCATTGTGATACAGTCGAACACTCGTGACCATTACAGATATGTTCTAATTTGCAACGCGTCGTTGCTTTGTCTCTTAATTAACTCCATTTATCTCACTTAGCTACGTGTAAAATATAGGTACTTTCAACCTATCATTGCCGTCATCGTAGTCTCCAAAGTATAAAACGTTACCTACACTAGCTATCCGACCTGGCTCCACACTGATGCATTATAAATCTTTGAATTTCTCGGGTTGTTCTATACTATAACACGCATATATTATACATTTAAACCTTCCTCTTGAATCACTATCAATTGCTGAAAGAATATTGCGTAATTTAAAACATACAAGCGAACAGACAGCGACAACGACTTTTTAGACTATGTAATGATGAAACTGCAATAACTAGGGAAAAAATTTAATACAGAAAAAAGTTAACGATTACGGACGGCTAAAATCATGTAGATTTTTGATTTCATTTCATTTGAAACAGAGGACATAGTTCTGTACATTTTTTGTATAAATGTAACTGAGCAATAATAGAAATGCTGCTAACAAGTCGTTAAGGTAGAAAACTGTAGTAATTTTACATCTAGCGCTAAACATGTTATATCTATTTTATTTGGATTTTATGTTTCATATTGTTTTTTTTTTCATATATATTATTATATCTATATTATACTTTCTCACACTTGACACTGCTATCTTAAGATCACTATGTTTATAATTAAAGCTTACATCAGATGTTTGGGACGACCTTTCTGTCATGTCCATCAAGTTTGCTAAACCCAAACGTCACGTCTCTGACGATTAATCAAATTCTTAATTACGTGCTTGTCTTGCTGTAGTATGTACTTCAATCCATATTTGATCCATTATTGAATTTCTTTAAGAAGACTAATACTTTATTTGTTACCGAACTAGTAACAATATGCTCTTCAAATATTTACATAGGTCTTGCATTATTGTGTTGTAATATGGACAAATTCCATGCTATGCAAGAAAAGTACACAGTTTACACAACGCGTGAGAAACAGAAAGAAATGTTTTGTGGGCGTCAACAAACAACGCTTTGACGAACTGGACATTAGGGTCATTGACAGGGTCATGTGAAGATTTGATAACATTTGATGCAATTGTAAATATATGAAACAAACTTCTTTTAATTTGTCTCCCGTGTGTGACGGATACAAAACCTTTTAGGACCACACAGGAACCTACTATTTTCATTTGTTTCGCCTGTACATACCTTTAAAGTTAAATATATATTATATCTAACGGGATATAAGGCACTGTCTCCAAAAAAACGACTTCCCTTATTTGGAATCGATCATAGCATATTTTTGCCTTTTATTCGAATTTGAAGACAATTTTTATCTAAAAACTTTAGAATACTTATCGATAATTTATTATTAACTGGCAGTCTTTAAACTTTATTCTTAGACTTAATATGTATATCTCTACGTCAGGTACTTTACAGATTATTTGAGTAGGTATAAGCATATTATTTAATTAAATATTGACCGTCGTAGACCGTAATGTGACATGAGATATCAATTTGCAATTACTTAGTAGAGACCACTTAAAAGTTAGATCACAGATAATATTGTACAAGGAATTTTCAACTATTTTATCATTTGATCAGAATCATTGTTTAATGACATTGGCCGGTAATACAAAGCTAGTACCACGGAACATGGTTTCAATGCTTTTTTTTACGTTATTCAGTCTAAACAATGTGCTGAATTCTGTGCAACCAGCAAGAGACCTTGATGCTAGTATGTTGCCCTTTTTAAATGAGTTTCAAAGGGGTCATCTGTTTGGAATGTTTTTAACAATGACAAGGTCGATGTTCATTCATCTGTGTGCAATAATTAATTTTCTTTGTTAGTGTAATTAGTTTCTTTTAAAGCATCATGTTTACCGTCACATGCAATCAATTTTAAATTGACAGTCATTTCTGTACGAAAGGAATATACCCGCGAGCTATTTTTTTTAAATACAATAGTAATCTACTTAATAACTTGCTATGTAGGTACGTCAATATATATTTCCTAGATTGTGAAATTGTCTAGATAAATCAGAGGTTATAAATAAACTTAGTCTGAGATAAATTTTAGCTTGCGAAATTTTGTATTACGCGACTATTTGAAACAATGCAAATGGGACAATTTTAGCAAACAATGCAATTTCCCTCAGCTGGTGAGTTATTAAGGCAAAGGCCGATGCAATTAAACAGTTTTTGTTTGTCTGTTTAAACGCGACGAGGGTCCAGATGGGCGGAAGAGTTCAATTCCACCAATTGAAGATGAGTCGGCTGGCTTTAAAGATTACGCGCAGCACCAATTGACTTTCTTTTTATGCAATTAACCGCAATTATGTGTACGAAGATCGGGATGTTTTGTTTACATCTGTTTACATTTTATAGTATTTAATTATGTACTTACAAATGCATGAAGTTTGTATTTATTAGCGCATTTAAAAAACCTGTACTGCACTTAATTCGAATTTAGGCAGTATTCTATGTGTTTATTACCCTTCCATAAATAAATGGCTAAACGGCATTTATTTGCAGATCACCCTTATTATTAGTGACATATTTCTATACACAGCCAATAACATAATTTATTTACTATTTTAGATTATTTCACTGCTAAAATATATTTCTAGAGTAATTTGGACGAAATTTGACAACACTTGCCAAAAGCAGACCGACGATCTGGTCAAGATCGCTAGAGAGCGTTGGGTGCGAACAGTGCAGGACCGATTGTTGCATCGTGGAGATTTTTGGGGGAGGCCTTTATTCAGCAGTGGTCATCTTCAGGGCTGAAATTATGATGATGTCAAAAGCTCAATTGCAGACAAAGATATTTGATGTCGTAAAATAATCTTCTAATGATGTCGGTACAGACTTTTGCAATAAATCAGAGAAATCGCGATGTAAAATCTAGAAATAGACAAATAAATTCACTAATGAAATTGCTTTCAGACAAAAAAAGGATATAGATAATATTAAAACAACACTTCCTTGTTGTGGAGTAAAGGAATTACTGGCCAAAACCGAAGCCGATAATAAAATGGCGATTCGAATAATCTAATTTGCTAATCATTTAATATCAGTACACTGAAGTGTTATCAGATAAAAGAACAAGCGCCAACATGTTACGACAGTACGATTATGAAAAAAAATGTAAGTAGAGATATCAGGAACTACAAAATCTTTCGCAAATATTACCCTACATACAGTAGACTTATTTTATACTGTTTTAAATTTGACGCGGTCATCTCAAAAGTTATATGTACGTGATATGTATAGTAAGTAACCTACGCATGGAAACTAACTTACATCGCATCTTCCAATGTGTGTTTGGATGTGAGTAAAACTAAATTTCTACATACCAAATAATATTTGAGAGATCAAATATTAGTAAAAAATGTTAATTATACCTACTTACAAAAGAAATATATTTCATGCTCTAGACCACACGCCACATATACCTAATTCTTTCAATTTGTTCTGTAACTTTCAACGGCCTGTATTTTTTATTACATGATCTACACCAAACTTAATGCTTTTTTTTCTGCATTTTAGTTTGAATTATTTATTTTAGTTTAAAACTATTTATAGTAGTCTCATATTATTTTACGTGTGTGCTATTTTGTTTATTGTTTTCTGTGCTATTATTTATTTTTCTTGCATTATTATTGATTATCTTTTCCACCTGTTTGCAGAGAACAGTACCTTTCTTGATTTAAGAACTCGTATGGAAGTTTGTTAGCATAATTACTGCTAAATGCTAATTTATGTCTCGTTTTGCGATCATTTGCATGTTTTTGCATGCATTATGTATTCTAGTTAACACCTGGATCTGTTGACATTTTACAAATGATATTCTTCTCGCTTGACGTTGTTGTTTATTTATCTTAATTTCTCTGTAATATATTTATTTATATCAATAATTAACATACCCCAAATAATGGGATAAAGGCAAGGCAATGATGATGTATGATTGTAATTTAAAATGGGGTATTTAGAAATAGTAATTATGTGTGAAAGATACAAAATAAAATTTGCACCCATCTTCATTAAAAAGATATACTATTGAACTTGTTATTTATCTTACTTGTACGATGTTCTTTGACGACCTCGGTGGTCTAGCGGTCTAGCACATCGCTTTACGTCCGATGGTCGCGGGTTCGATTCCTCGCAAGGCACAAGCATTTGTATTCATGAGTATGATTGTTTGAATCGGTCTGGGTGTTTTCTATGTATAATATGTACTTATGTCTTTACAAAAAAAAGAATATCTATGTACTTGTATCGGTTATCTAGTACCCATGACACAAGCTTTAGCTAGCTTAACTTGGGTCTAGATGGCGCTGTGTGAATTGTCCTGAGATTATTATTATTGTAATTAAAAAAAATTGAGATTAAAAATTCTTTTAGCTATATAATGCTTTACTTTTTGCTAGTGTATTTTTTTATTTAGAACGAACGTGCAAAGCCGGGTTTTTCTATGTATTACGTTTGTTTAAATATAAAGGATTAATTTTTTAAGTCATATGGACGTATACAGATGTATTATCTTTAACTTTTTGTATCACCATAAATTCGATTATACAAATCTATTTTTAAAGACAATGACGCAAAGAATCTTGTTTATGATCTGAATATCAAATGCAATTATCTAAATACCAGCGGTCGCTGTGGGATAAAGGTCACGGCTGTTTAACTTTGATAAGACGCTTTTTAATTTATTTTTGCTGGAAAAAATTTCAATTCTCAGAAACTTGATATTTAAATCATTACAATTTATTTGTTTTTGAGACTTGATATTTATGTACGATGTTAAGTCCGCCAAATGCACTGTACTGCTTTATTTTAATTTTAAATTCATTGCACACAGCATTGAAGTTAATTAAAAAAAGGTACACTTGCCTTTGCTGACGGACCACTGTTATTTAAACAAACACTTGTACACAATAGGTGCTACAGATAGTCCTCTTTATCACAGCTGCTTTGAAGCCTAAGAAATGGCCGCTCACGTATTCTGGAGTGCGGAGCAGTGACCACACAACGTATACAAATCCTCGGAACGATGAGGTTGCTCCGGTAGACATGTGAAGACATCAAGAAGTGCTTCTCGGGGAGCTTGGCTGGTTACATTAGTAGTATCGGCTCTACACGCAAAACGGCCCAGATGAGAAGAGACTAAAGATATAATAAAGTGCAAATTATATTACACTACTCCAAATTTACCAGAAATCAAATCTCCAGAGGTGATAAAATGAAACCTATTTTGTATGTCGACCAGTTTCAAACTCGAGACTTGTGAGTTCTGTAAATCGTGGTACTAAACCACTAGGCCAAGGCGGTGTTTTTATTCTCTACGAAGAAATATAGTTTATTGATATAGAATGCGGGTTAGATCAGACACTTGTTCAAATAAACAGATGGTCTCGAATTAGTTTACGGGGTCAAGGTGGATTGTATTGATTCAATTGCATTTATTGTAAACACAATGTTAATATGATGAATATTTATATGTGTATTTAATATGTAATTATGTTTTGTTATTGTCCTATTATTATGAATGTAACTCTTATTTTAAACGCATATATTTTCTAGAAATAATATAATTATAATAAAATAAATTTATAACAGTTATTTAAAAGAGCGCCACGCAAGTTTGTTCTTGTGGTGAAGACAGCTATCAATGAGCGGTAGATTAAATAAATAAGTATGATTCAAAAGTGCTTAAATTTAAGTTTATTTTCAATGAAGGATTTTCTATCTATCTAGAAGTAGATATAAATTCATATTATTACGAGTACAATATTATTAGCACAAAATAAATATAACGGAAAGAATAGATTTAAATGTGATTAGGATTTCATTCGTTTATGTAAAATTTGGTAATGAAATCTTATATGGTTTCTAGAGGGGCCAATTCTAATATAGTCTAGTCTAAATCTAGTCCGGATAACTAGCAATGGGGCCATTAATCCCCAATACTATCCCCTCTCTCTACAGCGGGCTACTAGGATAACATAACGGCACAAGCACTAACGCCCAACTTTCTCCGTCCAAGGTCGCGACTCGCAACTACTATGTCACTATGATTGTGCATTGTCTATTGTTTGCATGGGAAAATACTATTTGATACGCCACTACATACTTGTCAACTCGTAATGGAATTTGATGATGCTTTTTTAATGTTATCAAATAAGTGGTAGGATGTTTGAAACTATATACCCTTTATTGGCTCGAACATAAAATATTCCAGTCAACACTGAACCTATTATCTGCAAATAAAATGAAAATATGTTTTTGTAGTCATTAGTCACTGTTAGTATCGGTGTTTTCTATGTATATTACGTATGAATTTACAAAAAATATATACAAATATTTATATCAGTTGTCTAGTACCCACAATACAAGCTCCGCTTACAATGTCATTTTCATGGACTAGATGACGCTGTGTTAATTGCCCAGGGTTATTCATTATAATTATATAAAATATATCACGATTATAACTTATTCTAACTCGAGCTAAGGTAGATATCTTCATTTATAAATGTCGTACATGTATTTATGTGCTTAGGAATTCCGCGTCATCATACGTACATTGATAAGTATGGTATTTATTATAATGCATCATATAATACGCGACGCAAAACATGACTCACAATCTGAGACATTCAAGATTCACAATATTACGTTTTTCTCCTCGCCATATTTCGAGTAATTTTAGATTTTTTTACATACCAGAACAGTGGAAGCATATGGTTTAGTATCTATCTGGTAACAATCTTAACAATACCTTATGGTAGCTTGCAATCTGAAAAACATCTGATAATAGATTTAAAAAAAATCGTATGCGTTGTTTGTAATACGTAGTATTTGAATTTCAATTTTATTTATTAGTCTTACATGGTACATGATGGATGTTATTAATAAAAACAAGAACATAAGACATGTGATACCCCATACCGCAATTACATTATTACTACTACAATTACATGTTTGTTGCCAAACTCCTCCGAAACGGCTTTACCGATTATTATGAAATTTTGTGTGTTTTACCGTTAATCGGCCAATATATATTTTTCATACCCTACAATAATAAAGGTGACCCATCACTTAGGGCACCCATTGTATCATCAGTAAAAACTATTTAAATTGTCTCGATTACTTTAAAACCAGTATATAATTTCGATAAAAAAATAATGGTTAAAGTCGACATACAAGTCACAACACACAATCGAATTTAGAACCTCCTATGTACATATATTAGAAAATAAACGCAACTAATCCCAGATTTAAAAAACTTACTCGAAATGATGTCGTTCTTCTGAGCATTAGCACAAGTGGCATGATATTAATTTTTTACTGTCACCGCCATACTAAATGTTAATCTGTTTATGAGTACATATTAATCCTTACCAATGTGAAAGTTAGCATTGATATGACAAGTGACACCATCTTATTGTCAATGGACATAAAAAGTGGAGCGACAATGGTACGTGCGTGCAATAGTAACGGTGAAAGAAACGTTTCTACTTTTGTCACTTTAAATTTAAAATGTCGCAGAGCAAAAAATTACACCGGATCGCATTCCTGGTTATTTAACTATTGCGCAGTTCAAATTCACTTTTAAGTGGTTACAACTAAGGTTGCTCACACATTACCCGGTTCTTTTCTTTTCTAGATAATACAAAACTAGTAGTAGTGTGCGTTGTTACAATGGCAGATAATAATAATGTATAATCTCAGGACAATTCACACAAAGCCATCTAGACACAAGTTAAGCTAGCTAAAGCTTGTGTTATGGGTATGGGTATGGGATACAGTTATCTAAATATATACATACTATAGATAGAAAACACCAATACCGATACAATCATACTCGTAAATATTAACATTTGTATGCGAGGAATCGAACCCGCGGCCATCGGAAGTAAGGCTAAACCACTAGACCACCGAGGCAGTCAAAGATAGATGATTTATTCGCTTGAACATTGTTTTCTTTGCAGTATAGCAATAAAATAGGGTACAAATGTTCGCTTCATAATAAGGAGGCTTGCAAATTTTTCTTAATGAGAATATTATTATAATTTGTTAAGATTTAATGTTTTAGATATTAGTTTAAACATATTATCGATAGGAGAAAGTTTCAATCTACAGTACTGACTATTTTCTTGCATATTTTTTCGTGTAAAACTAGAAACTGTGTTAATGAAACTTTGAGCAAGTTTTTTTTATAATAGCTTAGTAATGACAGGGTACTAAGCATGTAATTTAGGCATATCTTAATCCTCCGAAATGCAATATTAAAGGTATCACGAGCGTCACATGATAACGTGATATCCGTGTTCATGCATATATAGAACGATTACTACCCTCAGATTATACAAAGAAATATGTAACATATTATAGCCAAGATAACTCAAGATGAGGTGAAAGAAATAAAGGTCAGTTACTGTGTAAGAACAGAATGTTAGAGGTAGAAAGTGAACGCTAACACAAAAGTGTTAAACCCTAACCAAAATATCTTTGGATAATATTTTTGAGTTTCAAATACATTTGTCACATATGACCGTGACACAGACATATTGAATTCAAGTTGAAACAGCTGTGTCATTAAAAATAATAGTCCCAAAATCTTGCCGTACTTATTTAAATTCAGAGCATTCGTTCACAAGAAATTTTGGTGTAAATATTTGAGAAGTATTTATCATATGAACTCGATCAATGGTCATTCACATCATTAGAATTGGTAAACCGCTATGGAGGCCAAAGAGATGCAAATGTCCTGGATTGTTTATGATTGCCATACAAATTAACAGTTCGCACTGGCGATGTATGTTTAGCAAATATGAAATCATTGCTTTTAAGAATTATCGATATGAATATGTGAATCATCAATCAAAAATGATTCTTAAATCTATGAACTCTTGAATGGTTTTTCTTCATGCCATTTCACTAAATCGGTACCTTTTTATGCTTTCAGGGCTTTGTTGTAATTGTTATTGAATTTCTGTTGATTGTTATGCAATAGAAGAAAGTTCATTCAATAGTTTATAGAGTACTCCTTATTTATATTTGCAGAAAAGTCTAGATTTCCCAGATGTAGACTGTAAAAAAGTCTGCGTGGTAACCTCAGTCTCCCCTATTTCAGCCGCTAAGCAGCTCGCTTTGAAAGCTGTTTTAGGTTGTATAATTAAGCAGTGAAATTATAGACTAAAGGGCACGCTATCTTACGCCTCTAGAATGGCAACACACAAGTGGTATCACTGATCACTTGATAACATGATGTTCATAGGTCTGTTCAAGTACATAGGCGACTTTTCTCGCTTATCATCAAGTAAAAATTATTTTTTTAGTGGACAATCTGTAGATGAAGGTATAGAAGGAAATCATTATCGCTCGTAAACAACTCGTATGGGTGTTATTGGTAACGGTAGTCGGTATTGGACTTTGACAATGATCTGACCAGCCAAACTGTCAACGGCTATTACAACGGTATATTTACTGTGGGCTATAACAGACACTTGGTCAAGCACGTCCACCGTAAAATATCCAATTATATCATTAAAGCATTTCTACGGATTTGTGGTTGGTACGTGACAGCGCTGATTTGTAAGTACTCATACAAACTCATATTCTACGACCGTAATATTTTGTACGGGTTTTTATGTAATTTGAATGGCTTAGATGTTAAGCCTATGTGATGGGAAGGGGCAACCGTAGTCCGTATATTACACGTGAAATAAAACCACCACAAAATATATTGCGAAGCCTGTGTTACCTTCTATGCATTATATTTCTACAGGCTTACTTGTTACTTCTTTGTATTCTGTAATTTCACAGCTATATCGAACCTTACATAGCAATGGAGCCAAGCTGCTGGCGGCAGAATTAGATGCGATAGAGATATTTACGTCGAAGTGCCACTCTAATTATTAATCATTGATTTTAACGACAAACAGCTTTTTTTCTTCTGTTTGAAGGGTGAGGTGAGGCTGTGAAATTATTGTTTTTTGTGGAGCCTGATGAAAACGCCTCTCGCCTACTCGCTAAACGCGGGGACGGATCGGTGAAGCGTTTGTATGAAATGATTAGTTTCCCCATTGTAATTTAATGTTTGTCACAAACATTTATTGCTGAATTACTCACTGGCACTTTGCAAGTGCAAATAGTCTTTTTTAATATAGAGAAAATATAGTATACCTAATATATATATATACAGAACTAAATTACGGAAATGCATGTGACTAACCCATCTAATAATACCTCGTGAGTGATTTTTTACTGAGTAATTGGTACCAGATAAGCGTCATAAACCTTCAATCTCCTGCTCTTCATATCCACTCATTAAACTGGTACGTTTTAACGTCAAACGGGCTTAGTGTAATTTAGTAAATTAGTCGATGGCACGGTTTATATCTACCGGTGTAAGTAACCGTGGACTGTGACGTAACAAGATGGACGGGATTTTGATGATCTGCTTCCGCGATAAACAAGTTATCTATAGATTGCACTAATGAAATGTGACAGAACTGACGGACGGTTGACTTTGTAGTAGATAAGATTGACAAACTCCTCAATTTGTCTATATTTCTGTTTTGTTCTTTAAAAATATACATGGAATATACAATAAATTTATACGAAACTTTTTAACTACCAAATGAGTCGCCAGAATGCTATAACTGTTTGGTGTTACCATCAGTTGGGACGTTAGCCTGTTTGCTAGATTAACCTGTTTCCAGTTATAAAAAAAAAACAAATCCATCAACCCTTTAATAGATAGAATGACAAAAGTTCTTTTGATCAATACCTTTATAAAGATATTCTTGTTCTCAGTATAGGACTCGCACCGACTTGATTTTCTAAACAAGGTCCGTCTGTGTGTACATCTGAATCATTCATTTATTATTATATCTTTATTGAGTAACCGTATAACTCAATGATGTTTCATTACTTTATATAGATTACGGCATGGCATATGTTCAGCTGTAATATGAAGTTACATTATGTTATCTTTGACGGCCTCGGTGATCTAGCTGTTTAGTACACCGCCTTATTTCCGATGATCGCGGGTTCGATGCCTCGCACAAACATTTGTACTCATGAGTATGATTGGTTGTATCTGGATGTTGTTTATGTACATATAATATGTATGTATTTACGAATAGAAATATAACTATGTATTTGTATCAATTATGTATTACCCATAATACAAGCTTTGGCTAGCTTAACTCGGGTCTAGATGGCGCTGTGTGAATTGTTCTGAGATTATTATTACTAGTTTTGTATTATTATCTAGAAAACATTGTTGATTATCTGATAGTGCATGAAGCACTGAAACACCATACTACAACTAAATAAGAAACTAACTGTAATAATATCTTTACATAGTATAAAAAGAAGTCGCTTCTGTTATATGTTCGCTTTGATCCTTTAACATTACCTACATTGTTTTAATGCAGTTTTTAGTAATAGATAGAGTGATTCAAGAGGAAGGTTTATATGTATAATACAAATATACCTGTGCGAATGCGGGGCGTGTAGATAGTTTGTTATTAAAATTATTTAACAATATAAAAATAGTTATCATTTTTTTTACGACAGAATTAGCTGTTCTGATTTTTCTAAGTATACTTAAGATAATATAGAGTTAATATATATTTGATAATATTATGAGAGATAGCAAGTATATAAATCTGTATGTCAGTATATCTTTGGTAATTAATATTAGTAAAAGGAGGTCAATCAATATCATCAAAAATGAGACTATATCTGCAATTTGAAGTCGGTAATAATATAAGTACGGTTAGAAATGAAGATTTATCTAATAACACGTTACCTCACCTTGCTATTTAATGTATTAGAGTATAGTATATTGATATTAAAAATATAATCAAGAACTATAAATAAATCAATTAAATTTAAATAACTTTATTTATATAGATCTATTACGTCAAAACTACCAATAATTCCGGACGTAATTTAAGACTAGAAGAATGGATGAGAGTAACTTCGCTCGTAGTTTTAGAATGAGATTGTACATAATTATTTAATTATACATATTACTCGTAAATTAGGGTGCATGTAGTGAGTCTGAAATTAACACATTGAAGACCACTTTGAAAAATCTTATTTCTCACATAAGGACCGGCATTTTTTTATTGTTAATTACTTACATTCTTTTTTAAATATGTTTTTAGTGTACAATAATTTGAGGTAGACATTATTTAACCCCTAGATTTATTTCAATTAAAGTGCCCACGTGCGCAGTCGATCCCAACGTGTAAATTTACTTTCGTTGCTGAGTTACCAAACGGTGGGCACGCGGTTTTTAATGTGTTATAAATGTAGTTTTCGTCCAATATGTTTGATAATTTTATATCTCCCTAAATGATAAGGTTAACAACCCTATGCGTGCTAACATCGCATTGTGCCTGCTGGTTGATGTGACTGTGACCCGAGAGCAATGACCTCGTATCGGTCAACTTTCTTGTGACTGATAACGCGGGAAATGAGTGCAGCAAGCACCTAGGAAGATTTTGTTTCTTAGCTTGATTTAAAAATCAGCAGCTTAAACAATTTGCATTTTTGTATTTGTGTTTGTAGGTGTTAGGGGAGGTAATAATTTTTAACTGTATACCGTCAAAAATATTTTGTTTTATAATACAATGTTTTTGTGGATAAATAAATATTATTATTATTATAATATAAGAATTCATTTCAAAGATGCCAGAGGCGCAGGACTGATCGTCGTGGTGATTTTTGGGGGAGGCGTTTGTTCAGTAGTGGACGTCTTCCCGACTGAAATGATGATAATGATGAAGAAATCAATGATAGCCATTGTATTTGTCAAATTTTATGATTGACAGTTGTAGTTCTTATATAATTACTTTTTGCCACGCACAACCACATTGTGGAATCACCATCCAGCTATGGCATTTCCGAACCGTTACGATATTGAAACCTTCAACAAAAGAGATTATTTCTTTTTAAAAGGCCGGCAACGCACTTGCAATTCTCCTAGTGTTGCGGGTGCTCATGGTCAGCGGTAATCACATACCATCAGATGAGCCGCAGGCTCGTTTGTTGTTGTTTTGTAAAAAAATATTATATTATTGGCCTAAGAAAACACTCGCTAGTTGAAATGGTCAATGAGCATATCGCATAGGCCAAAAATCATTAACCACATAATTTTGCAATTACTGATCATCTGCTGAATGCTGGAAAAAATCACTCGATAAAGTTGCAATCGCCTAAAGTCTTTTTTCTACTGATCGCTACTATAACCCACGTATCGTACGGGAGTGTGTGTATATATAATACTGCATTATAGTATTTATTAATATGTTAATAAAGTTTAAAACAGAACTCATTTCAATGTTAATTGTCTCTCTTAATGTTTCTGACAGAAAGCAAGGTAAAATAGTTGACATTCGCATTAATAAAAATTAAATACAAAAAAAAAATAGGTATTGGAAAATCGACTTTAAATATACGTAAGATAATGATTTGACATTATCATATTTTTTACAAATATATTATATAGTTAATTTACATTTCTATATTTTTTATTTATATTGACTACGGTTGTTCGCAAAAGTTGCTCTGTAAACGTATTACTTGCTTAAAATGTAAAACAGTTTTATTTTTTTGTTTTCAAGGTGTTTTATTAAGTTATGTTTATGTTTTTTATACAACATATCAAATTACAACATACCATGATGTGTTAAAAATATATAAAAAATCCAATAAATAAATATTAAAACGTCCTTGCGTCTATTATAAATTTTATAAGTTATTAATGAAATAAATTTAACAAGAATATTTATGATACATTTATTGATTGCGTTTAATTTCAACATTTCCAACACGGAATAAATATTTATGTTTTTTTTTCTCAAGCAACACCGGTAAGGTCACGGTCACACTTCACACATCCTTATGCTTCTGATTCACTGCTTGGCTGACGTTAATCGTATCCACTACAATCCAATGTGATTTGAACCTTATTAGCATATTTTTATGTGTATATTTGTATTAAATAAATCGTGTTGCAAGAATGACAAAAAATATATGACATTACGTAATGTTGATGTGTCATAACTCCATTAAAAGGAGTGGGGAATTATTTGCTTTAGTTTTTTTTTGTATGGATGAATATGGAATGGTGTACCTGTTTGCACTCACGGTATGCGCTGGCGGGATACCATTGTACCAGAGGACGAAGGTGTGGCGAATATATCAGGATTTATTTCTATGATTTCAAACACGATGACTTCCATTGATGGTATCGCGGGTCATGATAACGTTATTTTGTAATGTTGTTCATTTGTATAGAAGACTGTTACCGGTTACTAGTGTGGGCAGTCAGTTTGTTTGTCATTCCAAATATATACACAAAAGTGAACAACTTTGAGGTACGATTACCTTCGTCTGTCTCTCCTATAACTGCTACCAAGCAGCTCTGTGAGCAGCGTTTTGTTTGATAGGGTCAGATATGGAAGTGAAATTACAGGGTATGGAGGCCATGGTTGTCTCAAAATGTGGTATTTTTCATGACGCTGTTCATTATGTACATCGACGGTTTAATTTCCATTAGCTGTTTTAAAGTAGATACGCTTTCCTCCCTCTATCTCACCTTTGTAAAGTAGCTTTGTGAGCAGCGTTTCGTTTGGAAGGGTGAAATATGCAGTGAAATTATAGGGTATGGAAGCATGACACCTTACAGAGTACTAAAATGGCATGCTTACGGTAATGCTGCCGTGTGTTACCTCCGGCATCTTAGAAAGACGTGATGGTCATGTTTATGACGGTTCAATTTCCACCAGCTGTTTGGTATAACAATTACATAATTCGAAACAATATGAGTTGTACCAAAAATCTATTAAAAAAAACACGTTGTCTCTGCGAGTACAGTGCCAATGATGCTTTGTTCCAAACTACAGACTATATATAGTAAACATACCATTAAATATTTATGTGGAGAGTAGATAATTATGTGCATTATTAGCATTACATACATGTTTTTGTGTTCGTAACATGCGGTGAGAGTTACGTGCGCTGTTATATGCGAGGACGCGCCTGCGCATGTATGATATAAGGTCTGGGGCACAGTGGGCATTTTTTTACAATCTTTAGTACATGTACGCACAATGACGTTCAGGCGGATTTTCCAAACCCCACTGAAATAAAAAAAAATGTTTATGAATATGCATTTATCTATGCTATACATTTTTGATCCCTTGCGATACATTTTATTACATACATTTGTAGTCAAGTAATAAATCGTAACACTTCATATGCGTCTATTTTAAAAGATAGTAATTTATGAGTGTCAATTTCCTTAACCTAATTTTGTTTTCAATTATTGCTGCATTAGTTCTAACTACATAAGGTACTACTTTAAAGTATTTAATTAGTATCCTAGTCGAGCAAACGATAATATACTGAAATAATATTCTATTCTAAGAAAAATATTCAGATAGCGTAGTACAAAGTCGCATACGTAAGAACATTTGTTTTATATATCTTGCCAAGCATAGTATTTTTATGCTCTGTCAACGCAAATAGTGGGTCTAATAAAGCCCTAAAAGATTATGGTGGTAAAAGATAAAATTGTCTACGCTTTGTGCAACCTCAAGCTATAAACAAAAGATAACAAATTATGCGAGTGATGTATAATACTCATTCCTAACATAGCCATTACGATCACGTCGCGATTCAACAAAACATTCACGTTTTCGGTGAAAGTCGCGTCGCGTCGTGCCGTAGTCGCGCGATCAGTCGCGCAGTTTGTTCGCAGCTTTACCGGTGGTGTGTCCTCGGCTTTATTATATTTTTTAATTAATGTTTTGTTTTGTGGCGTCCTAGTTCTTAATTTGATTTTAAAAGAGTAATTACAGATAATAGCGATTAAGTAAGGCTTTATAGGTGAGATTATTTTTTTAATATGTGTAATATATAATTATATGTTTAATGTAATTAAATTATTAATGCAATTTGTAATGAACACTTGTTGTATGTTAGACTAACAACGGAAATACGATACATATAAAACTCATTTCAATGTCGATTTTCAATAAAATCCGATTTTATGTTAAAGACATGCAAATTAATTATGTAATTTAAATATATTAATGTCTGCCTAATATTCTTTTATATACCTAATAGACACAAACAAACTTAACTTGACATCGGGTTAAAAGACTCATCTTGACAGATGTCAAATGGATATATAATTTATCGATATGCCTGTTTCATGTCACATCACTATAATGAAAATAATCTAATAATACTGCCACAGATCATTGAACAGTACATTTCATAAGCGTGTTCACCTCCATTATGACAATTGACACAAATTGAATCTATGTCAATCTATAATGGTTCTAAATACGATTAGTTTAAGCTTCAAAGTATCATTTAAAAAATGTTTTAATTACATTTGCGGACGTTATCTTCCAACTGAATCTATGTAATAATTTGCAAATGTGGTGTGTTTAAAAAAAACGATATCAAAGTTTCATCCCAATATTATTTTGTTCTAGATATCGATAAACATATTTTTTTATTTTAAGAGTCAGTGATTTTAAGAGTTAGCACGTCCTTATTAGAAAGTAACTTAAAAAGGATGTATGTAGCCCCGCAACTGTTTAAATCAGTTATTCCCAAAGTGCAATTGCCATAAAACGAATTACTAACTTTAGCCAAACGACATTTAGGTAAAAATCAGGTAGGTTTAAAAATCGATCCCCCAGGGGTCTATGACAAACTGCAAGGGGTCTACGACAGCGTTTTTACTTTATGTTTTTAACACTAAACTTTACTACAGTTAGAAATTTACAAAAAATCAATACCAGGTAAGAATGGGGGGTCTACCCAAAACCGAAAAATATGGCAAGGGGTCTACGACACAAAAAAGTTTTGGAACCTCTGGTTTAAATGTTATTTTAAAAATAGTAGTTGCACTGTTTCATACTTTTTTTTAGTTCAGTTTTTCCCTTCACATGTAAAGGCAAAAAGACTCGTCCACATACAGCCATTGTCTTCAGTGTTATTCTGATATTATAATTCCTTCAATTTATACACAGTTTCATTCATAAACAGTTTGTTCAAATGACAAATGACGGTTACAAATTAATTTAAAAAGAGAAAAAATATTGAGATTGTTAATGACAGCGACAAGTGTAATGCCGCGTAAACGCGGTAAGCGTAAACTTTTTTGTTCAATTATACTTTTTTCTCGAATACCACGGCTTTAGATACAAGGTTTCCATTTATAACTTTTTAGAGTAAGTGCTTATATACTATTGTAAGTTGAATAATAAGCGTCCGTATGTACATTTAAATATAATAGTATATTTTTTGATGGCTATGTTAGGAACTTCAATCTTCAAAGAAAGGAACATAGCCTTTGTTATAATTAAAAATAGGTTGATTGTTTGTAAATTAATTTTTATGGCTTAATAACTAATAATGTAGGTAAGTACTTTTTAACTAGTCTTTGTTCCGGATTCACCGGCTAATTAATGTTCGAAACTTCCTTTCTAATTACTACTAATAATTGTCTTACATGTCGGCTAGATTTATCTGTCCGTATGTTTACACGAATCCAATTATCGTTAAAGCGAAATTTCGTGATACCAGTGATGTAACAACCTTAGTGAAGACCGATCCATGGCTGTTTAAGATCACATGACCTACAGAGCTTAATGTCTATGACTAGCAAATTGACCATAATGCCATAAAAAATTTGAAAAAAAAAAAACAAAGTATACGGTTCAAGTAAATAAAGATCCGGTATAAGTGTATGTTTACAATAGATTTTTCTTGGAAACATTATTAATTGTGTTTGTCGCTTTCAGTTTAAATTAAGAATTTTTTTTTTATGAAATTACATCAGTCGTCTTTTTATCTTGTATAGGCACATGATGTTGTCTATTCCTCCCGTGTTGTATGAACTTGTATGTTATATCTCGCAAAAATGAAACATCAACAATAACATTGACCAAACACGAAGTTTGTTCAATTCACCCAACTGTGCAAAGCAATCGACACGCAACCGTACAAAAAGATAACAGGATTTATTGCCACCTATTATAAACCTATCAATTAATTCCTTACCGCTTCAAATATTTTTACAGTTAAAATAATGCTTTAATTAACACAGCAAGTTACTTTCCCCTCTCTCGGCATCTCTGTGGAAAACCGCGAAAGTTAGTTCTTGCTTACTCTGTGTACACAGTCAACGCGTACGCGCGCATCATAACGTCATAGACTAAAAGAAACAATCGAACCTTTTCAAATTCAAAAATAGAGTCAGCGAGTGACGAACGACAGTGTCGAACAGTGAACTAACTCTAGGGTTCTAAATTTAAACCGCATACCGAACGAAAATTTAGAACGTCCAACGGATTGCATGTTCTAAATTTAAATACGAGTGCAGCTGCCAGTGTGAACTTTGTTCGTAGGGATTCCGTTTTACTTCTTAAAATACTGAGTCAACGTTCCATTTTAAACAGACGACTCCATTAATTTAAAATAGGTCCTTCGTAGTATCGACTTTCGTTTCAATGTAAACGTAGTACGATTCGTGATTATGAGGCGTGGTTGCCGATTGTTTTATAATTGGCATTGACAGTGAAAGTGTTTGGCGATAACTCGTCATCGGATCTATCGGTAAATATTCCCTAATACTATTTTACGCGTGTTACTTTCACTGTTTGTGTCGAATAAATTAGTGTAATACGATGAGAAATCGTGCCCGACGTTGTCCAAATTGAATTATTATTAGACAAGTTACATCACAATTGCGTGTAATGGAGTGTACATCTTCGAATGTTGCGTAATTTTGGTAAATGAACAATTACCTATAAATAGCCATTTGACGATATAATATCACGTCATTATAAACTACATTAGGTTTTTGCGTAGATTACGACTTAAATTACAATAAAATTGTTGAGACACCACTTTATTTATACTTATCAATAAGTAGAATACCTAAGTAGAAGTGAGGACACAGAAGTGGCCGAAAGCGTTGTCTATGATAAAATTATTTTGTCTTTGACTTAAGTACTTACTTAAGTCAATGACAAGTGGGTGTGCATACTTATGCATACCTACTTAATTGACTCTGAATGCATTAAAATGTTTAATTACTCTGAATACAAGAAAAAAAAAACGAAGCAAACAGACATTGTAGAATATAATAACAACCGATAACATTGTAAAAAAATGTTGTTAATAATAGGTTAGACAGTAAGTAAATAATGTCATAGCATATACTGAGTGTGAGTTATACCACAGATAAAATAATATTACATAGCTATATTGTCAATTAATAATGTGTAGGTGTAATTTTATAAGTAACTCACTTGAATCACTTTTTTTTTCACCGGTATATGTGGGTTATAATTTGAATCGCGCACCTCGACACTATACTTACATGTTCAATTATAATATTGCTAAGATAATCTTCACGCTTTCACGCACAAAGGGACCGGCAGAGACGTATTGAATGCGGCCCGTTATCTGAACGGTAAAGCAAACTTAATTTTGTGCGCCGCAATCATATAGTGATTAGCTGTGGATAACGATTTGGCGTCGTAACAGCTTAGTAATTGTTTTTTCTGAATTCGGTGCTGATATGACTGATTTTGTGTAGTTTAATAGTATCAGACGAGCCGCATGTTTGTTTACTGATCTTATTGTATATTAAAAACATTGTAAAACCGAAATATTTCATCTCTTTTTATATATAATGGAGAAATAATATTAAAAAAATCGTCAGTTAAGAAGAATCCACCTATATAATAGCCCAGTAAAATGTACCGATTCCACCTGGAAATAGATAGTTTCAGTATATAGGAACTGCCAATATTTTTCTACTTAATTAATATTATTTTTACAAAGTTATTAATAATTAATTCATTAAGTTATTATTAAATATTATTAAGGACAGGGGCAGGAAGGGGTACATTCCTCCCCAGCCCTTCCCCTCCTGAAAATTGTATGCTGTACAATAATTATAAGAATAATGAAATAATTATTTATTTATGACAGTACATATCAAATCAAAACAAAAGTCATAATTAATATAGGCAATTTTAGCCGCCTATCCAGCAAGATTTTTGTATTAATTATTTATCCCTACCGTTCAATTGAGTATACAGATTCAATTAAGAAGAACTGACAAGAATATCAAACGAATTTTTTTTTTTAATAACAGACATTAAGTGGTACCTGATTTCTACCAGTTTATTTACATTGTACACTTTATATAGGTGTATAGTATAATGTTATAGTGGTATATAATGTTAGTAACAATATTCTTGTAATGTGATTATTAATTAGTAAAATTGAGACTAAAATAATATAAACTATATTATTATTATTAATGAAATAACAGTTGATATTGTATATACATTGAAGAGCCACTTCTCCCTCTCAACCGGCAGATCTCAACGATCTCGTACAAATTTGCAGTGTGCATTTACTGTTATAAAAATGTAAAAAAGTTTACTTACTACGATATTCGCAACACAGTTTTAAACTTCTGTGTATATCATCGTTTCTTCAGTAAATTAGTACATATGTTTTCTGTTTTAAATAAATAAAAATAAAAAAATTATTGTCTATTGCTTACTTACTAGGTTTATATATATTGTACATAGACTATATAATGAATATATGAGTTCACTGGACCATCTATTTTAGGCTGCTACAATGTAGGTGCATTTCGTCATAATGTTTAGGAACTTCAGCACGTTACATTGCGTGCTTGGTCTCTCTATCTTATTTGTTTGACATCCCACTCCCATCTGTCCGATAACGACATGTCGTTCAGCTTCTTACATCTGCTGTCGGTATGGGTTGCCTAGTGGGTTGCTTCGGGGGCTGCTTCGTGGGTAGCGCGCTCGTTCGTCTCGTTGGTGATGCTATTCGCAGATGTCGGGTCATGAGATTTCTGCGGCTTCGCTCATTCCTCTGCCATCTTCTCTAGGAATCTCAATCTACTGCACTTAAAATGCAATAAGTCCCACATCCGAGCCGGCCAGGAAACGGGTTTACGCAATCATAGAAAGTACATGCATCGCCTGACATGCACTGTGAACACTTAATCGTGGTTAATTATTAAGATGTTAAAATAAATTGTATCTATACAACATATATATACTAGCCACCCACCCCGGCTTCGCACGGGTGTACATGAATTATATATATAAACCTTCCTCTTGAATTACTCTATTAAACAAACCGCTTCAAAATCCGCTGCGTAGTTTTAAAGATTTAAGCATACATAGGAACGGACAGACAGCTACAGCAACTTTGTTTTATACTATGGAATGACTAAATGTGCCCTCGGTTTTACCCGCGTTAAATGTAAATAAAAAGTATATATTTATTCCTATGCATAAGATATATTATTGTAAAGTTTCATCAAAATTCGTTCAGTACTTTTTGTGTGAAAGAGTAACAAACACCCATACGTACAAACTTTCGCGTTTTTTTCATTTCGTTTTTTTGTTGCCGTGATATACATACATATTTATATAACATATACATATATAATCTACATGACTGTCAATTTACATTTTTTTTATAATTATTATTTCTTAATTCTTCTCTTCTCAATAATAATGCACCTAGAAACTTTTTTGTATGCATATCTAAGCCGCGTAACTGTCAATTTATATTTTTTTTATCATAATTATTTCTCCTAATAGCAAATAATACGCTTTTCATTGTAGATGTTTTTTAATTAATCTAATCTTAATAATAATGCAACAAACTAATAATGCACCATGTCATAATTCGACACGAAATATAATAGATCGCATCAGAATTCGACACTTTCTACTTATAATGTAATTGTAAAGGATCCCAAGTTAATTTAACGGTATTTTCAGACTTTACAAAAGATTAAGTAACACCGATGGGTAATGCAAATCTGTGCCGAATCTATTTATTGCAACCTAGAGCCACTCCTCCGACTCGCCTTCGTCACAGTTGCTATTGTCGTTAGACTATGTAATGCTAGAAATAGAAATAATCTTTATTCAAGTTTATATCATATTTAAATAACAGTAGAGGACGTTTTCCTATGTTGGTTAAAAAATAAAGAATTTTATAATCTGTAGGATTTTCTTGATAATACCGGACTCGTATAAGTATGGACTGGAGAGATCCTAATTTACCATAATAATTTTTAATACTCATACTAGTATTAATATCACAAACAGCTATCACTCGCTCGTTATCTTACTGCGGCTGCACGCCGTGCAATATTGTGCATCTGTGGCTCATTACATTTTGCGCGGGAAAATAAGAAATACTAAAAAAAAGACTTCTTATCTTGAAATGATAGTAAAGACCGTTACACAATCTGTATTTAGCTTAGTAACAGATAGACGAAAACACCAACTTTGTATTGTACTATTTATAAATGCTCAACTGCATCGTAATTAGGTTAGGCTACGTTTATCGCTTCAACAACAATAATACTATTAGAATGAGTACGTCGTGGTTTAGTGGTTTATTGTCCTATTTTAAGATTAGAAAGGTCACGAGTTAGAATTTGGTCGACATCAAACACTGTTCTTATTATATATAAAAGAATCATACAACTCATACTAACTCATAGTTGCACACACATTTTTTTGTATATGTAACAATATTTTATTATTACATATACAAAAAAATGCCTCCTGTTGGCCTCGGTGGTCTAGCGGTTTAGCAAACCGCCATATTTCTGGTGGTCGCAAATTTGATTCCTCGCATTATTCAAACACTTTATGATCATGGGCATGATTATTTGTACAGTTCTGGGTATTTTCTATGTATATTGTCTGTATTTATAGAAAAAAATGTATTTGTATCAGTTTTCTAGTACCCATAAAACAAGATCTGCTTAGCTTGGGACATCTAGTTCCAAGCTAAGCAGATCTTGTTTTATCTCTAATCTCAAATAGTGAACTCAAACTCAAAAAGAATTTCGTTAATTAACAACGATTAAGCCACTTACGTAGGTTAATTCTATACTATTCAAGGTTTTAATTATAATGTAACCTCTTTACAGACAACAGACAGTGCGGATTTCCTGGCAACTCGTCCGCACACGGCAGCGGTTATTCCCGGCAAACCCGCCGGGAATCCCCTCCAGTTTATCCGGGTAGGCCCCGCGGACCTCGGCAGCCGGGCGCGGGAACAGCTCCGTCGAGCTGAACTTGCTAAACGCACCACAGAGCCCGCTCGCTTTGAGCGGCAAGAAGACTGGCAGTCGGTAAGTCTTATTTCTTACAGTCATAGGGAGGGGATTTCTTTTTAAATTAGCAAAGTTTACTATACAATATAATATACTATAGAAAACTACGTTTATTGTCTGTGGTTAATTTTTTAAATTATGATAATAGAATCATCCTTCTCCGCTAATGGTTTATGCTGGCAAAGCACCAGTGGTGGATGATAATGAGCATGAGGTCAGGTCAGTTAGCCAGTTAGTCAGGTGATGGTCTCCAGGGGGAACCGCGTGAAGGTCAACCTGACATGTTACATTGCTAGCAATTGGGTCATCGATCTACATTACTTACAATCCCCATTCCGTTCCACATTTTTGGATGTTAGTACCACAAATGCAATTAATGAAATTGTTAATTTTAAATTACAAGCAGAGTTATTTGCAAACAAATTATCTAACATATAAACATTGTTATTATTAAATGAGAGGTGATTGTATATATTTCCCATCCCATAAATTAGACCAATAGGGGTTGTCCAGTTTAAAAACACTGATTCACAAGAATACGCACAGACTGCGTCGCGTCTAAGATTTATAATGGCGCCCTTAATTATATCGTTTCCGTAGAACTAGAAAGTGGATAGTATCGGATCTGTGTTAATTGGCAAGTTTCCACACCCCATAAGGTGTTTTTCTGCTCCCTAAATGCATTCTTTAGCAATTAGCAACAAGGGAGTCTCTATTAATTTATAGTTTTTATATTGTTCTTAGAATCACGGCGTGTAGGCGCGGCGTTTTCTGTAGCAATATTATAAATGGAAAAGTTACTGGCTATTTGTTACGTTATTACCATTAACGGCTGAATAGTTTTTAATTAAATTTGACGTAAAGATAGATTGTATCTCAACGACAGAAATAAGACATCTATTATCTAAAAAAATAAATAAATTGGAAAGGGTGAAATAAGCTTAGAAAGTATGCATAAACATGATTTAACTAACGTGTAACAATTAGTGAACTATAATATAAAATGCTCTAGCACTATAAATTTATTAATACCTGTTGTTTTAAGTTGAAATGTGTGAATACAGACTACCAATAAGCACTAATTCAATATCAAAATATTTAAGACAACCAACTGAATAAGTAACTTTATAAGAATAAATTAGTCGTAGTGATCAGAGCAAACGAACCCGAAAGCAACAATCGTTCACGAGCATGACGGATGAGCCAACCATCGCTGAATCATCAATCATCATCACATGAAATAGAATACTAGTGAATTGTTTCTCGAAACTTATACCGTGATACTATTATCTCAGTATTACACATTTATTATCCAATATTTCCGTATATTGTTTAAACTTGCTTATCACCAAATTCCACACAAATGAGATAATTTTAAGCCATCTTTGTCATCTTAAGACCCGGCCATATAGTAATAACTAACTGTAATACACGTCGAATATAGCCACACTCGACGTGTATTACAGTTAGTTATTACTATGTGCTCCCTGTTTTTCCCCAAACTATTCTAATAATGTTGGAGTTTGGTTAAGAACACTAACGATTTATGCGAGCGGGGCACCAGTGGAGGATGATAAAATGAGCATAAAGTCAGGTCAGTTAGACCTTGGCCAATGGCAATTTACCACGATGTTTTCCAGGGAGCACCGGGCGGAGGTCAACCTGATTTGATACGTTGCTAGCAATGGTGTTATTAGTCCACGTTACTAATAATCCCTTTCTCCCCTTTTGTACCTAGTTGAACCGCCTGTATTAAGTTAAAGATTCTGTAATTAAAGATATCTAATTGGGACACAAGTATTGACGTTAGTCCAGTAATTGTTGTTAAAGCATTTTATCTGTTTTGACGGCCTCGGTGGTTTAGCGGTTTAACACCGCTTTACTTCCAAAGGTCGCGGGTTCGATTCCTCGCACAGTGCAACCATTGTATTCATGAGTATGATTATTTGTATCGCTCTGGGTGTTTACTATATATATTATGTATGTATTTACAAATAAAATATCTAAGTATTTACGTCAGTTTTAAAACCAGTAACCATAACACAAACTCTGCTTACCGTGGGTATAGATGGCGCTGTGTTGATTGTCCAGGGTTATTTACTTATTATTTTATTAATGTAAAACTGTACAAATAAAATACATAAATATAATAATATAATAATGTTGTAAGTAGTCTTCTTTGGCAGTCGGGTAAAAAGTGTCATTTAATTTACCTTTTCTTTTAAAATGACTTCGAAAGGGAAACTCATTAATAACACATATTCGCTGGAAGGATGCATAAAAACAAAGTTAAAAAAAGGTCCCCAGTATGTTAAGGTATCGTGTCATCGACTGCTTGTTATTCAGCTGATGTATAATGACAGGGTGTCCAATTATACGAACTTTATTAATTCAGATTCGGCAGTCGTATTTTATTTATCTAGTATAATACTTTAAAGATGTATTACATATGAATGTGGTGGTTGTAAGGGCAGAGGATACCGAAAAATAGATTGAAGGAGTTTGTAAAAGATGATATTGCCAAAAACGGAGTATAATGATAAGGGAGTCATAACGAGATGCGAATAGGGATGAATGGAAGAGAAAAACATATTACTCCAACCCTAAATGAATGGTATAAGGAAGAAGCAGATGATGATGATCTAGTATAGTAATAATATTCGTGGATGAATCACACAAAGCCATTTAATCCCAAGCTAAGGAGAGCTTGTGTTATGGGTACTAGACAAATGATAATAATAACTTTGATACATTTTTAAATACATACATAATATACGTAGTAAACACCCAAACCGATTCAAACATATTCATGAATACGAAAGTCGCACGGTACAAGTGCGAGGAATTGAACCCGCAAACATCGGAAGTAAAAGGTGACGTCCGTGACCGACGGCCGACTTATCCAATTTTCTTAAAATTACTTAATACGTAGTATTTTAAATGGAGAAGAAATTGTGGCATCTTTATTGGCAATTTTTTCCCCAATGAAACATGATCATCATCATCTGCTTCTTCGGATCGGTGTATATGTTTTTATCTTCCAATAAAACATTATCACAGTGACGAAATTGCAGCCAATAATACTGAAACCATATATATATATAAATAGAACTTGAATGTACTTGCTCAAAAGGCCTTAAAGCAATCTCTTATAGACAACCTTATTATTAAATACTTGTTTTTATACTGAACTTTTTTGAGAGAAGCAATCAAAAATAGCATATACCAGTTTAAGAGTTCACACTTCCGAAATACCGATGTGAGGTCGTTAGTAAATCGCAGACAGAAAATATACCGTCTCGACACAATTGTCGCCGGAGGCACAGTATAGTCACAAACTTGTTATTAATATTAGGAAATATAAAGAGATTTGCCCTCTGGCAACACCATTCATTGGTCAAAATGGTATTGTACATTTTGCGACCACTGTGGCGCTATAATAAGACATTGGCATCTTAATAGGTCCCGTGTTCGATTACCGTTATTATAGTATACCAAAGAAGAGGGGAATATTAGTTAAGGGAAACCCTATACAAAATGAAAATTATCTTACTAATATATAAATGCAAAATTTTGTGAGTATGTATGGATAGATGTTTGTTACTCTTTCACTCGAAAACTACTGAACAGATTTTGATAAAGCTTTACAGTAATATATCTTATATATCAGCAATTATTCTATAACTAGCTCATCAGCGCAACTTCATCTGCCTCACACTTTTACTTGATCGTTTATTCTTATATTTCGCCCAATATACATAATATATTTTTAAATTAATAATAATTTAACGACTACACATCAAAATAACACATAGACCATTCTGCTGTATAAGCTATAGCCGTTCAGTAGTTTTTATGTAAGAGTAGCAAACATCCATACATCCATTCATACTCACAAACATTTACGTTTATTTTTATTAGTTAGAATATTTAAGTACTTGTATTCATTCATTCTTAATATAAGAGTTAGGCTCTTGTCGGTGGAGCTCTTGCCGCTTTCCGAGATCTGCCATCATGCTCTTTAAATGTTAATACAACACTACTCCCATTTTGTCTTTAATTTGCTTGATGTACCTGTGCGTTGTAATAACTGTAATAAAAGTACTTGTAATAAGGTATTATTTGCACTGCAATTGCAACAATACAAATAACATTTTAAATATCATTGTCTTCGTTTTTTATTGCTTACTAATGACAAAAGGTACAGTTTAATATGTCCTCGGTTTGTCGCAATAACTGTCACTCTACACCGGCGGATATGCGCCGATCGCGTTTGCACGAACCGCGGTATGCGCTGTTTCCGTTGCACACCTACATTGATAATTTTGACATAATTTGTTTAAAAAATACATTCTTTACATTAATGTAAGCATTGTAATAAGAACAAGTTTATATCTACTATGCGACCTATACTATTTCACGGCCTTGGTGATCTAGTGGTTAGCCTAGATCACTACCTTATTTCGGATGGTTGCAGGTTTAGTTTCTCGCATGGTATAAACATTTGTTTTCATGAACTACCTATACTGCCTAGACTATATCGTCACCTCGGTGGTCTAGTGGTTTAGCACACCACCTTTCTTCGGATAGTTGCGGGTTTGGTTCCTCACATGATATAAACATTTGTATTCATGAATATGATTGTTTGTAAAGGTCTGAGTATATTTATGTATATTATGTATGTGTAAAAAAAAACGCTACATTATCAGCGTTGGTATACACTTTCTTTTATTTTAAAAAATACCATTATAACAATAAAATGCATCTTTCGGAAGCCACTGCTTAAGTGATTGCATTCTGATAGCCGGGCACTTTATCTACATGAACAGTAATTGTTATAAATTTTATTAATTTTACTGTTTGTACTTTCAGAAACGTCTCAAAAATTTAATAATGTATTTTAGTCGTTCGCGCAGCTTCTGTTAAACAAATTGATCGTTACTTATATAAAGATCTCGCGTGCAAAATTTCGTATTTCTAAACCCAGCGGTATTGCAGTGTTGATCGACCAGTCACTTTCTTTTTATAGTTATTGATTACTCTAGTAGCCATCCATATCTAGTAGTCTACAATTAGATTCAAAAGTACAATTACATCTCAAACGCTCCTTAAACAGATCTGTTATTAGTTACGCAGATGACAACTTAAGTAGAATATTATGTAATATTGACCTCAAAATATCCATCTGAATAGATAGGTTCTTTTGTAACTAATTCTTTAGTAATAATGGTACAAATAATTAATGTGCAATACTCTTACAATATTAAAATACGAGCACGTCTATTTTTTCGCTTATCCTTACTTCCTTATTAATATTATAAATGCGAAAGTAACACTGTTTGTTTGTCTCGCTTTCATGCCAAAACTACTGAACTGATTTAAGTTAAATATGGTACACAGATATTCTAGACTTTGAGAAAGGACATAGACTACTTTTTAATGCGAAAAAGGCTTGTAAATGGTTAAAGGGGAGATATAAGATTGTATGGAAATATCGTAATTTTTAAAGATAAAAAACTTGAAACTTAATTTTACGGCTGTTGATTATAAATATATAGGATATTCAAAGTTTGTAAACATTTTATCCTAAAGGGGATAAATTAAAATAGGGGATGCAAGTTTGTATGTAAAATCGTTATTTTTGAAGCTAGAACGATTTGAGGAATTCTTCCGGAAGGACATATAATGTACATAAATCTATACGACCTTCGTCAAATACAACGTGATTCCCGTGTGAAGCAAAGTGTTGTTGTTTAAAAATGTATAAATACAGTTATTATAAATTGTATTTACAATTAAATGTATTGTATTTACAAAAACATAACTATCTACGTCTATCAGAAGTCCAGTACCATATGGCAGTTGTGATAAAAAGTATTATACCAAGGTGTAGATATGCAATTAATAAAATCTATATACCAGTTAAATAAGCAATCGACACTATGAAAAGGCAAATACCGAATATTATGTCATCAAATCTAATCGACGGAATATCGATTCGATCGGGCCAGAAGCCAGCCTGTTGTTTGCTGTTTAATTTTCTATGCCTATCAGAATTATATAATTTGCATTATGCTCGCTTATTTATTTCACCAACTCCGTGAAATACATTCCCGTTTTAATGATATAAATACATAGAATAAAATACATAGAACTTATGAGATATTGGAGTAGTGACAACGTTGCTAGATATATACCATGTCAGGTACGTCCCTCCAGAAACCATCGTTGTGAATTTGTGGTCATTTCGCTAGGCTAGGCTAGCCGATCTGATTCCATGTTCATCCTGTCCTTCTCTATTGGTGCCACAATACCGTTAGCGTGGCCCGTCTGAAATACCTTCCCCGAAAACATCGTTGTGAATTCCTGATGATCCGCAACGATCGGTTAACTGATCTGACTACATAGTCATCCTGTCATTCGTTAGTCCCCCCCCCTTTCCCAATCCCTCCAGCATATACTGTTACCGTGGGTCGTCAGACACGTCTCTCTCGAAGTCATCGTTGTGAATTCCTGTTGTCTCTGAGTCCTGGCATCTTTAAGTGATCTGACATCATGCTTAGCCTGCCATTCTTCTTTGGTGCCCCGCAAGCATATACCGTTTTCGTGAGTCATCTGACACGTCTCTCTCGAAACCATCATTGTGAATTCGTGACGATGGGCCAACTGATTTGATTTCGTGGTCCTGTCGCTCTCCGTTAGTTAATCCAGCATAAACTGGTGTATCTGAGTCCTGACTAACTGATCTGACATCATGCTCAGCCTGCCATTCTCCACTGGCGCCTCGCCAGCGTATACCATTAGCGTAGTAGTTGCACCTTTCCATTATTGTCCATTAAAAAAAGATAATTGATCAGAAGTACCGCCAGAATGATATCACGTGCATCATAATGTAATAAGAGCTATTCATGATATAGTCGACGTTTTCACTTGTGAGCTGTCAGCTTGTTTGCCATTACATTAACATAAAATAAAATAAATTCCACGTTCATCTCGTAAATGCATAACCGAGATGCGACATTTTCTTGCAGCTAGATGACAATCTGAACACGCAATGCTTGACTCATGTTCATTTGCATTTGCTGCATTTAAAGGTCACGGCTGAACGTGCTTCATTTTACATTTTTAATCAATTAAAAGATAGAATATATATTCTTAAGTACGACTGTATATTTATTCATTGTATTTTTCTTGCGCATTCTTTATATCCGAATCCGTATTCCAAATAAAAAACTTTCAATTCAGAAATACTTATATTAAGATTTCAATATATATGTCTATATTAATTTTGATTTTATAAATACATATTAAAGATTTCCTACTTCGCCTAGTTCTTACACTACCAGTTTCAATAATGGGATATGACAATGAAATTGTATAGTACTGATTAAACATTATTGCCTTTTTTATTTTTACTAGTTTGCCTAGTTCCTACACCAGCAAACTTCCAGTTTCACGTTGCATATAACAGTGGAATTATAGTGTATGGCAGCACAACACCTTATTGAGCAATGTTATTTGTTTGCCACCTTGTGGTATAAAAATATCACGGAAGGGACGTACATAAGTGATAGTTACCACTTGACTATAGGCTCGTCCGCCTATTTAACATTCCAGTTATATTTTATATATTGTCATAATGTTAGTTAACATAACTGCGTGACCGATTTTTATAATTTTTTATATGCATATTCAGTAGGTCTGAGAATCGTGGACTATCTTTATATATTATTTTCATACCCCTAAGTGCGTGCTAATGGTTGTCCACCACTATTTTAGACATTTTTATATGTTTGTAATGTGGCATTAAAAATACATACAACCCTAAATTTTCACCCTTCTGTCACCAACCCCTATTTTTAATAGCGATTTTATTTTATATGGCCAAAACAACGTTTGCGAGTCAAATAGTACCAATTTATAAATAAAGGTGTTTTGCCACCAGAACCTGGACAATTGGAAATCATCACGCCGGAAGCGCGTCGAGCACATAATAGAGCGGTGTGTTGAGGTGCGACGTATGGAGAACGAGCCCAGTCAACCACGCGCTAAATCCAAAACCTTCAACGAGATGCTGGAGGAACGGTGAGTACATATACTTATAATCTATATAGATATAGAAACACAATAGACAGCAGCCTCGGTAGTCTAGCGGTTACTTAGCACACCGTCTCACTTCCTGTCGTCGCGAGTTCGATTCCTCACATGATATAAACATTTGTGTTCATGAATGTGATTTTTTGTATTGTTTGACATATTATCTATTATATATAAGAGCTATCATTTATTTGTCTCCAATCGAAATTAGTTTATAACGATACGATATAATTCAATATTTATTCCCTCTAAATTTCTAAAATCTATATTAATTTGCCAGTTTTTACTCGGCCGTCTATATTATTTTAACCCTCAATTGGGATGTCTTTGTCTGTGTTTAAAATAGCCAGCTATAGTATGAGAGATACGGATAGAAGAAAATGAACCTATGTGGAAGGACTTATTAATGGATAAATAAACATATTGCAAGATCAATTACCTATTATTCTCGGTCAGTCATCTGACTTATGAATACGTTTATGTCATTTTCGTTAGCTATATGTCATGCGTGTTGTAATCAACGAATGAATACACATTTCACCATCTCAATTGCTTCTTCTATCATGTCAATATTGTATTATGTATTGTTATATACTAGCATATGGAACCGTGAGACAAAATCAGTTCTGATATCTAAAGCCGAAATCCCTATATATATATATATATATATATATATATATTATATATTAGTTGTCCCCGCAATCGAAAAGAACGCCGTATAAATTATAGTATAAATATTGCTAAAAAATAGGAGTTAGTGATAGAAGTGTGGGAATTTAGGCTTGTATAATAATAATAATAATCTAATAACAATTCACACAGCGCCATCTAGACCCGAGTTAAGCTATCTAAAGCTTGTGTTACGGGTACTAGATAACTGATACAAGTACAAAGATATTTTTTTTTCGTAAATACATACATAATATACATAGAAAACACCCAGACCGATACAAACAATCATACTCATGAATACAAATGTTTGTGCCGTGCGAGGAATCGAACCCGCGACCATCGGACGTAAAGCGGTGTGACAGTCGCTGATTCTCAAGCCTACTGAATATGCATATAAAATTTCATAAAAGTAAGTCGAGCAGTTTCATGTGACATGAGAATTTTATATATAAGATATATATATAGAATGAATCAGTATTTCCCTTAGTCACAACTTCACGCGTGATTTCATTTCTATATATTTCGATTTCATTTTTAAACCAATTCTTTTTGGTTGTCTTGAAAAAACAAATATTAAGAAAATTCTGTGGATTTTATTATGACAATGGGAATTCAATATTCATAGTTAGACGGCCGTGTGACGAAAATGTTAATCTTATATTAATATGCAGGGCATTGTTACTAATTATCTTATCTGTGGTAATCAGGCCAACCTCCACACAATTTATCTTCGCACCAGTCATGGTTGCCTGGTAGAAAATGCCACTAGGTATTATATCCGCCATATGTACTCTTACTATTGTGTAAAATTATAGAAATAAATAACAAATAATAATAATAATCTCAGGACAATTCACACAGCGCCATCTAGAACCAAGTTAAGCTAGCAAACACATAGAAAACACTCAGACCGTACAAAAGATCATACTCCTTAATACAAATGTTTGTGCCGTGCGAGGAATCGAACCCGCGACCATTGGTAGTAAGACGGTGTACTAAACCGTTTAAATATCACATGTAAATCACATTATATAATCTTCAGTTTTTTGTTGATGGCATCATAATTCCACCTACGCTAACGCTTTACGGAAATTGAGCATTAGTGAAAGATGAAAGAAGATTGAAGTTAGATCATATATACGATTCTGACTAATTCTAAACTAGGATTTAACCGCAACAGTTGCCAGGAGGGTCGGAGCTGCCAATCAAGGTCGACCTGACATTACCTACAATGCGTCACTAGTTCCATATGGACTAACAATGATCTAATCTTGTGAAATCACTTTTCATTTTCGTTTTAATAACTCTTAAGATATATATACAATATGATCCTATGCGACGGTCTGGGTGGTCTAATGGTTTAGCACACCGCTTCACTTCCGATGGTCGCGAGTTCGATTCTTCGCACGGTGCAAACATTTGTATTCATGGGTATGATTGTTTGTATCTGTCTGGGTGATATATATTATGTACGTATTAAAAAAAATAAGTATTTATATCAGTTGCTAGTACCCGTAACACAGACTCTGCTTACCGTGGGACTAGATGGCGCTGTGTTAATTGTACAGGGTTATTTATGATTTATTGAAATAATATTGTCTTTCATATTAATAATATATTTCATTTGTTGAATTTACACGTCTAAACGGTTGAACTGATTCTAATGAAATGTTACATGGTATGATATCATAGATTGGGAATAGATTATACTCTCATAGGATCTATTCTCAATATATGACGTGTAATTGCAATCACGACAAAGAATATACATAGTATATCTCAGTCTCTCTAATAGCGGGCGATATCGAGATAAATAATATCATATAATAATAATAATAGCTCTGGACAATTAACACAGCGCCATCTAGTCCCAAGCTAAGCAGAGTTTGTGTTGGGGGTACTAGACAAATGATATAAATACGTAGATATTTTATTTGTAAATACATACATAATATACGCAGAAAACACCCAGACCGATACAAATAATCATACTCATGTATACAAATGTTTGCACCGCAGGAACGAACCCGCGACCATCGGAAGTAAATCGGTGTGTTAAACCGCTAGACCAACGAGGCCGTCTATAAATAAACAATAATTTAGTAATTTTATTACCAATATGTCATTACATTATGTACATTTTTGTATAGCAAATGCAACGATTGAACAAACATTTCGTCATCTCAATTACATCTCGTAACGCCTCCATATTGCGTTATTATATTAATATAACTGTAATAATGTTAGTATCATCATATACAAACGGTGTGTTTGTAAATAAATATGATATTGTAATAATACATTAATAATATTACAATACAAGCATGTAATTATTTCATGCGATTTGATGTCTCAATCTACGCTCGCCCTTATTTGCTAAACTATTTTATAATTATAACGACCTCGCTGGTCTAGTGGTTAAGCACACCGCTTTACGTTCTATGGTCATGAGATCATTCTTAGTACGATGCAAGTACTTACATTTATCTGGTGTTTTCTATATAATTTACAAAAACAATATTTATATCTGTTATATAGTACAGGTAATATACTTACCTAAAATATCATATACCTTGAATCTTGAGGTAAACAGATGCGCTGTATCTAAGGATATAATATATTTATTTCAATTTATTTGAATTTGTGCTGATTTGGACAGGAAAGAATGGATGAAATGAGAATAATGAATGAAATGGAGCGAGAATGAATGTATACGTCAGTAGGACATATCCTAAGCGAACGAAAACGTCTACTAAAACAGCAACGTAACGCCCAAAACAATAAAAGTAACAAGAGCCCCAAATAAAACTTACTTATAACCGATTGATAAACGTAGAACGTAGACGATGCAAAAAAGATAGGTATGTGTCAGTTGGAGAAACGCCAAATGACGTTCCTGAGACACCGTCTACCCCAATGATAGGCAGGCGTGACGATATGTATGTATTTTGTAATTATTTCACAAGTCATAAACTATTTTTATAGTCTTAGTGATTGTTTAGTGAAAGTATAAAAGATAAGACACGAACTACTTCCGAAACCTACTTCCAAATGTGATGATAATTGTTACTTAACAGCGTAGATATGTAAAACTATTCGTTTAATTATTTACAGTTTCTTAATGACGATGATCACGGAATGGTGATATTCTTTGTGCTAAAGATGTATTCTTACGGGATAGTTTTGAGGGGAAAACAGATCAGTTAGTCAGGATCATTTCTATGTAGCTCTTAGTAGAGCGATATAGGCTATTTCAATAGCATCATGTTACATGTAACAATGGACATAATATTATGAAATAAAACACGTTTTTTTACCAAAAAGGAATAGAGCTTATATTTCAAAGAAAAGGCGACAGTATTGAAATATCTCTTGTATAAAGACATCATTTAATCAAATATATATGTAAACTTGTTATGTTATAAAAAAAAAATATCGACTTATGGCTAGGAACTTAATTTTTTTACGCAGGTTTCTCCTATATTTTAGATTTCTGAACTTCTGGCTTAGGTTATCTAACAAAGGAGATTCTGAACTTCCTATATAAGTAGAAGGAAATAGACGGGGAAAGTTATGATGGAGAGTTCGTGTTAAAATAAATTTCCCTTAAAAGGAAATCTACTTTCGTGTGACACAAATGTATCTATACATAGTTACGTATCAATTTCACGTCCGTTGCGCTCGGCAGCCGTTGGACAACTGATCGGGTTACATGGACATCAGGGTTGCCAACCTTCAAATTAACCTTGTACGAAAAAATAAGAAATCTGATAAAATCTCATTTGTCTAAAATCTAATTCGGCTATCTAACCTTGTATTTTAAACGATTTTTATAAGTCAACTAGCTTTTGCCCGTGGCTTCGCTCGCGTAAATTTATCCCCTTAGAGGTGGAATTTATCAAAATCCTTTCTTAGGGGATGCCTCGTCATTGTAGCTTTATGCATGCAAAGTCTCAGCCCGATCGGTTTAAAACTGACAAAGTTTCATATAAACTTTCATCCTCTATTTTATCCCTTTGGGGGTAGAATTAATAAAAATCCTTTCTTAGCGGTTGCCTACGTCATAACATCTACCTGGATGCCAAATTTCAGCCCAATCCGTCCAGTGGTTTGGGCCGAGCGTTGATAGATCACTACGTCAGTCACCTTTGAGTTTTATATCTTTAGAATTATTTTTTTTATACTACGATGGTGGCATGTTTGCCAGATGCTAGATGATGATGTTGCCCATCTGATGGTAAACGGTTACCATATCCAATGGACGTCTAAAACTCCAGAGGTGTCACGTGCGTGTTGTCGACCCTTAAGAAACCTTAATATTCTTGAAAAAGGACCGAAGGCCAAAATCCTATATTTATACGAGGATCTTCGTCCAGTTGACACCCCTGATGGATACAGGGGTCACCAAAGCGACCAGTGTTGTCATAGTTCTTTCTTTTTGTAATATTTTAATCCAGAAATACAAAGTTCTATCCTCTGTTCATATTTAATAAGTCTCAAAATATTTTTGATTTATAATTGGCTAGAAATGTACAGTCTGCATCTAAATTAGTCTGTCTAAGCATTTACTAATTTAATTCCGACATTGTTGATGTATGCAAACAGACACCGTCCAGAACTAACCACGCATATTTTTGGACATTTCGGAGAATAGTTTTATTTGCATAGACACAAAATCATGAAATAAAATTATAACAAAAATACAGTATACAGTGTACAGTATCAAGAGCCTCCTCCATTTTAAGGTATGTTAAGGTGACATTGTTGAAATTAATTGCTATTAGGTATGGTAATTGTAATTATCACCTATTAGATATCTCTTCCTCCTCCTAGAGTTAGACACATTTTAAATCTACATTAAGAAACTTTTTAAGTAACTATTTGACGAGTCTGAATGCGGCGGTTAGACTATAAGAATAAATATATATAATGTATTATTAAAATCATATACGTATCAGATACATATACTAGTATATGTATATGATTTTAATAATACATATTACAATAACAATTGTTTTATGTGATATGACGTAATTAATTGAAATTGTATAGTACAATATATTTTTTAATAACTGTCTTTTCAATATTTGCATAACTTTAGTTAAGCAAGCAAATATTTAAATAGAAAGAATAAAACGTATTATAACAACCTCATAGCGCTTTCTGATTATACCTTAAGGTTAGCAGGAAGAGAATGTCATACGGCATTAAGCAAGCCTTTTGTATAAAAGTTATTGTTCAATAAAGAATAAATAAATTAATATAATTTATTGATTACATGAATTCCTTTTTAATAGCTATTGCGAGCAATACTTACCATTATTGACCATGACAAAAAATTATTTCTTTACTCAATCCCAATTTCTACATATAAACCTCACTTAAAGGCATGGCGATAGTTGTTCATGCACGGGATTTTCATTTAATGTTAGATACCTATAAAATGTAAATAAACTGGCTTTCAAAAAATATAGTGTAGTTTCTTGTCAGTTCTTCTCAATTGAATCTGTATACTAAACTGGACAGTAAGCAAATAATACGTTAACGTTCATAAGGTTAAATTGTCATTAGTAAATGTTTTTTTATTTTAAATTTTAACCTCATGTTGATTTCTCGTCAATTGTTAAGCATTAAAGCAACAAACAGACAAACTGACTTGTCTTTTATAATGTTAGTATTATAATATAACTAATAGATTGCTATTATTCAACAACAGTTACTCTTTCTTTTTATTTTAATTCGCTCCTATTATGCTACTTGCGGGCGTTATTAAAAAAAGATAGTGTGCCATCAAATTTTAAACATGTTCAGTGCAACTGATTAGATAATCGTGAACCGTTTTGCAACCGTTATTATTATTATTTAACTTGTTGTATAATTAATATCTCGTTGCACATAATAACTATTAACGTTTAGATACACCAGGCTAATAATAATAATAATAAATAACAATGAACACAGCGCCATCTAGTCCCACGCTAAGTAGAGCTTGTGTTATGGGTACTAGACTACTGATGTAAATACTTAGATATATATATATATTTATGTAATTACATACATAAAAACCGAAACAGATATAAATAATCATAACTATGAATGCAAATAATTGTACCTTGAGAGGAATCGAACCCGCAACTATTAATATACAAATTTATATAATTGTATAGTTTATTATAAAAATATCCGAACCTTATGTATCTATTTATGTATGATCATATTTATATATATTATATATATAAAGAAGTTACGATATATTTATAGGACTCGTTGGTCTTCAGTTGAATCGCGACAACTCTTTATATCAGATATCAATAATAAATCAAAAAAATCTAGATATTAAAACAAAAATGGCAATATTAAAATATCGACAGGGTGCCTATAAATATTGTTATTGCAAAATTATCCAATTATCGCAGTTAGATAATTCAACAGACATTCGTTAATCAAGTTTTAAATTAAACACTTCATAGTTGTCAATTGCATCAATTTTCTTCAATCCAAAAACGATTGTGCGATAACAAAACGATTTGTATAACATCGGTGCCGTCCACAAATAAATAAGTCTCTTCAATTTTAATTGCTTTAAACAAATTGAGTATTATATCTGTTAATACATCATACTGTATATATTGTGTTAATAATTGGCAATAGTTAATTTGTTTAAAGCAATCCCAGTTTAGCGAACGCATCAGTTGTTTGCAATTGCAATAAACAACGTTGATTTATTCTAATCGAATCTAATTCTATTGAGAGTTCAACGTCATTTTAATTGAGCTATAGTTATATAATTAAAACTAATTTCTAATCTACATCTATATATATAACTGATTGCTGATATGAAGGATACCAAAAACATGTCAATTCGAGGTATATCTATCCCGAGTGGTACACGGCTGAATTAATTAATAATATAAAATATAAGGCGTCACTTCATAAACGATATAAGTCGAGTAAATCGCGTATTGATTATGTTGCATTTTCGCTGTGTAGGGTAAGGGTAAAAAAAATGATACAACAAACTTACGAACGATATAGGGAACGTATTCAAAATCATTTAAGGGAAGATCCCAAAAGTTTTTGGAAATACGTACAATCGAAAAGAAGTAAGCTGGTCTCAAAAATATTGAAAAATGGTGTTGTGTTAACGGGACAGGAATGCGCTAAAGAATTTGCACAGTATTTTCATTCCGTGTATAGTACTGAAACGGCCGAACTGAATGTGAGCGATGCGATGGCACAGGCAGAAGGTGCGAATGAATCGGCACGAGTGCATTTGGAGGCACTAAATCTAGCCGACGTTCGGCAAGCACTAGCGAAACTCAAGCCGAAACGATCCTCAGGGCCTGATGGTATCCCTGCGTACATTTTTAGGGACTGTAGATTTGTATTAGCCGAGCCTTTACTACACATCTACAACCTGTGTTTAAAAACAGCGGTTTTTCCTGCGATATGGAAAATGTCTCGTGTAATTCCAGTTCCTAAGGGTCCGGGTAGTGGAAGTGTAGAAGAGTATAGACCAGTAGCAGTTCTTTCTACTCCCGCTAAAGCTTTTGAGTCAGCAATACAGAATGCAATGTTCAGTCAATTGAGTTCACAGCTCTCAGAGGCGCAGCATGGGTTTCGACCGGGCCGCAGTACCACAAGTAATCTAGTGAACTATATGGCTGAACTTATACCAGCTGTGGATGGGGGTAGGCAGGTAGATGCTGTCTATTTTGATTTCCGAAAAGCTTTTGATGTCGTTGATAACGACATATTACTTGGGAAGCTAGCGAGTATAGGTTGTACGCCACATTTATTAAAGTTTTTTACTAGTTACATGAGAGATCGATATCAATACGTGGAATATACTGGTTTTACGTCAGATCCCTATTTGGTCAGGTCAGGAGTGAGTCAAGGGAGTACGTTGGGTCCCCTCGAATTCACTATTATGATCAATGATCTGCCGAAGGTTGTTCATCATTCCGGATGTCTCCTGTTCGCTGATGATTTAAAGCTCTTTCTCACAGTTGGATCTGCTGCTGATTGTGAAATGTTGCAAAGAGACATAGACAGAGTAGTAGCATGGAGCAATAAAAATAAATTGCAATTTAATACTTCTAAATGTATGAGTATTAGTTTTACTAGGTCGCATAACCCGATCCATTGTAACTATACAATAGAAGCTAAATCGATGAAGAGAGTCACAGAGATGAAAGATTTGGGAGTGACTTTTACAGTTGATTTGTCTTTTAAGAAACATATAATAGATACGTGTAAAAAAGCTTATAAGATGTTAGGATTCATACTTCGTACTGTTAAGAATTTTTCAAGTATTACTGTAATAATCGCATTGTACAACACATTAGTAAGGAGCCATCTTGAGTGCAACGCTGTAATATGGGATCCATATGAAATAAAATATAGACTAATGTTGGAAAAAATTCAAAATAAGTTTATTAGGTATATATATATGAGGCAATATGGAGTATATTCCTTGTATCCTTTGATGTATCCCACTCTGTTCGTATTGGGCATGGTGGGATATAATGAATTACGTGTACGCAGGGAATTAGCTATTGTCTTATACATATTCAAAGTGTTTCGGGGTCAAATCACCAATTCTCTGGTTCTTAGTTTGATAAGTTTTAGGGTACCAGATAATTACCTGGGGCGGCGATGAAGGCCCCAGTTATTAGCGGTACCTCGCGGCAGAACTAATTTACTAAACAAGGCGCCCATGACACTCGCACTGGCCACTCTCAATAAAATAGCAGAAACAACGGATTTGTTTGTGTGTAGTCTGTGTGAATTCACAAAAACAACATTGTATGTTATATGTTATGTTAACGAATATGTATAATATAGAATTAGATACACTATTGTATTGGGCTTAGGCCTGTAATAATAGTTGTGTAAGTAAATAAATAAATAAATAAATAAATAAATAAATATGAGGAAACTAGTATTGGAAGCGGTGGCCACACAATGTAAACAAATTCTCGGAAGGGTGAGGTCGCTCCGTGAACCCTGTGACACCGGAGACTAGCGCTTTTGGGAGAAGCTTGGCTGGCCATGTTAGTACTCTCGACTTTACACGTATAACGGCCAATATTAGAGGCTGATTGCGGAAAATGGAGTCCAACTTACATTACATTGCTAGGATTGGAAGCCTTTACTACAAATAAGGTTCCAGAACCAAGATCGTTAGATTTTTTTGTTTCTGCTTGCTAATTTCAGAAACAGTACCATATTTTTTTATTATTTATACACTTTATTGCACCAGAACAGAAAAATATTAATTAATATAAATATGTATATACAATTATAGGTACAAAGGTGGCCTTATAGCTAAGCAATCTCTTACAGGCAACCTTTAGGTAGACGGTGAAGGTATATGAAAATGTATAGGTGGTGCAAATAACAACACAACTAATATATAGAAATACTAGCTGTCCCGGCAAACGTTCCCTTAAAATAAAAAAAATCAGAGGTGGACTACCCCTAACATTTAGGGGGATGAAAAATAGATTTTGGCCGATAATCAGACCTACTCAATACGCTGACAAAATTTCATGAGAATCGGTCAAGCCGTTTCGGAGGAGTATGGGAACGAAAACTGTGACACGAGAATTTTATATATAAGATTTAAATATTATCAATTTGTATTTGGTTTTCACAAACATATAATACATTTGTGAAAACCAAAAACTTCATTTATAATTTTGTTTTAATCTGTTGGCAATTAAAGAAGTTAGGTATAAATACTGTTGGTCCGAATACCACAGAGCACGAGAACAAAGTCACGGGCTCACCTTGTATCATTGATAAGTCCTTGTGAATATGTGTAGTTTCAATTATATATTTATGTAATAATAATACAAAATCTTCAATTTACATAAAAATATGTTTAATATAAATAATAATTAGGTAGTTTAATTAAAAATAGTTTATCACTTAGGTTAACGTCAATCGACGAGCTTGAGGTTATCAGTTAATCTGAGAACAAAGTTTATAAACATTACGAATATTTATATATATCCTGTTTTATTTATTTCGAAAGTTATTGTTAAATATTTACTCAATATTGACATATGAGTATGTATGGATGGATGTTTGTTACATTTTCACGCAAAACTACTGAACGGATTTGGAAACTTTACAGTAACACATAGGCAGTGCAGGCAGACTGTTTACAGTGTTTTTAGAAATAGTGTTCAATTTGCAATAAAAAAATAGTTAAAGAACTAACTTAGTTTAGTTTCGGCATGGGATATGCCGTATGCCGTTCTCACTATTTTAAAATAAAAATATATTACAATAAGTCCTTTAGTATATGATTTTCTCACTTAGTTCACTTGTGACTTAAAAATCCACTTAAATTACGATCCGCGATAACATATTACTCAATAATGACGTGTGTACTTAAATCTTCGATTTCGTACCGTCATTTGGTGATAATCTCTATCAGATATTAATCTATTGTCAGATAAGATGACATACTTACCAACATACAACATAATGATATATTGTGAAAACATACCAATTTACTTTTATTACGTAAAATATCTTAATGTTATTACATAATTGAAAGGGTTACTCTTATTTGTAATTATTGATATTTCTATCGTGAACAACGTTCACATATAGTTAATTTTATAAAGTTTCCTATAAATAGATAGATACATAATAAATTTTATTTTTATCTTAGTACATACATATAGTCTTAATTTTAACATCACATAACAAGTTTAACAATCTAGTATATGTAGGATAAACCTGCATGTGTGTGCTACAGCAATACAAAACTGGCACAAAAACACGAGTGTACTCAGTGACTACGGCTAGTGCAACCTAGTCGAAACGTCGAGAGAGGTAAATAGGTTGTTCAGGTAGGCAAATAAATTACAGGATAAGAGTCATGTGACATCTTAGGCCTCTGAAATGGCAAAGCAGAAGTGGTGTCGTAGGTGTCATATGATAACTCGATGTCCATAGTCAGGGGCGGTGGTCAATCTGCTAAATCGGGCAATGGGCTAAATCTACTCAGGGGCCTACCTAATTATATTACTCAACTAAAAAAATACACTGACCAATATGAAACCCACCTTCATGAAAGAGGACTACTGGCCGAAAGGTGTGGTGTATCGGCGCTACCGTGGCAGATTGCCGTCTTCAGTGCCGTGATCACACAGACAATATTATTGTATTAGATTTTAAATATTATATATGTATGTTAGTCTATAAGGTATTTATAATATGGGCCTAGTTGCCTGAAATAAATGAATAAATAAATAAAATAAATAAATAACAAGCGACCAGACATTCCCCGTTCCTTTCGATAGACATGGGTTGATTGATCTCAGGGTTTCCAACCTTATGATAGGTTTTCTAATAATAATTCTAAATATTTTTATATTCTAAATATCGTTTTAGTGAGGACCGGGGACCCTTTGTATCTTCGGGGCCCTGGGCTGCAGCCCAAAAAGCCCTTAGGTAGATCCGCCCCTGTCCGTAGTTCAATTCTTGAATATAGGAGTAGTGTCATGGGTGTCATATGGTAACATTATGTTCATAGTACAATTCTTTTATAAAGGTTAGGCGACGGTCACCGCTTAACATTACCGTTACGTAAAAAACCGTAATCAACTGAATATTTCAATTGTAATGAATGAAGTAACGGTTTTAGCATCACGTACATACACAGAGGCTGAGATCACGCCGAATAGATAAATTTAGAATGTATTTTGATTCTTGAATGAAAATTTACGTCCCAACCTGTAAACATCCTAGATCGTTACCCAAATTTAAACTACGCTATTAAATATTGTACATTATTTTAGATACAAAACTGGCGCCAGACTTATAAAATCACGTTTACAGAACTGTTAAAATTTGTTAGTTTCAGTAGTCTAGCGGTGGTCGCAGGTTCGATTCCTCGCACAGTATAAACATTTGTAATATTCAGTATGATTTTTAGTATTTCATTTCATTAGTCTGGCTGTTTCCTATGCATTATATGTAATGACAAAATATATATTTATGTATTCGTATCAGTTGTCTAGTACCCACAAGAGTTGCTTAGCTTGGGACTAGATGGCTCTGTGTGAATTGTCCTGGATTTAGTATTATCTATCACGTTTGTGCCTCTTACAAAACAACTAAGACCGCAGAACCTATGGTGTAACCTAATACCTACCACCCTTTTTATTCCTTCGAATTGAAAACCACACGTCCTTTTATTTGTCCACTGTAAGCGAAGCCGGAACAATTTGTTTTGTTTACTTAAATGTCACTTTAAGAAACCTTTTCTACGAATTTTACTACAAGTTTAAGTATACGTATAAATAAAACTGGACAAGTCACACAGAGTCGTCTAGTCTATCAACAATATCTAAGTATTTATATCAGTTGTCTAGTACCTACCCATAACACAAGCTCTGAGTACCGTAGGACTATATAGTCCTAAATAAATAAACCTGGACAATCATGTGTAGGATTATTTATTTATTACATATTATTCCACGTGTACTGTATGCATCTGACATAACTTGACAATATATTACGACCATAAAAAAGGCAACCAAAATAAAGTGAACCAAGGTCCCAAGGAAATGAATTTATTATGTCATTCTTTACATAGTCTTACATAATTATGTATTTAATATTATTCATAATTATCATCTATGTTTAAAAGAAAAACGTTCGCAGAACACGATTTTTTCTTTATCTAAACCTCAATCAGTGCACGGAACTCACAAACCAACGACTTTGTACCTTCATTAATAACGCTAAATGACACGTTCTCTGTCCATAAATTGCTCTGTATTGGCTCGACTTATGTAATATTATTACGCTAACATAACGGTACTAGAAAGGGCCGGCTATAAAAATGTAGTAATATCGAAATAGTGAAATCGATTGTACTTTGTAACAAAGTGAAATAAATAATAATAAACATATAACGTGTTTACAAAGATAATATTTTTTTTAGTACAAACATACTGGTTTGGCCTAGTATGTTGATACTAAATAATTTTTATAAAATATCGAACTAACACGAAAGTAAACGCTTTCAAATGCAAACATTGTCTTCAGGTTAGACATAGATGTTGCCAGAATAATAAAATAAATCATTGTTCTTCATATTCTTCTCTTTTTTGTAATTAGTGGAAAGTTTAATTACGCCGCAGATATTATTCTTCGAAGAGTATCTTCGGCGTAGGAAGATTACTCAATTTTTTGCTGCGCTTTCTGATAGATCAGGCGAAATATTTTTCTCATTTTCGAATGTTTATTTGTTATTCCTGAACATTGTCAAACATCTTTCATAATACATTAATCTCTTCACATACCCATGCTAACTATCTGCACTTTGAAGTACTTGTATTTGGAAAGCAGTGCAATAAGGCTGAAATACCAAAATACGGTAAAACCTTTTAGAAGACAGGAAAAAATATATGTTACCTGTTACCAAAATTCAGTGTTATATGGTACACGTAAATAATTTGTTTAAAGGCATTTACAAAGGCAAATTGTGGGGCCATTTGATAACCAATTGACTCTGTTCCAAGAAACAAACAAAATAAACAAACATTTATGCTCACATTCATACATTAAAGATATAAATCTGCATATTCCTTTATTTGTCCATGATTCAGAGCGCACGTTTAGAAATATTTCCTTTGGTATTAATCTCAACAAAACGGAAACGTGAAGCAGAGCTTGTTAATCAAATAATTACATCCTCGATCTCAGAGTCTGTCACAAAGTATCCTTTTAATCAAAAGCCTAACCGTACATTTTACGACAAACATATATCATTTATTTAATTGAATCAGATAGCACTGAGGAAATTGTGATACGTTGAGCTTCCTCGTTTAATCTATACCTACTAATACTAATAACATTAAAAAGCTGAAGAGTTTGTTTGAATACGCTAATCTCAGGAACTAGTGGTTCGAATTGAAAAATTATTTCTTTGTTGCACAGCCCATTTGTCGAGGAAGGCTCTAAGCTATATAACATTACGCTACGACTTATAAAAGCGGAGCTGCAATGAAAAATATTACAAAAGGTGCGGAAATAAAACTCAGACGAGATTATTTGAATAGCAAAATGTTATAATTGTCAAGTTCATAGACTGTACAGTTAAATTACTAAATGTTAATTTCCTTCAAGTCGCGGATGAGAGCTTTTTAGAATTTATTACTTTTAATTATATCTCGCTTGTTGAAGACATAAGCTTTATGTTATGATTGAAGTATTGAATTAAGAAGGTTATGTACCAATTTAGATATTATTCATGGAAATGTTTCATATTTGTAATTAAATAATTCTCTTCAATGTTACGAATTCAGTGTAGATGAATTGTTATAATGAAACACATACATACATAACTTATATCGTTTATTAATAAAAAATGAAAGTTGGACTTAATTCTGAATCTGAAACGTTTATTTTTAACTCTTATGACATAAGAGTTATATAGCAATCCAACGTAGAATCTCCTCTTATTTGAAGTTGTAAATAGTAACGGTTAGAAATAGTAAAAATTATACAAAATGTATTTAATCGCCGTTTATAGATTAGGGCCCAGCCATAAGTTATATTAAGGTAGACCGGGGTTAATAAAGTTTAATTTTTTGTATTGAACACGAAATTTTAAATAGTAAAATGTAACCAGCTATGTCAGAGAGGTATTATAAAAAAAAAAATTACCAGCTGTGACCTGTGGGGAAGGAATCTGAAATTGGTGTGATACTATGGATGACACCTTAAACAGCTGCATTACACTTGCTTGTTTAAAACTAAAGTGCTTGTTTGTCTAAAATTAAAGTGTAATTTGAATCGCGTCTGTGATCGATCAATTGGTGGATGTTAGTGGAAGAGATGCAAATGGCAGACAGGCTCCATTACGTTGTCAATCCAGACTGACTGCGTTGCTTTCTAAATAAACATTATTCCTTTGTTCATTAAAGAAAGTTAAAAGTGTAAATATAAATACATAACTAGCTGTTAGACGCGACCACGCCTGCTTTTTTGAGAATTCTTTATATTAATTTCGTGATGTTATCTCAATTTTTCATTAGGGTCTGTTCAACTGTTTAACCGCGAAAAGATGTAGTATATATATATAATATACTAGCTACTCGCTAGGTTTATATGTATAAATCATGTACCATGTATTACACATATAAACCTTCCTCTTGAATCACTGTATCTATTAAAAAAAACCGCTTCAAAATCCGTTGCTTAGTTTTAAAGATTTAAGCATACATAGGGACGGATAGACAGCGACAGCGACTTTGTTTTATACTACCTATGTGATGATTAAGATTTATTCAGATGTTTAGCCGTGAACAGGAAGCATTTTCGAATTTAATATTAATATAGATAGGTACATATTGTATCCTGTTGATGTAACTTTTATAGTCATTGTGAAATTGTAGACAGTGTATATAAACAGAAAAAATACACAAATAAGGTTTTTCTTTATTAAAAACAACCAGAATGTGATGTGACGAAATGTCACAACGTATGTGACATTAATACAAACATTTAAAAGTTAATACACCACTAATGCCCCGTTCTTGCCATATTTTGGGTTTTTTAGAAATGGCGTTCAAATAATATATACCTTTGTATAATATATATGTATTTGTATCTGTGGTATAGTACCAATAACACAAGCTGTGCTTAACTAAGGACTAGATGGCATTATGTGAATTGTCCTGAGATATTATATTAATTGGATTAGCCAGTTTTTGCAATAATATTTCTTCCATAAGTACACTGAAAACACAACATCGCATCAATACAAAATAAACCAACAATTATGTTTAGATACATTACAAAATCGTTTCGTAATCTCAAAGACAGACGGCGATTTATACCCAGCAGAGATCCTTCGAAAGCGAGATCACTTTCCACGCAAATACTATCATTACGGTACGGGCTCGGGGGGTGGCAGAGCTATAATTGCGATCTCTGATAGCATAGGACACCTTGCTTTCACGACATCCATACCTATATATTTACAATATACATTCGTTTTGTATTTACATTTCCTTTACATCTGTACATTTTGTTGTAAGAGTTGTTATTTTATATTATTTTTGTTATTAGGTTTTGAATTATAATAATAATATCCATGGCAATTCACACACCGTCATCTAGTCCCAACACAAGCGGAGCTTGTTTTATATGAATTAGATTATGAATACTTAGATTTTTTAAAATATATGCATAATATACATACCAAAAATACATAAGTCCGCCAGTTTTCATAAATAAATAGCCTAATATAAACAATCATACTCATGAATACAAATGCTTGTACCGTGCGAGGAGCCGAATACACTATCATAGGAAGAAAAGGAGTGTGCTAAATTCTGAGGTCATCAATTTGTAGTTTTTGAGTTATACCTACTTAAAGATGTCATAATAGTCGATTCAGAGGGGTGACGAGGGAACGTGTGGGATTCTTATCTACTAAAAATTCACACGGTGCACCTATGAGAGCTACCGCTACCACTAGATCACCAAGACCATCGAATTATCATTATAATCGAAGTATAACATTTAATTTAGTCTACAAATGAGTTAGCAATGCGGAAGTTAAAGGAAACAATTCATTATTACAGCATTTACTGGTAGATGTAGTAACCCTGCATTTGTACATAACTTTATTACCAGTGCTTACGTGCCATTCCACCATTTCTACATTGTTATCGGTGGCATATACCGGCGTTATGGCCGTTGACCATATCTATACCGGCGCATACCATATTTGTAGCAAACGTCTATGCTGTACAAACAGCAGCGATTTCTTAATGCATTGCGATAATGCTGAATCCTGTTGCAGACTATTTCGCATGAAACACATTTTTTAAAAACCAACCCAAAGAAACAGAAATGTGTGTTTTCCTGTTTTGTACCACTCAAACAGAATCCAAACTCTATTCAGTACCTGATGTTGCCTCGTTTAGGCAAAAACTTAGCCGATGTATGGGTGTAGATCCGATACCGATCCGAGTATGAAATTCCTCAATAAACCACATTATTAATATAATTTAACGCGCTTTAACACGAATAGTTTTATGGCAAATAAAGGTATTTACCTCTCTCGAAGGTTTCAACTAGGTTGCACTAGCCCAGTCAGCTCGTGGTCACAGCTACTGCAATTTAGTCGCAACGTCGAGAGAGGTAAATTCTGTATTTGCTATAAAATCACTAGGACTAACTCAAATGTATTGTATGTATTAAATAATATTTGTTATGTGATCTATGAGAGGACTCAGTATTATATTGTATATTATATGTATAGATACGGGAATTTATAGTTATGTGATTGCACAAGAGAAACCATTTCTTCGTCGTTACATTACACAGTCTTATTATTAGTAGAACTGAGAACACACCAGATCCAGACTCGTCTAAATTGTGTAAAACTGCTTTTGACAAAACTAATTACGATATAATACGTATATACAATCCCTTCTTCATTTTTTTATTATGAACTGGCGCCAGTGCATCGTACGGATATTTAACAAAACAATCATAAATTATGTTATAAATTTTGACACACACGTATAAAACTTTTTTTTAGCGTCGGGGATGACTAAAAAGGACTACATTATGAACAAAGTTTGATTTTTTTTTTTACATTAAGAAGAAAGTTTGGATATATTAAGAATCCTAATAATAAAAGAATTGTTCAAATCGGTCCAGTAGTTTCGAAGCCTATTCAATACAAACAATCAAATCTTTCCTCTTTATATATTAGTATAGAGGTATAGATTGTATGTTTCTACCAAGGTCACAGAAAGTTCTACTACCACTCATATACATGTAGATAATGTATGAAGTACATGATAAAATTCAATACGTTATATGATAACTTTAGTGTTCACTATAATATTGTATGTTTATCACGGATAAGGTCATGATAGTACTTACGTGTATATCTCCCCTTATGTTACTAGCTGTGCCCGCGGATTCTGCCGCTTGATACTTTTAGCCTATGTGTTATTCTAAAAAGTTTCATTAAAATCCGTTCGGTAGTTTTTGTGTGAAAGAGTAACAAACGTCCTTCCATATTAACAAACTTTCGCCTTTGTAATAATGATAAGAGTTTTTATTTCAGGCTAGTGCGTCCATATTATATATACCTTATAGACAAATATACATATAAATGAATAGTATAAAACTAATACACTTATAATCACAGGACATTCACATAGCGCCATCTAGACCCAAGTTAAACCAGCTAAAGCTTGTGTTATAGGTACTAGATAACTGATACATATACATAGATATATATTTTTTTCGTAAATACATACATATTATATATAGAAAACACCCAAAGCGATACAAACTATCATTAATACAAATACAAATATTTGTGCCGTGCGAGGAATCGAACCCGCACATCGGAAGTAAGGCGGTGTGCTAAACCACTAAAACACCGAGGCCGTCATTTATATTTGCCTTTGCTTGCATTGATAATAACTAAGAGAGTTTTTATTTGAAGAGTTTTGCATATATTCACATTATAAATAAGCTATGTGACTTTGGACTAATTTAACTTTTTAATAGCAGAATAATTTCTCAACTCGATATTGTGGTTCTCAGATTTACTATACTTATAAAAATCTGCTCTCTCTATAATTTTATACTATTATTTTTTATGCTAACAATTTTGCTTTGTGACTCATTGGTTGACTGCATCGACTCATTAACCCCGACTATAAGTTCAAATCTGGGGACGACACTCTCTCTTATTACAAAATTGCACATTAACAGTCGCTTTGCGCTATAAATTTTGCTCGTATGGTTCATTTCTAAACTAACACGAAGGTTTTCTCGGAATGTAACCATACAGGTGTAATTGTAGGTATTTTGTAATCCAACTGGTGTAGGGTTGTCAACAGAGTATTTGCGTAAAGGTTTTTTTTTATTTGAGTTTACTATTCAAAGCCTAGTGATGCCTCGTCCAGAGACGAAACACATCGTAATATGGGTGTAAACTATAGGTGATGGGTGAGAGATATTAGTCGAAATTTGATCACCAATAGAGACAGTCGTAACGCTTCCATTATCAGTGGTAAGGTTTCCGCACTGAACAAAATAAAAACCGGACGAAAAAGACGGACGGAAAAACCGGACGAAACGATCAAAATACGATAATGTACGTAGTTAGAGAGAGATATGAGAATGAGAATATGGCATTACTTACTTCAACTTAATGTTTTATTATTGGCAACCCTGAATCTGTGTTACTTCTCAACAATTAGTGTTAATAGCATGTTATACTCTGCTCTTATTGAAATACAGAACGGATATATTATTACGTTGTATGTTAGTTGTATTATCTGATGGTAGCAGCTTCGATTCTCGATCAAAAGAATTGTACTCCTGAATATGTTTGTATTATTCACGTCGTTTTTCCTATGGATACTATTACAACATTAGCTTGTTGTGACTAGGCATATAATAAGCCTACTTAAACATATTTTTTTATCAATATGTACGCATTATATATATTAAATATTCAAGTAAATCAATGTTTGTTTGTAATACTTTATTGTACGATAAATTATGTATGTATAAAGAACACAATTTGTATGTATTTAAAATAGAAAACATGTGCATAGTACACACATCACTGAAGAAACGATGACATTGAAGTATAAAACTGTGTTGCGAATAACGAGTTTATATAATTCCAAAAAATGCTATGACAATTAAGTTCATATACTCGTAACTTGCATACAATGGCGGAATTTGCGACCGTCGAAATGGAAGTTAGTAGGTATGCTAAACCACGAGACGACATTTCACACAGCGCCATCTAGACCCAAATTATCTAAAGCTTGTGTTATGGGTACTAGTTTACTGATACATATACATAGATTTTTTTTTGTTGTAAATACATACATATTATACATAGAAGACACCCAGACCGATACAAACAATCATACTCATGAATACAAATGTTTGTGCCGTGCGAGGAATAGAACCCGCGACCATCGGTCGTAAAGCGGAGTGCTAGACCGCTAGACCACCGAGGTCGTCGAATAAAATCTTTATTACAATACACGTGTTATCTGTAATCTACGGCACATTATCCCAATATAGAAATACCTGTTTGATCAGAAAAAATTAACCTCCGTGATTGTGAAGGCATCCATGTGAACAAAGACCTTCACGCCTCATAGAAATATATAGATTGCGTAGGCGCATATTTGCATTGTTTGATCGATGGCGTGCGTCATTATGTTTACAAACATATTACAACTCATCATTGTGTTGTGAAGACAATACAAATCTTTGAAGTGACGATAAACACGGTAGCATCTTCTCTAAAGTTTCATAGGAAACAATGTTAATTATTGTCAATAGACGAAAAAAAAATAAGCCTATGCTTATTTTTCTTTTTTATATTTTTTAATAAGATACCATTTAATTTATTTGTTAATAATAATAATATCTTAGGACAATTCACACATCCATCTAGTCCCAAGCTAAGCAGAGCTTGTGTTATGAGTACTAGACAACTGATATAAATACATGGGTGCATTTTTTTCGTAAATAAATACATATTATACATAAAAAACACCCAGACTGATACAAACAGTCATACTCATGAATACAAATGTTTATACCGTGCGAGGAATCAAACCCACGACCATCGGATAGTAAAGCGGTGTGCTAAACCACTAGACTACCGAGGCTGTCGAAAATAAAAAATATATAGTTATTTTTATTTAGAAAAAGGAGTTTTTGATATGGTTTACCTATTGCTTTAATCTATCCATTACAGACAAAATATATCTCATTCATCTTTATAATATTTATAGTATAAGTTTAAATACTAATAATGCAATATGAGAAAGTCAACAAAACAAAAGAAATGCCTATAGATAAAAATAGAGAGCTCCTCAGGTTAGAAGAGATTATTTTAATCTATAGATAATTCTGCTTGAAGATTACAGATAGACAAACATTATTGATGTTTCTCCGTTTGTAGCATAATTTTCCATTATGTATTCTAGTATAGATTGTGAAAACGCGACAGGGTCGATCTGTTTGTTTACTTACGTGAAGATAAGAGGTTCTATTCTATATGTATTAAGTATATGTGACACACAAGGTATGCCATTGTATACCGTGTGAACACAAGTAACGAGACATTATCGTGATGACAAACGTCAAGAGTGCCTCCAGTGTGTCACAATAATAATTAATAAATAGGAATATATTTTTATGTATATCATAAGAAATAAAAAAGTCATTTATCAGGTTTGTGGATACCTGATAAATTACTTTTTTTTTATATGTAAAGGGTCTAAAGGATAAGATAGTGTTACTGTTTATTAGTATTGTTAATATTTAATAATGTTTCATTATAAAATAATTAGTACGCTACCTACCTTTTTTTTAATAAAAAAATACCTACCTTTCCTTACCCAGCCTTGTAGGCTGTCTGTAAGAGCTTGCTTTAAGCGATAGTACCACCTTTTATTTTGCATATTTATATTAATTTCATTTTTTTGTTAATATTTTTCTGTGCACCTGAGTTATATTATTGTCCTTCATTTCACACAGCTTATATATTATAGCTGGTGATAAGTAACGAGGACGGGCCATGCCATTTTTTTTTCTTATTAGAGATTTCACAAAAGTGCAGTTACTACATTAGAAATATAAAGACACATCATTGTGTCCTCATATACAAGAACATAAGGAAGTCATGATCGAAACAGCGTGGGATTGACGAATAGCCCCCCTTAATATGTTCATTGCAATTGCGTAGGCGCATCTCTTTATACATATAAAAGTTTGATAATGCTTTGTTTTACTGCGTCGAATACTAAAAGAATTTTGGATTGAGAAATTTAATTGTGTTATATGAGATATTTTTGTGTTTCTCGATTTTAAACAACCCACGGATGGTCAGTTGGGTGAATGAATGTATGAGATTAATGTTTTATTTGTAATGGTGTTATTTTATCTCTTGTGGTTTATGACATCAAACATGTAGGAATGTTTGATGTCAATATAAATTACATCATCTTGTTTTTTTGTATTGGCAAGTTTTTTACTTAAATAACATGAACTAACACACTAAACGATTAGTTGAATGATGAACGTGCATGGCAATAATGGTTCATGCACGGGATTTTCACTTAATATTACACATAAACAAAGAAGTTCAATTGAGATTCTTGCCAGTTCTTCACCATTGAATTTGTATACTGAACTGTGGATGGTGGGGAACAAATATTAATCCCAAAAAGTTGACGTTTCTAAGCGCCACGTTCATCATCAAATGTTCTACATGAATAAATGCTTTTTGATTTGGTTTAAAATAATACACAATAATAATACACAAACAGCATAATAACAGTAATGTATGGGTAACCGTAGACAACTCGCCATAACATAATATCAAACACAGCAAGGCTTGTAGACAACTGTTAAACATACTTTTTTTATTATAAATATAAGTACTATATATTTCCTAGATCTTTGATATTGAAAATGAATTAAAACTTTCTAAAATGTTACTTTACCTATTAGATTATATGCAAGTGGTGTTGGAAACTCCAACAAAAATAGGTATTAAAACCTTCTTAATTATTTACTTCATAATATTTAAATATAGAACGCTGTGTTCTAATAATTACGATTGTCGTTTGTTTAAATATGCTTCAATATTTTTGTTACACCGCTAATTCGACATTTTAATAAATATATATAATTACGATTTCATTTACAATTTGGTGTTTTATAATTATTTACAACGAATACATCCACGCACCTCGTTGAGATTCACACAAGTGGCACCTTATTTCTAACTATATTCTGCCACGCGGTTACGGCATCTGGCTATGTTGACTAGGACAAATAAAAAGCCTATGTTTGCAAACAATTTTTTTATAGTTTGGACAGATTTTCTTTTTATTCGACGTTAAAAAATGCATTCAACCCAGTATTTTAATGCATCTCCCATTATCTCTTAATTTTTAATAGCGATATTAATTTATATGGCAAAGCAACGTTTGCCGGGTCGTCTAGTTATATATAACATTGGTTAGAATAAAATTAAATGACTAAATAAGTACTCATATAGGCACCACACACTTAATAAATCACCGCGTTCGTAGTGAAACAGTAGTAGTGTCCTCAGGTATAGGGTTACTACCAGTCCCTCTAGTCGAGTAATCCCCTCCTCTCCCCCTTTTCCCCCTTCACCGCCCCTTTGACTATCTGTTCTTACAGCTGTTGTACAAGACCAGTTTACGATATGTAAAGTAAAATTATAACAATCTCTTTTTAGAGATAAACTCGCCTCAATACATAACTGCATAAATATATATATATATTAAATAGTGGTATAAATACAGAATTGCGTCTGTCTCTGTCTGTACGGTTGTTACCTTTTCACAATTAAACAGAGGTACGAAAACAGTTAAATTACAGTAGATGAAATAAATAGCTGAATGAAAGCAATCAAATTACAGGATAAATGTAGATACGTAACTTCTTGGTCCTCCTGAAACGCATGAGTGGTATTTCGGGCGCCACATGATACCGTGATGTCAGAAGAGCTAGTCATATGTATTACCACTACCTACCATGAGATTGAACAACATCAGCCCAACTTAGCTATCGTAAGAATTTATCATGTTACAGTACATAGTCCCTACAAATCAAGTACCAACATCGTAATTAATAGTAATCTTTTAATATCAAAGAAAGAATTCTTAATTTAAAAAATGTATGAACATGTTAAAAAAGTAAAAAAGTTTACTGGTCTTTTACGAGTTTGGAATTCAGTGCCTGGTCGTTTTATGATCTCCAAAAATATGCGTTTATAATCGACCGACCGTTACAATAATCTTCACTGTGTTACTCTATATTCATATAAATGAAATTACTAATAATGTGAAAGTGTTTGTTTGTGGCATTTTCGTGTTCAAGAAATCATTGTGGAATTTCATTTACCTATAGTATTTGGAATTAAAAATAATATAGGTAAGGTATTTTCTATCCCCATTAGAAAAAAAACATAGATAAAAACTCTCTAAATAGCTCAAATCTAATTTCTCGGTTTGCGTCGGTTTATCTCTCTACTTCGTATAAAAAACGTAGCTAAATTTCATATTTACTATCATTTAGTTTATTTTATGTGTATACATACATCCAATTCATTTATATGTATACTAATATTATAATTCTGAAATTGTATCTGCTTGTTTCACAAACGAATCTTAATATTTGACGCAAAAAGGAGTTGTATCGTGCTATCTCGTGAGATAGGCCACAGGTTATATTTATATCTCAAAAACAGATGAATTTTCGGTTTATATATATTATAGTATGTTAAAATGATCTATATATTTTTGCCCCGGCGCGGCGATATCCAAATGGTCTGGTATGTATTACTAGCTAACCGCCCTTGTTTTGCACGGGTGTACATGTATAATACACATAAACATTCCTCTTGAATCACTCTATCTATCGCTACAAACTTCATTACAATGTAGTAGTATGTAGTTTAAAAGATCTGAGCGAACATACAGCGGAATCGACTTCATTTTATACTATGTAAAGATATTATACATAATGTAAATAAAAAATAGTTATAAAAAAAATCACTATTTAAACTAGTCGTACTCGACCAGGCCTGTTTAGTATAACATATATGTAAAACTAAATAATAATAAAAAAAAATCACGCATCAATTGACAATCTGAGCACGCGATGTCAATAAAATAAACAAAAATGGTAACAGTGAGAAAAAACAAGCGTTTTATAGCAAAAACGTATGTGTTAGACACTGAACATTTGCGTGAAGGTTTGAACGCCATTACCAGGTTAATCGGTGCCGACTTTCCACTAACCATACATTAACGCATATTAGGTTTTCTCGAGTGCAATCGACTGATGTTAAATGGAATAAATTTATATATATTGTAGATATATACATACTCTGTAATGCTAGACAGATTAATCAGTGGTACAATAACTGTCGAATATATTTCGATGAAAGTATTTGAATGATTGCAATATCGAATGGCATAGGTAAATGTATTGTCGATTGAGAACAATGTTTTCCACATTTCGATGACAATTATTTAAACCTCGGCCTCGGTGTTTACTAGTACGCAAGTTCAATTCCTCGCAGTGTACAGACATGTGTATTTTACAGACATTTATGAGAATGATTATTTGTAACGGTCTGGATGTTTTCAACGTATCCTATATGTGTATGTATATACAAAAAATGTATCTATGTTTTTTATCAGTTGTCTAGTATAGTACCCAATAACAGAAGCTCAGCTTAGCTTGGGACTAGTTGAGACTAGATGGCGCTTTGTGATTTGATCTAAGATATTATTATTATACCGGCCTAGACTATCGCCTTCTCTCAAATTAATATTAATGTTTATATGGTTTGATATTAGTGTTTACTTCACCGGCAAGTCAGTCAGAAATATATCATACAATGTGTTATTCATTTATTTTTTGGTATCGACCACACTCTTGATCGTAAACAGCTAGTAAACCACTAATCCACAACACTCCTACATTGTTTGCTAATATCAAAATATAACGAATAAAATGAGACCATGTCAAGTGTTTCGCTCACAACTTCAACAGTTCACAATGTCTCTAACTACCCCATTAGTATGACAGTCGTGATGTTAGTTACGTTTTCTAGACCACCAATAATCCTTATCATACCTGCCTCGCTAAACTACTGTACCCAAGTAGTGTGGAATGCATCGAACAAAAACTCATGTGTCTTCCCATAGCTTCCTGCGCGGCCAGTTTTCAAAGTACATTACCAATTATAGATCTATGGGAGCGGCATGAAAGTCATGTTTCACTAGCACGGGATGAATAGTCATAAGATGGACGATCCAAAAGAACTCGGCTATCTAAAAATTAAACTTAACATTGAATTAAAAATCTACCAAAATAATGTGCTGTTAGCCTCAGTGCTTTAGCAGTTTTTATCTAAAATTTAAACTTTTGATTAAAAATCTACTAAAATAATACGCTATTAATCTGGGTACTTTAGCTTTTTGCACACCGCTTTGCTTCCGATGGTGCGAGTTCAATTCCTCGCATGGTACAAACATTTGTATTCATGAGTATAATTATTTGTTTCTCTGATCTGGGCTTTGTCTATATAAGTATATATTATGTATGTATTTAAAAATGATCTAAATAGTTATGTCTGTTAACAATAACATCAGTTCCACTTAGCTTAGGACTAGATGGCGCTGTATAATCCTTCAGCAGGTATTATTATATTATAATTTAGATAAATTTTTATTACATATTTTTTTAATTATTTCAACGTTGTTCATGTTATTTATTACTTCAATCCATGACATTATCTTTGTATATACGTATATATAGCCTTAAATTTCACTATTTATCTTTTCTTTTATTTACTATTGACTTGTATAAATAACCTAAGAAAACAATTGAAACGTAGGTAACTTAAGTTAATTCAATTCATACTGTATGTCTTTCAAATAGTACATGCCTACTACATATTTTGTATCCAAGATATCATGTTTTGTAAGTACATGTCAAGTATTCGCAGTACATGCTTGTTTTTGCTAAGCCATTGTTGAATTGTCTACTTCACTTTAGTAGCTGGGTTAGCAAATTTAAACTGTGCTGCATTGATTTACAGTCTTATAAGACTGCTTGTAATAAATTTGTGCTGTTTGATATCATGTTGTGAAATCTCGTTTATTTGTCCACAAATTATGAAGTTGGCATCTGTTTTGGTACGTTTGTTGTGGATTGCCACGTTGTATTGAAAACTAAGAGCTGTATGGACTAGGTGGTGGTTGCTAAAATACTTAGATACATTTTTAATAAATATATATATATACAAGTAAGACTGTGTGGTAATCCCCGAGACCAAGGCGGCCGTCGAATAAATGGGTATATTGAGTGAAATGTTACATATATACTGGAGCCCTCGTCATATCTAGTAGGTAATACGTAGGATACTTTCATCTGGTAACAGTGGACTTTACCTGGAATTAATCACGATGATTTCAAAAGAAGATCGCACTTAAATTGTAAAATGTACATTGTCAGCAATAGGATCGCTAATATCAGACGGGAATTGAATTTGACCTTCCACGGATTTGGATTACCCTCTGCACTTGCCCCCTATCGTTCGGTGAAGCTCTAAAGGCCAGCCTGTCAGCATAAGAATAGTTCGAAAAAAGGGTCGCTAATACCGCCAGTAATAATCCTTGTACCCAAGCGAAAAAAGTAGTTAGACTTCACAAAGTTTACATAATATACCTTCTAAAGTATAGTTTTCTTGTTAATACGCTTTTAAAAATAGTATAGTTATGTACTTCGCGTATTTGTATTTGGACGCCATGTTGGTTTTATGCTAAATTCTCACCACGTTTTCGTCATATTCAATGTAATGTGACCGACCACAATAGTCATGATCGCGTCATTCTAAAAACACAATGTGTGGTGAAATTTATAAACTTCTCACATTTATAAATTTCATCATCACAGACAAGGTAATTAGTAAGTTAATAATAACTAAACAGGTAACAGTAAGTTAATAATAAGTATTTTTAACTTGATCTTCTACATAGTCTTGCCATAAATATTGTTACTAGGAAAATCTTTATTTTTTTCTAAGGCATTTATTACCATAATTTGTATTCAACATTGATATAAAAACATTAAAAATATATAAAGCCTATTCGAAATTATCTCCATTGGCTGCAATATAGTACTTTAAACGTCGAGGCCTGTTATCAATAGAAGCATACACTTTTTTTGGAATTTTTTTCACTACCAATCTTATGGATTGCTTTAGTAAAGCTTTGATGGATAATTGAGACCAACAGTTTTAAAATAAAGAAACCCAATCAAAATAAAATTGCATATACATATCTACGTAGCATTTACGTTAATATATTTAACGTAAATGTATTATGTATTTGTATACATAGGTAACTTTTTATGTACAAGAAATTTATTCAGCTTATATTCCGCTGCTACTCATCACTTATACGACTTATTCATTTTAAAATATTCTCGCAAATGGCGTTTCGTGCAAAAATTCACGAAACACTCACATTTACTCGCAGTTCGTGCGTCCGCACATACTCGTACTACACCCAAGTGACGTACACGGTATCTATAGGTACAGTATATATGTATATACTTACCTCTCCATGAAAAATATGGCGTGTTATTCTTAAATATTATTTTTACAATTAAAGATATTTTTTGACTGTTATTCAGCAGTATCACGACTTCGATAAAATATTACGATATATCGTACATACATATATTCCGTAAAAAAAATTGCAATAACTATTTTAATGCTGATTGATGACCGCCTCTGATGTTTACTACTCTTTTGATTTATATGATGTTTGAACCCTCACACTAAAGTTATATCCGTTAGGTAGGAGCTGTTTCAGTTTCTGTTGTTGCATTTCCCTTCAGCCACTTCATAAGTCCTTACATAAGTTTGGATTTCTTTCACCCCTATTGTTCAGTAAAACAGTAAGGGCCATTGAAGATCAATAGTAATATATAAATGTATATTATTATTAGTAATAATAAAATAGTTCGAGTCAATATTACAATGTTGATTAATTTCGAGGAAATGAAAAGACTAGAAGAAAATGTCTTACAACCCGATAATTTGTTCTTTTAACTACTTCTGGCTATCCTATGTGTAATTATATATAGTCATAGTCATGTTTAATTATATATAGATTTGTTTATACACATCGATAATGTTTCTATGTCGGGACGTTTATGTTATCAATTAAACTGGGTTTAAACCTGCATCCTGCAGGTAATCGCAGTCTAATCGAGTCTTAACATCTCTCACGTCGGATTACTTAGCATTTCACTTCTTATTAGAACTGCCTTTTCAACTAATAGTTCTAAGCCAACAGGATTCATATAAATTTAAAATTATTACGTGACTTGTTATATATTACAAATAAATATGCTCGAATTATAAATAACTAGCTACTCGCCCCGGCTTTGTACGGGTGTACAGTGTACATGTATTAAATATATATAAATCTTCCTCTAGAATGACTCTATCTATTAAAAAACCGCTTCAAAATCCATTGCGTAGTTTTAAAGATTTAAGCATACATAGGGACGGTGAGACAGCGACAGCGACTTTATTCTGTACTATGTAATGATAGGATTTAAAAATATATCGTACATCTAGACTTACTTAAAGAATATTTTTAAACATACTCTGCTAAATATTTTCAGAGATACGTGACCAGTATACATGAAAATTTGCCCTTATGAAAAAAAAACAACATGAAAATGGTACTGCAAAATTATTATGGATAATTTCTTAATTATAGTCACGTTTACTCTACTTTAGGTTTATTTCATTCCATCAATTATATGTAAATATGTAATATGTAAATGAAATTAAAATCGATGACAAAATGTTAAAATTGTGCAGTCATATAATTAAAGTTATTTTTTTTTTAAGCTACAATGTCGCGATGATTCCTAATAGTCTTTGTTATGTTCATCCTTCCCACATTAAACGTAACATTTTTCATTCATGCTCCTCGACTTGTAATTACAGAAATAAACATCAAACGAATTTTAATTTTAACGTATTAGGAATCCTTAATATCTCTGTACGCCCCCTGGTTGGGAACTTGTGCTTTAACAAATCGAAATAACAACGCCCAAGTCGTGCTTGTCAGGCCGTTCCCTTGCATTCCATGAGCTCCTTCAAACTCGGTATTGGCGGAATTTCTTTATCCTTCACATGCCGCCTCCGGCAAATTGACTCGTGATACGAAACGCACGAGCTCACGTCACGCTCAAGGATCAGTGTTCGATTCCTGTGGAAATTACTGTTTCTGACTTCCCATTTGTTATAATAAGGTATTGCATAATAATAATATATGGTTCGTCTAACTACCTATAAATAGTATCATGATTATCATGTGATTCTTTCTGATCCCATTCATTAAATATTATAAATTAATAGTGTAAGACAAATGTAAAAAAACCGCATAGACGGCCTGTTAATTCGTATTCCTATTGGTTATAAGTTATAACCCTATAAAATGAAGGAAACAAATCCTACTCGATGAAACAAGATAGGAATAAAAGATACTGTTTGCTCTTCCCATACAATATTGTTAAATTAACCGCGAGTTATTTTTATGAAATTTTAAAAATTCCCATGCGTTTTTTTAATACTTTCTCGGGCTTTCGAGCGAGTACACTATTCCTGTATATTCCTGATTTTTATATAAATGATCGTATGACCTCCGAACCTATCACGAACCACACACGGCCCGTAACGCTCGCTGTTTAATAACCATCTACTTTCTATTCAAATCGCCAAAACTGTGACGGCGAAAGTACCATCGTGTGACGGTGACTTGACCAGTTTTCACTTTTTATTCTCATATATTATATCATAGACGATAATGCTATGTCGTTATTGAGCCAATAATTTCGTAATGCGACATTCACCTTGATGGGCGTGCTTCATTTCACTGAATACTAAACAATACTGGTTCTTTGGGCGAGTCAACTAGAGGGACAGCTTGGGATGTACGAGTATATGAATTCTTGTGAAAAGTTTTATTTCTAAACTATGACGCTTAAGGGATTATTACAGTAATATCAACTTTATATTTAATAAAATTGTGTTTCCCGTGAAAATAGCTGGATGAATTACAATGAAATTTTGACAGAATATGCTGTTAAATGTAGATTATTTTCCTACGGTTAAGCTTAAGTTACCTGAGAAAAATAACCACCAAAGGGAAAACAGGAATTTGCTATGTATAAGAGTCTAGTTTCTGAGATTATATCGTCGTTGACAATGAAATTTAAAAAATGTTTACTGCATTTTGTACCACCAAAATACAACGTTGGTATTAACATATTTTCATTTTATTTCCGATTTAATTAGCCTAGAACTATGGTATATCCAAATTTATAACCGAAGAAAGAAAATAATGGAATAAATTGCAAAAATATATTATATAACTTCATGTATGATTTAACCATTATGTATGTCTGTTCATGATACTTGTAATGTTATTACAATAAACATTATCTACCTATGTACAAATACTCACTTCTATATCGGTATTTTCCAATTGTAAGTTGCATGTTTATGTTGACGATTTTAATGTTTGCCTCGACTGTGTACTATTTGAACTTGCGACCTCGCTGTTACACGCTCTCTAACAACCAAACTATCTTCCATCAATCAATCCATATTATAGACTAAACAACGTCGTAGTATTTTACTTGAACTGAGATCTTAAAATATAACTATTCCTGTATTGTTTTAAATTATTGTAGGGGAAATCATAATAAAGTGTCTATATACATATATGTTATATTTTGTTACCTTATTTCCACTCATATACTCTCTTTCCTATGGTTGTCTGTAAGAGATTGCGTTAGCGATAAGACTGCCTTCTGTACCTTCTTCTTTCTTTAATGTATTGTTATGTATTATTTTCTTTTTATGTACTTTTAATATTGGTAATTAATAAAGAATTATAAATAAATAATACGTGAAGCAAAAACTTTGTACAGGTGTTTCAGGCGTCCATAGGCTGCGGTAACCGTTTACCATCAAATGGGCCGTATGCTTATTTATGCAAAAATATAACATTTTTTGTTATAATGAAGCTTAAACGTACATACAATTAGAAAAAACATAGAAACTACCACTCGTTTAATACACACATTTAGTCTTTGACAATAGTTCAATAACGTTAGAATATAAAATTTGCATGAATTGTGATCGAACATAGACCCCAGTACTATCACTATAGTATTTTAATATGCAACTTTAGTTTATACTTAAAATGGGTACACATATTCCCTGCTTTTAATGATGTACCTTTGAACGAATATATAAAAACCTTATTATTCTTGTGTTATCGCATTGAAGTGATAATCTTATTTAATTCATATCTCTTACGTAATCTTTCTGAATTAACAGTAACTAGTTATTCACTCGTAGCAAAAAAAAAAGAAAAATTATTATTTGGAACTCAAATAATTTATTAATAATTAACATTAAATGGTAGCTAAAGTAGTTGTTATAGATCTACTTTCGAATATTTTTGCATTTACAATACGCTTATATTATATATGCATTCAGATGCACGTCGTGATATAGACTCTATATGCTATGTCGATGTCCAATAAGGTCTTTCAGTTGAGGTCCAAATCGCTACTAGTGTGTTGTGATGTTGTTGCTGAGATAGTAAGAGGAATATTCTTACCTAACACAGGAGTGTTTTCTTAATAAACGGGTGACGTTCTCTATCTGCTATTTACTTCTACCAATCCCAATACCGATATGGTGAATAAATAAGACTGGGAATGGATAATCGGACTAATCATTATTTATATATTTGCTTTTCCTTAGGCAGCGTAAGGTATGGTATTGTATGACAGCATCGATGAGTAATTCGCCAAACACGACTCACCTATAAGTTGACTATTAAATACTAATATTATTATATTGCATACTCAGTAATATGGGGCCTGAGAAAACAATAATAATAACTCAGGACAATTCACATTTTTGTAAATACATATTATACACAGAAAACTCCCAAACCATTAATAACAATCACACTTATGAATACAAATGTTTGTACTGTGCGAGGAATCGTACCCGCGACAGCGAAAGTAAGACAGTATTTATTATAAACCGATAGACCACCGAGACCGTCAATGTATGAATGGAGCTATAACAAAACAAATCTGTCTGTAAAGCCAGATGGGGTAATCAAAAATGTTGTTAATTGTCTCCATCATAGCGACTATTTACATTATCCGTATATTGTATTTATTTGTATCTAACTTGATAGAGAGCTATCCTACCGCCGTCTGTGATTAGTTTTTATTATTATTTATTATTTTTTTATTATCAGTATCCTTCACAGGAGAATCACTGAAGGACAGGTTAAATTGATACTAACTAGGACGTCACGTTAATTGACTGAAATAGTCTTAGCTTCTTTTACTAATTAGTAATTTTGACCTTCGATACTTCAATAAATATATGGATAACCAATGCTATAAATAAATAAATAAAAATATACATTTACGCAGATGTTTCTTCCATTAATAGATTTTGTCTTTTCTTTACAGAGCCGGCCGCAGACGGCGGAATCTTGCCGTATTCGCCGACGATGACGCCCATGACCTAAGTGACCTCGGTATAGGCACTTCCAGCACAAAAAGCAGCTTGAGCGAGGACTGTGACACACACAGCTTGGCTGTAAGTAAATTTGTCATTGGTTATATTTTGACATATAATATAAAAGTCTTTTACTTAGTTTTGTTAATACATTATAAAGAAGTCAAGAAATTCCTTTTTTATATACGATGGAGGCATACAAGCATACGGCCTATCAGATGGTAATCGGTTACCGTAGTCTATGGACGTCTGTAGCACCAGGAGAGTCACTTGCACATAACAGCACATGAAAACTTAATTAGGTTACTATTCATCAAACACATCAGGCTTATTTAAATTACATTTTCAGAGCGACGGTATCGACCTGGATAAACACCATTCAGATGTCGACAATATGTCCAACTGTGACACCAACCGCAAATTGTGCTCAAGCGCTAACGAATACGACACTTGTACGACCACGACAATCAGCTCTCCAGAACCCGAGGAGTACACATACGAGGGTGCCATTGAGGGCTACAAGTCGAGAATCATTTCACAAACTAACAGTAACATCATTAAAACAGTCGTAAATAATAATTTCAAAGAAAAATCACCGGAAAAAATAAACAGCGATCTAAACAGAATCAGAACATCGGTCAGTAATAAAATTGAAGAGAAAGTTTCATCTTTCCAACATGAAAGAGTTAATGACGCCAAAAATAATAATCAGAAAAAAGATTTGCCTAAAGTTGATATAAACAAACGAAGAGAACAATTTGAACGAGAGAATTCACAGGAGTCACAAATGAATAAACCAAAATTACCTGATATTACAAACAAAAAGTCAATTAAAGAAAGACTGTCTAATTTAGAAAAATTCACAGATGACATTCAGATTCAGAAATCTACAAGCGACCTGAATAAATTACCTGTTGAAGTAAGGCCATTAAAAGAACGTTTATCCTCTCTTGAAAAAGTAAAATCTGCATCCACAGAGCCCGAAAAACTCAAAAGATTATCTAATGGTGATCTTACAAATACAAAATCATTAAAAGAACGTTTATCAACTTTTAAGTCGCAAAATTCGGAAGAAGAAAAAGTAATTAAAACCGAGGTAAAACAAGTGTCAATGAGTATAAAAGAGCGTTTATCATGTCTTGATGCAGCCAAAAATAAGGAAATTCCTAAAATATCTGTTGAAGAAGAACTTGCTAATCATGACACACGAGATATTATTCCAAAAGATCAGGTATCAGATAGTTCTCTGAAATCAAGCTTATCTGGAATAGAGAGCCAAATGCAAAGTTTTTGTCGATCTCTAGATAGCTTAGATATTAATGGACAGTCTTCGCCAAATTCTTTTGAAAGAGTTCAAAGTTTAGAAGATTTCGATTGTGCTGAAATGCAAAATAACACTATTCCAAGTGACATTGAAACAGAAGATAGCGGTATCCATACGGCAAGAGATTCTTGCGTTCCAGCAGATGACATCGCTGATTTAACTCAAGTAGCTTCGCCAATTGAAGAGCCTATGATATCTGAATACGAATCATCAAATGAGGATGGAGCACTAACATTAGAGCCTCATAAAACAGAGGATCCCAAAATTATTCCTCAACAAACTCAAACCATTATAGAAGATATAATCATTGAGGAAGTTGAAGAACAAGACCAAGATAGTAAAGTTGAAGACACTGATAGTGGAAGTAACTATATACAAGCGCTTTCTCAACCAGAGGAACTCAGTGTCACTGAAGAAGTAACAGAGATTCAAATGGACAAAGAAGATGAAGATACCCTCAAAAGTTTGGATAATCAAGATATCAGTGTAAGTTTGACTGATCCTGTGTCTACTGCTTCGGAAGGCGACACGGTAGTTTTTGAAGGGAAAATGACTATACATTTAAACTTGAATGAAATTTGCAACAAAATGAACGCTGGTGCTGGGAACAATTCTAACAGTAATGAAATAAGCACTACTAATATTTCTACTAATAGCAAGAGCATGCCAATGGTAACTGTTTCTAATATAATAACTACTACTAACATTTCACCAAAGAATTCCATTAAAACGCTAAAGACCACTAATTACAATATCTCACTTATTAATAAACTAGCTGATGTAACGTGCACATCTAAATGCTCATCTACTGATGTAAATATCAGTGACCACGATTCATATAATCATACTCATAATAACAACATTAAAGGTACAATCTCTAATAACCAAAGCAATGAGGTCATTGATCAAAGCCATAACACCATTACAAATCCCCAAAACGGTGAAGTCACGGTAAGTTCACAAGATTCTAATCCTTTTTGGCAGAAAAGAACTAAGCGTTGCTTGGAACCTAATAGAAGAAAAACCATTTTATTTATTAACAATAAGATTACAACGACAACAGTAACAAACGCGAATAATTCTGGTACTGATAATCAGGCTTAAGTCTGATTACGTTCGTTCTGTTTCTCATGAATTGCTATTATACTGCAAGATAGATGAGAAAACACAGATATGGACATTTTTTCTAGAATTTTTATGATCTATTGATCTCACCTTTAATTTCTTTAATATTTCGTAATGATATAGAATTCCTTAATATTAACTAAAATATACTCTAAATGCACAAGTATAAACAAGTGTTAGAAATTATGTAGTATCAACATAATATAATTTGCTCACAATTATATTAGTACCTTTCCTGTATTCTCGTATGTGCTAAACATCCCATTAAATTCCTAGCACTTAGCAAATAATACATTAATCGAATAAACAAATAGATTTTTAGTACCAACAGGGTTATAATCTGTAGTATCATACTTGTATAAAATAGTATATTTAAGTATATTACATGATATAATACATAGACATAAACTCATCATTATTTAACGTCCTAATCATTAGCATAATTATTCGTAAAACGTGATATTTGTAATTCATATTACCAAAAATATATGTTACATTGTTATATTTGTTTTATTTATGTATATGTTACCTTTCATACATATTTTATATATTAGATTTATGACCTACCTGAAAATGTCAAATATGTTAGTTTAGGAATTAAAATTACATAGATAATGTTATCTGTGGCATATTATCTTGTTCAAATATAGTTTTATCTTGAGCATGACTACTGCCTCAGACTATGAAGGGTTCTCCTGAGGAATACATCACTTTGTACTGTCAGGTTTTAATTAAGTATAAAATTATATTGATACGTTCTGATTCTTGCATTAGGTGACATTACATCAGCTTTTGGTGATGGGTATCCAAGGTAAGACTTGTGTCGTGTAGATGTTTCGCTTCATTAACTATCATTTCCGCCGCATTTTTTTAAATAGCATGCATGCATGTGTATTTTTTATTTATTTGTAACTTAATACTTTTGCAAAATTTTGTTTAAAAATTATAATGCTATTTAAGTGTCACTATTCCGACCTATTTTCTTTTACGTAATGTGTTTTTCAATTTTGTAAAGTGTAATTATTTTTGTTAGTGTGATTTTTTAAGAATTTTTAACTAATTTGTGTAGTTTTCATTTGATTTTTGTTTAGCTTCTCACTCTGAAATTTTAATATGTTTTTTTATGTACTTGGATAAGATAAAAATTCGTTATTGACGAATTTATTAATTTACAGGTAACTGACGCATTAGAATTAGCGTTCAAAGAATTAGACTCGGAAGAAAATTTTTATAACAACAGCAATATGGAAGTCGAGAATAGAAATAACATCTCTGAAAAAGTGTCAGATAAAGTTGATCCAATGTTTGATTTTGATAGTGATAAAAAAATATCTGTTGCACCATTATATGAAAATATAGATATATTTTACCAGAACAATGTTGATGATGGAGCATTCCCGTTAGATCTAGCTACTAATGCTATGGAACCGCCGAAAGAAAAACCGCCTCCTCCACCCACCGAAGATAACACAGAAGATGAATTACTTGGCAACGTAAGTATTTAAATACCTGTGAATTTAATTATAGTTTCATTGAAATGCTTAATAATGATAAATATTCCTATCCTAATGATTCTAATGAGTTTCATTAGGATGGGAATATTTAGGAAGATTTGTAACTTGCGTAATTTGTAAAATATGCTAGGCTATCTTATTTCTAAATATTATAATATATTAACTATAACAAGAAAACTTAATTTTACAATAATTGTAGCTACATATACTAGAAAAGTTTTTATTAAAAATGAAAATCGGACTTCAATTATTGATTGAAAAATGCTCACCCTTTTTCTTATTCTTGCAAACTTGGGGAGCTAACTATAAATAAATAAATAACTTTATTTTCTACATACCAACAAAATTATGAATACTAAATATAAATCTATTCTTATAAGTATTTCAGTGTACAATAATACAATTTTATATCAGGGGAACTTCAAACACACCAGCTCAGCGCGTCGCATCAAAAAGGAGATTAGGAATAAGCGCACCAGCTTTTTAGGCATCGAAGGCCAAGACGACAGTTACTTAGATGTCGATTTAACGTTAGCACCGCGACCAGACATAACATCGTTCCTACAAGAAGAGACGAAAATAGAGAAGCTCCTTTATAAGAAAACTCTTTCGCATGATATGGATGAAAAGTTGAGACAAAGTAGGGACTCTGGTGTCGATATTGATAGAGGCCCCTCGGCTGAAGCTTGGTACAAGGGGCAGTCTTCTCCTGAGACTTCAAACCCTCATAGCAGACAAAATAGCGAGGTAAGGTCTATTATTACGGAGTAAAAATTTAATGTGGGTATTAACATAATTAAATTATTTACCTTCACGACTATTATCTTAGATAGAGTAGTCAAAGACTTAATCGGTTCTACGGTACACTTGAAATAACCACATTTGGGTGGGTGTATTTGGTGGGAGTGTTTCTCGGATTAATTCCATGTCTAAATCTATCGGTCTTCTCATCACTGGAAAGACGGTCAAAAATTCTAATTTTCACACAAAAGTTATTTTGTGTTGGCGATAACGACCTCAGGATTATATTTGATTATTTAGAAAATGCCCACAGTTTCCATTTTTAAGGACTAAGGAGTTACTTAAAGGTTATTTACCTTGCCCAAGTCAAATGTCAAACCAAAAACAGCTTTCAGAAGAAACAAGATGTAACGTTAATGACAAAAGGATAGCCATTACAAGCCAAGGATGTCAACTTTTAGTTCTTATTAGTTTGATCTTGAGAGTTAGTCTAGTAGCTATAATTTATTGTTGCATTAATTTTTCAGCCCTACACACACGTAACAGTGACATCAGACGAAGAGGAACAAATTAAGAAACAAGAAAAGAATTTCACGACTAATTTAAATTCTAAGCTAACAGAACTAACCGTATCACAAGAGTCTGACGTTAGCAAAATAGATAAATTGGACAAAAAACTACAACAGCAACAGGTAACGCATAAAAACTAAATTAATATTATATTAAAAAAAATGTAAAGTAAGCTCTTCTCTTTCATACACGTAGCTAGGTTTAGAATAAATATATTTTATGCCATTACTTCTTTCCTTTTGGCGTTTCAAGGTTTACCTTCATAGGTTTCATTTATTTTATAAACCGGTTATATTTCTATTTAATATTAATATGTAAAAGATAAGTTTGGTATTTTTAAGTACTTTACTATATTTTTATTGTTTTTTTCATTTCATACCAGTGAAATGCAATAGCAAAAATATTATATACCATATATATACATATATCTACTACACAAATTTCCATTTTATATAAATTTGAAAATGTAGATTTTTTTGGTTGAAGTTTAGATCTCTTAGTGTTAGACATAGATTTATATTGAGAAGTTGATTCAACAAAAATTCTCGAATTATAATAATTATTATTACGAGTGATTATAAATTAAACAATTAATGAAAGGTATGGTTTAAGTAAGGTTTTTGCACTGTAAAATGCTTTGAAAGCACATTTATATGTTATCTATTTGGATATGGAAGGAGTTTGTATATAATTATGTTTTGTATACTACAAGAAATATTGATTTACTTATATATCAATATATATATAAATAAGTAGCTTGTGGTATTCAAAACAATATAGCTGCTATATTAACCAATATCCTGCTTTCTAATGCTTTTATTGTATAATTTATTGTACCAAATCCATTAAAATAAAAATATTATATTTTTTTCAAATTACTTATAAATATTAGTTTTGATTAGTCGTATATGGATGTATGTTAAATTTAAAAATAAATATTATTTACGTTATCAATATTGCCTTTCATTTTGCACTAGCACCTTTTGTAGAATATATAAATATATATATACTTGCGCTGCATGTACTCTGCACTTATTTGCATATCCTACTTAAAATAATAATAATACATTTTACTTTTCTTAGCTAGTGATTAGTATAGTTATTGTATAGCTAAAATTAAAATAGAATAATAATTTCATTCAAACTTGTTCTAATATTAACATTAAAAATTATCATTAAATCTATGTATATTTGATGTTAAAACCATAATATTTCGACACATAACCTCATAACATAAATATGTCCTCCTACTTTAAGAACAACGACATTACAATGTGAATAAACATTAGTTAATCAATCAAAGTCAGATGTAGAACATTAACCTTAATTTATCTAATCTTGATGCGTATAGTGTATCAAATAATCCTAAAAACTGTATCAATATTATGGTTTGCTATTCATCCGCCATTTTGTTGTGTGTAAATAACATTTAACAAGATGGCCGCGCTGTGTAACGTTGCAGGCGTGTCGCACTAACGCGGATTGGCCAGACGGGAACACTGATGATTCTCATACAAAGGTGACTTACAAGTTTTAAAACACTTATATTACTAAACATATTTCGGTTTACATGGATATTAAAATATGGAACTTTAGATAGACACGTGTATTGAAAATTTGTATTTTTACGTGCAGAAATATTTAATGTCAAATTTCAAAAATGATATTATTCAAATATTGCTATACTTCAAAAAATATTTGTACATACATACGACTGCTAAAATAACATCCAAAGTAGCTGTAAATAGTTTTCCTTTAATCATTATTAATTTATAACGATATATATATATATATAAACATTTATAACGAATATAGAGATTTGTCATGTAAACCGAAGATCTAAAACTCCATTGAAAAATAAGCTGTCCATTTTTTTAATGGAGACTCCCATAACATGTACCATTTGTAAACATAACAAAAGAAATAATGCACGCTAGCTTATGCCCTTTACCTACTAACACTTGTCACTAAAATCCGTTACTAACTCTAAATACAAACCATAACACGTTATTAATACCTATAACCAATCCGAAATTAGGAAGTGCTACGTTTCGAAAGAGAACTGCTGCAACTTGAGCAGGAAGAACTTAGGAGGCAAAGGGAAAACTTGCTACGAGATCAAAACAGGATAATACAGAAGTCTGTACAAGATGTATCAATTGTGTCCAATGCACCAGAGAAACCGCCATTACACAGTCGACCAAACAAAGCTGATAGTGGGAATTACAGACATTCAATGCCAAATCTGTTGATCAAAGAAAATTACACACCAGTAGCACCAACAATCCCTGAGAGGCCGGTATTCGATGAAAACATGAAACGGAAGCCTTTCGTGTCTGAGGAGCATATTCAAAGGCATTTCGGTGTTGAGGAGAGCCGGAAGGTGTTATATGAGGATAGAGGAAAAGTGAATGAAGTGCAGAGGCCAGTACCGTCAGTGAGACCAACGCAGCCTGTGCTACCTCCAAAACCAAGGAGTCGGGAGTCAATTGAAAGAGAAATTACTATGAGGTTAGTAAATATACTTTTACATTTTGATATTTAAAATATATCAATTTTATGTACTAATTTCAATTATTCTTTTTATCTAATGGGAATGGCAAACAACGTAATGGCCCATTTGAGCGGAAGTGAACATTGGGCAACCGTCGGCTATATAGTTTAGGTTTAGAATGACATCACATTATCGTGTGACACACTTTATTTTACTACTTCAGCGGACTAAGGAATCATCGCTTTGTGCCCGTAAATTATACTTTTTTTTGTTCGTATCTTCCCGTCACAGAAAGGGAAAAAGACTCCAGCCTGTACAGCCATTGTGTCTTCACACGTCATATCTCTTCAATAGTTGAAACTTAAATATAAGTAATATATGATTTTCAATAAATTGTAGATAGAGCGCGGGATTGGAGATATTGTTATGGTATATTTTCATCAATTTATCGGTAATTTTAAGCGTTGCAATGCGTAATATCTGTTTCTTATCGTTCAATCACAACACATCTTTCAAAGTAATCTGCTTGACAGTTTAAATATGTGAGACAGAGCTGACGCTGACGATGTTTTATTGCATACGCTGCATTATCTGCCTGTCTGACTGTGGAATCATTTTACTAATATTATAAACGCGAAAGTTTGTGTATGTTTGTATGGATGTTTGTAACTCTTTTACGAAAAAACTACTAACGCATTTTGATGAAACTTTACAGTAATATATATCGTATATATATCATAGTAATATATATATATTATAGTTTATATGTTATTCTGATGTATAATAGCTTATACATCAGAATAACATATAAACTATAATTTAAAAAGATAATTCGGCCGAAATATGTCAAGTAAGTGTGACGTAGACGAAATTGCGCGGGTCAGCTTTGTTCTAGCCAATCATTTTTACCTTTTTGATTATAACCTTCTGTTACCATTTATAAACAAATTTTATTCAATATATACTCTACTTTAAACTCCCACTCTTAATTTCTTTCCTTTTTCAACCAATATCAATATGGGGAGTTCCTAATTAGATTTTAATATAGTTTGTACACAATTATAACGTTAACCCTTTCTAAATAATAATAATTAAGTAAGGGTTAACATAATAATGTCGATATATTAAATTATTAAAGTGATTTCTTTAGAATTACATTATTATGGAATGTTCGGAATACATAAATATGTATTACTTCTACGTTTAAGTCAAAAACTAAAAAATTATACAAGTTGAAATGATTGAAATCATCAGCATTTAATAAATATCTAACACAAGGAAAATAAACTCGTTTTCTAGATTAATCTACGAACAGTCATCTCTATAATTGTGTATACTTATTTCTTGTTTGAATAATGCAATCTGTGGAGAAAATGACTATACCATTTTCACGAACAAAATGGCATCTTTTTACCTCCATTATACCATATCTACAATGCAACGATTACATAATGAATTATTTATAAATTGTAATTTACGTCATCCATGGAAACCAAGCTGTATATAATAAATATTGCAGTTTTATTTACAAGTAAATTATGATTGTTGTTTTTTTTTCATGTAACTGGAATATCAGACAAACTGTTTGTACATGCAAACCTTTTCCTGACAATTATAAAAAAAAAACAATAAAAATATAACAGAATTAACGAAAGGTGCGTTCTGCAACGCTGAAATACATTTTTGCGATACGTTATTTATATTTACAAGTTTAGTAAAGGTATACACTTTACGGCTAAACTTATAAATATAAATACATGTGAAAAACAAGTGAAATACTTATAAACTTGGATAATTTTATCAAAAAACAAAGTAATAATCTTAAAATACATATAATACTTTGCATACCATATTGATAAAGTAAACGGTAGTTTGTTTAAGATGTTAAAAATTATTTTCTATTGTACATTTCAGTTGAAGTTTGTTCATTATAAAAATGAAAAATGAATACTAGCACTTTTATTTCATTTTGAGTTTTGTGCCAGTTCTTTTTAACTGAAGTAACTACCGAACTGGACGATAGGGTTATTAAAAAAATTAGGACGCACAGAAGTATCAAAAATATCCAATAAAAATAAAATAGTATTTATCATTATTCTATATTAACAAATAATTTTGACTAACTGCGACTGGTTTTCGGCTTATTTATACCCTTTCAACTTTTCAAGACAAACTCTCTATAGTCTTTCTGTGAACATTAATTTTGCTTTCATTAGATATCATTAGGAATAATAAACTGAAAAAATATTTTACAATTGCTAAGTTTAAAAAAAGACGTTTTATCTGAATATCAATAAATTGCAATCGAATAAATATAATCTTAACAATATTACTTTTAAGTAACTTTCATGGAATTGAATAAATACAGTTAGTGATAAAAATATTATTGCGTGATAAAAGAAATGACGCCCGAATCCTTTAGTAAGATTATTATTTAATTAAAGTCTAACTAGTTATTAACAAACAGAATGAAATTTAATCTTTAAATTTAACAGAGATAAAAATAAATTTAAGTTATTTAACAAAGTGGCTATTTAATATATATAAACCTATATATGCACGATTATTAGTTATTTCCCGTTCTAATGAGAATTTTCCGAAATCCTTTTTTAGAGAATACTTTACTTTATGATATAAGCATGACATCATAAGGTTAGGTTTCGTAAAAGAGTTGGTACCGCCATATTGCCTATTATAATCCCCAAGCACCCTTCTTTTTAAGCAGTATTTTAATTGAAAGATGCTTATGTAGATAGTTCATTGAAGAGTTATGTTAGTGAGATATCCATGGCTTATTTGCGTTTATAGTTGGCGGTTACCACTTACCATTAAATGTCTATCAGCTCAGTTTCCGTTCCAGATACATAAAAAACCATCATAAATATTCCTACTTTTCTTCTTCTCTTCTTTCGTATAAACCAAATTTTCGATTCTGTGCCTAAATAATTTTTTTATTAATCTCCAGTGAAAATAACAATCATAATTATGTAAGATGACAATAGGTTCGCAGCTTGCCACGTTAAATTCTACATTTCGCTTGGTATGTATAAAATATAGATACTAAGCGAAATGTAGAACATATTAAGTTGTGCTCACCAAGATCTTCACAAGAATCAAGACAGTTGGCAATTAATATTTCATTCCAGTTAATCATATCTTTACTTCCGATGGTCGCGGGTTCGATTTCTCGCACGGTATAAATATTTGTATTAAAGAGTAAATTGTTTTTGTCGGTCTGGATGTTTTTTATATGTACTATGTATGTACAAAAATTGTCTCGTACCCATAACACAGGCTCTGCCTAACTTGGGACGGGGGGACGATGGGGTTATGTGAATTGTCCAAGAATATTATTATAAAGCCATATCATCATCTTATTAATGATATTTTTGATGATTTTCAGGAGTAGCCGCGTACCATCAGCGGGGGAGTATGCCAACGTGGACCGCACTACAGTCCAGCTGAGGCCCAAACCTGTTGCCAACGGAAGTACACCGTACCAATCCATGACCAGGCATACCTTACAGGTACTATTACTATTTCTATTTCATTATTATATGCCGTGTTTATTACTTATTAAGGCTACAAAGAATTTCATTCTATTCTGTACCAATACATCAATGTAAGATATTAAGAAAATATTCACATAGGGTATAAATAGAGATACAATAGGATAAGTAATGAAACTAAGTAGTATCTTTATTATAGAACATAAATGAAAACAACAGTTAATAAATTTTGTCAGCTTGCAATTTGAATATCTGTAGATTTCATACAAAAAAAATATAAAAATAAAAAGTATATGGTATAGTAGAGTGAAAAAAGTAATTATTCTATTAGCATTAAATATCAGTGACACACTGTATGTACAGAATAATTACTTTTACTACCTTTTCTACTATTACGTACCTTTTCATTCAAACTGATTTCTTAATTTGAGAAAAAAAGACTCTACGACTATCTATGTATGTATGGCAGTTATGAATTTTAAACTGATTTTAGTAATTGTTTTTGCAATCCATACGACATCTAGTGTTAATTTTGCACAAAATTGACACAATTATTTTTATTCTCTGATGGATAAGATATACAGTTGATGTAAAAATATATTTATCGCTTTCAGGCACTAAGTGCGGCCCCCACACCGAAACTGATCTCAAACGCGGAGTGGATGCAAAACCGGCAGCAGCCACAGCGGAAACCAGCCAATTATAATTACAACCAGCATTGGCTAATACAGGTAACGTATATTTTTACTCGTCCATCCAATTAAGGAGGGTTACAAATGCCCTGAGACACCTGTTAGTAGATTACATTTTTTTTACATGACGTTTGTGATTCTCCAAACAGTTACATTATCCGTCTCACCCGTCCCACCCCTCCCTGAATATGTCACGTAATTTATATTTGGGCATTTTGCAAAATAGCTAAATAAAAAGTAGGCCATCTTGATGTATAATTTGAACGAACAGGAAGCAAATGGTATATAATAATAATATCTCAGGACAATTCACACGGAGTCATCTAGTCCCATGTTAAGTGGAACTTATATTTTAAGTATCAGAAAACTGATACATTTGTGTACATACACACGTAGTAAATAACCAGACCCATACAGACAATCATACTCAATAGTAATGGACCTGCGACCTTCGGAAGGCGCTGTGCTAAACCGCTAGACCAGCGAGGCTGTCCTATGTAGCAATCCAAGCATTTAGCGTTACTTAATCTCTGCTTACCGCAGTGAGAAACAAGCGTGAATGTATGCTCGTATAAATAACAGTTAACATTTTATATAAGTTAATATTTTTTTCAAATGCAGATATGTTGGATGTTACATTCCCCACGATGTCCTTAGTTAAGTCAAAGTACAATATATAGTTAAGTCTCTGTCTATGCCATGTAGCATAACAATCGTGATGTTGTATTATCATGACTTGTTTAAAACTAAATGAAACTACTCGTATACGACCAGGAAGTAATAAAATAGTGATTACCGTTTAATCTTATCTCAGAGTTTGAATTAAAAATTCTCTCCATAGATAACGTTGTAAGTGGAAAACAATGTTACTCGTATTTAATTAACACATTCAGGTAATAAATCAAATTACGATAAAGTGTTACGTTGGATAGTAACGTTTAGATTTCATAGACTGATTGTTATTGGGCCTCACAGAGGTGGAGATATAGAAGCAAAGGTCAAGACAAAGCTATTGTAGCGTTATCAGTTTTTATTGTTACCTCTTCCTCTTTTCTTCAGGATAGATTAGTCCACTCTTGGACGATGCCCTGCATAATTATCGACCTTCTTCGGTCTGAATAGAATTCGGTCTGAATCGTTATTGCAACAGTGGGTACATTTTTTTTTATTGATGATAATGAAATTATGCACTCGCCTGCGCTAACGGTTTACGCTAGCGGGGCACCAGTGGAGGATGATAATATGAGCATGAAGTCAGGTCAGTTTGCCCATTTTGGCAAATGGCTAATTACCAAGATGGTTTCCAGGGGGAACCGCGTGGAAGTAAACCTAACATGGTACATTGCTAGCAATCCCCTTCCCCCTACTGTGGGCACATTAAGATTTCGTGTCTCTGCGGCGCATCTTATCCAAGTTGGTCCTGCCGTTTTTTTTGTCGACCATCTGTCAGCTAGTCTGCCTACGCTTCTGCTTCCCATCCTAGGTCACCACATTAGAGATCTGTATGTTCAGCTGTCATCTCTTCATCGACATACGAGGCCGACCCAACGCCACCTTAGCTGTGCGATTCTTTTGATGATGTCAGTAACTCTAGTGCGTCTTCTGATCAGTCTGTCTCGTATGGAGATATCAAGCATTTATTGACCCTTTCGGCGGTCAGCGTCCACGTCTCACAAGCATATGTTAGCACTGGTAGAATGCATTGGTTGTACAGTCTTATTATCAATGTTTGCAGGATCTTAGATTTAAAGACATCTTTGTGTTTTTCGCAAGAGTTATTACCTGGTGGTAAGTAATCGTCACGGTGGTAGGTAACCGTGATGCTATTCTTGTATAGTATATGACAAGATAGTACATCACGGATATCACGATCAACATGCGACGATTCTGGTACTCCTCATGCGTTGACATTGCGAAGGAGTAAAATGTTGTCTCCACGCTGTATATATTAGACCACGGTAGTCTAGCGGTTGATCACGCCTTACTTTCCGATACTGGCGGGTTCTGTCGCACTGTACAGATATTTGTATTCTTTAGTATGATTGTTTGTATCTGTCTGGGTATTTTCTATGTATATATTTAAGTAAATATCGTTAGGTCAGTTATACATTTTTATGGTCATCATTAGTCATCTACTAATACATATATAGATAATAGTCATCTACTGAATAGTAGCACTCATTCAATAAAAATATCCTCAATTTAGTCTTAAACAATGTAAAATTGTAAATCTAATAGTAAATTATTAAATAAATTTACAGATTGATATTTTGTACTGTGTCTATCTATTGTGAATATAGAAAAAAAAATGTGCATGTTTCAGGAAGCGGAACAACGCCGGATAGAAGAACAAAGGAACAAACTCCGAGCAGCGCAGAGGCACTCCTATCACCAGGATATGGCACCAGCACCATTGCACAATATGATGCATTTAAGCTCCAGGTAAATCATCATTGTAATCTGACATAACATAGTCACATAGTCTTATATATAAAATTCTCGTGTCACAATGTTGGCTTCACCGATTTTTATGAAATTTTATATGCATATTCAGTAGGTCTGAGAATCGGCTACTATCTATTTATCATACCCCTGAGTGATTTGGCTGTACGAGAATACTGTAGCATCCAACTTGCTGCTTTGTTCTTCTCAGTGCTTCAGAGAATATTTTTCCGAATGTTGATAAGTTATATTTTTTTAGAATCAACATCAGAACTAAATATGTATAAATAACTGGAAACAACTTCTTTTAATATAAATATTTTAAATGAGCGGAACATCTCATATTATTAACTAGATATATGGTATGACTAAAATAAAAAATGTACCAGCTGAGATTCCTGCTAATTCTTATCAATTGAATTAGCTGGCCTGAACGGTTGGGATAGTGGTAAAAAATATATACATTCCAATGATATGGCAAATAGAGGGAAACATGTAGTGTATAATAAATTGTGTATTGTAGCCAACAACACCTGCCAGCGGACTTGAAGCGACCGGTGAGACCTCAACCACGACCCGAGCCTCGACCGGAGCCGCCCACCAGTAGGGAAGACAAGCTGCTCAGTGTCAGCGGGAAAAAGAAGTGTTCGCACTGTGGAGAGGAATTAGGTGCGTACTATTTTGAAGATATATAGATAAATAGATTCTATTTTTTTTTGTAGTATACAATGAGGAAATGACAAACAATATATTAAATAACATTTGTATAATTACAATGATTGCTGAATACAATATTTTTAAGGTACGGGAAACAGGCTTTTATTATCGAAACAGGTAGACAAAATAAAATATTAGTAAACATATAATGAAATTGAAGCAGTTATAATAAAAAATATTTTTATTACTACATTTACATTATTTTTACTGACTTTATTTGTGTTATATTAAAAGATATCTACAGCAATTCCCGTCTTAATCCGGTACTAAATTCTTTATAGTTGATTAGTTAAATGTAGCCATAACACGAGCTCTGCATAGCTTGGGACAAGACATCGCTGTGTTAATTTGATTATATATTTGAAAATCTTGATTATATTATTGTTAATAAATAAATGATTTGGTGGTGTTCAGGTCGCGGCGCGGCCATGATCATCGAGTCGCTGTCGCTGTGCTACCACGTGTGGTGCTTCAACTGCGCCGTGTGCGGTGCGCGGCTCGGAGACGGGCGGGCGGGTGCAGATGTACGTGTACGCGCGCGTCGCCTGCACTGCCACCACTGCTACTCCGGCGACGATGGCCGCAACTACTCCTGCGTCTAGTGACCACCGGCCTAAGTACTGTCCAGCTACGACGGTATCTAGTGTGCAACCGGCCTTAATATAACGGCGGCCGCAACGACTACTCTAGTGTGCAAACGGCCTAACTGCTGCCCACCGACAGCATCTAGCGTGCGACCGGCCTAGGTGCTGTCTAGCGACCACGGCCGCAATTACTCCTGGGTCTAGTGTGAAACCAGCTTAAGTACTGCCCTATTACTCGAGCAATGAGTGTGCAAATGTAGTATATTCTACAATAAACAACCACGCTCGCAATTTTTATATAAACACTGTATACTATAACATCGTATATGCTCGACATCCTGTACTATTACTTGTGCGCAAGGCCCACAATTACTTTTGCGTTCAATACATTTTATGTGGTCTGCTAACTACTTCAACAATTCGATTTGCAGTGGCGATGTGCGGCATGCCTGCTAAATCTTTTTTCTCTCAATGGCTCTCACTATATTGTTACTATCCATTCCTTAAATTAACCTCCTAGTAAACACCCTAACTTACTAAAAAAATAACCTTAATGTGATGAAAAGGAAGAATAGCAACATCTATCTATCGACTGATACTTCAAAAGTAGAATCAGTGGCATAACTATATTAGAAACAGTGGCATCTTAGACCTGCGATAAACTACTGTGGCCCTTGCTTTGTATAAAAAAACTCACATTTTAATTTCTTAACTCGATTAAGAAAACATTATTTAAATAATATATTTAGAAACTAATATATATTATTTTTTTCCTATACTTACGGACTCTGTAACAGTTTGTCCGCTCTGACCAACCAGAAGTTACGCCACTGAGTATAATTATTGTGTTTTTATAAGCATTGCTAATAAAGTACCTAGGACTAGTATAGTACACAAGCATAATACCATTTAGTTTCATTTTAAATGATCATACAAACAACCTTCTTATTCATTCATAGTGGTGATATGTATTGCTTTTTGAAGAGAGGAACATGGCGACAGTATTAGTAATAAGTGTTGTATTTTCTTCTTTAGGGCGTTATAACAATATTGTATAGATAGTTCGTCGCGATTGTTCCTCATTTCATATGAAATTATATTATATTAGTATATCTTATTAAACACTAGGATATACAAATATAATGTATGCAAAAAATTAGTAAACCACATACGTTCAGATCTGTCATTTTTATTACATATTTGACCTTCTTGTGTCTGACCAAAAAAATCTAGAGTAGATTTATCAAACGTGTGGTTAGTTTAAAAAACGTTCTTATAGTTTGATATCACAGGTTCAATCAAAATATAGTCTGAGAATTTGAATAATAACTAATATATCTATGAGTATTGTTAAGTTTGTAATTTAATATTCAGGGTTGAAGAATCTTATACAATCTTATGGTGTAAAATAAAACATTTTTCTTAATAATGAAACTTCCTAAGTGCCAGCTCCTAGTGACATTCGCGTGATAGCAATCTCTACCACGCTGTTTGTCAATATGTGAGTATGCATGTCACCAAAACGTCTCAGCGACTCAGCAGGTTCCTGAGTCCGCTATTGCACGCTTTTGATTATTTTTAAAAAAAATATCTATACTGATTAAAATTAGAATTTTCCCTCGTTCTCGAATTCAAAATTCGAATAACACTGGCAAGCGGAATTTTATTTAATTATAAATTGTAATTTCTTTGTTCTTTTTTTAAATGATTTAGATCAACTGATTATAATTATGCAACAATTACATCATAAACAATTATTATTGCCTTTGTTTATCACAGTATTACATAATTACAGTTTCTAACTATTGTTTTGTGCCATGTCATAACATTTTCGTTTATTTTAATTAACAGAAAGTACATACCTAATGCAAATATCATTGAACATATACATCATTCAATCTTAACGATTGTTCTATACTTCTATGGAATAAAATAAATGTATTTTTGAGTTAGTGTATAAAATTTGTAATATTTTGTAAATAAGTTTTTAATTTATGTCTTAGTGTGTGTTAATGGTTAGCTTTAATAGTTAGTACTATAGTTTAAATGAAACATTTAATCCAAAAATGTGTATGAGTAATAATTACTATGTAAAAGTTTATTGAGACGTTATTTTTTTAATTTTACATCACGCCCTAACACGCTCGTGATATAGTTACGCGAAGTACCTAACAATTCGTTAGACGTTCATATACCTATCCGTTGTTTGTGATTGTACGGTCTGCAACTTGTCGTAATTGTATTAATTCGAACACTGTACATTATGTTATGTTGTTAAGCAACAAACTGTATAACAAATAAATATTTTCAAACTTTAATACAAGTCTTAATTTCTTTAATACAGTAATCTGAAACCTGCGTCCCCCTTCCTCCCCCTCTCTCTTCCCACCAAACTATGTCATAGTCTTTAGTTGGACTATGATTGTCAAATTTTATTCCAATGGTTCTACAGTTGGAAATAGAAACCTTTTTGTTAGGACTTTGTAACATTTACAATATTTTTCCCCTCCGGTCCATCCTCCGTCCAATTCAAAGGGGGATCGAAATTAATTAAATTCGACGGCCCGAGGTGAAATTCCAACCCTAGACTAAAATCATTTGGAAACGCCATCTGCACTCACCCCATATCGTTCGGTAAATCTGTAGCTGTAGCCGACAGAAGACTAGTTTAAATAAAAAAAGTATTTTCTTAGGTGTACATGAGTGTTAACTATAATATAAAAATTACTATCCGATTAATAATTTTCATGCTGTAATGGTATATAATTATAAATGCACACACGACAGAATACAAAAAGACTTCCTACATAATATAGTTATAAATAAAATAGAAAAATGCATGAGGTTATTGTTTAAATTTTGATATATTAACGATCAAATGAAGCGAATCAAAGCAAACTAACCCTTTTTTTAAATATAATAGTCTTAATACGTATTATAATCGCGAAAGTTTGTGAGTATAGATGGATGGATGTTTGTTATTCTGTCACGATAAAACTACTGAATGAATTTTGATTTAACTTTACAGTAATATTAGATCAGCATCAGAATAACACAGGCTATGATTTAAAAAAAACTATGTAAATTGGACGAAATATAATGATAAATTTCAAATAAGTGTGAGTAGAGTGTGTGTAGAGGAGGGGATCTGCAACGAGTCTAGGTGTTTGTTCAGACTTTTTGATATAATTCCTGTGGATGTCAAAACTATGGGTACTATGTGGATGGTGTGTGCTTTCCATTGTTTTTTTAATTCTATTGCTAGATCTGTGTACTTTGTTAGTTTTTCATTGACTGCTTTGTATATTGTGTGTGTTTGGGATGGCTATATCTACAAGATATACTTTTTTATTGATTTTGTCGTGTAATGTTATGTCGGGTCTATTGTGATGTACAGTTTTGTCAGAAATTATTATTCTATTCTTATTCTATTATTATTATTTCCAAAAATTCTCATCTCACCTCTTAAGGAGAGGAGATGGCAACATACCCCCGGCAGATGCACAGTTATTATTATTATTATTGTCAAATATATTGCCTATTCAATAGACTCCTTTTGTAACATACTTATACATAAAGATTTATGGCACAAATCTAAGTGACTTAACTAAAACGACAGCGGATTATAACTGCATACAAGTCTTAATAAACGAAATAATAGGATCAGTACTATGTAGGTGTTGAATAGTTAATGTATAATTCCTAACATCCAACAGGTATTACAAGAATACTGTAAATTACCCGAGAAAAATACTTCCGCGTAGGCAGGTGTTTGTTCAGTGTCTGCTATCATTAGTAATATTTCATACCTCAGTTATATAACCTTGAAACAAAAAGTTTACAAATATCGACGGCAACGCCGCTTTACTTTCTGTGGTCACGGGTTCGCTTTCTCGCAAGGCACAAACATTTGTATTTATGAATATGATTGTTTTATCGCTAAAAAGAAACAATGGTTTACCAGTAGACTGTACAAATCTTCTGCGTGGATCAGTCTCACCAATTTCAGCCGGCGGACAGCTTTTTTATTTTATTTATTTATTGAATTCGGATTATATCCATATTAATTTATTTAATTTGGATTACATCCATATTCATTTATTACGGATTACATCTTTATAAACAGTATTTCGATTGTAGGGTCAAAATGGGCACTGAAAAAACAATACACAAGGCATGACGACTTCTCATGAGTGGTTGTACAAGTGTCTCTTGATGACTATATGTCCCTAATACTATTCATATAGGTGACGGTTATCACTTACCATCAGGTGGCAAATAAGTATCCATTTGCCATTAAATTTACATAAAAAGAAAATCGCGTGGATTCCCACGCGGGCCCAAGACATGGACATTACTGCTAATCCAACATTATTATAATAACATAACAAACATCTGTTAAATCATATTTACTGAACAAAGCCTATTACTCACTAAACGATTACTTTGAATGACGAGCGTGCATGGCAATAGTTCTTCATTGAGCACGGGATTTTCATTTAATGTTACCCATAGACCTACCTATGTAAGTAAATAAAGTAAATAAACTGGCTTCTTTACAAAAAAAAAAATAAGATATTTAATTGAGTTTCTTGCCAGTTCTTTTTTTTTATTCTATTAAATATTGAGGGATATTCCTGAGAATGCCACCCCCATTGGTGCAATTACCAGTTCTTAATTGAATCGGTGTACTGAACTGGACGGTAGGGAAAAAAATATAATACCTATAAAAATTTGACGTTCAGAAGTAGCTAAAATGTTCTAAATCAATAAATTATTTTTTAATTTGAATTTGATTCATTATTTTTACTAAATTTTTGTCATATGCGTGTTTGCATACATTGCAGAATAAATGATCTGTATCTTATTTAGAAAACAATTATATATTATTGAAGTCGCTGGCGGATGTACCATATATGTATTTAGATTGGTATAGATACGCTACATAGGCACTCGTTACGTTCAATAAATCTAGCTCACTCGCTCGCTATAATACCATTATAAACCCCAACTATCCTCACATGATACATGGACTTTGTACCACATTGTACACCATGGGATTGCCCTTGTATTATCCTCAAATCAATTCGTCATCGTCGAATGATGACGCTGAAATCAACCAGCTATGGTATTGTTCGCGGCGAGTTGGTTAGTTGTAAAAATGAAGCACTCCTATTATGCATTCGTCATGAATGGTTGGAGACATGATATGGTCATGTTAATTCACTATTGATATGGGAATCATCCAACTAGAAGCCTAACTATGAATATCTTCCACAGACTATGTACCCTGTCAAGTAGATTCTTATTTACCTATGGTATATACTGAAATTATTTCGATGACACATATTGCAAATCGACTTGTTATATCTATAATCTATATTTTTCAAGTTGAGGAAAATTTTCATGGAGTTCAGCCCCGGGGGAGGTAGACGGATACTGCCAGACTTTTACCGGCTAAAAACCCCAAGGTTAGGTTCTCTTACCCAATCCAGATAATCTAGAGCAACTACTTTTGTGATGATTCTTAGTCACATTTCTTTGTTATAATTATGCTTCAATAATGATTTTTTTAAATTTTATTTGTGCACAAATAACGAAAATGTAAATATTACTATGTATAATATATTACATAAAAAAATTATACAAGAGTACCTTCTACGAAATGACTACAAATTCCGTAAAATTACAGTCATGAGAGTACAGTCTTTATTTTTGCAGTTTTGTAAAGTAGGTACACATATTATATAAAAAGAAATTAAACAAGAGTACTAAGGAATGTTAATACTACAAATTACGTAAATAGGTAAATATTAAAATAATCCTTGTATACCTACGCATAAATTAGAGTTTGCTATACAAGTACACGCCCGTAAATGATACAGTATCACTTAATTAGGTACCTACCTACCTGCTTAAATTACACTACGAATGTAACAGTAACCTTCATTAATTGTTTTTTACTAAGGTAGTTGACATCGTGATAAAGCGTGACTCAGACAAAATACCTGTTTTTTATGCTTTAATGATGTGTAAAAAAATATGGCAATTTGTTTTGAAAAATTGCTCTATAACTAACATAGTATAGGGCACAGGTATCAACTCGTCAACTTAAGATTTGATCTCACTGGACAGTATTTTAAATAGATAGGTAATATTTATTATATGTACCTGTTGAGATTAAAATCTGTCTTTGCATAGAAGAAATAACAACCATAATCAATAATTGCTAGAGGTTTTGTTTGCATGTCTGTGCAGTCGTGCGTGCTAAGGAATAAAAAGCGGCTTAACCGATTTGTGTGCGGTCTTCACTATACTGCTGCAGGTGACAGTTACTAATTTTACATTTAACAATTGCTGCATTTAAGTTAAATAGTTGTTAATGATTTAATATATTACGAATGGTACGAATGTGTACGAATATTTTAGTTGCAAAATACTAAGTCATAATTTGTAAATCGTGGGAACTTTTAAGAGTGAAACGAAACGTTAATGACTATCAAAGATTCCCTAACTTTTTGGGTTAGCTTTTTTTCTAATCGATTAGCAAACAAAAAAGTTATATTATAATTTCAATACCGTTACCGAATCATCACGCTCTGGAACTTAAGCCTCGAAGAAAGGATTTGAATGAATTACCGACGTTTTCTACTAGACTTGGACAATAGCATGGTATTTATTAAGACATTTATAATATACCCTATATTAAGGTTTTTGATTAGATGCAATGTCCACGTGACAACCCGGCGTTTCACGCGTTTGGTAACCCTTTACCATCACATGGACCGTATGCTTGATTGCCACCGTCGTAGTATAAAAATAACCACGGACACGCGACTGTTGTTAATTATTCATTAAATTAAAGAAATGAAACGTTATCTAGATAGGTACTAATTAAAATAATTACCTAATAACACGAATTTTCTGGAAGCCTTGTAGAGACGAAAACAAACCTTACAAATTAGTAGGTATCTACTTCGAAAGAAAGGCAATTCCGCAGTTTTCTTCTTTTTTAATTAGTTTGTTAATGAAAGAGAAAAGTAGATGTCGGGTATTATCTTATTTAAAATAAAAACTGTTGGTTATTATATACAAAATTTAAGTGTGTATTTAGTATAATGAAAAAAAATCTCCCATTTTCTTATACAAATCAAAAATATATTTTATAAGACCAATCTTTGAGATTTTTTTCTCTGCTATAAAAGTTAATGAATCATGTAACGAGAACAGTAAATATGATATCAAAGATGTGAAAATTAAATACCTAAATATCAGCCCTGAAGGATTTGTAATTGCTGAGAAAAATTGAGGTTTCTAAGGTCAATATTTGCGATGCGTCGTCTTAACAGCTTACCAACAAGGATGAGGTTAACATTCGAGCCGAAAGCAAGCATGAGTTTAAAATAAGAGTTGAAAAAAACTACCTCCAGTTCATTTATCTATCACCCCTTTCTAGATATTTCAGCCACCATGCAGTTCACCAAGAGGTGAAATTACAGGATACAAGCCATGGCAATATACGTATAGAGTCTGACGGAATGGTGAGTGAGTGGTGTCACGGGTGCCATGATAACTTAATGTTCCATTTACATTCATATTGAGAACGAACAAGGAGAACTTTGACAAATAAGACGAGTTGTAAATCGTACTTTTCTCTTAAAGATTTACATAATGCTTTATTATAACACAGCTACGAGGAAAATATGCCAACATTTGTGCCAGTAAATAACATTTTTAGAGGTTTCACCTCACCTATTAACCCAATCAAGAACGAACGTGACGGACGTGTTTTTATATGTGTTTGGAATGACAAACAAACTGACGGCACTTTATAACGCCGGTAGAAACCAATGGAGTTGATTGTTAGTAGATATATGGGACTAATTATAATCGGAATACAGAAAGAATCCTGGAAACCAAATTGTTAATTTCTGGTGAATTCGCCACGATGGGCTAACTGACCTGACTTCATGGTCCAGCCAACATGTACTATTAGCGTATAAGGAACTGTGCTAATTCCATCAATTAAAAAAAAGTATAGTAATCAATATATTAACTGCAACATGATGCAAAATGTAATACGCCTACATATTTGCATTGCACTATTGAAATAGTAGGCAGTACTATATCTGTCTCACCTATTACTACCAACCCCGTATTACCCATAAAATATCAGATAAAGTAGATTATGCAATTGCGATAGTCGGTAGGTTTATCTACTAATTGAACCGGTTTTTCTATTCTTTTGTCTCAAGTTTATATCAATTACAAGACATAATTATTACGAAGACGTACCTACCGCTTCATTGTATAGACGCGATAACATCTAAGTAGATACCTAGTTGTCAGTTTTCGCAGCCAAATTAACCTGATTCAGCTATGAATTGGTCTCTTTAAATCACCTCGGACATGCTCTCAAGTTCATTATTATGACAATGATATCATCGAGTTAAATGTTAGTAAATAACCATCAGCCGACACAAATAGCAAGTGGTACGCTCATTGTCTTGATAAAACCATTTACAATTCAAGATCTTGTCGTTCGTTTGTCACTAACAAACTAGCTTGTCTTGTTTATAATCTTGTATATATCAAAATATTTTAAAATAAATCAATTTACTTTTATAAAAAAAAATCATTCAAATCATCAATTAAACAAACTATTGATTGTGTGGAAACACCTTTATCAGCTGAAAGGTGCGTCCGATTCATCTCGAGCACGGTCACAATTGTCCCACAATTGCTGCGCCGGCGTTCAGTCGCATCGCCGCCCGCATGCCAACCACGCGCCGCATACGCACCCTGCGGTGGTTCCGTACGCGCCGCTCCCCCAACCCCGAAGAGCTCGATGACGTCCGCCCGAGAACCCTACCGCGCCACGACATGGATCGCAGGCCCCGTGTCGCCAGAGTGCTCAGCTCACCAGCCCGCGCCCAGCATCAGACGAGCCCGCCCATCGATGAGGAGTCTCTCGAACGCGCCTACCCTTCCATGGGTCATCTCGAGTACGTACTCGCTGGTTCCTCGCCCCCAGCAGAGAGTGCCCCCAATATGTACGACAGCTTCGAGGAACCACCACTCGATCTAACTGCGCATATATGCGATGACTCGCTGCGCCAAAGCGCACACGAACAAATGCGTGCGGTCGGTGGAAGATTACGACTATTAGACGAATTAGAAACTGGGGTTATAACTACTGAGACGGCAGCGGATACTTTTGCATCAGTGTCCGAAGCAGAGAGGAATGTGTGCTTATTTTGGACAGCATTCCTCAAACTTGCTAACCTGTTGCCCCCTCTGGTGGACGCCGGCGCAGACCCGTTATATTATGACGCGCTCGGGCTATCGTCGTTACACGTCGCAGCATTCAGCGGATCAACGGAATGTGCAAATTACTTGCTATCTCGCGGAGTTGACCCCAATTATATGCCTAGATGCTTCGTGCCTCTTCATTGTGCCGCCTTCGGTAATTCAGTGCAGGTGGCAAATGTGTTAATCAGCAGGGGTGCGTCAGTTCATGCGGCAGTGAAATATGTTAACTGTGAAGGTGGTTTGCTTCACTGCGCTGTTAGAGCTAACTCTGTGGAATGTCTAAAGTTGTTCATATCTCACGGTGTCGACGTAAATTTGATTGAACCGGGTGGTACCAACGCTATTCACTTAGCGGCTGATTTGGGCATGATTCAATGTCTCACAATACTTTTAGACACACCCGGTGCTGACCCAAACGTCAGAACTAGGGTAGGAGATCGCGAATCAACAGCATTACATCTAGCTGCCGATGGAGGTTTTATTGATTGTGTTGATTTATTGTTAGCAAAAGGCGCCGAGGCTACTTTGAAAAACCATAGAGGATTTACTGCTTTGCATTTAGCAGCTCGATCATCTAGCTTGGAATGCGTAGAGTCTTTACTCCGAAAGGGACACGCTGAACCTAACGCTAAAGATTTTGATATGAGAACACCCCTCCATGCTGCTATAGGTAAATCAGATAGTGCTTGTGATATTATCGAAACCTTGATAAGTTGGGGTGCTAATGTAAATCAGAAGGATGAGTACGGCTTTACACCACTGCATTTAGCTGCACTTGATGGATTATCCGCTTGTGTAGAGACATTAATTTATCACGGCGCTGATGTAACGACAAGATCTAAAAAGGGAAATTCGGCACTCAATGTAATTGCACGAAAAACGCCTGCATCTCTTGCAATGATAACTAGGAAATTGGATTGTGCAATCACACTACATCACTCCCAAACCAGCAACAGAGAAGTCGAACTCGAGCTTGATTTCAGAAGCATACTTCAACATTGCTATCCACGTGAAATAAGTTATCTGAATACGTTCGTTGATGAAGGTCAAAAAGAAGTTCTTCTTCATCCGTTATGTTCTGCGTTTTTATATATAAAATGGGAAAAAATTCGCAAATATTATGTTGCCCGACTATTTCTTAGCTTCATTTTCGTTCTTTGTCTCACATTATACGTATTAACTGCTCTTGCCCACAATTGTTATAATGGCAGCAAAGACATGGAAGAAACTATACAAGAACAAGAATTATGTCAAAAACAGTCTATACTTGGCGATTTATTGAGAAAAAATCCTTTTGTTATAGAAATGCAATGGTGGGTATTGGCCGGAATCACAATTTTTGAGATATTTCGCAAAGTATATGGTATCGCTGGATATTCTACGGTGAAACAATATCTAACGCAGTCTGAAAATATCATTGAATGGTTTGTGATTGTGAGTGTTTTTCTGATATCGTATATATACACAAATATTACTTATACATGGCAAAATCACGTCGGTGCATTTGCTGTGCTCGCCGGATGGACTAATTTAATGATGATGATTGGCCAACTACCAGTTTTTGGAACATATGTAGCCATGTATCAGAAAGTACAGAAAGAATTCGCTAAACTACTAATGGCCTATTCTTGCATCCTGATTGGTTTCACAATAAGCTTCTGCGTCATATTTCCTGATTCGTCATCATTCGCTAATCCGTTTATGGGTTTTATAACGGTCCTCACAATGATGATCGGAGAATTGAACTTGGATTTACTATTGAACGAGCCGGATGGTAACGATCCGCCTGTACTATTAGAGTTCTCCGCTCAAATAACCTATGTGCTGTTTCTTATGTTCGTCACTGTGGTACTCATGAATTTACTCGTCGGCATAGCTGTCCATGATATTCAAGGTTTAAGAAAAACAGCAGGTCTTTCCAAACTTGTTCGTCAGACGAAATTAATATCATACATGGAACTGGCTCTCTTTAATGGATATCTACCGAAATGTCTGTTAAAAATATTACATTCGTCAGCACTGGTCTCTCCACAAGCTTATAGAGTGGTACTAAGTGTCAAACCGTTGAATCCGAGTGAAAAAAGATTACCCCGAGACATAATGATGGCGGCCTACGATATAGCGAAAATGAGAAAGCAGTACGGACATACTATTTCTTCCAGTGGTTCTACTACAGGAGCGTATTCATGTTTCAAAAAGTACGAAAACCACAACGATTCGGGGTACAGAGAATACGGCTATTCATCAGCATTAGGAAGTCTACAGGCGAGACTAGACGAGACGTCAGAAAATGTACGCCAATTGACTCAGGAAGTGAGGGAATTAAAGAAGCTAATAAGTGCCCAGCAGCTCGTGATACAACAAGCACTGGCCGGCGCGATGGACAACCGTTGATGATATAATGGCCGACGGAATCATTTAGTTTCAATGCCAACGGTACACAAGTCAATAAACTATAGCGAGCATGCATTGTCGAACATTTGTACTCGTTTAAAACCTATTGTGGACAGTGGGGACTTAAAATTCTGCGGTGATATTTTTTTGCTTTATATTTACATTATATAGATATAAAAAAATAGATAAGTTTATATATTATTCGACTAGACGAACATTATTCTGTCAATTATTGTTTAGTAACGCAGGCCGTACTGAACATTTAATTGTATGCTTAGTTTTAAACAAATAGGTACTACATAGTATTACACACAATGTAATGTTTCTTTCTATTGTGATACGATAAATTATTGATATTAAAATGGTTTTTTTATTAAAACAATTTTTCTTTTTTTGACGTTACTTAATTAATTATAAATTACTTACTAACAACAAATATATTTAAGACTTCTGTCATACGTAGAGTACGAAGTATAATATTATTACAATGGCATATACAAGTTTCATTATTTGGTTATATTGCATCGATTCAGTTTTCAGACACAAATTATGAAAAAAACAACTATGATAATTATTAATAAGCGGCTATTATGTCCTACATAAATAAATGATATTTGATTTGTTTTAATTTAAAATTCTAAGTACCCCGAATATTAAAAGTACCTAAAGTACGTAAAGTAGTAAATTCTAGCTAATACCTATCAGGATTACGTTAACTTTTAAATAAAAATACACATCATAATCGGTTCCCTCACACGTATACCAGGTATATCACTTTATGCGATTATCACTTTAGGCAAAAAAAAACCATTTTACAGATTTATGGGATCGTGGATCTTTAAATATTATAAATAAATTTATATAATCGCGCTTTTCATATGAATTTGTAGTGGAAACCGGAAATTATTGTTATTGTAGTCAATTGACTAACTAAATGAAAACATGCCATTACATGAAATTGCATACTGTTATTTTCACATATTTATATAATACTAAATGATTGTCCTAACATAGGTACATGATTTAATTATATCGTTTTATATGCATGTTCATGCATATAATGCTGGAGAATGAAAAAGTGACTTAAGTGAGAAATTTGACATTGACAATGACATTTATGGGCATCACAATTCAGTTCAATTCACAAAACAGCTGATCTGGGCATGCGCGCCAGCGCGCGTCAGTCAAACAAAACAAACTTTTTTAGTCTGGACCAACCCCACCGCTTCGCTGTACCGGGAAAATCGATCAATAGCTTGAAGAGAAGGGAAAATCTAGATTCAGGTCTTATCTCTTTCGCCCAGTCGGTTATTCGTGTTTTAAAACCTGAATTGCTGTTATTGATTGGGCTCCGTACCGTGTCGTTGATGCTAACCGCGAGTGTAGACCGGCGCTTCAATGCAGGGCAGTTTCAAGATTCAGCTCATAAACATGGGGACACGGGCGGCGGCCTGTAAGTATATCCTTATTAAATATCCTATTTCAGTATTGAGATAATATTAATTGATGGAATGTGGATACGAGCTTCAAATTTCTGTGAACTTAGTGCGCGTCGCTCTATCGATTTGGTTTTGATTTTTGATTTTCGAACATTGGAATCATTTCGCGATAAATAGTTCAAATTTAAAATTGGAATGTATTAATTGGCATTGTTTATAAAAAAACTGAGAAACTTTATTAATTACTTTCAGTCAAATATTCCCTATGCTCTCGTAAATTAAATCGATTTTGTTGAGGTGCGACCATTTTACAAACAGATTAATAAATTATATTGTGTGCACTGACCACGATAAAATTTTTCAAAATTTTTTGCGGTGAATATATATCGCGCGTTTCCACATTCTCGCGTCATATCGCTGATGCATAACTCATGAGCGTAACCAGGTGGTTCTTCTAAAATACTACAGGACTTTCCTAACAAATCAATCTATTGTTTCTTAAGTGATCATTGTCTTGTGACCTTAAATACCTGATTACGCTTATGACATTAACACATTTATTTTCCAGAGTTATCTGAAACTGGGCGGGCCCATAGCATAGTCGCTTTTTGTGTGTCCTAATGCAGCCACAGGTGTTCGAAATGCAGTATGTACTGGAGCCGCTGAATCTGAAAGGTGAGCTCGTCGAGGGTGGTTTGTCTTGCACCATTTGGTTTGAGTGTTTGCGGAACCCTGACCGCACGTTCAATGCTTTGTACCATCTGTCGTCCAATGGGGTTGCCATTTTATTGTGAAAAAAAATATTTTAATAACTTAGAATGTGTTGGTATCTATAATATAATATAATGTACAATATGCATGATATTATTTATTTGTTAAAAGCTGTTATATTTTGTTTTGTTATCCTTTGGTTCACTAGGAAGCAAATGATAATTAACTTCTATTTATATTTTATATTCATATTAATATAAAGAATATTTTATTATATCAAAATAACTTCTTAATTTAATTCAATTAAGTATTAATCAAGGATTGATTTAATTATTATTTAAATTAATCAGTAATTGTTTTTATGCCAGTTGTTAACTAAATTAAACTTTAACAAGTTAACAATTACATTGAAATTGTTGCACTTATTTATTTTTTGATACTTCATATAATGGCAACCCTATTTCTTATTGTTAAAGGTCCTCACATTGCATCTATGTCCTTATCTGTTTTAGGTCTATCTTGTTATAGTATATTTTCTATAAGTATATTAGAACGGAGCATCACTGTTACCATGCAAAAACAACTTTTAATACTTTGTAATTATGTTCATTATTGCAAGCAATATCCTCACACATGTGATATATAAACATATTTCAAAGTAATAAAAGTTAAAAGTGTATGCTCTAAACAGTTTTAAAAAGGTGATGACCCTTGTTCTGTCCTCTAAGACATGATGCACGATATTCTGTTGATGTACTGTATAACCACCCTTCCAATTCATGTTGTTTTGCTGCAACATTATACTTCAGGTTTGATTTCTCGATTGTCTATGTTGATTGTTTGTGGCTCACCTTTCTTTCAGGTTAGGCTTAACTTTTATTTGTACCCCCTTCTCTTCTTAGAGACTTTGCCACTATACATATATTTTTTGCATATATTAATAAAAATGGAACTCAAACAAATCTATTTTAACCATAAGTGTTTGCTCGCTTTCTTTCATATTGCGAATTATACTTGAAAGAAAGAGATAAAACATTTCCATGTTTAAAAATGTTTTGAGGTTTTTCTTTATGACTATGGAGTTCTATGAGCATGTCCTGTGACTGCCAATTATTCACATGCCAAATTATTTATACTCAATACCAAAAGTTTTTAATAAAAATATGAGCAAGTTATTAATCCCTTGTTCTAGTGAAACAAATAGCTGTATTAATAAAAAATCTATAATTTTACTGAATATCTATTTAATGTTCCGATTTGGTTCAATACATTAATTATATGGTCTCAGGCCAAGGGAAAAATCTAAGTTGGTTAACTATAAATATAATTATCTACAGACAACACTGTACTAGGCTGTAGGTAGGTAGTAGGTAGATAGGTACCTATAGTCTAGTATAGTGCTGTCTGACATCTCCCCGCTGTTATTGATTTCAAATCTCATTTAACTAGGTGGTTAACTATAAATATAATTATGTGCAGACAACACTGTAGGCTGTAGGTAGGTAGTAGGTAGATAGGACTTATATAATTGATTTCAAATCTCATTTAACTAGGAGGTTAACTGCAGACAACACCTACTGTAGGTAGGTACTTATAGTCTAGTACAGTGCTGTCTGACATCTCCCCGCTGTTATTGATTTCAAATCTCATTTAACCGGCCAGACAGTACAATCAGGGGGAATATCGGAGCAGTGGTGGGGAACGCCCTGGATCGATCGTTCCAGGGCGCTCCTACCTAGGTCGTCTTGTGTGTAGGGAAATTGACGCCGATTTCATATACTGCGCCTGCGAGCCAGTACCTCCCTCCCTCCGTCCCACAACCCGATACCACCCCTGATTTTAGAGTCGTGTGTAGGGCGTTTCAAAAGTACTGAAACCGCGGGGAGAACGGGGTGCGCGCCGGGACAGCCGAAGGGTCCCGAACAATACCGACAAAATACGAGACGACGCGGGGGAGCGGGGGAGCCGGGGGAATAATCCAGACATCTATAGATATAATAAACATGTAATGATCGCTGTCTGGCCATGGTGAAAATTTATTGCCGGGAGAGTTTGTCAGCGGAGCACACATAAATTATCGTGACTTTTTGGCTGTGCGTTTGTACGTGCTAATCTCAGAAAGGCATTAACCGATATGTGTGCAGTTTTAACTAATATATTGCTTGGTAAGATTTACTTTAAAATATTTTTCGTTCTTTTATTAAGTACTTTTTATGTAATTGGGGTGGCAAGCTAACCCACCTGATGGTAAGTGGTAACAGTCACCTATTTACAAGAACAGTACCACTCATGCGTTTTATTGACAAAGAAAGGTTTTAATAAATAATTCAACCTTTTTCTTCTAAATTTTTAAAAATATTTTTCATATACCATTTAAAAATCGAATTGGATAGAATATTATTTCAATTAATGTAGTTGAAACCATTACAATTCAGATATTACGATTTTTTAAAATTAATATATAATTGCTTTTGGCGTAATATCAATATTAGCATTTTATATTACTATTCTGTGGCAAAACTAACACATTTTGTCTATTTTTTTTGTGAATGTATGTAATTATTTAGAAAAATAAAATGTTTATCTTTTTATTAAATCCTATTGGAATTGAGTATAATTTTATATTAATGTCTGTGATTTGAGACACATATTTTTATCTTCTGTAGTCTAAATGTAAATTTAAGTGTCTCTGTCAGAGACAGAGATGCTTGAAGTACCTATGTAAACCTATAATTCTATTTGCAGGATATCTTCAATCTTTATTATAAAAATATTGTTTGTTGTAAGTAAATTACATATATCATAATTAATATTATTAAAACGATGTTGAACTGTAACTCTGAAGAAAAAGGCAGATAAATAAAATATTTGTCATTGGTACTTCAACACTTAAAAAAAATTGGATTATATCTAAAAAACATGAATCTTTAATACAATTATCGATTCATTTTTTTTAGATAGCTTTGCGCAAAGCTAGGTAACGGCTGGAGCAATATGATAAATTTTATATTATCTTGAATATGATTAAAACGTTAAATTGTAGCCCTCATGAAACAGGTATAGAAATAAAATATTTGTTACAAAGGTACTTCAACTCTTGGATGAAAGAAATATTACATCTCATCTATATAAAAAATAATCGATAAGTGTAGCTGAGCGAGAGGTATCGATATAGTAAATTTTAACAAACATCTACCTTTTGTATGCTATATGTTGTCTGCGACTTCGTCTAGAGATACTTTCATCCCTACCTGATCATTTTTTAACATAAAAGATGTCCTGTGTCCGTCCTCATGAAATTAAATTACATTAAGATGCGTTCAGCCATTTAGACGTTGTAGAGGTAACAAACAGACAGACATACTTATGTTATATATATATAGAGACTAGCTGACCCATCAAACGTTTTGCCACATAAATTAAAAACGCCATTAAAAATAGGGGTTAGTTGTAGAAGGGAGAAATTGTATAATTGTATTTTTAATGCTGGGTTAAAAAAAAAACAGTGCAACGATTTAAAAAAACGTGTCAATTGGGCGTTTCCGATCATTTGCGCACGCACTAGGTACTTCGAATCAAGATTTTCACAGTTACTTATTACACAAGCATATGTAGCTGATGATACGTGCCGTAGCATTTTGAACGGCGTAGATTGATAGCGAAATATTTTATCTAAATTACTGCAGTTAGATAAAATATTTCGAACACAATCGCAAACAATCTGATCAAGAAATAAAAAAGAATTTGTGTATAAATTACATATAAGCCTAAACCCTCTATACATCCCTTGCTTTTTATGGGGCTGTTCTCGGAAGCAAAACTATAATTTTTTGTTTTTTGTCTATGATTATGATTTTATACTATATGTGACCCCTTGTCTGCTTGCATGCTATTTATATAATCAAATTTCATTAAAATCTATTTAGCTGTTTAATCATGAAGCAATAATAAATATACACACTTCTGCATTCATAATTGGTATGGATATGGATTAAACATGCAATAGCACTTTTTTATGTATTGGAATGGCAAACAAGCTGATAATTCACCTGATGGGAAGTGATAACTGTCGTCTATATTAAATGCAACGGACATTATTCTTTGCTGTTCTGGAGGACTAACATGTCGTGTCATAATCTGTAAGTTCAGTGTTAGTAAGTTCACTACCATATCTCATCGGTCATTCAAAACAGCTTACAAAGCAAGCTTCGTGGCAGCTGGAATAGGTGAGATGTAGGTGCCCACATAGAAGACTTTTTTCAAAGTCTAAAGATATAGAATCATATACATATCTTGTGATGGTTACTAGCTTGAACATTTTCTTTTGCACAGAAAAAAATGAACTTTTTGATCCACTGAACGTAATATTGTGAGACATTTTATTATTAACTACTGCTACAGGGCATAGGGGCATAGTGTTAGTTATATATTGTGATAAATAAAGGAATTTCATGTATATTCTTTTAATAAAGAGAGTATTTCATACAAAAATTTCATTTCCTTTATAAATACCTATTTACATACATTAAATAGGTAGGTATTTTTTAGGTATAGAAACTTATAGTACTTACAAATGTATACTGTGACCGAAGCGACAATGGATATTTTTAGGCCGATTTATACAAAACACAATAATCCTTTTCACCCCTTTTACAGATTATTTTTTTAGATAAATATGCATATATTATCTATATATATATGTTTGTCATGATACAATTCATGTCAAATGTCAGTAAGATCCCTTCAGCTGATAAACGTGTAAAAATAACATACAGACAGACATATTCGCTTTCTAATTTATAATATATTAAATACGGATTTTTATCTAAAAAATTACTGTCTTTACGACACAAAATTCAATCATTATTTAATGTACTCGTATAACTCTATAAAAGCGTACGTAATTTAATTATTTTTAAGGATTACCAGCGTAATATACAGAAATACAATATATCATGAATCTATATATACTAACGGTCTTTAAACTAACTGTTCTCATGTTTACGGGTAATCACAGCATGCTTTGTGTTACATTATATTCATGTTATTTGGGAACAACCTGTATATTTGTTACATTATGTTACTACTATTATTGAGTTTTTTTGGCAACAGCCTGTATATTAATGACATATTACATGTTAACAGTTACGGCGAAGATCCGCAGCCTGTACGACTGTCAGCTACGGTTGATGCACAACATACAACCGTTGCCATCCGGCGTTGATATCGCGAACACAGTCAAATACTTCTCACAGACGCTACTTAGTAAGTATTGATTGATTTATTAATTTATATATATTTACATTTTCATTCGACAGCCTCATGGTCCACCGGTTTAATACACCGCCTTACTTCAGATGGTCGCGGGTTCGATTCGTCGCACAGCATTAACATTTGTATTCATAAGTATGATTGCTTGTGTCTGTCTGGGTGTTTTCTATGTTTAATAAGTATGTATTTACGAAAAACATGTATCTACGTAATTGAATAATTATTATTAAGATTAGATTATTTATATATACATAGACTTACATTTACGTATTTACTACAATAAAAATTTTACTTCTATTATTTGTAGTCCCTAAACTTGGTCAGACCGGTATCTTGTGGGCTAGGAGTGTGGATACCAGAAATATGTAGTACATATGTGTATTATAGATTATTAGCAAAACAAAGAGCTAAGTACACCTTTATGAGAGCCCGATTGGCTAATGGTTATATTAGGACGATTAGATAACTACGACAAAAGAAATTGAATATTATTAATATATTCTAATTTTTTAAATTTTAATCAGGTAACATTCTCATTGATACAAGCTTCATGCAATATTTACATTATTTTTTTAGACGTTTCTAAAAAAAACATACAATACCCGTATCATTGCTTTTTGCGACAAGGAATACGGATAAAGTACATCGCGTTTGTAGGATAAACAAAACTTTTGTCCTTTATTCCTATAATACATAAATTTTATAAGTTGATGGTCTCCAACGTCTGTTTAATATAGGTCTATACATGATAGTCTATATCTACCTATATTATATCTAGATGAACTACCCCTTTCAAACAGCGAGGGGTCCCTACCCTTCGCTATTTAAACAAAAGTTACCCCTAGTAACCCCCTAGTCATTTCAAATCTCCCTAGATTTGCAATGCCTAGGGGTCTGGAGATTCCGACCCTGTTTGTTGCGTATTACTATTGCCAACGATTCTCAATTGTTACAGATTGAAATTGAACAAGTTAGTATGTATAGTATGATTTAATTTTATATGTATTTATCTTTATATATAAAAATTACGTGTCACGTTGTTTGTCCGCGATGGACTCCTAAACTACTGAAGCAATTGCAAATTTAATGTGCATATTGTGTGCAATTTGATACAACTTGAAAGATAGGATAGCTTACATCTCAATTTAATGTCGCAGTATTATTTTATTCAAGAACCTTAGCCACAGCAACGCGTGGGCGGGTCTGCTAGTATAGTATAAAATGAAGATACCGCTGATGTCTGTACGCTTATATATCTTTTAAATTACGCAACGGATTTTAATGCAATTTTCAGCAATAGATAAAGTGGTTCAAAAGGAAGGTTTATATGTCTAATACATACGTGTTATAGTATAGAACAAGCCGATAAATTCAAAGATTTGTAATGTATCCGAGCGAAGCCTGTGGGTACATAGAATTTACAATGATCAGTAGGTTGTTGTGTGGTCATAGGGTTTGTACCCGTTTATTCATTCATTCATAATTTAAGAGCGACCCTCTTGTCGGTGGAGCTCACCACTTGCCACTTTTCACGATCTTCCATCATACTCTTTAAACGTTGATACGTCACGACTCCAATTCTGTCGTTAATTTGTTTGACGTATCTGGTCCTTGATCTTCCTCTACCTCTCTATCCGTCTATCTTTCCCTCAATAATGTCTTTCATAAATTCATTGTGCCGTATCAAGTGACTAACATTTTTCCTCGTCTATTGTACACGTAACAAACACAACAATATGACTGCTTATATGCTATGGTATTAATTATGAGGGTGTATAATTACGCCTTCTGCTCCTTATCAGGTGTACTAAAAGATGTCCCGCGGTCACCTTTGGAGATGCTGCGAGATGCTGACAACGACGCTGACAGGATGATCCTATACCCAAACTTGGACTATAAGGGACTCTTCAACGCCATATCGCAGCTGGTCGATGCGGCGCCGCACCTTCAGTATGGAATACAGGGTGAGAAACGGCAGTATCAGGTCTATGTGTGCGCTTTGAGGTCTATAGCAAATTTAACGGTTGGCGATATATTTTTTATTAAACTGGTATGGGAAACAAGCTTGCGATTCTCCTCGCGAAAGATCAGTATGGATATCATGTGTCACCCGCAAAAACACTCAATTGCCATTCTAGAGGAATATGATAGTTTCTATTCTTTTTATAATTTATATTGACACTATAAAGTCATGAATGATAAATGTAACATTCATGCTGGAAACTTCTATATTTAATTTAGCGAATTTTTAGGTTATAATATGGAAACATGAATAATGAAGGTCATAAATTGTCCATAATACAAGTATACGCACCTACAGATGCAGCCAGTGATCATGAAATAGAGGAATTCTATAATACAATCGATAAAGCAATCAAACAAGCACACAAACACATTATACTAATGGGAGACAAGAATACATTATAATGAAACAATACGGATATGGCGAAAGAAATGAAAGAGGTCAGAGACTGGTAGACTTTGCGCTAGAACAAAAATTGACAATCATAAATACATATTTCAAGAAAAAACCAAACCGAAGATGGACATGGCGTTCTCCAAACGGACAGTACAAGAACGAGATTGATTATATCCTTTCAAACCAACCAAAATTATTTCAAAATCTGGATACCATGAACTTGAACTATCCCTCAGACCACCGACCAATAAGAGCAACAATAAAGCTTTCCAAACAAAAGAAAAGTAGAGCCAAATTTACAAATAAATCTGTAAGTAAACTTAAGAGTGAAGAGGAAATTATAAAATACAATGAAAACTTGTATTCTTATCCGATTTATCATTGTATCGAGAAAATAAATCAGTGCAAAACTACTATGACAGATTAATAAATGCTATCAGCCAAAGCTTGAAAATCACCAAAATAACAAAAGAACATAAACAACATAAAATTTTAAATGAACATACACTACAACTACTAAAAAGAAGGAAAGAACTACAAATTAGAAAAAACAAAACACGCTCTATGAAAAATGAACTTTCAGCTTTATACAAGCTAGTTAATAGATATATAAGGAGAGATTATGCAAAATATAGGCAAGATACAATAGAGACACCTACAATATAGCGGAAGTTCAAAAAAGGCTTACAAAGAACTTAAAACAAATAAATCATGGATAGAAGGATTAAGAAGCCTAGGAAAAGATTTATGTAAACGGAGTGATATTGTCAACATTGCAACAGAATTCTATACAAATTTATACAGTGACAGCAAGCAAACAACTAAAATATTAAAGAAAAAAATCGAAAGCAACTACTGTAACAATATTAAACTGATAAATGAAAATGAAATTATGGATGCAATAAAGAGTTTAAAACTAGAAAAAAGCTCTGGAGCCGACAACATACCAAATGAAGCACTAAAATTCGCGAACACGATACTAGCAGCACCATTAAGTGAATTGTTTAATTTGATTCTTCAAAAAGCTGAAACGCCATCCCAATGGTCGGAAGCAAACATCATACTAATTTACAAGAAAGGAGATCCAAAGGATATTGGTAATTATAGGCCGATTAGCTTGCTACCCAGTCTTTACAAACTTTTCTCTACTATCTTAAATAAAAGAATAAGCGCTATGATAGAAGCAAAACAACCGGTAGAACAGGCAGGCTTTAGAAAGGGTTTTTCCACAGTTGATCACATTCACACAATCGACTTAATAATGGAAAAATATCAAGAAAAACATGGATCTCTATATATCACTTTTATTGATTACCAAAAAGCATTTGATTCGGTAACACACACAAGTATATGGGAAAGCTTAAACCAACAAGGAGTTGAAGAAGTGTATATAAATGCTATCAAAAGTATATACAACAACAATACAGGAAGAATTAAACTCGAAAGCCTAGGCCCAACTTTTCCCATAACAAGAGGAGTAAGGCAGGGAGATCCCCTCTCTCCAAAATTATTCATAGCCATCCTAGAATCCACTATGGGTAAGATAGATTGGAATAAGTCAGGAATATATATTAAAGGAAGATATTTAAGCCACCTTAGGTTTGCAGATGACCTGGTATTACTTTCAGAGTCGGGTTGCCAGATGCAGTTCATGATAGAATCTTTACATAGTGCTAGTATTAAGGTGGGACTGGAAATGAACCTCACTAAAACTAAGGTAATGACAAACAGCTTTAAAGTACCCATTATAATTAATGGAGAGCCACTGGAATATGTAGAAAAATATGTATACCTCGGAAAAAGAATAAGTTTTGACAGAAACAACAACACACTAGAAATAGAAAGAAGAATACAACAAACATGGAACAAATATTGGAGCCTTAAAGAAATTTTTAAAAGTAATATGCCAATAGCTATAAAAACAAAAGTTATGAATTGCAGTCTCTTACCATGCTTGACGTATGGATGTCAAACATGGAAATTCGCTAAAGCTACAAATAGAATCCACGTATGTCAAAGAGGACTAGAGAGAAGTATGCTTAATATTAAAAAATCAGACAAAATAAGACACACCAGGATTAGAGGGATAACTAAAGCAATTGATGCCACGAGTTATGCAAAGAAGCTCAAATGGAAATCTGACATATCGCGAGATTTAACAGACCAGAGATGGACAACGCAAGTAACTTTGTGGAGCGGACCACCAGGCAGGAAGACCTTTGACTCGCTGGGAGGATGATATCAAACGAGTAGCTGGCTCAAACTGGACATTAGTAGCACAAAACAGAGACAAATGGACATCTTTGGAGGAGGCCTTTACCCAAAATGGGGTTCTTCTAAATATATGTAAATATATAAATACATATTAGTAACAAATAGATTAATAATAATAAATACATATAGTAAATAATAATAATAATAAAAATACTTGAATATAAATTAACAAATAGTGATAAATATATATTTCTAAGTTACTAACACCATAAATTTGTAACAAGCAAGAAATAAAAAGGCTTTTTTAATTTTTTAATTTTTTAATTTTTAATTTAATTTAATATGGAAACACTTCCGTTTTCTCTTCTATCGTGAAATCAACGGGAATACACAAGTCTCCTGCCAATTTAATTGTTTTCATTACTAAAGAACCTGTTTTTATTGGGGAGTTCGGGCTATTGTCAGGTGCTTGGACCTGTAGCACTACGACATCCATAAATCTATTGTGCTCGCCCTTTTTCAAAGTTCGTTACTTAGACACATCAGCGACAAGTATTGAAGAATATTCTTAAGAGCGATGGTTTTTTTCTCCTCAGGATAGAGTATAAGCTTTCCAAAGGACATATTACGTTTATGTATGAGTGGGCTACAACTACATAGGATGTGTAGTGGCGTTTCCTCTTCAGTTTGGCAAAATCTGCAGTTTTTGTTGTGCACAGGCCTAGGTTCAATTTGTGTTACACAAACAGTTAGGTTCACAGTGTCCTGTGAGGGCCCTAGTCATGATGCATATGTTGTTTTTACTCAATAGCAATGGAACCTCTCTACAGTCCACTAAATAACATTAGAATTTTATACGTGTTGCAGCATTTGGTCAGGCAGTTCTACAGTGTCTGGGCTGCTTGCTGCCATTCCTGGAGTATGATATGATAGACAATCTGCCATACTTGGTAGCATACTGCGTCGCAGTGTTCCCAGTCGCCCTACATCAAGAGATACTACATTTACTCTGCTATTATATTCTGCCTTTTACTATCAGTGAGTAATACTTTATTAAAAATATTTACAGTTGTTATAAATTGTTTGATGTTATTTTATATGTACGTACAATTAACTCCGTTTCACTAAATTCGTATGAAAAAATATATACGGTACTTACTTGAAAAAAAATTTTTAATTAATTTTTGTTTGTCTATTTGTTCTTGCTGATCTCTGAAATGGCTGGACCGATTTTGTTGGGAATTTCACTTTCAAATTGCTAATGTAAATATGTAAGAAATTATTTAGTTTTTATTTGCTTTAATACCACGCTAACGAAGTAACAATTAGTAATAATAACAGAAAATTTTAAAAATTTAAAAAATATATACATATATATATAGGAGCCCCTAGGGGTTCCTTATGTTGTGTCACGTCATATATAAAAAAGTTATTAACACATATTATCAGCTTGGACAAAGATGGCAAAAGGGTAATAATAATGAAAATCATGAGACGTAATTCAGTAATGGCCCATTACACTAGATATAAAATGGTTACAGCACGAAAGTACTCTGGACAAGAGGAGGAGAGTCAAGCTTCGCAGTCAGTCGCAGCCATTGTGATGATGGTATTCCAGCACTCTAGTAACCCTGGTAAGTTAGGCTATTATTAAGTACTCATTGGCTTTACATTATTTTGTTCAACTCCGCTACCATTAGTTTGTGTGAGGCCACCAATATTTTATGATCCTGACTATAATATTATAAGTTACCCTATTTTTTTTATGGTTAACAATAGTGGAGCCGCCATCGCTAACGGTTTAAGCTAGCAAAGCACCACTGGCGGATGGCATGATGAGGGGGCACAAGTGGGCCACGAGTTCTCATTACTAGCAATCACTTCACCTCATACTTTCCTTATCAATGATAGTCAGGTGACCCCCTCTGCCTGCCCCTTTTTTTCATTTTCATTGCACCCAAAATTGTATATTAACTGATGTTACACAAATGTTAAAATTATGTGTTATTTCATTCGCTTCATGATGCTAAGATACACAAATGTTAAAATGACTACTACAAGATGTGTTTCAGTTAGTGTTAACTTCGACGCCAAATAAATACAGATTCAACAGAGTTTAGGCTACAACCTATCAGCCTAGGGAAGACTAAGGTATTCACGCAGATGACTTGTTACAAAAAGTCCTATTACAGCTTGTTTGCCGTGTTTCGGTTGTAGGGTGCAAATTACAGGATAAGTTGCTTGACATCTTAGTTCTATAGAATGGCAACGCATATGAGGTATAGCGGGTGAGCGAGGTGATGTCTGCTTTGGTGCTGTTCAGTGTGTGGGCTACGATTGGAGCTTATCATCAGGTGGAGCCTTTCAGTTATATTTAAAAAATAATAAATAGATTTCAAAATCTGGAAGACAACGGCGAAGATTACGGCGGTAGGAAGAGCATAGCCATCGTTTGTCGCCTTATCCTTCTTTCCTTGGCAGAGGTCACGGAAAGAAGGATAAGGGGCCGAACTAATACTTCAAAAGCACGAAAAGACAATTTCCCCAGGAGGTAAACGACCATACTTCAATATCAGACAGATCAGTATTCCAAGATGATGACGATGACGATATGAAAGAAGCAAGAAATCTTTTATATGACCTACCAATTTGTAAAAATAACCAGATTTGGCACAGGTACGGATTATGAGCTCACACGACCTCCACTGGGTATATAAGATATAAATATATGAAGATAGTGAATACATGTGTGTGGGGTACCCTGTGGATAACCAGAGTGTAACATAGTTGGATTGTGTTATACTCTTGTGAACCACAGGGTGACCACTAGTGCCCCGACGTCAGTGCAAACGGAAACAGACTATTTTTTTTACAAACTCTTACTCCATACTTAACTACCAAAGTTTATCGTTACAAAGTAATAAATGTTTGATTTTGTAATAAGCTGTTATTTGTATTCTTGCTTAAGTGCCTATCCTATTATCCTTTTTTGTCCTATCCTTGTAAGTCTATTTATACGAATTTTTACGGAGCTGTAATAAAAAACAACCTGTTGGCCCACCTGATGGTAATCGACATTTATCGCATATACATATGAGTGTCATTAGACAAAATTAACCTACCAACAGACATGTTTGACATTGTGGAATCATCTTCCAGCAATGGTATTTCTGAACCGATATGATATTGAAACCTTCAAGAAGAGATTATTCTTTCTTAAAGGCTGGCGCCGCACTTGCATTTTCCTTCACTTACCATCAGGTGAGTTGCAAGCCCGGTTGTCCCCTATGTCATAAAAAATGATGGCACTAGCTAGTCAGCTTTACTCTACGATAGGGGGCAAGTGCAAACCCACGGAGGGACTTATGGAGTCCGAAGGCCAACTCCTGCCTCACGGATACGACTTTAATTAGACTAAAGACATATCCATGAGGTCCGAATTGGCCTGCACCCGTAAGGGTCATAATACCCGTTTGAATTGGACGGGGTTTTGGACGAAAGGGGATTGGGTGATTTATGGTGTCTTGAGTTTACTTATAAATTCTGCTAGTTGTTCCATCACCTCACTTTGAGCAGTGCTAATGAGGGGACGTATTTTTTTCTTTAGTATTAATTAAAATATACGAGTGAGTAAGTGTTTTATTGCCTCATTGGAAGACAATTTCCCACATATACCTTTTAGATTGCTATTCCGGTGGACTGCGATGTCAAGCGTTCTTACCCTTTAATTTCACGGCAGCTGAAGTGGGTGAGTCAGACTGGTACTTTTTGACTTTATACAAAGTCTACTACTACCAGAGGGGTAATTAAATTGAAAATAGGCAATTTTGTTTTTATTAATACTATTCCAGCAGTACCTACCTGTAAAATAGATGGCTGAGGAGAATATTATTTCATTTAATAATGGGTATTGTGTATTACATTACTTTTACGAATTTAACAAAATTAATTGTCATTTAAACTAGACGATTTACTGTATAAACAAGTATGGTGGAAAATAAGCATACGACCGATTTAATGGTAAATGGTCACAGTAGTATAAGGACATCTGTAACACCAGGGCTGTCACATGAGTTTTGGCAAACATTAAGAAACTAATAACATTTGTAGCGAACTCATACATTTTGTGATAATATTTTATTAAATTAATTACATAAATAAATAAGAAACAATCATAGATATATGTCATTGTGATTTGTGCTGTGCAGAAATTCCATTCACAGACTCCATAAAGTCAAAGCAGAAGGATCATGTTTAACATTAATAATTTTTTATATTATGTTTTTACCACATCCTTTTGTAATAAATTTTATATGATATCACTGTCGTATCAATTAAATATTTTAATCATTATCATATTTTCTTTTCATACCCTCATTCATCAGGTTAGAGTTCCGCTTCACCCTTTTTTTTATTCTACGATGGTTGCAAACGAGCATACGGCCCATCTGATGGTCGACGGTTATCGTCGCCTACGGACGCCTGAAACACCAGAGGTGTCACGTGAGCGTTACCATTCTTAAAAACCCAATGCTGTAGACTCGAGAAAACCCCGGCAGGTAATGCATTCCACAATTTAAGTCTACATGGAAGAAAATTCCTTCGTAGTCTCAGTAAGAAGACCGCCATCAGACTCGAGCAATAACTTGGACCTCAACTCAAGGATCCTAAGGGGTCTAACACCGACATGGAAGGTAGAGCCTTGTAAATCGACGTACATCTAAATATTTTCTTTAACCCCCCTAGGGGGGTTCTTTCCTTAACCCCCCCCCCAGGGGGGTTGTTTCCTTCATGCAGAAGACCAGTATTAGTAGCAAGAATAACTGTCATTACAGCACACCACTGCCAGCTGCTGGAGTGTCTAATGTCGATGAAGCAGTCGGTGGTGAAAGATATACTGTGCGTGATCGCGTACGGCACGTGGGGCGCCCGTGTCTCCGCCGCCAAGCTGCTGTTCTACTACTGGCCGCCGTTCGACGCGAAGCTCTTCGACAGGAAGGGGCTCCTCTGCAAGTTTTCTAGTTAGTACGATAGTAGTTAGTCCAGTTAGGGGCCTACCATCAATTATGTCAGACATTAAGGAGGAGCGGGTTGAGAGAGGGGGGGGGGGGGTCGACTATGCATTGTATAGCAAGTTATTAGTGAAGTTACAATTTATTATTTTATTTAGCCTTTTGTTCAGACCTAACATTATTTTTGCTGTTTACATTACAAATATCTAAAATTTCTAGCTAGCTAGAAATCTGCTAGTTTCCAGGCAAAGGCCTCCTTTAATCTTTTCCATTTTGCCCTGTCATGAGTGATTCTAGTCTATAATTTACTGTTTCATCTTCCCATCTCCTATTTGGTCGTCTTCTTTGTTTGTCCTTTTTTTGGGTACCAAGTAATTGTGATTTTGCTCCATTTATCAAACATAGTGAAATGTTGGACCCTCCTACCCTAGAGAGGGATCTTAAATATTGTGTGTCATACCATTTATTAAAATGACAAGCAGAAGAAGGGGGGGGGTAATTTAATGAAATTGCTGTGACCTAATTTGTGGATGGCCTGTAGTAATTATGCTCTTATTTCTGTATTCGAAGTAGCTGTATCCTGTACTTCCGCGTAGAGTACAGCCAGTATTCTTTGGGCTAACTGCGTAGAGTTCATTACTATATTATTATGTAGCTATAGTCATGCTAATGTAGCTTCTTTACTCTTAAAGAAGACAGGATACCTCTTGGTTTACTAGCCTTTTAATTTTAAACTACTTAATATTTTATATTAGTAAATTGAAATACTGGACTATTATTAGACTAGACATATCTTCGTGAAATAAACTTTAGAATAGTCACTGTTAATCTAGCTTTGAATTTTTCTTTCATAAACAGACAAAATCTTTTCTTTTTATAATATCACTATATATAAGGGTGATATGTAGAGTAATATTATAAGGTTAACTTACTCTACATATCAGCCCTCTGGCTACTCACGCTTGCAATGTCCGTAGTATACTCAACTTTTTCTTAAATATCACCCTTGTTAATCTATGGTAATATATAAGTTAAAATTTAAAAAATGGAAATAATATTTATTTAAATAATAAGTTTATTTAAATAATAATAAAAGCGTTTGAATGTACCGTATATTTACGTATATATGTACGACTTATCGAACTTATTTACGAACGCAGACCTATCACAAGAAGAAAGAGCAAGAAATTTGGGTATGCTAAAATGTATTACAAACTAACATACAAAAATATATAGATTCCTCTATATTACTATAGATATACTGTTATAAATTTTACGCAATCATTAGTCAGTTTACCCGTGACAGTTGAAACAGCCGAAATATCAGGAATTCAATAAAAATAAATAAAACGTTGTTAAATTTTTCTTAATCATACTTTAATATAGATGTATAAGATATTGTTTTTACTTTTCTCTTTCTATAACTCCTATTTATAACATAGTATGTTGGGATTCCAGACGACTTGGTCCCGTTCCTGTGCCAGCGAGACATGTGCCCAAACGCGGGGTCTGCTGAGGCTGCGAAGGTGTGCTACGACCACTGCATCAGCGTCACCTTCGCCTCCGACAGTCCGCCACCGCTATATCTTTGCATTGAATGCGCTAATGAGATTCACAGGTCATCTATATATACATATAGTCATGTTCTTAACTATACAATCACTGACAGAAATGCCAGGATTGGTACATTCAAAACTCCTAATATCGGGCTACTTGAACAACTACTCCAATAGACTATTGCTATTGAGTAAAAACAACATACTTCTGCGTCATGACTAGGGCTCTCACAGGACACTGCAAACATATGGCAAACCTAGGCCTGTTCATAACAAGAATCTGCAGATTTTGTCACGTCGAACGGAAGTAAATCTTAGTGCTAAACTGCTAGACTACCGAGGCCACTAAACAACTTAAAAACAAGTGATGTGTCAGCTTGTTTGTCTTAGCTAAAAAGAACTTTAACTGAATATTTTAATTAATAGTTCTATTTTAATGTTTTATTACATAACGATGAGTATTTTATTTATACAGGGAGCATCCAAATCAACGGTTCTTTGACATACTGCATCCACAGCAGCAAGTGTCTATGGTTTGCGAGAATAAGGTAAGTGTAAATGAGGACACGGATTAGACTTTCTATTTATCTATGACATGTGCAAACACTATTGCAAAAAAGATAATATTTTATACAGTAAATTTGAAATATGAAACGAGTGACGAATGGTTACAAACAATAAAAGACATTGGATATTACACTTTAATACTTAGGAACAAGGATCAATATAAATAACAAAAACAAATATTATGTTACAGAATTGTCGCTCGACAGATAAAGCAGCGTATTCCATTTGTTTTTCAAATGAATGCGCCAGTTACAACGGAAACCATCCAATCAGGTAATTTTATTTTAAGCTTCGACTTTATATGGGTACAGTTATGTAATACTAGCTGAGCCAGCGGTTTCACAGGCTTGGTATTTATAGCCTATCTGTTATTCCGATGTATTAGCTATATTACTATAATAAAGCCTACCTTTCTCACCAATAACGTAGCCTTCTATAATAGTATAAGAAAAATAGTTTACATAATTTGCTGTTTCTCTAATATTAAATAAATAATGTGGCTAACCCAACTTTGTTTTATTTATATATAAATAAATGACTATGTACATCTAGAGAACGAATGTTAAGTTTCTTGGCAGTTCTTTTGGATATGTAGGCTGGGATATCAATAAATTTAAAATGTGGTAAGATCTCGTGATTTATACTAATTATTATACATATAAATAGTATTTATCTGTATTTGGTTATATATATGTTTCATTTGACCATTACAGGTACTGTCAGCAGTGTCACGGCAACCGCCACAACAGCCGGCGAGGCGGCGACCACGTGGTGCACACGCGGCTGCCGCCCGCCTGGCAGATGGACTCCGACATGCAGACCAACCTCGTAGAGGCCATCATCAGGTAAATCCAATACTGTTACCGTCAACACCAACCAAGTATGATTATTTGTATCGGTCTCGGTCTTTTCTTTGTATAATATTGTATTTACGAAATAAAAAATATCTATTTATTTGTATCAGTTATCTAGTACCCATAAAACAAGTTTTAGCTAGCTTAACTTGGGACTAGATGGCGCTGTGTGAATTGTCCTGAGTTTATTATTATTATGTATTCCTTATTGACAGTTTGCTAAAGGAAGCGAAGCCAATAAATATGGAGGATCCGGACAGTTCGACAGAACACCTAAAGCCGCCGCTCACAGTTAACCTGCCGGACCCTATTTCAATTGAAGACAGACAACTACTCGGCAGGTAACAAGCTTTGCCTAATAGGCATAGACATGAAATTGAAATATTCTATATATCTACAGTTCTTTATATAATAGCTTCCCTCTCTGTATCATCATCATCATCTGCTTCTTCCTTATCCCATTTATTTGGGGTCGGCGTAATATGTTTCATCCCTGTTCGCAGTCTCTAATTGCTTCCCTCTCTGTATGATTCCATTTATTTACAATAAAATAAACAAATTATCTAATCTAAAATACTGCACCGTCAAAGAGGTAAAAGTAAATGTTTAGCTATTATTTATATATTATGATAATAGCGACGAAGACGGAGGTGAAGAGAATGGGTCCAGGTTTTTTTTTATGAATGATAATGGAATGGTGCACCCGCACTAACGGTTTACACTGGCGGGGCACCAGTGGAGGATGATAAGATGAGCATGAGGTCAGGTCAGTGAGCCTATCGTGACATATTCACCAAGAATTTATCATAATGGTTTCCAGGGAGAACTGCGTGGAGGTCAACCTGATATGGTACATTACCAGCAATGGTGTTAACAGTCCACATTACTAACAATCCCCTTCCCCCCCCCCATGGGTCCAGGTTGTGGCTATGCACGAGGCCTTCCCACGCTGCGTCTTCCGATCCCTGGTCGCCACTCGAGGACTTTATTGCCCCAACGGCCATCTGTCCTACGAGCTTTGTGCCCTGCCCATTGCCCCTTCAGTTTCGCAACTCTTCAGGCTATGTCGGTTACTCTGGTTCTTCTGCGATCCGAGCATATCCCTCTCCATTGTCCTCTGAGTGAATCGCCACATATATTTATTAAGTAATGTATTAATTTATAGATACGGCGTATGGTTGATGGTCGGCCTATGTACCCCGAACCCTGATACTCCAGACGAAGTACTCGGTCGACTGCTCTCCGTATTGTTCCACTGGTTTCATGTCACTTCCTTCTCATACACAGGTATATACGAACATGGCATTTGTGTTAATAAACGATAATTAAATCGCTTTTAAGAACCTAAAAAGAATTAATAAAGAATACTGAACAAATTCATACAGATAAAAATTCTCGAAGGAAAGTCTGTAACAATTTTTTTTACATAAAGTATCATTTTAGATGGTTTAAAATGAACTTGAATAAATAATCCAAAATTAATAAATTCAAAAATTTGTAATGCATCCGTGCGAAGCGGGGAGGGGTCACTAATATTACAAATACAAAATTACGTCTTGTCTGTTTGTGGCCTTTTTATAACTAAGTGACTGAATGAATGGATCTTAAATAAAATTGATATACTTTAGGCGATACGGCTAATAGTGTGGAGAAGCTGAAATCGGAGCACGTGTGTGGGTGGGTGCGAGCGATTGCAGAGTCGCATCGGTCGGTGCTGGTGTCGTGCCTGTTGCCGCACCCGCCGCACTACACCAGGCAGGCCGGCCACTGGGACAACCTCGCCTCTAAGGCGCACCACCTCAAGGACGGCCTTAACAGGTAAAAAAGAGTTCTTTTTTAGAAAATCGAAATGTATCGCTTTTAAGGACATTGGCTTATAGAATTTTTCTCTGAATCCATTACTTGTGATATCTTTGGAATTACTTTTTGTAGAAGCTTTAGAAAAATATGTAAATATTCTACATAATATTAACGTCTTTGGAGGTCTAACAGATTAAAACACCGCCTTACTTGCGATGGTCGCGGGTTGGATTCCCCGCATGGTGCAAACATTTCTATTCATGACTATGACTGGGTATTTTCTATGTATATTATGTATGTGTTTACAAAAAAAATTATGTACCTATATATTTATATCAGTTGTCAAGTACCCATAACACAAGCTCTGCTTATCTTGGAACTAGATGGTGCTTAATGTAATTTTAGTACAAAAAGTAAATTCTAATCATAAACAGTATTATTTAATTTTGTTGCAGATTATATTGTTTGATACCTTACGGTATAATCACTCAGTCCATTTGGGACTACATCATGCCCGCTTGGATGGAGGCCATATGCACAGATGTGCCTGAAAAAGTAAGTTTATTGTATAATGAAATCATAATAAATTTGTTCACAAATAATCATAATTTTATAATAAAACTTACTGTATTCCGTGACACTGCCTGGGTGCATTCAAAAATACATACAACCCTAAATTTTGACCCTTCTTCCACTAACCCCTATTTTTAATAGCCATATTAGTAATTTATATAGTAAAACAATGTTTGCTGGGACAGCTAGTGTACATACACACACATATATATTTGAGAATAACGCTGAAGATATCACATAATAGACCGTAGAAATATAATTCAAAACATCAATAATCAATTATAACCAATAAGACATAATACTATTCTAACACTAAAGTCACTGAACGCCTATAGTTCCCAGGCAGATGTTGCCTCGACCGCTTCTCGCAGTAAACTGAGACAACTTTTCTATTAGTCGCCCGGACTCCGTACAGTGCCATCTGCCGGGGCACTTGCGTTCTGTAATAGTTGTATTATAGAGAGCGCTGTCATAATCGGAAATTTAGACCTAAATATATTGATATTATACCATGTATTGATAATTAATAGCTATTATAGTGTAAGTGAAAAAAATATCAGTCAACAATATTTGTTACTCTCATATCAAATACATGGACATAACTTTGTAGAAAATCTCAAATCAGTAATTTAGTATTTCTTCGAAATGAACCGCTATTGTTACTATATTATGTACTGACTAATAACACACAGTAAGTGAAAAAAAAAATTAAATATTTCAGGCAAATATATACTTGACTGATATTTTTAATATTTTGTATCTTTTGTAACATATATATTTTACTCTTATATCAGATATATGAAGATGACTTTCTAGAAAGTCTCCCTTGCGTAAAATCAGTACTTCAGTTTCTTCGACAAATCGCTGAATCTGATGCCTCGATTAAGACCATTATGGCGACAGGAGCTGATGGAGCTGAAGGTCCCGCTGGCCAAGATCCTGGAGCCGGACGGTAGCATGGTGGGCGTGGACGAGCGCAACCTGTATAAGTTCGCCGCGCACAGGGTGTCCTCCGCACCCACGCCGCACACCGTGCTGCCCGTGCTCGAGTGGTTTCAGGTATCATACCTTTCTACAAGTGTATTGTTTAAGCTCCTTTCTATTTATTAAGCTCTTTTATTATTTATTAACGCCTATTCCCTACTGCTGTTGTGGAGCCATGATTGGCCGAGGTAAAAATAAGTTTATGCCCTCCATTTAAAATATAATTTGACTATGTGAATGTATGAGTACAGATAGTAGGTGTGTATGTAAAGTATCTAAATTTTAATCATAAAGACTTTATTAGGAATTACCGCAGTTGAAATCAAGCTGGATATTTAAAAAAAGTTAATTTAATTTTTACAGACGATATCAATGTTGGATGTGAAAATCCCGCTGAATCAGCTTTTCGATCTGTTCAGCCATTGTGTTGTCAACATGCCAGAGAAGATATTCAAACCACCATCGGGTAATCTATACTCTAAATTATTTAGTATTATAATAAGAATTAAACGCCAATTACAATGTAAACATTAAAAGAAATTAATAAAATAATTGATTAAATTTATTATTTAAATTTAAGATAAATCGAAAGAACCAAAAAGTTCTCCAACTGCCACTGAAAAAGAGAAGAAGGAGAAGGATGAACAGATGAAGCCACAGAACCTCACCTGTTGTATCCTAATGCTTGACATACTATTAAAACAGGTAAATGTGTTGGTACATTTTAAGTGCTGTTATAGATATACATTATCAACTTAACCTTCTTCCTTGATATGTGTGTGTAGAACTGTGTGTAGGGCACTGGGGTCGGTATAGCCAATAATGGTGGTATTTAAAGGCGCAATAGAAGAATAACAAAAATACTAGCTGACCCCCGCAAACGTTGTTTTGCCATATAAATTAAAATCGGTATTAAAAAATGGGAATTGATGATAGAAGGTTGAAAGGATTGTATGTATTTTTTAGTGCCACATTATAAAAAAAAAGAAAAAATAATTGTCCAAAAAATAAAATGTTAGGGCTGGACAACTTAACAGATGAAAAATAGATCATTCTGTCAGATAGTCTTTATTAATATTTAAATCTATTTTATAATAACATTATTTAAGTATTTATATCAGTTGTCTAGTACAAGTTAATAAAAATATTCAGGGATTTGGGCTATTGTGAGGTGCTTGGACCTGTAGCACTGCGACCGACATAGATCTATTGTTCTCGCCCTTTTTCAGAGTTACTTAGGAGATAAAAATCATGGTTCCCAAGAATGTCCTTCTTAGGATAGATGATTTTCATCTACTCCGTTTATGCATGAGTGGGGGGCTATAACCACATAGGAAGTTTAGTGTCGTCTCCTCTACTACCTTTGGTACTAGATAGCGCGGTATGGATTGTCCAATGTCAGTATTATTAATATTATGGTCTAATTGCTTGTAACAGACAAAAAAATGTTAATTGTGTTATGTAAAGAAATAATTACATTGCTGTTCTTCTAGATGGAGCTGCAGCAACGACGTATCAATAGCCAGAACGTGAGCAGTGAAGCGACTAAGCTTTTACGATTGATGCTTAAGTCCAACCAATTGAACACTGTTGAACATGGTTTGTAGGAATTTATTTGACTGCGTTCATTTTTTGCTAATATTATAGAGTCTGGTCGAAGGGTAACAATTTTCATGTATTTAGTTTAACAAAGTTATCTTTACATAGTATAAAATAACATCTTCTGCTTCCGCTGTGTGTTAGCTTAGATCTTTTAAACTATGCTACATATTTTGATGCAGTTTTTAGCAATAGATAGAGACGATATCGCACTCGTATTCATTTATATTATTCTATAATGGTTTAAATTTTGCAACATCACGCATTCAATATAACAGTTATACAGTCCGTAGTATTACGTGTATTTCTCATTCTTTATTAGTAAAGACTTTAACAAATCGATCCTTCAGGCCGGATTTGAACCAACGATCTATAGGTAGTTTTAATATATAAACGTGGTGGTTACTAGCTATAAGTCGATATATTATAAATGAAATAAGCGTAGTATCGTGGATGTTGTGGTGCCGGCAGCGGTGTGCGTGTCGGAGGGCGCGTGCTCGTACTGCGAGGCGGCGGCGCTGTGGCACCAGCTGGCCGTGCTGCTCGTGCGCGCGCTCGTGCCCGACAGGCCCAAGCCTCCGGAGGTACACCGCACTACCCGCACTACCAACACTACCCACACTACACACACTACCCACACTAAGCTCCATACTAGTCACATTAGCACACTAGCAACACTAGTGTATGACTAGTGACACTATCCACACTAGTAACCACTAGTGGTCACACGAGCTATACTATCAACACTAGTCACATTATTCACACTAGCCTCCTAGTCATACTAGTCACACTAGCCAGCCTGGCCAGATTAGCCAGTGTGACTACATCTTCCCATCCTCTAATATTTTGTATAATCAGCGCTGTAGCGTCGGCTGTACCAATATGCTGAGCGGAGTCCTTATTAGCAAATATTTTATAGTACCATGTCGGTTTCATTATATATTCAATTAATTTATCAAATATTACTGACATTAGTATGTATTACAAATAGCATTTAATCTTTGCTATTTGTAATGCATTATGTGTCAATAATATTTGATGAAATAACTAATTATTAAGTAAATTTTCACAAAACAGAGACGAATTTCTTAACATTCTATGGATTTACCGTGCGGATGTCGGGTCCATGTGTGGTAGAGATGGAAAAAGGAAGGGCCTTTGCCGAATTACGATCTATTAAATATTAAAATATTAAATAATAATTAATCAACACTCTCGTGTTTCTCTCCCTGTTCAACCACATCTGATAGGAGTCTGCTAGTGTCGCTTTAGATTTACGTTCTATTATAGTATAAAAGTCCCTGCAGTTCTAGATAGGCCAAGATCTAGTATAAGTTATATTGTTCCACATATTTATGTTGTGATGATAGTTTTATAGTGTTCTCTTTTCAGCCGTCCATGGAAGACATGTGGTCGGAGACGCAACCAAAGAAGAACCAATCGGAAGACGAGCGCAGCAAGTCGGGCGGCACGCCGGCGGCGTCCGTGGACGCGCTGATGTCGATTGCCCACGGGGTGGGCGTGGGCGTGGGCGTGGACAAAAGCTCAGTAGGAGGCGTACTGGTGCATATGCCACATGTATGTATGTCGTCGCGTGCCGTCTGAATGCGCTGTTGTCCGGGTGTTGCCAGGTCTCGACTATAGACGCTTCCATTTTTTTAATACGCCCCGTTCGTAATTCCATCCGGTAGTGGGGACGTACTTCGCTTTTGTAGAGACATTTGTGGGGTTGTATTAGGGATTCGGTCACAGAGATATATATGTAAATTGAGTTAGAATTTTTTTTTTAAATTTTGATGTGATTAAAATTGATTTAAATGTAAAGTATATTCATTTATTTTAATTATGTTAAACTACTCTTTAATGCTCAAGAACCAGTTGCATATTTAAAAGTAATATATATTTAAATGTTAACTTTATTCTGACTTTTGGTATTAGAAGAGACCTGTATATATTACCTAATTTTCAATTATACTACTATTTAATTAGCATAATTGCATTATTCTATATAATGTACTATTTTTTTTTATTGTCTAGTTTTTAATTAAAATATGGAACGTTAATAGAAAAAGAAGACTAAAACCAGAACTAAAGCGTTAATTCAAAAATAAATATCCAATTTAAAAGTAAAATAAATTATGTCTAATACTTATTAAAAATATTGAAAATGTTTAATAGAAATAAATTCATAACCATAGACAAAAACATTTCTTCCAAAAATTTTTTTTTATTCAATTGGATTTCATTAAAAAAGTAATGTTCCCTCATACAACCCTTCGTCACAGAAGTTATATACTTGAAAATGTTACTAGTTGTTAATATTATGACGTTTTGTATGGATGTGTATGTAGTTATAAAAATTATCTGCGAAGTTCGTGTAGTTCGTATACGTAAATAAATTGTAATGGGTATTATTAATGTTATAAATTATACTATAGTGTTAAATAAAATGAACACTGCAGTTTTTTATACAGTTATTCATCTAATAAAATTATATATAAACACATGTTTCTCTTCTATGAAGTATAATTGTGACAAATTTGTAAATAATATCTCACTAAATATTGATCTATTGTCGTTATTAAAAACCGCAGTTGTAATACAAAATTAAATATGTGATGTAATTACGAACTTCATTTTGTATAGACCTATCGTAGTTTCGGGCCTTATTCTAAATTTCACTACTTTTTAGATTGTCTATGTACTTATATTAAATGCATATTGGGTTGGAATCGTTTAAAATTAGAATGTGTTATTATATTTAAAAATTATATTTCATTTACTTGATGCAAAAATACACGAACCCAATCCATTAAAAAAAAGTAAATTTTTATTCTGTTAGCGTCGAGACCTGTCAATATTTCCCGCCATTTTCCAATGGACCGCCATTCCTAACCTAGCATTTTGTTCGTTCATTAGCATACTCCTATCTATATAATAGATGTATAGTTTGTTCATTTCATGCAACTGTCACTAATAAGCGACGTCGGTTCGGACCCCACACTGACTAAATCGTCAGGGGACACGCAAGTATGTTCGTTCTGTCTCTTTCTTACCCTTGGCTTTTCATGTGTCTGTGTGCTAGTTGTTTATATGTTAGATGTCTATTACACTATCATTTTCGAAAATAGAATGGATAAGATCCATTATTATATCTATTTTTAAATTACATATAAACTCCAAATTGGAATTTTAAAAAATGATAGTGTAATATTGCTTTTACTTCACTGCTTTATTCTACATTAAGTCGCGCAATAAAGTATTCCTCGTATGATGAGAAAGTATAAAAGTTATAACCGATTAAAACAAGCTTGTCTAACAGACAATAGTAGAAATTTAGATGAAAAATTTATTGAATAAAAATAGATGTTTCATCTAAAATGGTTGATACATAATTGTTTATAATAAATAATTAAATTAAAAAAAAATAGTCGCATTTCATTGCCATAATAAAATATTAATGAATAAATTCTGCCAATCATATAACCATATTAATTTATAGGGGCTTGGAAATGTATAATGGATGATGGGCAATATAAAATTATTTTAATATTTTTTTTATAAAATTTAATTTTAAGTATTATATTCCGTATTTCTATCTAATTTTATATCAGAAGTCCATTATACAAATTACATAGCTTATAATAATTAACTCTCAAGAGGTTTTAGAGTTTAATGACTAGAAATGTAGATTTTTATACTGTTAGCACTGAATATACAATAATATAAACCAATGCACTCATTCCAAAGAAAAAATAAGACCACTACATAATAGATGCTTTGATGATTTTTATGTTTTTAATACCTTTAGTTGTTTGAATAGACTTTAGTTGTGCAAATATTAAAAACACACGTAGTCCTAAAAATGACGGAAAAGTAATAAAACCACTTTCATTGAGTCTGATATCTAGAGTTACAAATTACGAAATATCTTAAAAAGTCATTATTCTATTATTATATAGTTAATTCATTTTAGCGACACAGCCATCATTTTGAGTGCCATATAGGAGATTTTTATCGTTTGATTTCTTTATCAGCCCACTGCTGAACGTAGGTCTTTCACGAGGCACAATCTTTACCCTATCATTTAAATATCTATAATTTAATATTATTTTAATTATGTTTCGACCCATCGTGTATTTTTTATATAGTTTACTAATTCGATCACGGTATCAATTTTTGGAACGATGCATCATTAAAGATCACAGACGACTTTTATGATATCGTTTAGTATATTATGGATCGAGAAAAAGGAGTATTATATGGATATAACAAGTGGAGTGTTGGATAGATAATGACGGCCACAGTGGAGACGATCACGGAGCAGCTGGACATGGCGGTGTCGCTGCCGCCGCCCGACGCGCCGCCGCTCGCCACCGCGCACACAGTCACCCTCACCGACACAGACGTCGCCACCGCCACAGCAGACGTTAGTGCAACACGCCTACTTATATTTATATATGTTTAGTTTATTTATTTACTATTATTATTTAGTTGGTATAATTTTAGTTTATTTATTTTATTTTTATTTTATTTATAGCCTTTGTGGTGATGGTAAAGTTAAAGTTGATTTTGTTTGTTATTATTTCATTGCCTAGGTTCGTTAGTTTGTCCTAAGGCCTCCTCTAACAGACTCCATATTCTTCTGCCCAACGCTTCCTTCTCCATGTGTGGTTCAGCAAGTTCAGTTTCGTTTTACTTTAAAAGTGAATTTAAATTTAGGGTGAAGTGCCCTAAGAGGCGGGAGTTATTGACCCCGGAATGAATTTTTCACAGCTTTCACACCTTTCTAATATTGAGTAATATAGATATATTTTTTTATGACAGGTTTCGACACCAAATCTGCTCGGTGATAACGAAGCTATGGGGGAGTCGGTTGATGACGATATGACCAATTTCTGGCCGACATCGGCTGGCAAGTTCCATTTCTGCATCGACGAGTTGCCACAAGAGTTGCAGTACATCCACCAATTATTACAGGTCAGATGTCTCATCGATTCAGATATTGAAAATAGACAAATAACATATTTACTGAGTATATATGTGAGAAAGAGAAGGAAGCACTATGTTGTCTCTAGCGCACACTGCTGGCGTCATGCGGACATTAACCTGTAACCGGTGAAAAAGAGCAGTGGTTTGTGTCTTAGAGACGATAATTAGACACATTACATTACATTACATCTAACTCACCTAATTTAGCCGCTAAGCTACCTTCGTAAGCCGCGTTTATAATATTTGTTATATTTGTCTTACTGTTTGTTAAACATAATGAAAAAAAACTGGTAACAGGAATTGAAAAGTACCTCCCGTCCCGACGTGTTGTACCACCTGCTGCAGTGCCTTCAGGTGTTGGTGCTGAACGCGGATGCTCTCGCCGAGCATAGGGGTTTCCTCATATGGTGCCAGGAGAACCTTCTCATTGATAAGTAAGTAATATAGTATCCGTTTTTACCGTGGTATATGGAGTAATAAAACTAGTAAAATGTAAGGTGGGACGACACAGTTTAGATATAGCAGTCATAATTAATTGCAATTATTATATCGATGTATCCAGGTAACTGTGTCCCGTAGTATCCAAATGAAGTATCGTATAATGGTATATGTATGTATTCGTCGCCTGCGTCAGCCTGTGGAACGTGTGCAACGCGTGCCACTCCCACATCTGCTCGGTGGCGGTGCCGGTGCTGCTGCACTGCGTGACGCTGGCGGGCGGGGCCGACGTGTTCTGCAACCTGGTGCGCGACCAGTTCCACCACCACGACCACCGCGTGCGGTTCACCGCCGTCGAGCGGGTCACCATCGTCATCAGGCCAGTACCACTCCACACTACACAATATACACTCACATTCGAAACGTCTATTATTCATTCGAGAGCTACATTCACTCTTTCGCACGCGATTGCGCGTATGTTTCGTGTTGTTGCGGGTGAATAATAAGATGTTGCTGGTCGAGACGATGTATATTACTGATGATTATAAACTGACGACGCGTTTTTTCACAGTTTAGATACGCAATCAATATTGAATTTATCTTACTAGACATTATTAAATGCAATTATTAGCGCGCACTTGAGAGAAAAAATATATATATATTATTTAGCGTACGCAATCATTCACAAATAACGACGTAAATTTCGCACGCGATTGCGCGTATGTTTCGTGTCATTACATTTTCTTTTAAAATTATATTTTTATCCCACAGATTTTGTTTTTAAAAGACTCATGTAAGATTTATAATTTATCAATAAATATATAATATCACTTTGTTCCATAGTCAGATGTCCGCTATTTTGCAATGATAATTAACTATTACAAAAAGCCGCTAAAGGACGGGGGAATTCTCGTTCTCTTTGTTTACATTTATATGCTCATTCTGTTCCGCGTGGAAGCAGATTCGCGCTTGAAACAGCATACGTGTACTTTACACGTATGCTGTTTCAAGCGCGAATCTGCTTCTGTATTGTTTGCTGTCCCTAAATCTATTTATCTTAATGCGAAGTAGACTTTGTAAAGAAGCATTTGCGTTGGTACTGCTATGTCACCTATTCGTATATTCGTTATCATGAAAATATGGAAAAAGGAATCATTTCAGTTGATTTCTCACTTAATTGTATGATTTATGAAGAGAAAATATTTCATTTTCACTTCGGTCCATAATTACTGACATTTCCTAAATAATACGCAATCCGGATCGATATTTGAACCCGGCTATGTCAATCCAGATTCATGGACGGATCACCAGTAAAGACGAGCCTCCCGCTGCAGACGGCACTCGCGACTGCGTTCTGCTACCTCATCTCCAGCATGGATGATATTAACGTGTACGTCGCACAACGGGCGACACTCTACATTGGCACTATACATGATAATGCTATCGATGTAAGATCCTTTTTTTTATTTTTTTTTAACATGGGTAAAATCGCTCATGGAGACCCGGCCGTCTCAGAGGTTGGATGGTTGAGTACTGTGAGACTCCTACTCACTAAAAACCCCACGGCATTTCTCCTCGTCGCCGGGGTCGCGGGAACGAGGTCGCAATGGACCGCGACCCCAGCGGCGGGCCCTCAACGCGTGGGGGAACCCTTCGTAGTCCCAGTCTCCGCTTCCGCGCACCGCGGGGGAGTCGCACCATTCCGGACGCGCCTCCTTGAACTTAGTCACCGTTATTAAGGCGATGTACTTGACAAAAAGAAATAACAGGTTTATTATATTATAAAAATTACAGTTGCTGCTGTACTGTTTGGAGACGCAATTCGATTTGGTGATCGTGGACCGGCCGATGGTGCTGCAGTCTATCTACCAGCTGCACAACACTCTCAGTGATCGCCGCATACTCAATTGGGAGTTCTTCCTCAACCGATTCGAAGCGCTGTTGCTCGAGGCGCAGATCAATTCTAACAAAACTGTCGACTTCTCTAACTTGAGAGGTGAGTTTTTCTTGATATCGTATTTTCATTTGTATATACTACGTACGTTGTATATGTACAGACTACGCTAGTATGTGTTCATGCGTTAGACCTAGTGCTTACTATGTGATTCTCTCAACTCTAGAAGTTAATATGTCCTACTACCTTTCTCGGACTTGACTCGGGAGCGAACAAACTATATTTCGCAAGTGTATGTATATAGGTAACGATTACTATCGAGTAGGCCGACAGATTGGATCATTATTCTAATAAAATGGCTCGTGTAGAGTTGGTGAGCAGCGAGACGAGCTCGGAGTGGTTCGTGTCGAAGGTGCGGCGCGCGCACTCGGCGCTGCAGGCCGGCGCCGCGCACTCACTCAGCGCCTCCTTCGGGACCAAGTGGCCCTACAAGCGGACCATCTCCGCGCCCGCCACGCTGCCGCCGCCGCCCGCCGACCCGCGCCTCGGTACGTGACCCCCGCCCCCCGCCCCCCGCGCGCCCTACAAGCGGACCATCTCCGCGCCCGCCACGCTGCCGCCGCCGCCCGCCGACCCGCGCCTCGGTACGTGACCCCCGCCCCCCGCCCCCCGCGCGCCCTACAAGCGGACCATCTCCGCGCCCGCCACGCTGCCGCCGCCGCCCGCCGTCCCGCGCCTCGGTACGTGACCCCCGCCCCCCGCCCCCCGCGCGCCCTACAAGCGGACCATCTCCGCGCCCGCCACGCTGCCGCCGCCGCCCGCCGACCCGCGCCTCGGTACGTGACCCCCGCCCCCCGCCCCCCGCGCGCCCTACAAGCGGACCATCTCCGCGCCCGCCACGCTGCCGCCGCCGCCCGCCGTCCCGCGCCTCGGTACGTGACCCCCGCCCCCCGCCCCCCGCGCGCCCTACAAGCGGACCATCTCCGCGCCCGCCACGCTGCCGCCGCCGCCCGCCGTCCCGCGCCTCGGTACGTGACCCCCGCCCCCCGCCCCCCGCGCGCCCTACAAGCGGACCATCTCCGCGCCCGCCACGCTGCCGCCGCCGCCCGCCGACCCGCGCCTCGGTACGTGACCCCCGCCCCCCGCCCCCCGCGCGCCCTACAAGCGGACCATCTCCGCGCCCGCCACGCTGCCGCCGCCGCCCGCCGTCCCGCGCCTCGGTACGTGACCCCCGCCCCCCGCCCCCCGCGCGCCCTACAAGCGGACCATCTCCGCGCCCGCCACGCTGCCGCCGCCGCCCGCCGACCCGCCCGCGCCCCGCGCCCCGCCCCCGCCGTGACCATCTCCCCCCGCCCCCGCCGCCCCCGCGCGCCCTACAAGCGGACCATCTCCGCGCCCGCCACGCTGCCGCCGCCGCCCGCCGTCCCGCGCCTCGGTACGTGACCCCCGCCCCCCGCGCGCCCTACAAGCGGACCATCTCCGCGCCCGCCATATATCGCCGGTTTCTTGGTCTTATGTAGGTAATTACTAGCAATTATACGTAATGGGGCATCCATCCTTTCCCCAAAACAAGTCTCCGAGAAACATAACCCTCTAGATGTTATATGTATATTGTTAGTTATAACTGGTGTTTTGGTGCTGTGTGTGCAGACCGCGAGAAGGTGTACTCGCGACAGTACTCTGCGCCGCTGCTGAAGCGGAAGACGTCCCGGTTCGGTCTGGGACAGCTGCTGGCCGCGCAGCAGCCGCTCGGGCAGCCCAGGCAGGCCAACTCGCACGGTCAGACACCACGCTACATTTTATATATTTTTCAACACGCTTGTACAGTGAATCTAATTTCATCGGTTTTCGATATATAAATCAGCATTGGTACTCTGTAAGCGTTTTATCAACTCATTTCACTCATCGCTTCACTCAAGGGACTCCTATTCATTTGTAAATATAAAGTTGACTGATTCAATTAAATAATCAATAATAATTATTTCAAACTTCATTATTTCATATTTCGAATTTGTAAGCGATGCTTACAGAATAGCTCTACACCACATAAAAGACGCGTGCGTTATAAGTATATGTATATATATATATATATTCCATAACAGCACTATTTGCTATTTTAGTTTTTCAAATTTCGAACTATCCTTCGTGCAGCGCCACCTAGTAGGCAGAGCGCTGATTTAAAAAATAAAACAACGACAGCAACAGTTTTATGGTTGAATTTATTTAGAGTCAAGTGTGAGGAAAATGTACGATATAAAGTTTATTAAATACGTTTTCGAATGAAAGTAAAATAAATATAGCGTATTTTTTCAATAGACGGATTTCATTCCCTGTCGGGGCGTTCGACTGAAGAGACGCTAACTACAGTGCTACCGAAAGCTGTAGATCTTGAAGAAGCTGACCGGGAAACCACAAATTTGTTGGTGTTTCTTCTAATGCAGTTCTTATCAAGGTTAGTGTTTTAGTTCAATGTTTAAGATTCATTTTGTTATATCAGTATACGAAAATTAGTTCACGTTTGGTCACCAAAAATACAACGTGTGCTCATCTACCATTACCATTGCTCATTTTACCATTAATTACCATACAAATAAAGTTCATAATTGACTGCGTAAACCTTGATTTTTTAATTATTAGTATATCTAAATATATATAACTCAAAGGTGACTGACATAGTGATCTATCAACGCACAGCCCAAACCACTGGTCGGGTCAGGCTGAAATTTGGCATACAGGTAGATGTTATGACGTAGGTATCCACTAAGAAAGGATTTTGATTAATTCTACCCTCAAGGGGATAAAATAGGGGATGAAAGTTTATATGACACTTCGTCAATTTTAAACCGATCGGGCTGAGACTTTGCTTGCATAAAGCTACTATGACGTAGGCATCCGATAAGGATTAAGCAAGGATTTTGATAAATTTTACCCCTAAAGGGATAAATTAACGCGAGCGAAGCCGCGAGCAAAAGCTAGTTAAATTATATGTGCAGTGTAATAAAACCGTACAATATTCAATGGCGTTCTACCCACAGCATATTTTGTATTCTCGTACTGCCCCGGACTTTGTACGCTTGTACATTTATAGATCTACATACATTAATGAGAATAAAATAACAACAATAAATAATTGAATTGAATTTTCGCCTTATTTACGTAAAACCTTAACTTAACTCACAAAAAATAAAATAAAGTCATGCCAGGTCACGAGTTTACAACTTTATTATATGTATGTAGAGACTGTATAGAGATAATTACAGATGATGCCATTAATTTCACTTAGGTCAGACCAAGCTCACCCCACAGAAGATAAATCCTCATTGAAAAGTCAAGAGTTGGTGTTGAAGCACTTGTTCTTGTTGTTAGGATACAACTGCGTCGAAAAATATTTCCATTTGTCACCCTATACTTTGAGGTAAGAATAAGCAATAAGCATAAGCGACAACGTCGTACGACCTCGGTGGTCTAGTGGATTAGCACACCGCTTTACTTTTGATGATCGCTGTTTCATTTTCACGCACTGTATAAACATTTGCATACATGGGTATGATTGTGTCGGTCTGGGTATTTCTACGTATATTATGCATGTATATAAAAAAATGTAAGAATTTATATCAGTCTTCTAACCTGATACGCCATCCAGGTGTGTTATTATTATTAACGTTATATAATCGGTATGTGATGATCCTCAGCATCTATCTATGTTTGGACAGTTTCAATTTAGTGTATCTTTATACATGTATCGTATTTCATTACAGGCAATCATCAATATTTAATGCGTTCATGGCTAATTTGCCGCAAGTGTTGGATCAGAATCATTTGATGGGTGCTAGTATAGCTGAACCTACTTTGCTGTTACTTCAGGTAAGTCGCTGTTTGTTTTAAAGTGCTTCTATATTTAAGGGACAAGAAACATGTAGTAAATTTGTAAGCAGGTTTTTTAGATTACATGAAGTAATTAGTAGTTCTGATATATAATTGAAGGTAAATAAGCAGAGGACTCTCATATTAGAAAGTAGCAAACGTCGGTTATATACGACATACGTATGGATATCGCGTCATATCTTTTTTGTGGCATCCGCATACGTCGTCATTCATAACAGATGTCCTGCTTTTAATCCGAAATACAGCTTAGAAAGCGTGGTGCACGGCAGCGGGAAAAGACGAGACAGAGGTATTCACGATGGTGACTCTGTACAAAGTGTATATGGGTGCGTTTTTTTTTTATGGTCGACAATGGTATGGTGTTCCACTTTGCGCTAACAGTTTACGCTGGCGGTGCATCAGTGGAGTATGATAAGATGAGCATGAGGTCAGGTCAGTTAGCACATCGTGGTAAATTCACTAGGAATTTAACATGAGTGCATTTTGTGCAGTACTGCTGCGGCGGCGGAGCGGGGGCAGCGGCCACCGCGGGCGGCGGCGGCGCGGGGGCCGCGGGGGTGGGCGCCGCCACGCTGGCGCCGCTGGAGCCGCACGTGCGCCGCCACTGGCTGATGGCGCTGCTCGTGCTACTGTACAAGGTGGGGGTGGGCGCCGCCACGCTGGCGCATGGCGCTGCTGGCGCTGCTCGTGCTACTGTACAAGGTGGGCGCCGCCACGGGGTGGGCGCCGCCACGCTGGCTGCTCGTGCGCTGGAGGTGGGGGTGGCCACGCCGCACGCTGGCGCCGCCACGTGCGCCGCCACTGGCTGATGGCGCTGCTCGTGCTACTGTACAAGGTGGGGGTGGGCGCCGCCACGCTGGCGCCGCTGGAGCCGCACGTGCGCCGCCACTGGCTGATGGCGCTGCTCGTGCTACTGTACAAGGTGGGGGTGGGCGCCGCCACGCTGGCGCCGCTGGAGCCGCACGTGCGCCGCCACTGGCTGATGGCGCTGCTCGTGCTACTGTACAAGGTGGGGGTGGGCGCCGCCACGCTGGCGCCGCTGGAGCCGCACGTGCGCCGCCACTGGCTGATGGCGCTGCTCGTGCTACTGTACAAGGTGGGGGTGGGCGCCCCGCCACGCTGGCGCCGCTGGCGCCGCCACGCTGGCGCCGCTGGAGCCGCACGTGCGCCGCCACTGGCTGATGGCGCTGCTCGTGCTACTGTACAAGGTGGGGGTGGGCGCCGCCACGCTGGCGCCGCTGGTGCCGCACGTGCGCCGCCACTGGCTGTTGGCGCTGCTCGTGCTACTGTACAAGGTGGGCGCCGGCACGTGCGCCGCCACTGGCTGATGGCGCTGCTCGTGCTACTGTACGCTGGATGGCGCTGCTCGCGCACGTGCGCCGCCACTGGCTGATGGCGCTGCTCGTGCTACTGTACAAGGTGCCGCACGCCGCACGATTCTGGCAACTTCTGCGTATCTGGATACGACTAATATGTTTTTGTATACTTGTTATCTGTTTTTTTTTTATATTTCATGATAATTTATATGTATTTTGTTCGAGAAATGTTTGATTACATTGCCTATCTATTCAACCTTTATTTTACGCCAAAAAATAACTTATCTCTGACCTCAGGGTCCAATCTCTGTACTAAAATTAATTAACATTGTTTTAAGCGATAAAATTGCTTATTGAGCCAATAGTAATAAATTTTTATCAAGCGTGATCCTAATCAAACCAATCCGGGTTTGTTTTGATTTTGTAAAAGGGCACCAAATAAATTAACAGAAGTACTTTATTATAATATCAATGTGGAATCACATAGTCTGTCACTTACAACAATATCTGTACTATATGAAGCATTTGGGAAGGTATTTAAAGTGGTTGTAAAATAATAGCCATTCGTGCGTAGTACCACTACGGGAGCGGCGCCATATGCGCGCAGGTGCAGGCGCTGGTGCGCGTGGTGCTGAACTCCGTGGAGGCGCAGTACCACCACTGCAAGCGAATCCCGCCCATGCTCGTCATGCCGCACCCGCTTCCTCACACTGCGCGTGCCAGGGGTAACTTACTGCAAATATCTATTCAAAAAAGCGACATACAAGTTTTATGCTTATTTTTCTTGTGATGAATCTGCGTTTCAAATGAGTGGTAGAATAAAAATATTACTATTCAAAAGTGCTTGTAAACAAGGACAACTAATGGTAAACGCTTGCCGCAGCCTATGGACGCCTGAGACATCAGGGTTGTCACATGTGCGTTGTTGACGCTTAAGAAACCTTAATACTTATAACTTCTTTAATATACCTTACTTGAAAAATCACATCTTGTAGTCTCTAGAGAAAAGTAAATTATATGTATGATAGTGTAATCTAAGATTTGACAAACATTATTAATACATTATAGACTAACATACATATGAAATAACAATAAAATTAGGTTAACAATAACGGTCACATATTTTCATTTTTTCATTTCATTTCAATAACTTTAATGCACGTCATACACAAGCAAAGAGTACATATGGCGGACTTAACACCTAATGGCATTTTCTACTTTCATTTATACTTTTATTTATATTTTACTCTCGGACACTAGACCGTAGTCGTACTAAGTTCTTATACATTACAGATTTAAGCCAGCCGTCTTTGAAAATGGAACACGACCCGCTGTCCGGGTGCGCGGCGGCGGCGGGCGCGGGCGCGGCGTCGGCTGCGGTCGCGGCCACGGGCGCCGGCGGGAGCGGGTGCGGGTGCGGGGGCGGGAGCGGGTGCGGGTGTGCGGGCGCGGCCGGCAGCCCGCTGGCCGGGAAGGGCAAGCTGCACAAGTCGCCCGCGCACATGCACACGCACTGGGAGGAGCCCGCGCCGCACAAGTAACGATACAACGCTCCTTTATTCATATGCTAGACCACCCACCACCCACCCACACTCGGGGTGTATTGTATTATGCGTCTAATTATAATAATAATCTCAAGACATTTCACACAGCGCCATCTAGACCCATGTTAAGCTAGCTAAAGCTTATGTTATGGGTACTAGATAACTGAGATATATACATAGTTTTTTTTTAAATACATACATATTATACATAGAAAACACCCAGACCGATACAAACAATCATACTCATGAATACAAATGTTTGTGCCGTGCGAGGAATAGAACCCGCGATCATCAGTCGTAAAGCGGTGTGATAGACCGCTAGACCACCGAGGTCGTCGATTAATTAAATAATTATCTATTGCTAAAATATGCATTAAAATCCTTTGAGTAGTTTAAAAGACATAAGTGTACAGACAGCCGATGTCATTTTATACTATGTAAAAAAGATCTTAGTTCCCAAAATAATCGTTATGCTACTTAACAGCTAATTTGTATATTAACCTAATTTAGTTAAGTTACTTATATTTACTTATTTCATTATTTTTTACTTGCTTTGATTCAAAAATTTATATTGATATGTAGTTTTAAAGATCTTTTTTTGTCACTTAATATATAGTATGTTATATATATATACTGTTCACTTTAATTAGGATGAAAAACATCCAGGATACATCTAATGTACACGAACATCACAGATCAACATCATCATCTCCCGTATGTGTTAACATTCCTAAGAATTAAGATGTTATTAAGAATCTTCAGGAGTTGGTTTAAGAAAATTATTTTTGCAGATACCAACAATGGAGCCTAGAACAAGAATCTTCTGAGAGCGAATTGATTGCCATCCCGGAGACAAGCGATAAATCCGACACCACTGTCCACGGAAGTACTGCGCCCGTTAGTATTAATCCCTTCCATTTTAAAAAGCTGGTTTATATTATTTTTTAATTAATGATAATGTAATTGTGTTCCTGTCGCTTTGTGCTAACGATTTACTAGCACAGGATAAGATGAGCTTGAGATCAGGTCAGTTAGCCCATCGTAACATTCAACAAGAATAAATCATGATAGTTAACAGGGGTGAAGATCAACCTAACCATACATTAATTATAACAATCAAGTTACTAGTCCACATTACTAACAATAAAATTTAATATATTAGATAAATGTATAGTAAATACCGGATATAACCACATCGAAAAGACTAGTATCTATAATTTTAATATTATTATGTAATTTCATTTATAATAAATATGCAGGGATCCTTCGATGAACCATCTCATTATGAAGATCCACCCAAAATCGACACACCAGCCACATCTGTACCGCCGTCACTGAATAAAATTGTAAGTAATTATACAATATACAAAGTAAATGATATATTTTTCATTAAATTGTAAATTTCGAAATATAATTTAGCCTTTTCCTCGTTTAGTATGTCTCACATTATAAATGTATAATTCTTATAATGAAATGAATAAATAAATAATAAATAAGGTTCAAATTGTATAATATGTTTATCATATTCATTGCAGCAAACAGCCACGGCCAGTTCCCGGTCGGGACATCAACTGTCCACGAGTTCGTCAGTATCCATTGGCAGTGATTCATCCAACTTGTTAGTACTCCTTCATAATACTTTTATTGTTTACTCGAATATATTCTCTTTCAAATTATTTAATGTATGACAATGTAACGGTGGTTTAGCTTTCGCTATTGGTATTTTCTAGTTTTATTCCTTCTTTTCTATTTGTATTATTTCTTAAAAGTACTGCAATGCATTTGTCTTTATTTGCAACATTGCAAAGTCTATTCTCCTGATGTTACGGGTGCTCATCGGCGGCTGTATTAACTTATTATAAGGTGAGACGGGAGAGAGGTCCTTTGTTCTTAAAAAAAGGCCATTAATTTCCACTGGCTGTTATAACAGTTACGCATTATACTAGTTTATAGTTAAGTATGATCCTGTTATCATGTTCAATGCATTGATCCTTCGAGCCGGATATTTGAAAAAACTTTTTCTATTTAAAAAGAACTAATAACATTACTTACCAGAAAATCAACTCCAATGAGCGGACAGTCAGTGGAGATCTGGCCAGATCAATTGCATGGCCAGCAAACTTCTCCACGGGCCAAAGTACTAGGAAAGCAGAAGCGGATAGTGGGTGAGTGAAATGCTCTGACGTTTTTTATTTTGTAATAGGAATGGCAAGTAGACATATAAAATGTAGTGCGTTACCTACAGTTTCTGAGGACTAATATATGAAATTTTAGGCACTTATAAACGTCAATTTTTTATTAATTCTATCGAGCTATCTATAATAATTTTGTTTGTGTAATCTGCTGAAATTGAGCTCTTTAGCGTGGCTGTAACGGTAAGCTGAGTCGAGTCCTTTTTACAAATATTTTATAGCAGCATATTGGTATTTAATCGTTTTATTATCTTGGTGTGGGTATGTCTATATATATCTGCGAGAAAGCAGATTTGCAAAACGTGAAATAGCAGTGTGTATTAAATGAGCATTGCTTGGTGTGTCAGTGGGCAGCAGCACGTCCCCGGAGACCGCGCCGTCGTCGGGCGGCTCGGGACAGTTCGCGGCCTGGCCGCCCGCGCACCACCACCACCACCACCACATCAAGAGCCCAGGTGACGCGCTACTACTACCGCTTACACCACCACGGCCCCGGAGACGGCCGTCAAGGTCGAGTTTAAAGGGAAAGTTTAATACGAACGAATCCGGTCACATGCAACCCTACCGGTACAACTACCATCGTGTTGCTGATTATGAACTCGTTAGGCGGGTCTTACTCATATTATCTTAATTTAATTTTAAAGATATATAATTTACAAAATTATGAACGAACGAGTAAAAACCAGACCTAGTAGTAACACCTAACTAAATATTTGGTGTGTGTCGTACCAGGCGCGGGGTGCACGTACGCGTCGCCGGAGTCGCCGCTGTCCCGCATGGAGGTGGCGTGGGGCGCCCCGCGCGGCCCGCCCCCCGCCGGCCCCGCGCCCCCCGCGCCCCCCGCGCAGCCCTTCCACATCCCGCCGCAAGAACGGTAACCGGTTTACTCTACACTAATACTATCATGTACCAAGTTAAAAATCAGACATAGACTCACGTAATTTAAACAACTATGCCGACAAGTCGAGTTAATACTTTTTTAATTTTTACACTAACTTGGCCACGTGATTGCGAAGTTTATACGTTTCGAAATTTCGATTTCTATTGCCTGAACTAGTTGTACACTGTGTCACTTAATGTATGTCTTTCAAACTTTATATGCGATTCCTTTATATATTAAAAAGTTCAGGCAACCCACTAAGGTCGTTGGAAAAACCTAAGACAATGTCTGATTGTGAAGACATAAAATAGTAAATTGTAATTCTTTTTAGACAATTCACATAGCGCTAGGTCTAAGTCAGTCGTATCTAATTCCAAAGTAAGTAATTTTTGTTATGAGTACTAGACAAGAAGCGTGTCTTTATACTAATTGCAATAAAAAAATTAGGTTACTGCCCATCGGCCCGAAGCCCAACAAAGAACAGTATCCAGTGTTCAACGCCTTAGTGGATAGGGTGCGGGAGGCTTTAAGTTTACCACCAGGTATGTATTTTTATATTAAATTTATTTCTTCCACCACAAAATGGTGCACCCATTTTACTCTGTTATCAAATGAAATGGTACATCAGTCTGCACTAACGGTTTACGCTGGCAGCGCACCAGTGGAGGATGCTGAGATGAGCATGAGGTTAGATCAGTTAGCCTATCGTGGTAAATTCACCATGAATTTATAACGGTGGTTTCCAGGGGGAACTACGTGGAGGTCAACCTGAGATATTGCCCCTTCCTTTTCCCTTTTCAGCAGGAATTAATCATGATGGATTTCAGGTGATGTCGACCCTCTAGTTGCGCACTAATAGACATCTAGCTCCCTCCATATGTTTGTTTGAGTTAAGTACTCGGTAATTCTAACCTAACTTTTTATAATACTAACTTTTATATCATAGATGATTTAACGGACAAAACGGATTCAAGTCGTTCAGATTTAGAACCAACGCCGACACCCTCGGATCGACCTCAGGAACTGAAAAAGTCTTCGGAAGCCAGTAGGTAATGGGCACAGATGTTATTTATTGCTATATTAGAAAGTTTAATAAATTCTGTTCTTATTTCTTTTATTTTTATCATAGAAGTATAGCATGATGGTTATTACCTCACAGCTGTAGCGTTATATATGATGTGATGAGGTGTTTACTTAATTTGATTCTTATAGTATCTAGGTAGTGAGTATACAGGTCTAATAATTGAACTACATTAGTAAGTTTAGTTGATAGTGAGCTACATGGCTTATTAGTAACGCGTACTCTTAATGCGGAGTCGTAACATGGACTGACTTTACACTGAACTTAAATCTCTGTTATAAGGCTTGGCAGAAATATTACAAGTCTAGGCACAGAAGCAATGTACGATATAAGTAGATACTTGATGCAATTTATCTCATCTTGGCGTTTACCAGTAACTCAATTTGTATAATGATTAAATAATATCTCTTCGTCTCACTGAACTGCAAAAATCGAGAGGGTTATTGGCCTTATTTTGCCCTGACAATTCATTCTCCTCTTTCTCTTCCTCATTCATCATCTGCTTCTTCCTTACTTCATTAGGATACGGTACCCATTTACCATCAGATAGGCCGTATGCTTGATTGCCACCATCGTAGTATAAAAAAAAATTTTGGGTCGGCGTAACATGTTTTTCTTTTCCATCCATCCTATTCGCAGTCTTCTCGTATTTTTTTTCTCTTGCTCATTGTTGTGTTTATACATATTTATATATTTGTACATATTAGTGTATGTATATGTTTGTTTTTCTGCGTGGTGAACAATATAGAATGTTCAATGATTTGTTTGTGACGTAGCCGGTCTCCGCGGCGACTGGCGCGGCAGGCGGCGCAGCTGGGCTCCCCGCCCGCGCCCCCGCCCCCCGCTCCGCCGCGAGCAGGTAAGTGACACTCTCGCCACGATCATCACACTCGTCACTCTTGTCACACTAGTGACATTCGTCACACTCGTCACCACCACACCACACACCAATATACCTTATCTACATACCTACATAATGATTTGGAGGACCACAATTATTATTCTGTCATTAGTTAGCGATATAACTCCATAATTCTGAACTAACGATTGAGCGGCCTTTACACTTCCTTTCGATTTGATTTGATTTAACACAACGTAAACATTAAATCTATCCTACAAATATAAAAAATGTATGTGTTGTACGCAGAGAGCTCGTGCCCGGCGGGCGCGTGGTGGGAGGCGGAGAGCCGCGGGGGTCGGCGGGCGGCGCACGCGGCCGCCCCCGCGCGGCCCGACACCACGCTCTGCTACCACTGTCAGTACCGCGCCTACACCTGCCTCCCCAGCCACACGTGCATTTGTTCTAGAATTTTCTAATTTTATATTACTCCTCATTTCTATATTATGTAAATCTGCATTAATATAAACTTGTGAGTTTGATGAATGAATCTTTGTTACTGTGTGTATAAATTGCTGTATGCTAATGATAGCGGAATTTAAAAAAAACTAATTTTTTTAAGTAATCAAACGGACTTCTGTAACATCTAATACTATAAAGAATGAAGGTTTCATCTGTCCTAAAATTATATTTGTGTAAAAGTTAGATAGAGAATCTAAAGATTTTATTTATCTAAAAGTTTTATGTATCTATCTAAGGGATTTAATTACATTTTATAATAGAAAACAGCAATTTACAAATCTATTCTATCAATTAGAAAAGATATATATATATCACAGCAAATAAAAAGCCACAGACCAGAACATCCATTAGAGACGGAACAAAGTACATAGTTTAGTGTAAGACGTGTAGACGGACAGATGGCGCTAGTGTTTATTTACAATACTATCGATATATCTAAATATAATATAAAAGTTATATGGATGTATGTTTGTGCGTGGGTGTGCGCGCAGGCGCGGAGTGCGGCACGGCTGCGGAGCAGTACAGCGACGAGGAGCTGGGGCTGTGCGTGATCGTGCTGGCGACGTTCGTGCACCGCGAGCCGGCCGCCGCCGCCGCGCTGCTGCCCGCGCTGCTGCACCACGTCAGCAGGTACCCCCCGTTTGAATGCAGTATAGCTACCGCTCTTAGCTGTACTGCATACACACGAGAGGTCCCGGCTGTATATCGCCGGCCGACGACCCCAACCGCCCCGACGACTCGCATCGTAGGAGCCGTGGAGTTATGACACCTTAAGATTGTAAACTCGGTTAGTTTTTCTTCGAATTGTAATGGTGTTGGCCGCAGCGGACTTTAATTTTTTTACGAATTATCGTAATGCTGTTAGAATAGTGAAAAACAATTAAAACTATTTCTAACAGCTCGCCTTTCTAGCGTCACCAAACGGTAGTAGGCGAGTACAGGTGGAAATCCAAACCCGCAGAAGAATTTATATTCAAACACCGACTCATGCCTGAGAGATACGAAATTTAATAATATAAAGATTGCATGAATGGTACCACGAACGTCACGTGATAACGTGATGTCCGTAATGCTTGTTCATATATATAATCAGTTACGGTTTACAATAAGGTAGGCCGTCTGCTCGTATGCCATTCCAAATGCGTCAACTAAAATATGAACTTTGATCAGCCAATGGATGTCTTTTAGCGGTTTAGAGTACCACTTCCGCGAATTCTATTCCTTGGACAATACAAACATTACTAAGAAACTATTCACAACCTTACGCCGATAGCAATATAGTACATTTCACAATCCAAAAGATTATGTACTAACGAAGTTTACAATCTTACGGTGATATACTATGATCTGTATGCAAAGACATTAATTTCAAAGACTCTGGCACTTTGTACAACTTTTAAATGTATATTAAAAGGCTGTACATAGTGCGAGACTCTTTATTTATATTGTTTTGTTTAGTTAATATGATCTGTGAAAGTATTAACATTATTAATATATTTAATCGGATCTTAACACGTATAATTATACCTCGCGATCTAGATTGTGAACTGATAAAGTTACAATTCTGCTGTGACATATACATAACCTATATGCATGGTTTAATTATAAGAGACTGGCAATTTGGACAACTTTTAATGACAGCCACGGTAGTCGCGGGTTCTATTCCTCGCACGGCACAAACATTTATATTCATAAGTATCATACTCATGAATGAATGAATGAACTCATGTTTGTATCGGTCTGGGTGTTTTCTATGTATGTATTTAATAAAAATAATCGATGTATTTGTATCAATTATCTGGTACCCATAACACAAGCTTTAGCTAGTCTAACTTGGGACTAAGTGGCGCTGTGTGAATTGTTCTGAGATTATTAGATCATTATTTTTATTAGTTTTAAAGGTTTTCCAAACTGTCCGGCTCTCATGTTTTATTACTCTGTATTTTTCATTTATTTACTCAACAGGTGCCTTTACACGTACGCTCTTTCACGCGCAAATAGTTTTTCATGCAGGAAAGAGAGTGCATGTAAATGTAGATAAAGAGAACGAGAAAGACCGTGCGCGTCGCCAGTGAGCGCATTCCCGCGTCTTCAATCGTGCGTGCGTATTTTATAATCCTTAATTATCATAGCAAAATGGCGGATATCTGTCTTTGGAGCAGAGACATATTTATAGAGTTATTAATAACTTTTAAATTTTAAACGTGTCTTTGGAAAATAAAATCTGGGGATATAAAACAAATTAAAAAAAAAATTAAAATAACATTACGCGCTCACGCGGAAAGAGTGAAAAAAAAAGTTAAATGCGCGCGCTTTCTCGCGCTAAATAGCGCGCGTTCCTGATGGCGTGAATGAACGTGTCGTGTAAAGGCAAATTACATCTTCAATTCACGAAGGTCTTAACACAAATAATTCTATGATATTGTATTGTATAGTTTTAAACTAGAGGTGTCCCCTACGTCGTCCTTTGCCGCCAGCGCTGCTCACAAAGTCAGTCGGTACCCCCCGTTTGAATGCAATATAGCTTCCGATATCATTTGTTAGCTGTACTGCATACAGACGAGAGGTCTCAACTGTATATCTTCGGCTACAGATTAGTGACGGCCGTGTTTGTGAACTACGATTCCGCCATCTTTCTTGGTATATATGATTGATGATTTGATGGTATATAGTAAGATGTGCACTTAATTATCTTAGGGTTGCCAATATATTTAAAAAAAAAACAGGGTTCTAAGTCGGAAAATCTAGAACTTCAGTTTAAAAACAGGACGCACTAATAGAGTTGCAATAGTTAAAATTAATGTTTATTGAAAATAGATGAAATGCAAGTCAAGAAATTAAAATTTCATATTTTTATAAAAGTATTTGAATCAATTTATATCCTTTTTTTTATTTTAATATTTGAAACAGAATTTTTAAATACCCAAGAATCATTTTTTGTATTCAAGACATGATGACGTTCTGGGACGTTTTGAATAGCTTTCAAGACGTCCCAGGACATTAGAAAAAAGGAAATGTTCTGGGAAAACAGGACAGTTGGCAACTCTAATTTATGTATATGTCACATCGTATTCAAATACATATTGTAGGCACCACTAGCGTCGGTTAATAAGTGTACGGAGTGCTGTGTGTCGCGATGTCTCGTTTGAAAATCCGGTGAAGGTAGTTGAAGAAACTGCCGACACCTATCAACATAGACATCGCTGCACTCTAGTCAACTCGTGATCACATCCCAGTCGAAGCGTCGTATATACCTTACGTAGCATTAAATTATTGGTGTTAAGACTCGATTAACTATATTAATAATGTTTACTACATGTTTCTACATAAAAATCTGTGTTATAAATGATGTTATATGTATAGTATATTAAGCTCTATAACATTAAACAATCATAGGTTTTATTTTCATATCATTTTCATATTATTTTTTATATTTTATTTATAGGATCTGAATATTTACCGAGGTAGCTAACCTTTTTAAAAGTCAATTGCGCGGATAATTTTATCTCATTTATTTCTACCGACAAACAGCTTGCTTTATAAGCTGTTAGAGTTTGATGGAGGAGATATGGCAGTGCAATTATAAAATACGGTGGCACTCCTTGGTTCTCAGACAACGTATGAAGGGTAGCGCAGGTATTGCATAATGGCGTACTAATGGTTGCTACTTACTGTCAGGCTGGCCGTCAGATTGTTTATCATTCCTTTTACATAAAAAGTATTTTTGTTCCTTATGTAAACATTCATTCTGTGAGTACTTACTGATTCATGGCCAAAATTTTCACTATAATATACGCAGTTGAAACTTAAAATTTTTCGTAAAATTATTCGAGTACATAAACATGTAACAGCTGATCTACATTTTTCTGTTATTGATTAGTTCCAATCCACTTGACCTAGCTGATGGCCTGATTTGTGGATGGTTGACGCAGAGTGGTAGCTACCGTCCATTAATAGGTCTTTGGATATAACAAAATGATTTTGGGATGCCCGTAGTGTCCCTTACGTTGATATGCCTAAGGACTAAGGAGTCATGCCTCCGTCATGCATATTTCAAACCGTAACAGTTAAGCAAGTATGACAGCGGATAGAAGTGAGATAAAGATATCCAGGTGAATGGCTTTATACAAATTACTACCACGGTTAAAACTTGTTTTCTTGTACACTATTTACATTGTTAACTGGGTGTTAACCTTTATTTACCATAAAATTATTCGTGTTAAAACCCGGTTCACAATATAAATAATCAATTAAACACGACAGTTTAAAAATAAATATTATTTTCTTCTATATTGGTTTTATTTAATTGCAGTTTAATATTATTCTTTATTGTGGTTCAGTATTGCTAATTGTGAACAGCTTAGAAAAAATACAAGCGGCTGTAAAATGAGGGTGATTCTGTATGGGTTAATGAGGGTGATATTCTTTTAAGCATGATAATGGAATGATGCACTAGTGGGGGTGATAAAATGAACATGAGGTCAGATCTGTTCCAGGGGGAACCGCGTGGAGATCAACCTAACATGGTACATTGTTTAGCAATGGGGGCATAAATCCACATTACTAACAATCCCCTTTCCCCTCTGGTGATATTGTGTGAGTTCAATGAGGGTGATATTGTGTGTGGGTCAATGAGGGTGATATTGTGTGGGGTCAATGTGGGTGATATCGTGTGTGGGTCACTGAGGGTGATGCAGGAGGTGGGTGCAGGGTGGTGCAGCTGGGCCAGTACTCGTGGCAGGTCGAGACCAATACGCGTCTGCCGGGCAGCGCGGTGTTCGTGGCGCACCAGTTCCTGCGCTGCGTGCTGCACCAGCTCGCGCCCAACAACGTCTTCTTGCAGATATTCTTGCAGAGGACTCCTGGTATGACGGCATCACACCACCACCATCATACTGTCACATTCGCTTTGTTCAAATTCTTTGTTTTAATAGAATTAAATACCAAGAGGGAAGCAAGAAGGTAATAACTTCATTTTGACTGTCCAATTTAGAAATACAAAAATGAATAATTGAACAGTTATATATATATGTATGTAAATAAATTTGAATTGAAGATTGTACATGGGCTCGCCACTTCATGGCTGCATGGAGTGTTATCATTATAAGGTTTGTAAGACAATCTTTGAAAAATCATATGAAAAAGTAAAAAATGTATGACTCGCACGATCCAAACATTTGTATTAATGAGTATGATTGTATTGGCTGTGTGTTATCCATATATATATATATTTATTAGGTATTAAAAAAATATATATAATATATATTAGTAACATCTCTCACTTGTTTAGTATGCATAGCCACAAGATCTGCTTAGTTTGGGACTAAATGGACTGTTAACGTTTTTTTATTATCTAAATTTGAAATTGGAGTTTTGTTAGTAAATCTGGGTTAATTGTCTTAGGTTATTATTAATCTACAGATCAATGTTCAGTTGCTCTCATTTTCTTCTTTAACAAAGCTGTGCGAAACCGCGTCTTATAGCTACCAAAATTGCATGCCAGTTTAATTACATTGTGTGTACCGTAGATTATACAGAACTGCTTATATTGAATACATAATTTTTATTATAATTGATGTAATCAGAGGTCTGATTAAATATCTGTGCTGCTCTAGACATGCATCTCTTAGGTGCCAATCTAGAGGTCATTCATAATATTACAAATGTAGAAGTATGTCTTGTCTGTCTGTCTTTGTTACCTTTTCAAGATTTAACGCCGGCATTTCTGCTTGTTACAAATTTTAATATTTATGGAAACATGTTACGGCTTCTGTGTGACTTGCGCATGAAGATTGTATCAAATTGATTGATTGTATTTAGACCGAATCTGTTTCACTGCTCACATGTAATATTATATATATATATATATATATATATATATATAGTAATTAACACATTACAAAAGGTAATGTATCAATTATACATACATACTACTGAATCCTTGATTGCTCATTCCATTTCCTGCTGCTAACGGTACCAGGCGAACATTATGTATCAAGTGTACAGAATGTATGAAATTTCAACAGAAAAGCAACGGTTGATGTTTTTCAAGAGTATTGCCCAAGCCTTCGTGGATTTCAACGAACTGTACCCGTGCGGTCCGCTGCAGCTGGTCATCGAGCATCTTAACTCGAAGAAAACCTTGCCTATTGACGTAAATATTATTAACTATTTCGAATTAATAAGATGCTTCGTACATTATGATACAGACGACTCGTATCCTAAACAAATGTAGAGGTTGAATTGTTTTGGAGTGTCTTTTGAGCAATAAGAGTGCTTTCATGTTCATCTTTCGTCTTTCTCTGATACCTGGGAAACCATAATGCATGCATTGGAATTGATGAACACCATAAGTTCTGAGTTCGGCATTTTTAATGGCTAATCGAGGCATAAACTGCATGCGCGAGGAGCATAGATATAGATGTGGATCTACATGTCTCTTATGCCACAGCACTTGAAGCTCGAGCAAGCGAGAATTGAACACCGCAATGTACTGGTGTAGATTTTGCTTAACACATCGAATTCCCTTTTACAGGGACATTAATAAAATTAAATAGAAATTGGTATTACTGGTTCTTATTTATGAGGATCATAATGTACGATGAGTCTAACATTATTCAAGTTTTTACTGTATTTTAAAAATATTATTAAGTTATTATGTTGAAGTTTTTTTTTTCTAATTGTATAAATTTAGCATTGCATATATAGAATGCAGATATATAAAAGATGAGGTATTATCTTTGACTACAATATCGAGTAACTAATTGAGATGTCGTGTATGTAACGCGTGGTCGCAGCAACTGAGCGTAATAGCGGGCAACATCGCCATGTACGTGGAGTGCCTGGCGCCCGAGGCGCTGGGGCCGGGCGCGGCGTGCGCGGCGCTCGTGCAGCAGCTGGAGACGCTGCTGCGTGGCGCCGCGCTGCAGCTGCCACAGCTGGACGATGTGCTGCCGCTGCTGCGACTGGCCGCCGCTGCGCTACGCGTGCCCGGCGCTGCTCAGCACAAGGTACTCGCTCTACTGGCGTCCGCCTCGCCGCCGCCTCGCCACGTCTCCGCTGCAGCAGCTGGAGGAGCTGCAGCTGGTGCAGCTAGACGACATGCTGCGCCACGCCGGGCATTTATTTTAATGAGTTGGATTGGAATTGTTCACCCGCCTGCTAACGGTCGCTCGCCGGGAACTAATAGAGAATGATAAGATAAGCATGAAATCAGCCAGTCATCTTGTTAGCGTGGTAAATTCAGCAGGAATTTATCACGAGAATTTTCAGATAGAACCGCGTGGAGCCAAACCTCACGTGGTCCATTGCTGGCAATAGATTTATTAGTAATAGTATTATTATTATTCCATAGTACTAACAATCATCTTCGTCTCACAGAGCATACTCGAACCAATCTCCAAGATCGTGAGCTACGGCATCCAGAACTTCGTGGTGCGGCTGTCGGTGATCTCTGAGCTGAGCATGGCGTGCGTGCGCGTGTTCAGCCGCGACCGCGACCGCCTGCTGGTGTGCCGGGTGCTGGTCTACGAGCTGGTGCAGGCTCTCCGTACCAAGACCACCGTGCCTGATGATAATCTCTTTGTGTTGATACAGTTCGTGCTACAAGGTAAAGCGCCTTTCTGTTATGTTTTGACAAATCTGTTATTTGTATAAAAATAATGAGGATTTTGAAAATTAAGATATATAAATTAAGATTATTATCCTATTAAATGTAATGCCGTTATCGACTTGTCGTTCGTCGTCAACCAATTGATGTTACAAAGAGCGCCTGATAAAAATGTTATGTTTTGTGTCAGTTATTGTTGTTAGTATTTGCAGAAAATTATAATTTTACTTTTATTTTATTTGCTGCTATACCGTTCATTCCATAGATAGCTTTGTCGGTATGCTTATACTTAGAAGACTATAGGCAGAATACAATTCTGTAGAGTATATCCCCGCGTCTTACCGAGCTCTGTATTTAAAATATATCGTCTGTTATGCCTCGTCTATTACGTCTCGGGAATAAATATAGCGGTGGTGGCGTCAGGTCACGGGTGCCGGCTGGCGCTGCCGGGCGCGCTGGGGGCGGGCGGCGGCGGCGGACTGCTGGCGGCCGCCGGGGACGCGCGGGAGCTGGGCGGCGGCGCCGTCGACTGCATGCGGCCGCACCTGCCCGACATGCTCGACCTGCTGCTCGACCCGCACCTGCTCAACAAGATCAAGGTACGTACCGGGCCGCCGGGGACGCGCGGGAGCTGGGCGGCGGCGCCGTCGACTGCATGCGGCCGCACCTGCCCGACATGCTCGACCTGCTGCTCGACCCGCACCTGCTCAACAAGATCAAGGTACGTACCGGGCCGCCGGGGACGCGCGGGAGCTGGGCGGCGGCGCCGTCGACTGCATGCGGCCGCACCTGCCCGACATGCTCGACCTGCTGCTCGACCCGCACCTGCTCAACAAGATCAAGGTACGTACCGGGCCGCCGGGGACGCGCGGGAGCTGGGCGGCGGCGCCGTCGACTGCATGCGGCCGCACCTGCCCGACATGCTCGACCTGCTGCTCGACCCGCACCTGCTCAACAAGATCAAGGTACGTACCGGGCCGCCGGGGACGCGCGGGAGCTGGGCGGCGGCGCCGTCGACTGCATGCGGCCGCACCTGCCCGACATGCTCGACCTGCTGCTCGACCCGCACCTGCTCAACAAGATCAAGGTACGTACCGGGCCGCCGGGGACGCGCGGGAGCTGGGCGGCGGCGCCGTCGACTGCATGCGGCCGCACCTGCCCGACATGCTCGACCTGCTGCTCGACCCGCACCTGCTCAACAAGATCAAGGTACGTACCGGGCCGCCGGGGACGCGCGGGAGCTGGGCGGCGGCGCCGTCGACTGCATGCGGCCGCACCTGCCCGACATGCTCGACCTGCTGCTCGACCCGCACCTGCTCAACAAGATCAAGGTACGTACCGGGCCGCCGGGGACGCGCGGGAGCTGGGCGGCGGCGCCGTCGACTGCATGCGGCCGCACCTGCCCGACATGCTCGACCTGCTGCTCGACCCGCACCTGCTCAACAAGATCAAGGTACGTACCGGGCCGCCGGGGACGTGCGGGAGCTGGGCGGCGGCGCCGTCGACTGCATGCGGCCGCACCTGCCCGACATGCTCGACCTGCTGCTCGACCCGCACCTGCTCAACAAGATCAAGGTACGTACCGGGCCGCCGGGGACGTGCGGGAGCTGGGCGGCGGCGCCGTCGACTGCATGCGGCCGCACCTGCCCGACATGCTCGACCTGCTGCTCGACCCGCACCTGCTCAACAAGATCAAGGTACGTACCGGGCCGCCGGGGACGCGCGGGAGCTGGGCGGCGGCGCCGTCGACTGCATGCGGCCGCACCTGCCCGACATGCTCGACCTGCTGCTCGACCCGCACCTGCTCAACAAGATCAAGGTACGTACCGGGCCGCCGGGGGCGCGCGGGAGCTGGACGCAAATATTCGTAAAATTGTAGTTGTCACAGTAAAAATATGTGTAATTAATCAATATATTATTCTGTTCCTCAGGGGTCCGTATCGAAGTCGATAGTGAACCGCAATCTGATCTGCCTGAATGAAGACACCCTGGGCGCTATCGTAAAATGTGGCATCGCGCAGTACGTCGCGATGGAGCTGGCATTGGAACATTCCCGCGGCAAGCAAGATCGTGGTCAAGCGGCTCGGCACATGCCTTGGCTTACATCTTCTATGCCTGGGTTTGTATCTCCCAATCACTTATCACATTTCCTCACACATTTGATACAATTATCATTTACCAAAAAAATAATGTCTAAAAGTTGACGCTCTGGTCAAATAGTTAGCACTTGACAGTTTCAATAGCTGCCTCCTACAATCCTTTAATTCGGTGCGCAGGTCGCGCGAGGTGGGCGAGTGTGTAGGACGCGTCCGGCTGGTGTCGTGGCTGGTGATGGGCGCGCTGTGCAACGCACGCGCGCGTCCTCCGCTGCAGCAGCCCGTGCCGCAGGACGCCACCTGCCACATCACCGACCATATACAGGTTGGCTCCGCACTGCATACTCAGCACTCCACATTCCACATTCCGCACTCCGCACTCCGCACACCGCACACCGCACACCGCACACCGCACACCGCACATCGCACACCGCACACCGCACACCGCACATCGCACACCGCACATCGCACATCGCACACCGCACATCGCACATCGCACACCGCACACCGCACACCGCACACCGCACATCGCACACCGCACACCGCACATCGCACACCGCACATCGCACATCGCACACCGCACATCGCACATCGCACACCGCACACCGCACACCGCACACCGCACATCGCACACCGCACACCGAACGTCGCTCACCGAGACTTTCTCGCATAACATATTGACAATATTTGTCAATATACTGTGAATATAAGTTATAAGTCTACCGAGTCTTTTTCGTAGTTATCAGGAAACAGTCTCTATAATATGGGTAATGTCCTGATTACAGACAATAATGTCTTCGTACGTGGAACAAACTAAACCGGCACCACAACGCATGAACGCCCTATTCCATGCGTTCATCCTGTGCCAACTATGGACGCTTTACTTGGAGGAGCTAGCCTCAGCCAGCACACCGAGCAGTGAACCACACAATACTACCATATGCATTCTCCTGGACTTCTGGTGCAAGCTTGTACCAAGTATTCTGCAGGTCACTGTGCAGTCTAAAGTGGTAAGTTTTAATACAAATATACCTGAATAAATGATTGTTCAGAGTTATCGGTCTGTTAATAACTGCTTTTCTAAGGTAGACTTATATAAAATCCTTAGTGAGGTAAATTTTTTGTTTTACGTGTTACTAGATGTATAAATATGTTGCACCTATTTCAGCTAATAAGCAGTTTTTTTCTTCTAAAGCTGAGTTTCTGTCTATTTGACTGCCATGTACCTTACATTGTAGTTAAAATGTAGACCTCTATATATAACGTCTACATATAAGTTGACATTTAAAAGAATGTATCCTGATTAATCGACCTCGAATCACTTGCCAAATATTGCCGTTTCGACTTATAGTTGTATATTATTTCTTTTCGTCCACAGTTGGCTGAAACCGTAAACTTACATTTCCTGAGTCTACTGGAGTCACTATTAGAATGCAATTCGACTGTGCTCAACAAACTGCTGCCTTTGTGGATACCTATACTACACTCGCCACTATTCAACGTAAGGGCCATTTTGTTGTTTTACAATTTTAGAGACCCGAAATAAAATTATTATGGAATTTATTTTCAAATTGATTGTATTGAGACTTCCTACACATTAAGGTTGTATTGGTGAACGTTCTTCCTTCTAAGTGTGGTATTCAAAGTAACAATACTTTATTACTTTTGTTTATGAAGCTATTAGTTACACTGAAACCAACACAGAATATTTGGTTAGTCTACATGGGATTGTAGCTATAGTTGTATATTTATATGCCGACCGGCCACCTTTTAAGCATAATTCAATTTATCATCGCAATTTATTGTTCTATTAAAATATCAATATAAAATTCCACTGCTCCCAAAGTAAACGAAAAGCAGTCTTTAGATAATCAACAGTGTTGCAGGAACATTCAAATATGATAACCGTTTCAATTTGTATGCATGTGTGGAATGTATAAACACGAGAAATTATAAAAATATTGTGACTTCAGCTACATAAGGTAAAGGGCCATATTATGAAACACCTTTTGAGTAGGAGTTGAATATTTTACATTGTTTACAAAAAAAATAGAGTTGAAACATTGAATTTTTCTAAGTTAATAGTTTGCCTGATATCTACTGAAGTGATAATAATTATTATCAAGTGAGTTTTAGTTGAAAATGCTAATAAATTGAATAAAATAACAGACAAGTACATACGGCCGTATTTATGAAACAGTCTAAAGCAACACGTACGGGTGTTCCATCGGGAATGTCCCAAATTATGGAACTCAAAATGAACTGAAGTACTCGCATTAAAAACATTTTTCAGTTACTAATTTATTTATTCATAGTATCAAAAGTTTTATTACTAATTATTAATACAGTTAGATTTAAAAATTATACGAATAAACAAGCAATAAATAAATATTCACTTACAAAGTAAGTATGACAAAAACAGTTTCAAATCTTAGCATTAATAAACAAGATATAAAAACCAAATATACATTAAATTAAACCAAAAATTCAACTATTTCATTTCTTCTTTGATCCTTTGTAGTAATGCGTTCTCTAGTAGCTTTTTCCGTTCATCAGCTATCACTTTTTTCTCATTTAGTAATTGTTTTCTTTTATGTAGCTTTTCTTCTTTAGTTTTACGATCAGTTTCTTTTTTTTAGTCATATTGCATCCATTGATCAGATGTGCCAGCAGAAGGTAGTTTGAGTTTACCTGATGACTCAACTTTAATCTATTTTTTCTTGACTTCAAATTCAACTCAAAATATTAATTCATCACCAACATTACGCTTCAAAATATTAGTTAAATTTAGTCAATTTAAATTACTACTTTCATAAATACCAGAATGAGCTTCAGTAACCATATCTAAGGTTCATTTTATACTATAATTTCATACAGTAATTACCTCAGGAATGGCTGCTTTGTTGAGACTGGGTACTGGTATTTATCAGAGGAGAATATTTATTAGAAGAATGACAATCATTGTTAAGTGTCATGTAATCATTAGTTTTATCATTCGACTTGATTATTAATCAAATTATTTTCTTACTGTTCTGTTCTTTCACTAAAAATTCAAATTTACCAACGTCACTTCTTTGACAGTTAGTTTATTTATTTCAGGAAAACCAACCAATATCAAATTATAAAAATTATACCAAACAATTAAAAATAAAAATAACAATATAAAATAAATCTATAGAATAAAGATATCAAATTCTATAAAAAAAATGTATCTACCTACAAAAATTATTAATTTAAAAACATCTATAAAAATGTGATATGTAGGTGCTTCGTAAAAATTTTGAATTAAAGTGTTATTAATTTTTTCAGGCAGGTTTTCCACTTAAGTATATGTTTTAATTAATATAAAACAATATTTATCATCCAGCTTATTCATTTTTGAGGTTAATTTTTCATTTTCATAGAATTTTACAATCTATGTACATATTTAAATGCAAATTTTTAGAAATATAATCTGTTCTAACGTAAATTGCTTTGTTGTAATTAATTAACAATGATTAACACGAAATTAACTAAATATTGTCCACTTTTTGCTGTTTCATAATTACGGACAACTAAGAAAATCGAATGTGAGGGGGATGTGGAACACTGAATATACTGTTCCATAAATACGGTCTGTTTAGAAATTTTTGCGGCAATTATGAAACACCTAAATAAAAAATAAATACCTTATTAAAGTACTTTAAATTCATTATCAATCAATAGATAATATGTCAAACTTTTGATTGACATGTTTCAAGTATTTTTGTATCATTGACAAATATTTCAAATAGTTAAAACAATTGTGATGACACGTGTCATTCTCTAACTCTAAAAGACAGTCTTTTTTCATGCAACCTGACACGGGCATTTCATCTATTTTTTTTTCTATACATTTTAAGGTGTTTACAAAAATAAATTAATTTAATCAATAAATAGGTTATTAAAGATCATAAAGATAATATTATAAATACTGAATACGTTAGAAATTATTTGTAATTCGGATTTTTATCACTTGTTTCATAAACTAGTACAATGTTCCATAATATGGCCCTTTACCTTAACAAGTTGCACAAATAGTTCAACAAATACTTGATGTACGAACAGATGCCGCGGCACGTGGAACAGCGGCTGGACACGTGTCGAGCGGCGCGGCCGTCCGCCGTGCGCACGCTGCCGCACGTGTCCACCACACAGAACGCCACCACCACGCACGCCACCACACACTCCACCACACACGCCGCCACGCCGCACGCCACCACGCACGGCGAGCACGCCGCGCACGCAGCCCAACGTCGTCTACACCGTCTGCTAGCCAAGATGGCGCAGCTCGAGCTGCAGCCGCATAGCTTCTACTTCATATAATTGACACCGCATACGTTATTTCACCCTGGTAGGCAGTACAAGTAATCAAACCAGTTACACTCACAGCATCAGCCAAGTTCCTTTTGCCCTGAATGTACTGTGAGGTACTGTTTCTGTCTAATTCATAAATAAATTACGTTACGGTGAAAGTAGTATTAAAGGCTCATTTCTTTTGTTATTTTTAAATATCTGTTCACTTAAAAATAAATAAAAAAGCTAGTACAAGTAAAGCTGTACTCTTTCGAATATGTCTTGAAATAAATAAACATTATTATTATTATTTATATATACATTTTATATATCAATCTTTGACGAGTTGATAATCTCGTTGCGGGTGAAAATCACCAAACAATGACAACTATTATTTTACTATTATTTATTTTGTTATAAATAAATTTTATATTAATCAAACTTTATAAATATTTGATACATTCGGAATGAGGATTTAGCCAAGAAGAATAAACAAGACACCTGCATGTTGATTTATTATAGGAATGTTATACAACTTTACATTTTTGAAATTTTGCATGGTATACAAACTGTCAAATAGCTATCAAATGGGATGTAGCAGCATTTTATACAATAAATATTGTCACTCCAGAGAGGTTTTTACGAAAAATACAACCTATAACCATTTTCAAAATTCTCTCTATATCTATGCCAAAATTCGTCACAATGAATTTAGCTATTTAGGCATGAATGAGTAATAACTGTCGTAACAAAATAACATCATTATGTACCTGTGCTATTGCATCCAGAAATTACTTATTAAATGTTAGTTTAAGTAATACCTAGTTTATTTATATTTTAGCCAAATATTTGCCAAATAATATTGTACTTTGTTAGAAATAATATTGTTGTCAAAATAAATATATAAACAAATATATTTTTTGTGTTTCTATTACATCCCTGCACGTTAGTGATCAAATTTGAAAATCTCAAGGAATGTAGAATTCTTAATAATCATTTTCATTAAATACTTTTTGTAAATTACATAATAGGTATGAAAATACTTCAGTATTCATGTTAAAATATATAATTTTAAACGAAATATTTTCACAGCGGGCGGGGGGCGGGGGAGGGCTGATTCACCCGAGTAGTATACCGGGTACGGGACCGAATATACGCTATATTCGGTCCCATACCCGGTGCCCCATAAGGGGTCACTGATGGCCAGAGTCCAATCGCTTTAATTCCGAAATAACAATAATTCCTGGATACATCACACAGAGACGTCTAGCTCAAATTATGTAGAGCTTGTATTATGGATACTAAAAACGTACAAAACATATCTTTAAACTTCTACTGGAAGGTCGTCACTTCGAATCTGGCCAACACTGAAAATCCTTGTGTGAATTAATATGCCGCGACCATCGGTAAACGATTCAATATACCGCTTTACTTCCGATGGTCGCGAGTTCGATTCCTCGCACTGTGCGATCATTTGTATTCATGAGTATGATGTATCGGTCTGGGTGTTTACTATGTATATTAAGTATATATGTTATCTGTGATATTAAGTATATACCTATTAACAAAAAAATCGATTAATATCAGTTGTCTAATACCCAACACAAAGTCTGCTTACCTTCGGACTAGATGACGTTGTGTGAATTGTTCAGGGGTATTATTTTTATATTATATCTACTTGGTATTGTAATATACCTATTAAATATTTCTAATGAGTCTTTCAATAGACACTTATAACTTGCATAACACGGAATCAATAACATTTCACCGAATGATAATGCGTCTAATTGAGCCTCTGTATTCGCGACCCACGCTGTCTGCCCGTCTACCAGACAATAAGCAGTACACTAATTAGTCTACAGCCACCTATGACCTGTCTGACCGTAATGTCACTCTAGAAAGTTGTAAAATCCATTAGATACCTACATTGATATGATAGATTACATGCAATTTATGTTGTGCTCCAATTATCTTCATCGTCATTAATAGTTCATTCTAAATTTCATCAAATACATACATTTGTATTCCCCTTTGGATGGCTAACGAGCTGACGGCCGATTGAAAAATGGAATTTTTTTTATTAGGGATTTTGGACTATTGTCAGGTTCTAAGACCTGTACACAGCGACCATCATATCTATGAATCTATCTAATGTACTTGCCTTTTAAAGTTCGCTATATAGACCCGTCAGGGATCCAGCTCTGGCATAGGCGCTTGCAGGTCCATCGTGTCGTTTCTATTGGGCAAAAATTCCCCACACCACCCCGTCATACCTCCGGCGGGGTGAAAGTCTATTGAAGATTTTCTACACGTTAAAAAAAACGTCAGGTATAAGAATCTTTCACTCGCAGTATCTAATATAACGTGAACGAGTAACTTAGGCTACTTTTATTATAGAAATTTTACTCATTATGATAATAAAAAAAATCCACGCGGACCAAGTCGCAGGTTAAGCTCGTCAAATATAAATCTAAGAATAGGTCTGAATGGAAATGGAGCTAAAAACTGTTATTATACACTCGTATATAATAGCGAGTATGGGATGTCTAAATTCTGACTGTGCCGGTAACTATAAGCAATAAATACCTGGTATTCAGTATTTTATAATTAAAAGACCCTAAACTTAAATTTAAACCTAGGAAATCTCCTTGGTTCAAGTTTAAATTTAATCCTAGGGCCATTTTATATTTTTCACGTAAAATTCCATATAAACAGACCGTTGGCAGCCACATCGTGGGAAAAGTAATGTTTCTCATCTCTGCAACTTGATCGAATACAAAACGACAATAATTTAGAGCGAGCCAATCTAAATTGATCTGTGGGATCTTCCATTAATCATACTTGCTATTGAATAAGGTACATTTTTCAATTCTAAACATAGTTCTAAGCGTGTATTGTAAGTGGTCAATAAATCAGTAATTTGGTGATGTAACTAAATCGAAGTACTACACCGTAAGCGTAAAATTAAGTACCTACGTACGTACACAGTGAAAATAGTTACGATTGTAAAACGCATTACTTAGAATTCGAAACGCATCATATTTTAAGCTTTACTATAATTACGTGAAGACTTAAAGTTTATAGAAAAATATAATATTTTCAATTTACTACTAGACTTTGGTGACTAAATTAAAGATTAGTGGAAATAAAAATTCGTATAAATTTGTACTTGTGCCATATATAGATCCAAATTAAAAAAAAAAAACTGTTTAGGATTTTAATATAAATCTCAAACACTTTTTTTATTATTATAGTCACAATTGCTCCACTTGTTTTCCCTTAAAGTAATTTTAGATGCGGATGCCTCCATCTTGTAGTATCTGTGACGAATTTGATTCTAGGTTGAAATATATTTCTGGAGGGGTCGTATTATACGTATACCTACTGAGGAGTGATATTTCATTTTTAATCGGCTTTAAAATTTTCGGCTACTAGGGTTCAATGAGAACATAAGTTTTGTTTTTTAACCTGTCGTCGTCAACCATCAGATACCGACCGCTTGTTTGCCATTATGTTTCACAAAAAAAAAAACAAAGCAGTTAGTTTTAATCATAAATATCTAGTCGAATAAGTAAATTATAAGAAACAACACATGAATCTCGCAACACATGAACTTCGTAAAGTAATTGCTTGTCTATTACTGGCTATGTATTGTTAACGGTCAAGGCTGAGTTTAACCATCGACAATAAAGGATTGACAATTTCTATACTTAATTATCGCGACCGTAACATTTGTCGCGTAGGTATAGAACGTACATCCATACTCATATCGTATCTATTAAAATGTGTCTGTCTGTTTGTTACATTTTCTAGACTAAACGCCTGAACCCGTTAATGAAATTTTACGTAATGATAGATCGTATAACGAGAATAGAGACAGACTTTTATTTAAAAAAGAGCAGACGAAGTTACTTTGTACTGCTTACTAATAACTATACCTAAAGGTGTTTGTTTGAACTCGTTAATTATATCTACCAATCCCATTTTTAATATAGACTAATAGCCCAATTTTCTGGCAAGGTAATAGACTATTAAACATCATACTGCGAATCTTCGTAGCCGTTCATAAAGAAAAATGCACATTAACGAAAAACAATGGAATTGTAAGCATAATAATAAAGTACATTAACTAAATTAATCGCGATAATGTAATATAATGAGTGGTTTATATTTTTAAATATGTATTATATAATGAAGCTGTCTTTCGAGGCGATGCAGTGGGTGGCGGCAATTTTATTTTTAATTATACAGCGGGTAAAACCTCGATGCAAAACTAGTCACACGCCGCCCACGATGCCTAGTGAAATTGGGTGTGAGCAGACACAATACAAGTTTAATACTGACACTTTGGACGCAATCGCCACAAAACGCGTTCATTAGACATCCTTTGTGATTTATTGTGCAATTTTTTTATGTTTCTACAAGCGTAGGCTTCAGTTACGGTTATGTATTGTTTGCTTGGCTCCGATAACTAAACTCAGCTTTGTATTATGTTCTTTTACTAGAGTGGCACCTATACGAAGCAGGTATTCACCGTCTTGAAGAGTCCAAGGTTGTATTTCTCGATGTTCCATTTTGTAGCAGTACGGATTAAAAATGATGACTCCAATCTCTCTGTGGGGATATGTACAATTTCTACGAGGTACCTAAGGATAAAATTCGTCGGGTATTAAAAGGTGTTCGGTAATAAAAAGGAGAAGGCAATATCAATTTATGCAGATCTTATTCGTACTCTTCTAACATTATATCGCGTTAATAAAATATTAATATTATAAACGCGAAAGTGTATGGATATATGGATGTATGAATGGAGAATTGATATCAGGAGGCTTCTGCGCTTCTTACAGGAGCTTGGTTAATTACTATAGTAATCTCGCTTCTACCACAGATAACATAATATTACATACATACATATGTATAACTACGGCATAACTACGTAAATGAGAGGCCAAATGGCGAAAATATACAATACAATACTTATTTTTCATGAAACCTAATATATAACACTGTCTGCAAAATGATTATATGATCCATATAGGTACTTACAAGATAATTATATTTCAACAGACATATATTATAGACATAGTGGATTTCAAAATGAAGTGTAGCAAATTCTTTTAAAAGGCCCGTGTTCCCTATGCTTCGAAATTCAGGTCTAAAGTTATAGTTATAAAAAAAAACAACGCTTACAAACAGTCAATCTTTTACTTGGTTTACTACAAAAACTTTTATTGCAGTTTTAATAAACTCATTTGTTATATATTTTTAATGAATGATAATGGAATAGTGTACCCGCCTACGCTTACGGTTTACGCTAGCGGGGCACCAGTGGACGATAAAAAAATAGACATGAAGTCAGTTAGCCCATCGTGACAAATTCACGAGAAAATTATCATGATGGTTTCCAGAGGGAACCGCGTGGAAGTCAGCCTGACATGGTACATTGCTAGCAATAGGGTCATCAGTCCACATTACTAACAATTCCCTTTCCCCTCTGCATGCAATATTCGTTGTGTACACGTCATTTAAAGCTAATGAAATAAGAAAATGAACAGAAGAATTCTGTTAATAAGATCAGCAAATAAAAAGCACACGAATCGCAGCTTCCCGCAAAATGGCGGCGGCAGCGCTTGCGTCACTACAAAAATGGCATAATAACAATGATTACGACGCACGCGCACCTTCGCCGATCTACGGGATCCGTGTCAACGCTTGTGAATTTTCGTGTATAGTAACGTAAACATAGTAATGTCGATAAAATAGAAAATTAATTATACTTTTTCCTTTTATCATTGTTAATATCTCTAGGAATTGTATTTCTGTAAATACATATTTTTTATCATACAATATATATAGCTATTACTTCAAATTACTGAAAAGGATAACAAATTCAAAATATAGTACCCAATTTTTATAATTTGCCTTAATTAGAATATTGATCTTTTGTTAAATATACATATTAATTTATTTTAATTTTACAACTATTTACCATTTACAAATATAATGACTTGATATAATTACATTATGCAATTATTATAACTCTTAACAAATTAGGTAATAAAGATGGACAGTTTTCATTTTGTTGTATTAAACTGTTTATAAAATAAAAATAAAGATTTATGGACATGCAAACAGTCATATTGCAAATCTCCTTTTGCCTTTAATTGATTTCACAACTGAAAATGATACAATCACAGATTAACGGATAGGAGTTTTATTCTATCGATATATTTGTATGGCACGGTACCATCACTATGCGTTCCCACATCTGGAAGGTGAGTAAAATAATAGACAACACGTTTTTGTTTCTATGTAACGAGATCACAGTTTCTTCTGTGTATTTACATACTTGGCAGCACGCAAATATCTATGTATGCTGTAGATTATGGATATAGATATAATAATTAGGTCTTTCACAGCTATTATTGCACTGTTTTTATATAGTAATTCACAATACGTTTTCATACGACAAGAATGGCACTTAAGAAAACAAACTGACGGTTTAAATCATGGTTAATTAAAATATAAACAAAATATAAAGAAAATAATTCAATCACTAACAAATTGTAACTAAGAATAATATTGATTATGTCAGCTTTCAAATAAAAAAAAATCGCATCAATATCAAACAATTCGTTTAGGAGTTACGACGTTACAAACTTACACTCAGTAACGTTAATCTTAGAAATAAACTTTTTGCGTCGGGGTTTAAAAATAGGATATATACCTATGTTGTCGTGGACTGTATTAATATATACAGATTAGATTAAAATGTTACCGAACACTGTGGTTATATGCTGAGTCCATTCGCCTTTCCCTGTGAAGAAAAAACCGAACCAAAAAAAGAACAGAATAGAGAAGTAAATATTGTAATTTTGTATATATTTAAACACATGTTACGTTAATATTATTGCAATGATATAGACTAAGTATTGTAAGTAAACAAAAAACGCATAAGTATTTAGACTAAAATTGACTTTGTATTCTGACTTTGTACTTTAATAGTAATTTATGTAATCAGTACATTTTCAAAAGAGACCCAAAAATACACATGTTATGACACACGTTCGTGCCTGGTCTCTAAATCATAGCCGTTGACTCCTGGTGAATACATCAATATGAGCTGACTGACCCGACATCACTTTCATAATATCCTACGCCGCTGGTACATCTCCAGCGTATATAGACATTCATCTATAAAAAAACATGACAACCCTATCTATCTATCTATCAGCCATGGCCATTATTATTAATTTTGTCTATAATTACTAAGTAGACTTCACAAACATAAGAACAAGAAAATTGATGCCTTAGTGATTCATCTTATCTACAAACTAATGCTATCTGTTCAACCTTGAATAAATTAAAAGGATGACATACATATGTCTATCCAATTAAATCTTATAAATACTACATAGCACAGCACGAATTAACACTCATGTACCAAAACGTATAACACTATTAAATAAACAATTACGGGTATACCGTGTCTAATTGTGACCGACGGACAGACGACAGACATGTGTCAGTGTGATTAGCTGGCAAATATTGTTTATTGTCCTTGAACTATTGAGAAATGTAACCATTATTATCTCTTACTAGCTGTCCCGCGCAACTTCGTCTGCGTCATATAACACCCCGTTTTTAGAACATTTTTCTTTTCTGCTCCGCTCCTATTAGTCGGAGCGTGATAATATATATACTATACTCTTCCTCAATAAATTGGCTATCCAATACTAAAAATTGTTTTCAAATCGGACCTTTAGTTCCTAAGATTAGAACGTTCAACTATACCAACAAACAAACTTCAGCTTAGTAATATTAGTACAGACATATTTATGTTGTTTAAACACAATGTCGTCAGAGATGTTGCGGTGTAACTAATGGAAAGTCAAGCCATAGATAAAATAATAATGTAATAATTAATAATAATGAAAACCGCAATCATTTGGTTTAATTGGCCAATAGCCTGTGGGGTTAAGATAGCCACTTTACGTAAATCATAATTATTATGATTTATCTCGAACTGTGTAGTCAGAATATTAGAAAAGTGTCTATATTAGTTTATATATATATTAATATTATATAATTTAAATATTTTGTATAAAATTAGCGTTTAGTATAATAATTGTTTTTTTTTTAATAATAATTTTAGATGCGTCTACACATGCAACATGATATAAACAATATTTTTGTATGTAGTTTGATTATATACACAATGTGCATCAATATAAAGAACAACAAATCATGCAACGTCATCTTCTTTCGATTCAATGGCAACTAAATGTTTTTATTCGAGAAAGTTGCCACATGGTCAGATAGTGTCGCATTTTGTAAGTCTTCTTTTGTACAGGATTATGGGCACAAAGGACAGGAGTAGGTGATCTTTCACCAAGTTGTACCTGCAGCGGTCCAGCTGGGATCGCAATATATTGAAAGATTTCCAAGTAGACCCTTGCAGGTGCCTGAAGGCAGGTTATCATTATCATCTTATCATGTAACGTGATATAAACAGTATTTTTAACGTAACTAAATAAAATATATATGTAATCTGATGACCCACCTGATAGAATGTACCAGACATACTCGTATATGATAAACAGCACCCCGAAACCTCATCAAATAACGTGACACCTCTCATGTGTTTATACTCAGGAGGACTGTTGTTATGTATACATACCCTGTAATTTCACTGCTAAATCACCGTTCATATTAAAACACAGCTTACAAAGCAATATACAGCTTGCTTTGTAAGCTATGTTTGACATAAGTGAGACTGGGGTACTAATGCAGTCCATCCATAGCAAATTCTTGTGTTCCTTTAGTCAAGGTTGATTTTAGTTAATTATTCATAAATTGCTTTCCTTAATTGTACAGTAGGTAGTTAAGTTCACATTCGGCACATTAAGTATGGCCTCTGTTGGACACAATAAGCAGAATAGAAGAGAGGGGAAGGGGTTCATTATTTTATAATTTAAAATATGTATATGTATATCGACACGTAGTTAGTTATTTAAATTTTAACTGTTACAAATATACATCAGGGAGACAGTTTTTGTCATTCGAACACAAAAATTGCATTAATAGCAATTCCTACTGTAAAATACTTTACAGGAAATGTGTTTTCAGGGTGTCGCCTGTTTGCCATGGGTGAAGACTCTTTGTCTCGTCTACGTCACTTGCACCACAGACCTCGAAAGAAATCTCCCTAAGAAGATATTAAATTTAAGTAGGCGTATACGAAAATTGATGCCTACTGTTACCTTTTTCCATCGCCAGGGAATTTATCCGCACTCTCTAGAGAACCCAAGTGGTCTCGGACAGTACTGTTTCAGGAGATTCCCCCGCGTACACTTAGATCGTGGAATGAAATATGCAGATGGACTCTTGAAAAACATGCTACATAGTCTCGTGAGAAAACGAGACAATTAACATTTTATAATTAGCATTTATCTTGTTGTAATATTTGATTAATAAAATTGTACAATATTTAATACAGTTCGTCATTTTTATATTCAGAAACAGTATAATCTTAATTAAATGATTTTAATGAATAGATGGTCACGCAAAAACTACTGAACGGATTTTGATAAAATTTATATAATTAATTTTATAAAACCGCGGGCACAGCATTAACATTTTATAATTAGCAATCTTTTGAGTAATCATTAATAATTAACAATAAATTTCGTATACATTATTTAATATTTTTTCGTCTTTTAATGATTTTAATGAAAGTGGTAAATGATTTATATAATTAATTTTATTTAGGTGCGGTTTATATTATGTTTATTGTGGTTCAGTGTTGCCAACAGTGAACCGCCAATGTCGCATAATTAAATAAGGAAATATTAAATAAATACTGTCATTATAGAAATTATATTAATATTGCGTACGTATGCCCTTGATGTTGAAAACGTCGTGACAATTACATTGTGTACAATAATTATAAATGCTTAATTGTATTTGGCAAAACATTTGTGTACAGTAAAATAAACTTTATTTCTATTACAATAGAAATTTTAGTACATCGCACTGTGGAATAAGACTTGTCGTACAACTGAACAAAATACGTAGTTCTTAAATCGTAGAAAATAAAGTATATTTTCCTTTTGAATTTGAAATTAGTGCTATTGTGGTTGAAGTTTAGTAGATGGGTTGGCGAACTATTATTACGCACAGATGTCGAAATAAGCTTTTAGGAATAATAGAAATGGTCTACGCAAGCCGCGGTTATTATATAGAAAAATGAATGTACTTAATTTTATTTTTACATTTCAGAGAAAATAGAGAATTAAGTCGAAGTGTAATATGAGATTTGAAAACAAAAAACAAATTGTACAAAAAATGAAAGAACGATGACTACTACTATTTATTTTGTTACTAGCTAACTCGCGCAACTTCGTCTGCATACACTTACATGACATTTACCATTATATTTAGCTCAATTTACATAATATTTTTTAAATTATAGCCTATGTGTTATACATATTACTATAAAGTTTCATCAAAATCTGTTCAGTATTTTTGCGTGTAAGAGTAACAAACATCCATCCATATTCACAGACTTTCGCGTTTAGAATATTATTAAGATTATTATTCAACCAGAGATTTTTTATAGCAGAAAGACAAACATACGGTATTCCTGATGATATGTTATCATCGTACGTCATGAGTACATGCAATAATCAGAAGAATTGCAAGAGAGTTGCTGGCCTTTAAAGAATAAGTTCTTTTCATGAAGGTTTAATTTCAAGACGACCTCGGTGGTCTAGTGGTTTAGCAGACCGCTTTCCGTTCGATGGTCGCGGGATCGATTCCTCGCACGACAAAAACATTTGTATTCATGAGTATAATTGTTTGTGTCGGTCTGGGTCTTTTCTATGTATAATATGTATGTATTTACGAAAAAAAAACTATCTATGTATTTGTATCAGTTATCTAGTACCCATAACACAAGCTTTAGCTAGCTTAACTTGGGTCTAGATGACGCTGTGTGAATTGTCCTGAGATGATTATATTATTATATAATATCATATTTGTTCGGAAATAGAATTCTTGATTATTATTCACATTTATCTATAGCAAGTCGCAAGCAGTTCTGGGAAAAACGTTACAGCCATTCATCCCGCAGATTTGTATAATATGTATGTATTTACATGAAACTCAGCTCATATTCTTTTCAAATATTGTTTACAATAATACAGATTCATTTTTAAATTCAAATTTGGGAGAATATATATAGCATATAGATATTTATAACATCGATAGTTAAAATACGTCTGACTACCCCAACTAAGACTACTGATATGAAAGTACATTTATTAACTACAGTTAGATGGAAATTCCCAAAACTATACCACCATACAGTTAATTTTTTTTATCATAATTATTAACGAAAATTCCAACTAACGAGCAAGTGATGGTACATTATTATTATCTACAGTTGGGTGGAAACTCCCAAAACTACACCACCCACAACAATTTATTTTTATCATACTTATTACCGAAAAGGAACATGTGAACCATATATGGCGTTAGTCATGATCACAGGTCATGATTATATCCTTATTGTCATTTTCTGTGAACATCTAATTAAAGAGATTATGATACATAGACAAACCTACAGCCAGAAGCGGTAAGCGGAACTTATATAACATAGATTGAAACGTGAGATTGAACCTACTTTTTGTTTGACCGTACTTCATTCTATAGAATGCAAAACATGTCACAACTACTAACATCTTCATTGTCCCAATATTTTATGTAATAAAACTATTTTATATACTTAGGTGATATTTTAATTATAATAATACTAGCTATCGCGGCAAACGTTGTTTTGGCATATAAATTAATAACGCTATAAAAATTAAGGGTTGGTGATAGAAGGGTGAAAATTTAGGGTTGTACATATTTTTAATTCTACATAATAAAAAAACAACAAAAAAAAATTGTCGAAACAACGAAAATATTTTTTTTGGATTGATTATTTTTTATGCCCCTAAGTGTTAAGGGTGAGGCCCTTAACACTTAGGGGCATAAAAAATTATATATAAACCTATTCTTAGATCTACTGAATATACATATAAAATATCATCAAAATCAGTCAAGCCGTTTTGGAGGAGTATAAACACGAAACCTGTGACACGAGAATTTTATATATTAGATAGTTACATAAAATAACATTAATTGTCGTAGAATTAACTGTTAAGATTCTCTTCTCTTTATATATTTATGTCTCGTGTCCAATTTAAATGCATTCCAAATATAATAGATTACAAAAGTACTATTAAAAATGCCTCTAATAGTAGTCTATTTAAATAAATGTCATTTCTATTTAGTACTAAATAAGAATGAAGATGGAAAACTTGCCTATAAAGGCTAACAATTAGGCGTTATACTCGTTGAAGTTGACGTAGACGTTAGGATCATAGGCGAGACCTGAGGTATTTGCCCTCCGAGTAAATATATATACATATATATATATACAAAGGTGTAAAATAAAGCATCCCGAGGTCTTCTTTTACTCCTTTGTAGGATCTAGGTCGAGCTACGTCCACATAAACGGGGTGAAAGTTATCAGATACATGCAGATTTCTTTCGTTTTATTATCATCACATCCATCCTTTTCAGGACTGATTAAAATTCAGCGCAGTAAGCCGAACGTTATTGGGTTTATTGGGCAAATTACTTGTTGACTACTTTGTGTTTTTTTATACCTGTTGATTTTAAATTAATCAAGTTTGGCAATAAAAATCTGTATCTATTTTTATTTTCAAATGTTAAAATCTGCCGTTTTTAACCCTTATCATCTTACAATGTTGTATCATTTAATTATATTACAAATAAGGGTAGAGGGTGTAGTAATGCTAGTTATTGGATCTGACTGATACTTTACTAACACTGTAGCAGTCACATATTTAAAAACAGAATTACTGAATATATTATTTTGAAATAGCTGAAACCTCTTGAGTATCTCTCTCCCTCTCCATCTCTCTCTCTCTATCTCTCTTACACACACACTGCAAGTAAATTATGATAAGCTCAAGTTGATACCTTGTTTGATTCTCATTTTGTAATATGTAATTCCAATAATTGTAAATTGTAAGAGGACGGAACTGCTACCTAAAATACCTTAGTTTAAACTATATATAGTATGGTAGATCATCACTTAAGTACTAGGGAACAATTTAAATTGTAAATATTGAATGCAAAAATTATTACTACTATTATTATATAAAGAAATAATTTAGTCGTTGGTTGAAAGTAGAAACACACAGTGTATCCTAAATATGGTATGGTCTGTTTACAAGAATTACACAGCATTTCTAGGAGCCAGTTAGATACATCAATCAGAGCTATCTGCTTCAATCACTGCACCCGTAGGCGCAGCTCGTTACGTTGCATTGTAGCCGGGTCACAGGTTCATACCGTAAATGCAGGATGTTGAACGGACGCGATTTCACTTTTTGCATGTATCAAATTTATAACGTTAGAGGACTTTTTTAAATAAGGAAATAAAGCACATCATTTCAGTACAAGTGAAGGAAAACTGGGAATAAAATATTAAACTAAATCGCTCGGCTATAGAGGTAGTAATATGCCAATACCCTCCTTTTATGGGGAGAGATTTGTGCCCTACAGTGGGACGGTAGTGGGTTGTTATAATATTATTATGACAATAGTAATTTCGCATAGATTTATTCAAGACATTCCAAAGTATACATAATTTTACAGCTCTAGGTCAGTTGAACTGTTGTTCCTGACATGATAATCATCATATTAGGAACAAGAGTTTCAGATTCCTGATATACCGGAAATGCTGTCAGATGCTGTTAAATTTGCAATAATAATTGTATTGTATATTTCTTTCAAAATATTATCCATACTGTGTGTTACTATTTCTTAAATTTAATGTTGATAGGAGGATACATGTAAAAATAACTAATTTTACCTTTATTATTTAAACAAATGGACGCAATACTTAATTTAAATTATATTTAAAAAAAAACATTAAATTAGTAATATTCTGTTAATATTTCTCTATTAAATCTTCAATATATAAATTATATTATTATTAAAAAAAAAGAAAAAACTCACTCAATATTGTACTACTTTTAATAATTTAATTCTGCAACATTCTGATGTTGGTCGTAGCATAGTGTTATAAAGCCCAAAGTCTTGCTCAAAAATATGGCTATCCAGCCGGAGATTAAGTACTCCGAACCTACAAATAATACCTATTTATAATATTAGTAATAGATAAATCGTATTAATGCATCGTGGGTACGTAATATTTTGTTTGGTAATCCACGGTTTAAATAAAATTTCTTACTTCTACTCTACTTGTCCAACAATTTCTATCTATTCAAACGAGTATTGTTAGCAACTACGTTACGTAATCAAGCAGTTGTGTTCCAAACAAGCCGGCCTAACTAAACTGACGGAACCTACCACCTAATGCCTAGCTAACAGCATTTGAATGACATTCATAGAATCTTATCCTTTAATCATACAAGCTATTATTCATCGTTTATAATCTGGGAAACTCCTTTATTTGTTTGCGAAACTCATAATTACGAGGACTGAACAAAGGATCGAGATTATTCATTTATTTATTAGTTCTTATAACTAATTGACGTTATTTGCACACATTATTGTTTTAATATTAATGGAGCTATTTAATTATTTTTATTTGGTGTTAATTAGGTATATTAGAGCAAGGTGGTAAGACAATTACAGATAGATAACAATAAACCCTGGATATATCACACAGAGACATCGAGTCTCAAATTACATAGAGCTTGTATATATTATATTTTTTAAGCTTTTTAATTTTAGGTTGTAGTTGTACAATAAAGTTATGTAAATGATATAATTAGTTTGTTATAAGTTACATTACAATGTCAATACAATGTCACGTACCGACAATTGGTCTTAGGAGCTTATATAATATGTATTATAGACACTAAAAACAGATTAAATTTTTTTTAAACTTCGACTGAAAGGTCGTCAGTTCGAATCTAGCCAACATTGTCAATTAATATGCCGCTGCCGCGACAATCGCGTCAAATGTTTGTATCAATTAATATGCTGCAACCATCGTAAGTATAGCGGTTTAGCACACTGCTTTACTTCCGATGGTCGCGGGTAGTATTAACTAATGTTTGCACCTTTCAAGGATTAAAGAAGTATGATTGTTTGTATTGGTCTGGATGTTTTCTATGTATATTATGTATGTATTTACAAAAATATGTATCTAAGTATTTATGTATATCAGTTCTCTATACTACCCATAACACAAGCTCTGGTTGGGATTAAATGGCTATATTAATTGTCCTCTACTTTACTCTCTGTTGATGGAAACACTGATTTTCCTTATTTATTCTTATAGGTCAGTCTACTATTTAATTACTTAAAATTTTGTATATTTGTTTGCAAGAAAAGCTTTGTTTTGCCAACTTACATTTCTGATTCTTCAATAATGCTACGTTGCATTCAAATATATCGAGTAAAATATTGAAACGTCAATTATTGGCACGACCTCTATCTATCCCAATTGGATAATAGTCGTAGTAATCTTGTTATGTTTGCATGCCCTAACAGAGTCCATAGTGATCTAAATGTACCAAATGTCTTTCACTGTAAACATTATGGAATGCAATAAATATTGAGTATTGAATATTATTATAGAAAATATTCAAAGCAATATAAACAGACATGCAAATACATATATATGGTAGATCATCAATTGATACGAACAAGCTGATGATTCAAATATAAATACTTAAAAAATATAAACAAATAGGTAAACTTTAAGATTCAACTACCTCCATTTTTCTTACACTAGTATGGTTTGCTTTGTTACCATCAGTTGGTTTCATCCACACTCTGGGAAGAAAAAGGAATCATGACATAAATACTCTTCCTATAGATAAGTACAAGTTACATAGTAATTGTTAATCTATTATATAATTATGATCTTCTATTTTTACTTAAGTTATCTATATACTTAACTTACCGAATAAGTAATCAGCTGGTACTAGACTTTCAAAAATTAGCTTTTAATATGTACATATAACTAATCATAGACAATAAATATTGTTGTAAGAGTAAAATAAATACAAAATGAGTAATAAAAAAATCACGAATTTAATTTTAAAATATATCTTGTTGAAAATCTCATGAAACAATGTAGTAGTATTAAAAACTGTATGAAGTTTAAATCTAACGTGTCCATATACTATAGATGCTAAAATAGAGAACATAAATTGAATGCAATATATTTTATTTAATAGGTCCTTCAACCTTGATTAAAAGTACCAATTATCTTAAACTTTCCACCAATGCCACTCAGGCATACTGTCGCTTATGTTTGCCTAATAAAGTGAACTGATCATCCTTTCCCATCTCAACCCCACCGAGTCGTGAGGCTGCGCGCGCGCTGCACCGCGCAGTCTTCGCCGGCGACCGTCCGCCGCGTGCGCATCTTCACACGCGTTAAGCCGTAACGCTCTCGGTATTCTATTTTTGAATTTCATAATTGAAATTTAAAAATCAACCGTCTTGCACTTTCAAACTGTTTTGTTTTTAAACAATTTTTTGAATTTTTTTTAGACCTATATAAAATTTGAAATTGGAATTGTTATAGATTTAAATATTATTTTTTATTTATTCATCATATTAACTCTATGCGGATTCGCCTGACCCCTGACCGAGTTTTTATATAACCTTAAATCTTATCTCGTCAGCTTTTAATTCCGACCGCTCACCCAATGATCAAACAATAGTTTAATTGTAATTTTTTCACATCCATGCTTACTAACATTGCTTTGTCAAATATAGACAATGTCCGAATGAATGTTAAAAAAACGGCCCTAATTATGTGCAATTTTTGCGTAACAGTTATAGAGCTGTAGTCGTGAGAATGCATTGTATACGCCGGGGTTCGGCGTTAGAGTTTTTCTTATATTTATTATGAATCTGTTATACAACCTGTAGGAACTGTATCCATCTGATAAATGTTATATCTTTAAAACGTGTCATTAGCCGACATAGAGCGTGTCTCGTCGCCACATTTATTGTTAAGTGTATAATTCACTTGCGCAACACGATTTCATAAATAGTTCATTATTTATTACCGTATCTATGTATGTGCGTGCGACAGTTTGAAAGTGCAATTCGTTTTGTGTTATTTTTCATGTGACAAGTGCATCGACTTTTGTATTGTTTAGTGCATTGCTGTGAATTGGGAGACGGGATCTGGTGAGTTTATATTAAAAATATTTTACAACTAACTTATGCTCGGGAATTCCTCAGCGTAATTGTGAGAGATTGGAGCTTTCTCTATCTTATCCCTAAATTTGATGTAAATGCCAAACATAATAATTGAACCAAGAATAGAAATGAAATATTGTAGTGTTTAAAAAGATATAATAATATTAATAATAATATATCTATAGATTTTATTATTACCATTGAACCATTAAAAAGACATAACCTACGACAATTCACACAGCGTTATCTAGTCTCAAACTAAGCAAAGCTTGTAAAATGGGTATTATACAACTCATAGAAATACATTGCTATCTTTTTTTAATTTACACATGGAATGACCCTAGGATGTAAGATTCTGCTCATCATATCTACTATTCTAAATTGTTATAAGATAATTTAATTCAGTGATGGAACTAGCATATATTCGTGATCTTTGTTTATAAGTCAGGTACGGCTTACTGACTATATTACATTCAATTTTAAATGTCAACTAAATAGTGATGTCATCTAAAATTGAACCCTTTTTATACGTACATAAAATTGAATTTATCTTATTATTTCTCTCAGAGTACCAAATGGGATTTCGACATCCAGAAATTATAAACCCATAAATCAAGATTTATTAAACTTTGCATCGATCTTTCTCATATATATGTAAATATTCAAAAGATATTTGTATAATAATAGCACCGAAAAGAAAAACAACAGAATAGAATAAAAAAAGACTTATTTTGAAAAAAATATTTAATCAATTTTTTAAATCATTTTTTATGCTATTTATATATATAAGCCTACTAATATAAATGTTAATTAATAACGTTTAAACGGCTAAACTGATTGGAATGAAATTTGGTACACAAAAGTAAATCATTTGACTGGATATAATTTTATTTCTTTCTTCAAATATGAACTTATAGGATTCTTCTTACTTAATTAATGCGATAAGTTGGATTAGTAAGTCAGTAAGTCAAATATACACAATCATAAAGTTATAAACATAAATTGAATATTCATAATATAAATTCTAAATTATTCATGTATATTAAATAAAATATGATACTTATTAGGTAATTTATAATTTACATATAGGTGTGAGCTAAGATCGTAAATGTAGATGAGTAACTGAAGTTATTGTGCAAATATATTGTATTAAAAATATTTATAATTATATTATATATATATTAAAGATATTATGATGGCCTCCGTGATTCAGCGGTTTAGCACATCGCCTTACTTCCGACAGTCGCTGTTTCGATTCCTCGCGCGGAATTAACATTATGTTTCCTATGATATTATTATAATCTATATATAATATGTATGTATTTACAAAAAAAAATATCTATGTATGTAGCTATCAGTTATCTAGTACCCATAACACAAGCTTTAGCTAGATTAACTTGGGTTTAGATGGCGCTGTGTGAATTGTCCTGAGATTATTATTATTTACAAAATAAAATGTACCTAAGTATGCTTGAAATGAACTAAAATTACGTATGTAATAAATATCCTCAATATAACTATTTCTATCCATTCCATCAAGAACTTCACGTCATTATATCACGCCCATGGTCAATGCGTTGTTACATCAGAGGATTTTTTTTTCAAATAAACTTACATACTTTTGAATAGTCATCACATTTTTTTTTAATCTACCTCTCATTAGGATAGCTGTCTCATCACAAGAAGAACGAGCAAGAAATTTGCGTGTTGCTCTTTTAAATAATTGTATTATTACTTTACATTTTAAGTTAAGTGTGTCAACTTAAAACGTAAATTGTGATTAAGATGTCATGCCTCTAAACCTGTAATTTTACTACCATATCTCACCGAAACACGGCCTAAAAATCAATCTACAAATATATGAAATACAGATCTCTCAATCTACCAAGACGATGTTGTACAAAAAATTGCCGCGGAAAATTTACTTCTGTTCATTTATTACAGTAATTATTTTTTTATAATCAAATAACTGTAAAATGTCAACTGAACATAATAACTATGCTATAAAAATACTTTAAATTTCATCACATTAAGTAGAAACAATATATTCCGACCTTCAACTACCTGCTAGTTGCAGTGCTCTTATTTCTGTTCTCATACTTAAAGTTAAACTTGTTACCCTAATTATATGAGTGTGCAATCTTTGGTTGCACTATTTTTTGCAAGCTCTAAAAGATTGCCAGATATTGTTTAAATATTTATAAACTAAATATATCTTTTATGCAGGTAGACTTTGTGCAAAGTCATCTGAGTGCATAGATAAGATAATATTACATTTTTAATACTTCAGTTTCTTCTATTTCTGCTGTTAAACATTGCTTTGTAAAATTTGTTTCGGTTTCACGTGGAAGATGACAAGTGTAGGGTACAGAGGCATGATATTGTAATTATTGGAATTAGCAAAGTACACATAATGACGTGGTTTCCATGATGCTTTTCGTGTATGCGACGGCATAAAAATATATTATGTATATATTGTTATACTAGCTATACCCGCGGATTCACCGGTGTGAAATTTATAGCCTATATGTTATTCTGATGTATAAGCCACATTACTGTAAAGTTTCATCAAAGTCCGTTAGGTAGTCTTTGGGTGAAAAAGTAACAAACATCCATCCATACTCACAAACTTTCACGTTTATAATATTAATAAGATATATATATATAACCATATCAACATCTACATCTGCTTCTTTCACCTTATCCCATTCATTTGGAGTCGGCGTAATATGATTAACTTCCTTTCTTGTCATATTATCTTTCACGCAGTCTATCCATCTCTTTTCGGCCTTCCTCTGCCCTTATAGACCTCGTCCTTAAATACATCAATGTTATGAATATCACAGCTGTCACAAATTAATTTTATAATGTCAATGGCGACTGGTAACAATTTCTCCTTCCAGTTCCGTAACAAAAATAACGAGATTAGTCCACTTGGAAATTATTCACTGAGACATAAAAGCATCAAACTCAGTTCAGAAATATGGCGTACCATTAATAACAAATGTCATAATGCTACTAGTACTTATGATAAACAACTCGTCTGGCTGAAAATAAACCTATTAGATGTAGAACGTGTGAGTGTAATCCTTGGGCTGGTGACGTTTGTCTGAGCGTACGTTCACCGGCAGGAGACGCAAACAAAACTATGTCCTTATTATTATTTTTATCAACACCTTGACTTTTAAATAAATCACTTAAAGACACCTGCAAATACGATTATCTACGTAATATTTTTTTTTATTCGTAATCATATTACATATACTTACTCATTTTATTTTTGTTGGTTTGTTACCAGCTAGCAATCTTCAATCATAATCAATGATCATGAAATTTTTTATACATATATTGGATAAGTGGTTAAAGATTGAGTTTTTTATGGATTTTAATAATTCTAATAGAAATAAGAATTTATATAATAATATCACCGGCCAAAATAAAAATATTAGATACTCGCTAACATAGAAAAATATTAATTTAAAGAAATAACTAAATATCACTTATAAAGTATGTACAGGTATAAATTAAAATGTTTATGTTTTTAAATAAATTAAGATAAAATAATATTATGTAGGTATGTAGCGAGTATACAATTTTATTTAAACAAGTGAGCGCGTTGATGTCTTTTGTATGAATTCACATTGCATCGAATGTGTTATGTCGTACTTGGTGATTATGTATACAGTAAATGTTGATAGGTCCAAATATATTAAATAAATAATAAATAGTCTAAGTTACTCATTGTAACATTAGCTATATGCAAATGAAAGTACTGTCAAAATCAGCCATTTCACTATATATACATTCATAGCATTTAATGAGAAGCTATTTGAAATTACAAACTGACACTTCAATTTTATTTATCTTTATAGATATTCAGTGTGATCGATGTGAACATTACTTTTTTAAATTGTAATATTGACCCCCTAGCCAGCATTAGTATATATAATTCAGTTTGATCGATCTATAACATTTTTTTTTTAAATTTTAATTTCGCCCCCTAGCCAACATTTCGGTAGCACATAATATATAACTACATTAAGGCGAAAGGTATAAAAATAAATCAATGGTTAAAACAAAGTAAACATTTCTTTCACAATACAATATATCCATTTGACATTTCTACTTAAAAAATCCAAGTAGTTATTAGACACTTTACCGTCACCGTCCATGATTTACGCAACTGTCCAGACAATTTATTATGTGTTTGTACACATAATATTACTCATTGATTATAAGTAACTTACATAATATTCGTTGTCGATTAGGTGCTATAAAGCTAAATGTGTACGATTTGACTCCGAATTGATAAATGTCAGACGATCTAACTGATGGCTTGTGTCTGAAATTGGAAGAACGTGATATATTATAATAAACTCGAGAATAGATGCTACTTGTAGAGATTCATTATGTCTCACTACAATATCAGTCAATATCCGACTTATATTGATCGTCATTATCATAATTTCAGTTATTTATAATATATATACATTTCATAATAGTAATATCTCAGAACAACGCCAGCGCCATCTAGTTACAAGCTAAGCAGAGCTTGTGTTAAAGGTACTAGACAATTAAACTGTTCTAGATAAATAAATACATTTTTTTGTTGGCAATATACATAGAAAACTTAGTTAATCACACTCATGTTTGTTCCATCCAAGGAATCGAACCTGAAATCATCGGAAACAAGGTGTGCTAGATCACCTAGGCCATAATAATAAATAAATCAACTAGTTAATATATGTTCTAGTGCTTATCAGATTTTGTAAAGTAACAGTACTTTTTGTATTTAATAAATACAAAAAGTGAGCTTTCTTAGAAGTGTAGATAAATTAGAAAAAAAAGTAATATCACAGGTCTACGTTCAACGTCCATATTTAAAAATATTTGGTACTTTATTTTTAAGAAATCAAAACAATTACTTCACAAAAAATCAACTGCTGCTACACTTGCCTTACTTTAATTTATATCCGATGTTATACTTTTTATGTCTATGGGAAAATGCTATTTTGACAATATTCAGCCTTGAGTCGTATCCTAATGCGAAAATATAGACAATAAATTAATTACTCAAACTTCCCAGCTATTTTGCGCGTGCGCAATGCCTCGTAGATTTCGTAACAGATAACGTCGCAGTTATTTTATTTAACTTATTGTAAAATAATGGAATATATGAATATACTGAATACGGAAGCATGACATTTCAGTCCTCCAAAGTGGCAACAGTGAGGGGCTACCAAGGACGACACATAATGACGTACTGTCCATATTACCTGTTCGTATATGTAGGCGAAAGTTATAGTTTACAATCAGTCTGATTGCCATTTCAAATAATCTATTTATTTATTACAGTATCACAGAAATATAAATATAAATAATACAGAGTGTGGTTACTACAATTTTCTGTTCCGCCCTGAAAGGGCATGTCATATATGGGCACAGGACCTTCCAATATTATAATTCAATGTCAAAATAAATAATAAATGTACATTAAAAAACAATACCTTCTTATTCACAGTCAACCATTATAATGACAATGTCTGTATTACACCATTAGTTTTATAATTATACATTAATAACTATAGTTATTCTTCATTGAAATATTGTAATATATATTTTCTTTATAAAATCAAATTAATTTCAGTTACAAATATTGCCTATGAAGTTTTCAAGATCTCAAGACTCCCTAAAACTATCGAATTATTGAACCTGTATGTTAATGAAATCACTTGACAAACGACTAAATAATATATATACTCGTATTTTTGCGTTTACAATTAGAATTTACAATTTCAATTTAGAAAATAATGCCAAAAATATTTCAGTAATTTAATTATATAACTGATTATTAATTTCATATATTATAGCCATATGAATTTATAAATCTGTTATAAAATCCTTTTTTACTGACAAACTTAAGTAGTCAGTTTCCAGTAAGTAACTTTAAGAGTAATATATATTGGTAATATCCGAGAACAATACTAAATACATTTTATCAAACCGATTAATACATTCTTCCAGAAAAAAATTGGCCATCAAAATACAGTCTAGCCTAGTAGTATAACCATTAAGCTGGTAACACTACAATTGATATACATACGAATATATAGTATACTGGAATGAGGTAGGTACACAGTAATGATCATTACAGTAGCCCATCCGATGTTCGCAATAAGCCGACAATTTCCCTAAAGGTCATTACTGAATAATGCTACTGAAAAAACACAATTATTGCAAAACACATCATCACCTTAAATCACGATGCGAGGCACGAGAGACCAGAGGTTAGAAGGACCTCACATTTTTACTGTGAATATATTGATAAGTGCATTATTATTAAATTCTGTACATTTTTTTGGTTAGTGCAAAACTAAAGGAAACAACTTGGTACAAAAACAAAATTATGTACATTGCTGCAATCATGCGTTTTCATATATTCTGAAATAATAATACATTTATTTATTATTATCTTATAACAAATAGGCCTGCTTGCTTGTTTTGAAGCATGATTTGACAGTGAAATTACTGGGAATAATAATTATAAGATGTAATACTTCAGTCAGGAATATACAAGAGAGGTCTTCGCATGTATTTGGCTCTCACAACGGAACATATTTCAGTTGTCGACAAAATCTTAAGTTGAGTCACTGCAAGAAACTAAATATTTACTATTGGGTTTTGTCTGGAGCTTCCTATTTAAAATGAATTTGAATAAATTATATTTTTCAGTTATCGTTTCAAGACGCTGTGTTTTTATTAATTTTTATTGTAAATCCGAAACGCGATCGCTTATAACTTATACCAACATATTTGCCGCTGTTAGTATCAACTGTATTGCAACGCATCTTTCAAAGCATATCGAATGTTATTCAATACAATTGAGCTCTGAGGATGAACAGTCAAACATTAACACATTATAGAAGCAATCTTATTCATCTTGTTTATGTATTAGCATTTCAAAATCACTGCGTCGACGGAAAGTGGACCAATAATTGTAATAATATATAGTTACGTCGGCAAACGTGACAGGTTCACCTTGAGAATTTCACCTCTATATTCCTACAGTTTATATATAATTTTTAATATCTGATTTAAAACCAAACTAGGTTTCCTGGAAGATTACAGTAAGGTGAGGCTACCGAGGAAGATCATGAAAAGAAGCCCAAGGAGGATCGATATCAGGCAGGCTATAAAAAAAAATAAAGACAGAAGGCAAAACCATTCTCTTACAATTTGAATGAATGAATTTGAGTGAACGAATTGATGATTCCTAAAGTTTATATATATAATATAAAAATACCTTCACTGCTAGTACTCTAGATGGGGGTCATAATAGCCATTGTTAACCGTTGAAGGCATCAATTAACATTTTCAAATTTCGTTTGGTAGATACGATCCCACGAGTTTTCAGTCATAGTGTGAGTAGAAAACCACTGTGCAAAACGCTCTTAATATTGATCCATTTCTTAATTTAATTAACAATAACAATGGCACTTGCCACTTTTAATTTTGAACATTACAAGTATTTAATATATTTGAGGCGAGCACTAGTATTTTCTTATTTCTTCTGTCTTTAACGCAAAATGCCGCAAATATTTTTCGTAATTATATTTTATCTTTCAGTGACAGTAAATATGCTTATTGGTTTTCCAGTAAGGATACATTTAGGTATAAATTAATATTGAATCAACTTTTTATGACTGTCCTGTAACTTTTAAACTGACAATCGGCTCTCTGTCACAAACAATTTAAATCATATTTTAAATATTTATGTTAGGGTAATATTTTTACAAACATGTAACATATATATGTAATATATAAAATACATTTACATAAAATGTGTAATACATTTTGTGACAGATATACAATTTGACAAAAATTCATTGGTTTTAATCCATTAATTTTATGAATAACAACGAATTCGCGGTAAACATCTAATAAACAGTATGTTGTTTCTATCACATTTGATTATAATGTTGGTAACATTGACTAATATTGTGCGGTTTTCTCTAAGTAGAAGAATGGCGTGCTGCTTATTATAGGAAATTAGATACATATAGAGGAAATTAGATATTAACGTTTGTACGTGTAATTGTTGAAAATTCATGACTAATAACTTTTTTTGTGATCTTTTTTATATCCATGTGCAATTGTGTAATAAACTAAATTATTAATAATATTACGTGTAGTCATGCTACATAACAGAAACAAATGCAATCATTAATGATCTATACATGGACAAGTAATAATTGTCAGCCACCTGAACAACTTAACTAGAATGTTTTTTTTTTTAAAGGATGATAATGGAATGGTGCACCCGCCTGCGCTATCGGTTTACGCTGGCGGGGCACCAGTGGAGCATGATAGGATGAGCATGAAGTCAGATCAGTTAGCCCAACGCGACAAATTCACCGGGAATGTATCACGATGGTTTCCAGGGGGAACCGCGTGGAGGTCGATCTGACATCTCCCCCCTAACTAGAATGTTACAACACACAATACCTGCCTATAACACATATTTGAAGGTTTTCCACAATTACCCTGATCACATTATCTGATCCTGACTTGGGACAGATCGAGCACCTAGAAAGTTTATACTTCTAAACAAAAAAAACAGATGAACTTACATTAAAAAACATAATATAGCAATCGAATATAGGACCTCCTCATTACTGAAGTCGGTTAAAAAATGCAGAGCGCAGTCATTTCAAAAAAGCGTTTTATTACTCTTAATATTTAAGTTTAAGAATGAATTTTTAATGATTTACAAAATGCAATTGCAAAATTCGTCATTTGATCTCTATTCCTGATTTTGATAGAAATATTGGCACATGCAACACTTGAAGGTCGCCCACAGTGAAACGATGCAATGCAATGCATAATGAACTTATATGGTATTGGCATTGAATTGAAATTTGCACACTGACGAGATCAAATTACTGCGTGTTTCGTCGACGAGCTATTAAATGTTTCCTTATATTTTCCAATTAAACAAAGATTGCAAACTAGTTACGACAACCCGCGACCAGAAAGTGAACAATTAGAAGCACGCACATGTTTATAGCCAAGGGGTCATAGTTCGTAGCGTACAATGCAGAAGTTCGCATTGTAACATAATTCAAACAGTAGGTTAATTCTGTACAAAGTTTATATTGCCTATTTTATTCTATTTATATTATTGCATTTAAAACAATTAATTATTATTATAACTGTAGGTCTAAACAAGATCATAAAGATACTACTTATTTACTTTACTTTATTATACAAAATTGTTTATTTGAAAATTATTATGTCTACAGCTTATACAGAGATGTACAGGATAAACAATCTGAAAATAAATTCAGAATTGTTGATACTAAATTGATCACGTTACCGCATCAAACATAGTTTAAAAATTATTTCGAATTTGTAACTTGTTTTGTTCGGAAAAAGTGTTCAGCATTTCACCAAGTTAATATTAATTATTTTATTAAATACATACAGGTATATAATAATAAATTATATTCATTGGACAAGTAGGTCTCGCGTTCAGTCAAAATTAGCAGCAACTTTTGTTCAGAGTTATACTACTGTTTGGTATATTTATACCACAGTCTCTGGTTGCGGGAAGTGTTGCAAGCTTGCAACCTGCAAGTCAACCGCCTCTCGCAAATTCGAATGGAGTTATTTAAAATCGATTAGAGCAGTGATGCCGAGGTGAGTAGAGGTCAGCGTGTCGTTGTGATAAAATTGTACCATACCATATTCGAATACGACTGTTACTCGCAATCAGCTGGTAGTTTTTGGATTGTTTCTTTTGATTCCCGGAGAAATCGTTATATAGGTATTGTTTGTTAATGTATTACATATGGATTGCTCAATATATGATTAATTAAGTGATAAATTTGGAGATAACTTAATAATAATAATAATATTCTAGGAAAATTTACACCTAGTGGGACTAGACTAGGACTAGTTAAGCAGCTTCTGTTGTGGGTACTAGACAACTGATATAAATTCATAGTTTTTTTTGTAAGTACATAGAAAATATCTAACTAAAAATGTTAAACCAGAACGAAATTATACAAAAGAGCAACACTCAAGTTTCTTTCTCGATTTTCTTGTGACAGACAGCTTTCCGAATGAGTGGTAGAATAAGAAAAGTGACTATTCATAACTGCTTCTATGTAGGTTTATTGAATAAAATCGAACTTCATAAGAGTCTAAAATGTCCTACATGAATAAATGATTAAGGCATTAGAATTTTTTAATCTTCAATTTCACCGAGATAGAGTATCGCGTTGATGTTCTTCAATTAAAATTTATGTCAAATTGTAAAGAACCAAAAATGTAACAATAAGTAAACAAACTCAGTTTTAATTTTATAATACTTATAAGACTATACCATTTTCTTTTGTCAAGATAATTACAATGTATTATTTTGTTTTATTATAAAGATAATATTATATAGATAATATCATTCATTCATATATGACATTTTAACAAATTAAACATTTTTGGTATTATTGTTTTCCCTACCGTTCAGTTCAGTATACAAATAAAATTGAGAAACTAGCAAGAAATACAACAGATTTTTTTTTAAAAGACAGTATATGTACTTACTAGTTACTTGCCCTGGCTTCCTCTTGAATTACTCTATCTATTTAAAAAAAACCGCTTCAAAATCCGTTGCGTAGTTTTAAAGATTAAAACATACATAGGGATGGACAGACAGCGACAACGACTTTGTTTTATACTGTGTAATGATAATGATGATAATATGTATGACATTAAATGGAATGTACGTGATGTGCATGAATAATTATTGCCATACACGTTTGTCATTCAAGTAATCGTTTAGTGAGTAATAGGCTTTATAGAGAATATTTTTAGATGTCATTATTAACTGAGAAAAAAGTTTAATTTATCAGACTAGACAGATTAAACATAATCACTCAGACATGCCGAAACCTCTGATAGGTATCGTTACATAACAATTTAAACTCTTAATGTGTGTTTGTCTTTGTATTATAAAATTTCAAAGAAAGTTCGAAACATCCGCATGTCTGTAGGAACTATTAACAATGTGACAGTTGATTGCGTTGACTGATTTCAATGGGAAATTATCGCCAATTATGGCCTTTGAACTGTTGTACTCATTGCTAAAAGGGCTTTTTTTTTGGAGTCCGTTCATAAATCTACCTACTGTCAAATCGAATAGGAAATTGAGTATGTCTGTTAACCACTTTAAAAATAACTTATCCCAAGTTTAATAATAGTTTTTTTTTTATTAATAGGAAAGCGCAACTTGCGATAATATCCCTCCTGAAACCTCTCGTGGTTCATTCCAGGTCAATTATCCGGGATGATATAGCTGATCTGACTTCATCTCATCTCATCTTCTACTAATGTCCCGTCAGAGTATATCATAAGCGAAGACGGGTGCAATATTAAATTTTTTTAATAGTTGTATATGGAATATTATTAAACATTTTAAATAATTATCTTTTATCTCTTAATTAATTAATTATCTTTTGCAAAATAGAATATTAATTACTTACTGGACAAGGCTTCCCAAATACTTCCAACTATGAGAGACCTTCCGTCGGTCATATGATCGTGTTATTAGAAATGTTAGAAATGGAATTACTTCTTTAACAACTTCGTGCTTATAACCCATAACTTTCCATAGTGTTAAACTAAGTCGCCGCCACTGTCTGTTCGTTTATATCTTTTAATTTGCTCAACGGATTTTAATGCAGTTTTCAGCAATAGATAAAGTGATTCAAGAGGAAGGTTTGTGAGTATAATACATGCCTGCTACACTATAGAACAAGCCAAGAAATTTAACGATTTGTATTGTAACCGTTCGAAGCTTGTACAGTTCGCTAAAAAGCAAAGGTTTGTGAGTATGGATAGATGTTAGTTACTTTCTCACGCAAAAACTACTGAAAGAATTTTGATGAAACTTTGCAGTAATATAGCTTATACATAGATTATATTTTAAAAAGACATTACGTAACTCGAAATCTAAATATTTATAACTCAAAGGTGACTGACATAGTGATCTATCGACGCACAGCCCAAACCACTGGACGGATAGGGCTGAAATTTGACATACAGGTAGATGTTATGACGTAGGCATCCGCTAAGAAAGGATTTTGATTAATTCTACTCCCAAGAACATAAAATAGGGGATGAAAGTTTGTATGAAACTTTGTCAATTTTAAACCGATCGGGCTGAGACTTTGCATGCATAAAGCTTCTATGATGTAGGCATCCCCAAAGAAGGGATTTTGATAAATTCCACCCTAAGGGGATAAATTAACGCGAGCGAAGCCGCGGGCAAAAGCTAGTGTAATTATAAGTGTCAAGTAAGTGTGATGTAGACGCGGGTGTTGTAGTAGAATATATTAAGTGTTTTAGTATAATAATTTAAAGAAGTATGTATTATTTCAATTCAAAGTATGTATATATAATTTTTGTGTTAACAATTTAAAAATACAGAACCATGAAACTTATTCGTGTGAACCAAGCTTTTTTTCTTCGTAACCTTTTTGCAATGCCAGCCATATGAATCATTTACTTGTACCTATTATGTAAACTGTCCATTAATATTATTTTCAATACATCAGCGCATTACAGGTAATTTAATATTCACTGATAGAATACAGGTCAATGTTCGGTCAGATTTTCGGTCTTGTAACTTTCTCGACTATAGCCAGACTATGTACTACTTAGTCACTGTTAAAGTTCACTAGAAATATTATACATACTTAGCAAACAAAGTAGACGTTTATAAAAGGCGAAGTCTGACATAGTACATTGCTGGCAATAGCGTCAACACACTACATTACCAACAGTTCCCTTCCCCCCCCCCCCCTCCGAACTAATAGTTCCCGGTTAGTTGACTAGTTAATAATATCCGGGCGATTTATTAAAGCCCAGAAGCAAGGAACATAATACTTTAATGAACCGATAAGTAAAGGCGAAGTCTGACATAGTACATTGCTGGCAATATCGTCAACACACTACATTACCAACAGTTCCCTTCACCCCCCCCCCCCCCCCCTCCGAACTAATAGTTCCCGGTTAGTTGACTAGTTAATAATACCCAGGGCGTTTTATTAAAGACGAGCGGCAAGGAACATAATACTTTAAAGAGCCCAGAAGTAATAAATAATAAATTCAATTTTACATATTATTAGAGCAATAATAAAATCAAAATACGTACATAATATTTATTTTACAGCCTCTTTTATTATACTTCATAATTTTTCGTAAGTTTTAAATATGTATAGCAACATTGACCGATCCAAATACATGAATTAATAAAATTTGACGAAACCGGAAATTATCTTAATATGGCAATAATATGATAATGTAGAACCGTTTAATATATTATTATGTATATTATATTTATGTTTTATGAAATTTGTCACCATGTTACCTGCGCTTTTAAATAAATTCTTTACATGCCAATTTATATTTTTAAGCTAGTGATGAAAATAAGTGATAAAATGTTCCAGTTAAGTATCTTGTCAGTTTTTATCAACTGTAATCGGTTGTTAGTTATTACATGTATTAATAGCAAAAATGTCTTATAATAAATTTTACCTAATCTGCGATGCAATTTTCATAATTTTAAATTATTAAACATTTTTTCTAATAAGTTCATTGATTGCATTAAAAAAATATAAAATATATATGTAGTAGGCAACGAGCCTACCGCTGTTACCGGATTAATATCATTTCTCGACAGTGTTACCATCGCCAAGAAGATACTCAAATATATAGATTAACACATATTTAATTTGGTTATGTTTAGATATGAATTCATGACCTTTGGGGTCACAGTAGGGGCAGTGAACCACTAGGCCACGATGTTTTCAATTATGTTAATATAAATATTAATATGTCTGCCATTCAAAGTAAGAAATTCACATGTAAATACCATCTTATATGCAACAGATTGACCTCGAATAATGTCAGTTCAAAATTATGCAACCTCTAACAAGAATGTTAGGATGAGTTTATGCTTTGAAAGATATCTGAAAGGACCTATTTATCGGACTGACTCTGAAGTCAGTCCGATAAATAGGTCGCCCTAACAATGACATGGGGCCTGCCCAAGACCAACTACAAGGCGGGCCAACACCGTCACAGTAGCGGCAGAATACTAACGCGATGTCGCGTCGCGACTCTGGCAATGGCGCATGTAGGTACCATGTGACTTTTTAGTGAGTAAGGATCCTACAGACCATCTCGTCACCCCTTTGACGGAGGATGGTCTTTTGAAGATTTTTCCACATGATAGGAAAAAATATAGTCTCCCTCCGATCGATACCCTGTCTACTTATTTTTATATAACACATCTCATTTGAATCACATCTTACTAAATAAGCCTTTGACGGCTGAATTTTAAAAGATACAAGATATATAAGTATAATATATAACCAGACGACTTTGTACAAAGTCTGCCTTGTTACAGTTTCCATGGAGATTGAAATTACAATTGATTCTAGGTTTAAATAGATAAGAAGTACCAGTTTTCAAAGAAAAATAGAATCAATGGAAGTAAAAGTTATGAGATAAGAAATAAATAAGTACGTTCCTTTATGAAGTAGTACTTCATAATTCAAAATATATTAAAAACTACTCAATGTTAATGAAGATATCGCGTAATTTACGTACAAAGCATCTTTCATGTAATAGTCAGTCCATTACCTACTAATACACCTAATACTCCAACATCTCCGGAGAGACGATCTACGTGTTTCCGCTTGTCAATCATAATGGAGGTCAACGTGCTCACGTATTCGTACACACAAATACAATTATTTAATACATCAATCATATATTTTTCAACACAATGACAAAACATTACTTAAGTCAATCAATTTGTCCATCACTTCAAATGGCGAATGCTCTAATTTGAAAAATAATTAGTTCACAAAAATAATTACAGACATGTGCCGTACGACATGTACAAGTAGGGTTACCAACTGTACTTTCTTTATCGGGATTTTGGACACTGTGTCCCGTGTACCAAATAAAGGGACTAACAATTGTCCCGATTTTCGAGATAGACACGCAATTATGTTAACTTAGAAGTACCTACATACATATTACATTATTAATAGAAAGTTGTGGATTTGTTAATTATAAGCGGTTCCTTCTGAAAACAATCGAATGAATTAATTAATGTTTATGAATTAATTTCGAGCTTAATTACTGTTGAATTCGCCACGATGGGATAACTGAGTAGCCTTATCTTATAGCCAGCGTATACCTGTAATGTATGCCGTTGAATGTCCAGTAAACATCACATTGACGACGTGTATCACATGGTCGGTCGTATATAGGTGAGTGGGTAACACGAGAAGCCAAGAATTGGGAATGCGACTTCAAACTGTTAATTTTTTTCGTTACTCAAGGAACATATACTAATATTAGCTGTGCCCGCAGTTTCATCCGCCTGAAATTTATAGCCTATATGTTATTCTGATGTCTTATATCTAAGCTATATTACTATAAAGTTTTATCAAAATCCATTTAGTAATTTTTGCGTGAAAGAGTAACAAAATCCGTCCATACTCACAAATTTTCGCGTGTATAATATTAATAAGATTATAAATTCGAAAGTGTATCTTTTTGACTGTATGTTTGTTACCTTTACAGAATTAAAGATTTTAGCCTGTCCCATTTTATTCCAATATATTCCGATAAATTTGTGATGAGAGTTGGTCAACCTAGTACAAGTGTGTTATAAAGTCGAGTCATATTCTTTATTTCTGTCAATTCTTCAAGCCTTATGAATTACCCGAAGGCTCACGGAAGCCTTTACTTTACTCTATAATAAATTACTCCGATTAAAAGTAATGCTTCCTTTTAAAATGGCCGAGTAATTTAATATTATATGTGCCGATCGTTACGTGATGGTCATATTTTTTATTCGTACTTAACTATATTGTACGGTTGTCATTAGCAATTTGTTTCTTAAACAACTGTAATCAAGTCAGCTAAAAATATCCTCGAATATTACTTTATTTTCTATACGTAATGACTTGCGGACTAATATTATTGATGTGTTTGTCTCTCGCAGTGATTATCTCTGAGAATTAAGTATCAAGTTTAAAAAAACTTTTATTATCTGCGAGTAAAAGGCCTCGAAATCGATCCTGCTGTTTCAGAGATTAGTAAGACTAAAAAGACAGATAAAAAATTAATATCTTAACTAAGTACCTTATTCACTTTCACATGCATGTAGTGAAAAGCTGTTAAATTGAAATTACAATAATATACTTCATGTTTTATTTATTTGTAAACATTTAATATAGTTTATGTAGTTACTCTCAAAATTTATATTATAGTTTGTAAAAATGTGTCTGTATGTTTACATATTCACAACTAAACAACTTAACAGATTTTAATGGTAATTCACGTCAAATTAATCAAGATTCGTTCAGCAATTTCCACATTCTATGTATAATATTAATATTGATAGTATTTACATAAACTATATATTTATAAACTACTAATTTAATAATAAAATTATGTCATATAAATATACTGAATCTTAATTATTATATTACAATACGACGCGATCTAGTTTACGTTTCATAACTTGAATTTAAATTAAACTAATTCGAAATTCGGAAACAATCGTTTTATTATAATTAATGAAATAAAAATTAATTAATTATTAATTATCTAATGTGGGAAACACTTAAATGTGTATTATTTTCGTATTCTTGCACGTTTTGGAAGGTCGTGTCACCCGACACTGTTGGGATGTAGGTTGTGAGAGAATATGTGTCTATCAAGCGACTGTTTACATAATTTAATGGGATTATAACGAGATTGTGCTTCTTCATTTATGTAACTTCAAATTATAATATTTTAAAACGAATATTTAATAATTGAATGGAGTAATGGAATGACAACTTCTAATGTAATCTAGTGACCCGCCCCGGCTTCGCACGGATGCATTAAAAATATTTGAAATTCTTGGCTTGTTTTGTAATATAACTATCTATTAGTAGAAACTGCATTAAAATCCCACGCGTAATTTAAAAGATATAAGCGAATATATTTATTTGAATTTGACTACTTGTTCTTGAACGAACGTTTTTTGATGTCATTTTTTTATTGTGCTAAAGCCTCTAGGCTGCTGGTGCTGCTGGACGACGGTAATCACTTACCGTCAGATAAGCCACAAACACATATGTTGCCTATACTATAAAAACAAACAAAAAAACAAACCACATCAAAACATAACAATACAAACAACCGTATTCATCATTATTATAAATGATTGTATTAAATTCAAATTTAAAAATTCTAAACATCTTTATTCTATTCTTTATATGTCAAATATACTGTCAGTCGGAATGATTTCGAAATGAGAAGCACTGACAAGAAACTCAGCTCGTATTCTTTTCAAATAAATGTTGTACATGATTACAATAATACAGATTCATTTTTAATTTCAAATTTGGGAGAATAAAGTGATCATCAGCATAGCAAAGGAACCAGCGACCACCTGAAACAAGACGGTGCTAAACCGCTAGACCACAGAGGCCGTCAGCTATATATCAATACAGCCATGCAAGAAAGTTCAGATTTGCTACCCCGCCGCAGACTCGTTTGTCTCCTATCCTATGCTCAGGATACTAATTGATACAAAACAACATTAAACAAAATACATACGGACTTACTCTAGAGACTACATACTAAATTAACTACAGGGTTTTGATGTCATTATTGCACGTTTCTCATGTATTACCAAAATTATGTCTAGTTGACCGCAACACATAATATTGCAAATATGGATTCCACCGCTGAATTAATAATACAAATTACAGCCCAGTCATCCTTTACAGACTTAATGAATGGACATAATTCTGTTTACACGTTTCTGTTCACATGACTGTAAGCTCACGAGTATTAACCTTCAGTATCGCGTTACTGATAAAAGTCAGGGTCGGAACGTCTTTCGAAACGCTCCAATGGTACAATTTAAATTGGAGTACATCACGTTTTTATTCTGGTAACACTAACTAGTGTTATTATCCTTATAAAAAATGTAACTAACAGTAGTTACTGCTACCAGTATTGAAAACCGAAAACACATTTTTTAAATATGTTTTCGCTTTTCAATACTGGTAACAGCTGGCTGGTACATTTTTCAATCCCTATTAAAAAAGTTATGAATTTTTAAGTTTCTATATATTTTTAAGTTTATGTGTCAAGCGGAAGTATCGAATATTGAAAATGAGATCTAATAGGGTTTCTCAGATTTAATAGGGAAAATACAATTAATAAATGAAGAGATTGATACAACAGCGATATAATATAGGATGCTATAATATAATAATAATAACCCAAAATAATTATACCAGCATCATCTAGTCCCGAGCTAAGCGGAACATGTAATATGGGTGCTAGATAAAGTTCTTGCAATATAATTGAAATAAGTTTCGTATTATAAAATTATACTACTACTAGACAACTTCTATACTTAGATGTATATTTTTTTGTAAATGTAAATTTGTAGTTGTTTGTAAACCGATAGATCATCGAGGCCGTTTTTTATTTTGTCTATAATATTTTTATAACTATGTACAATAATTTAATGACTTTACTATGTTTTCGTCTTTTGCTACAATTATTTTGGCATAATTCGAAAGTCCTCTACAGGGTGAGTGCAGTCATAGCGTCTCGCTTCACACTAAAATACGAAAACACATTAAACAAATTAATTAAGATGAAATTCCCATAGATATGAAGTTATAAAAATATTAGTGCAAAAATAATATATTATTATTGTTATCTTTATTTTTTTATTATTTAATAACTACAGTGGTCGTTATTCATATAAGTATGTATTGGCACAGGTCAACATTTTTATAAATAAGAGTTTTTATTAAATTTTCTCGTTATTTTAAACGACTCTACTGTAATAAATTATATATATTTTTATTAATATGTTTTACGGCTCTGGATACAAGTCTTTTTTGGCCCAACTTAGGAAATTCAATATTACCTTAATACATTTATTGTAAATTTCGAAAAGTATATTTGTTGATTAACCTTCTTTATGACATATGAAAAAGGTGGTCATTTTTCTTAAACCAAAATAATATTTCAACATAGTTTCTAACGTAGATTTATTACTTTTTCACGAACTAGTATGTTTAATATTCATTTTTGAACATTTCATTGACATTCCGAACATCTGTTAACCTTATTTTGGATTCTGCAAAAGGTTATTTATTAGGAAATTATGTGTTTCCATCAAGTGTGCTTCTACAGTAGCCTGTTTATTCATGACAAAAGCCGCTATTTTATTTTATGGTTATTGTCTTTTGTTTATGGTTTTCTATTGACATAACTGTATTAAGGTTTAAGATTTTGCAAATACTTGTTGTTTATTATGGTTTCTTTATACATAGGTAATCTATTATTTTTTCTTCATGGGGATGATTGAATGGTGTTACTGCCTGTACTAACAGCATACTCTGGAGCTGGTATGACATCAGTGTAAAAATTTTAAGTCAGTTAACCAACCAACGCAAAACATTTAAATTTTACTACATAGTATTACGAGCAATAGGGTCCCTTGTTCCCATTACAGTAATGGGAACAAGGGACCCTCCCTTGCTCCCATTACTAATAATCCTCTACTCTTAAACATTGGCTCCCAATTTTGTCCGAGTAACGATAAAAGAATTTATCGTTAAGATAAATATCGTTTAGAGGAAGAAAGCTCCATCAAGTTCCAAGCTTAGCAGAGCTTATGTTATGGGTACTAGACGACTGATATGAATACTTAGATATATATTTTTTGTAAATGGTACTTTATATATATATTGTATAGAGCCACGGTGATTCCTAGTGGTACTGTTCACTAAGAAAACCGATGTAAGGTGTTAAATGAAATGAAATGAAATTAATATATATTGCTTAAAAATGTAGTACGTATGTGGTTTTTAAGGTCTATTAGTTTCACACATTTTGTCATTTCTGCCATGCAACAGACAAAACAAATATCAATTTTGGTTGTTCTTATAATTATAGAGCCATTATTTATATGTCAATTACTTATTAATGAAATATTTGTAAATAATGCATGTCAATGTTTTTAAACAAGTAAGTACTCCTGAACACTGTAGTAAGTTTTACTCAATCTAAATTTATTTCGACTTCAATTTCTGTTGGCAATTTTTTATATATTTTAATCGCCATAGAGTGACAGTTGGAGCTGCATAATGACGACTTAATGGACGGTAACGATGATTCAAGAGCTGTTGTTGCAAGATAATTCTGGCAAAAACCCTTAAGGGGATGATTTTTGACAGATTCATGATGCACATTCTCATCATGATGATCATCATTCGCATGATGCAAATATTTGAATTATTGTTTGTATTGGTCTGGGTGTTTTCTATAGCAAACTAAAGACATTATTCTTTAGTTTGCTATAGAAAACACCCAGACCAATACAAACAATAATTCAAATATTTGCATCATGCGAGGATCCAGGCTGGCGAGCTGCGATCAAACCCGCGAGCTAAGTTAACGAAAGAATGCAGTAAGAGTAAAGGTCTCTATATTTTCTCTAGACTACATGGAGTTATATATCGTAACAAGAATTATGTATAGAGATTAATTGATTGAAGATATCGTTTAGAGGGAGAAAGCATTGGTAATTGCGTGTAGTTACGGTGCTCGAACTCAACGGCTGTGACATCACGCATCTTAGTTGAACGATCCTTAATATCATTAAAAGATGTTTCTTTTGTAAGAGATAATTGATCTTGTGCATTTTTTTCTTCAATTATGTCATACATGAATAATATTGCTGAGACTTTAGACACTACTTTCGTATTAAATATAATAATTTAACTTGCTATATTATACATGCATGATGTTTTGTTGGAAATTAAGATATACGTAATAAAGAAAATAGTAATATACCAGTTTAATACATTTTAATATTTTCTACACCTTTAGGATTATACATTTACACTTGCAGATCACAAAATAAATAAATGAAGAGATACAAAATCTTCTTTACATAGTATAAAAGAAGTCGCTTCCGTGGTCTGTTCGATTAGATCGTTTTAAACTACGCAATGGATTTTAATATAGTTTTTAGCAAAAGATACTATTCAAGAGGTGGTTTATATGTATAATACATATACATGATGATGGGCCAAAACGATAGAAAAAAATATTTCCAGAATTATACTTACAATATGTTTAGCTAGGTTTTTCATTATAAATATAAATAAAATAATATTATATACATATTACCTTTAAAAGCTTATTATATTAATAAAGTTAAAGTCAAAGTAAACGTAATTTATTATGTAAGAGTTCAAAGTATACAGAAATTTACATTAATAACTTAATCTAAGTTGTCCTTTTTTTATTATTAATTATCCTTAGATCTCGTATAGGAATAACTAATAAAGATAGTATAAAAAATGTTTAGTCTTTGGTTTAGAAGAAATGACACGAAAACTGATATCTTTGAGGAAGAAAGTGACAGAGACAATCTAAAAATAATAGTTTCCCAACCATATTCAATAATCAATTTGCAATCGCGTAACACGTACACAAAGGGTTTTATTTGATTTACAGTTCAATTAACACCTCCTTTTTTGCAATCTAGGTAGAAAATCAAACATTTCATTATTTTTTATTTAAATGTTGCAATATTGCTATAGGTATACATATATATATCGTTGTCCAAATATTAAGCAGTTGTTTATCAACAATTATATTAAAAAAAACATATATGTAAGTGGTGTTCATTTAAACATTTTTTTAAACAAATACGAAAACATATTGCTCCCTCTTTTCTGTATTTATTTATTAAGTAGTTTCTGAATCTATAAATAATATGATCAGCCACTTGATCCAATACCAAAATATTTATAATTTTATGATGAAAATTAATCAGTATTGTTATTAATAACAAATTTACAGTTAATTTTTTTAGGATAGTAACTGTTTGGCATTTTGGTTATTTAACTTTCGGATATATCTTCTCTTATCGTATTTATATTATATTATTATAACTTCTTATTTCAGTAAAAAATCAAGGCAATTATGTACATAATCGTGATTCTCAAAATAGGCAATTAAAATAACTAGAGAGACCTAAGCACGTTAAGTGCGTATGCGTGAATTATGCCTCATTATTTATAATGTGTATGTACAACGTTATAATTATGTGTGACTAATTATAAGTCATCAAATATTAGAACCTCCATATTTATGACTTGCGCTGACCCTTCTAGCGAGAGATCAGTAATGAATCATATAAAAATAATGTGTGTTTTGACATTTTATGTTATGGATCGCTCGTTCGAACTAAAATGTTAGGGGGGATTGGATTATGGATGATAATGGGACGGTGCACCCGCTGCGCTAACAGATTACTTTGGAGGTGCACTACTGAAGGATAATAAAAAGAATAGGAGGTCCTTTTTTTTCATACATGACAATGGAATGGATAGACACGCTTGCGCTAACGGTTTTCGCTGGCGGCGGGGCACCAGATTTAGATTGATTTACATAACATATCCATTTTAGTACTAAGTATCATACAATTTTTAGTATTACAATGTGATCAATTACGAAAATGGAAGGACGTGGGGGCTAAAATGAATGGTATTTGACGTAGTTTACGGATGGCACTTAATTTTTATTTTGAGCCTAGGAACTGTATAATTCAATCCCATCGTTTTGAAATCTCAATAAATCTAGACTATCATGAAATTTCTCCTACAACCAGACATTCGTTGTCATCTCTCACTTATCAGAGATCAAGAAAAGGTCGCCGTAAAGGTTCCGTAAGTTTATGCAATAATATTCAGAAGATTCGATGTAGAAACTTGTGTGCAGGGGTGTAACTGTCACGTTTATGGCAACAAGTATTGTTAGTGTTTTAGAACCTATTCTAAAGAGAAGGAAGTCCTTAGTTCGACATTTATGTATGTTTATGCACTCTCCATTAATTCTAAGCAGATTTATATTGTTCTCATTGCAATTATATTTCGATCTGTTATGATTTAGTATTGCGATTCTGACCCAAAGATCGCGAGTTCAAATCATGATAGACACCAATTAACTTTGTGTGTCAATTTATATATCTGACTCTCCAGCGAAACGAGGAAACATCGATAACATAAATCATAGTTACTGCTAATTATTTGTGTATAACTAATAAAAATATTAATTAAATATCTTTAAAAATAATTTCATAGTAAATATTCCGTTTATATAATCTTACTAATATTATAAATGCGAAAGTTTCCGAGTATGGATGTTTGTTAATCTTTCATTCAAAAACTACTAAACGGATTCTATGAAACTTTAAAATAGTATTGCTTTTTATATATCGGAATAACACATAGTCTATAAATTTCACTTGGGTGAAACCGTACAGTTAGTGTTTAATAAATTCATTCCTTATTAGTCCTTTATTTAATTTACTATGATCATTTATTTTAGTTGAAAGCATACTAAAATAAGTTGACATCATATATTTAATTCTAGTTGTAATGTGCTTAATTTTACATATACTCCTATAAATCTATTAACTTGAGTGCAGGAGAGATATATATGTATGTTTACCATACATAAAACAATTACTACATTCAATTATTTCATTTATTCATTAAATTCTAATAAAATATTATTTAATTTCAGGTGACAGCAAAGAAGGTGTGCTAAGTGAAGACGGTCTATAAAAAGAAGGTAATATATAATTATTGTAATTAAAAATATACAAATTATTAATGTAATAATAATGTAGAATTTAATAATTACTGTAATATTTTTTTATAAAATGATCTATACCTATAATGTTACACATAGCATTGATATGCGTTCATAAAAATCAATGCAAAATAGTCTGTGGAAATAGTAACACTGTATTACATGGTCTTCTGACCTCTTTTGTTACCTCCTACATGATAAGGGCGTAAATGTTGACAAATATTTGAATTTATTGTATAATCGTATCAGTCTTGTTAATAGTGAGAATTCGTACTTATTATATAACTAGTTGACGATCCTCTCTGTGTTTTGTATGTTTGTGTGCGAAGTTTTGATGTTAGATACATCAAAACTTCGCATATATTTTGATATAGAACTTTGTAAAATGTATTCATCATATTAAATGTGTGTGTATATATATTATGTATTGTATGTATATGTTATATTATTGATGTGTATTCTACTTTAGTTTGGTCTAATATTTGTATATACGTAATTTATATAATTAATGTAAAGCCACCATCGAGTATTTCTGCACTTCCCGAAGGTTGACTGGTAGAGAATGCCTATAGCATTAAGTCCGCCTTTTCTACCATAATTTATTGGTCAATAAAGTTTTAAATAATTAAATAAATAAATAAAATTACCTCATGCTATATTGCTTAGGTGTAAAAAACTGTGCGAACGGGTTTTGCTGAGAAATTCTATCAGTTACCATTTGTCTGTCTATTTCAATTAAAATTTGTCTATATATGTATTTGTAAACATTTATATGGCAATCTAGCTGCTATTCGACTCCTATGCTGTTTTCATCTCATCTGTCTTTTTTATATTCTTCACCTTTTATCACAGTATATTTGGAATTTATCACAGTTTGCTGAGGCGAATTGCATGATGTCAATCTGAAATAATACATTAATCTAGAAGGATTTATTGGTTATTTTTCTACCAAATCTCTTCCTCTATATATGCCTGTATCTTTCTTCGTAATATAAGCTGTCTTCACTTTACACTTAACATCAGTTTCACTTAACTTTTATTTACGACAATGTAACAAACAAACAGACAGACAAAATTTCGCATTCATATTCATGACATGTATTATGTAGATAGATAAACAATAAATTATACACTCAGACATGCGCATACAAACAAACAACGCAAAGTAAATTCTATTCTACCAGCACTTATTAATAAGTCATTAGGTAGACCACGCGATGCTCCCATTAAATCACAAATTTAATCTCATTTAATCATAATCAACAATCACATAACAATCCGGAAACTCCACGAGATAACATTACACAAAATCCAATCGCATTTCGCGCGCAAACCAATTAAAATGGCGGCAAACACAGTTTTTATTTTATATCTGTATGCGATTCCCATGAACCTATTGTTCGAGATGGCTTATGTAAATAACGATTAATGTTTCATCCACAGAATGAGGTTCTATTGTGTAATAGCTGGGCCAAATAACTCGGAACATAATGCTTAATACATTAGCTTAATATGTGAGTTATACTGCAGTTAATTTATGACAATGATATATTATTTCGGTCAGTAGTGTGTGAGATTATCAACTGATTACAAAAAGAACGCACTCTATTTTCTATGTGTGTGTATGTATTATGTTGTATGTGTTATGTTGTTAATATGTATAGAAAAACAAAATGAAACATGTATGAATCTCTAATCTAATTTTAGAATACCTCAAAAGTATCATAGGCGATAAATATTATTACTTAGGATCACTAGCAATTGTTACATTCAGATAAATTTATTTACGAAAACTTAAGTTATCTGTTTAATATTGTTATTATCAGTATTATTATTTACTTTAGAGACACATACGTCCACACATACACACAGAGTATGTGTGGACGTATGTGTCTCTCTCTCTTATATTATATTATACACTTATATAGTATGAGTTTATACATTAATTGGAATTATTATATACAATTACTGTATAATATATAAATGTATAATATGAACTCATTTATTAAGATTGCATTAAAAGAGTTAGGATATTAAAATAAATTTAAGTTAATAACTAAATATATATGTCTACTATATTACTGGCTACGTAAACTTTTGAAAATGCATTCTGCTTAACAAAACACAAGGTTACATTTACAATAATTTAATGGTTTATTTGTAGTAAACAAAAGTAATTATATTCTTTTTGTTTAACTCAAACGTTGATGAGTATTTTGGACAATATATAAATCATAAATATATTCCAGGCGTAATTACAGCTTTCAGACTTAATATAGAAAACAAAACGACGTTAGTTAATGATGTTCCGACGGTATATACCAAGGTTATACAAAATATTACTTGCCTGTATAAAAATAGTCAAGTTTGAGCGTATCTTACACGTTTAAGTTCCGTGGAATTATTTCTAAATATTCACAAGGATTTAACTCACCATTCAACACTCACCTTTGCTCAGGAACGTCCCGATGTGTAGTACAGTTTAGTGGCCACTCACTGTATATTTTAATAAAAGCGTCCTTTTTATTCCAGTTCTTATTTTCAATTGTTTTTTTTCTTCTAAATTTGATTGTATTATAGTTGTTGTTGTTATAAAATTCCTCCAATTTGGACAGACGAAGAGCATTGCCCATACTGCCTAGTCAGTAATTACATTAATTTTCAGTATATAAATCGTTTTGTCTTTCGTAGAATATCCGAGCAATTCTTGACTACTTCGATCAAGTTATTTCTTTAGTAGAATGTCCGAAATAATTTTCTTCAGTAATCTTCTAAATTTGAAATTTAAGAGGCCACATGTATTTATTAGTGGCCAGTATTATCAAGCGCCCTTTGCTCCAGTTAGTAAACCAGTGTTACAACCTGCTTAGACTAAGGAAATATTCGGAATACGGAACAATTATATTTATAAACATCTCAATTACATCTGCCTTAGTTTTACTTTTCTACTACGGACACTGAATCCTAATACACAATACATATAAGTGATTATTTTTAATTACAATTATTATCTCATGGTTGGTCATGATCGGTAGCTAATGGATTAAGTGATGTCTTAAATACCAGGTCAGATTCACACGGTAATTGAAGTAGATACTTACGGTAGTTGAAGTTAGTACTTTTTATTCGTTGATGATAATGAAACGAACGATGCTCCTTGAAAGAGACCAATGTAGGCTGAGCTGAGATTGATCTGACATGGCACATCAGCAATGGGTTCACTCAGGACCCCATATCGTACATATATATATATTGTACTCTATCTATAATAAATACAATGTTACCTTTAGAGTAGGTGTAAACTACGCTATATAATATATATTTGAAAGAACACAACACACAAAACTTTACACGCTCTCTACAGTCTGTCACAGAATGATCACCCATCCTAAGAAATTTGCACTTAACATTGCTTGACTTCAGTTATCGACTCCATAAGCGTATTTTGAAATGTACTACTACAGACAATAAACTACAGAAGATTTGAACGAAGCAACAATTTAAAATATGACAATATGATTGTTATCAACTATACCGTTTGTTTTGTACTTATTTTGTAATTTCTATAAATCTACGACAGAGCTGATAAAGATCTAGCGTCCGTAATGATGGTCATACATCTTGGACGATCGTGTATGTATGTATGTCCCGCAAGATCTTAGGAACGTTGCTTAATGTAAAAGTTCAAGGGCGCGTAGCGGTTTCGGTGTGAGTGGTACCGATGGCAACAACATTTCAATTGATTATAATTTTTTATTTATTTTTATTCAGTTTTCTTTTTATTTACAACTGACCTCAAAAAAGGAGGACATTCTCAATGGAATCGTGTTGTTTGTATATACCAGTATACCTTTATTTAATATTTTGACTCTAATTAATTAGTACTTGATAGTTTGTATTTACACACTTCAACTTAAAAATGTAAAGTTACAACAATAATTCAAAGAACAACACGCAATTTTCTTGCTAGTTCTTCTTCTTTCCGATTGAGCAGTAGAAAAAAATAAGTATGACTTCAAAAAGTGCTTAAATTTAAGTTTATTTGAATAAATAATTTGTGTTTTCTATGTACATATAATATGTATGCATTTACAAAATTTTGAATATCAGTAGTCTAATACCAATAACACAAGTTGTGCTTAGCTTGGGAATAGATGGCGCTGTATAAATGGTTGTGGGTTATTATTATTATAATATATTGTTGAAATATATTTACATGCAGACTGTACATACAGCTTTCATACAGTAGTCGCGATGTTTATAGTGGCCATACTCATACAAATGTATGTTGTAAAGGCCAGATTCCCATGTCGTATGAAGTAACAAGTTTATTATGCCACATGTACGTGATGCTGTTAAATTACGCACGGGAATATGCAAATGCGATTAATATTATTAATGAATTAGGAGTATGCTAAATTATAAATATAATAATAATATTACAGATTCATTCATACTTCTCCAAATAGTTGTAATACTAGACACATGTACAATTGTCTGCCAATTTTCGTTTTTTGTTTAACAAATTCATCATCTTTTATAGTTGTCATTGTTTGACGATTTTCACCTGAAAAGACAAGTCTGTCTCCCCATCAAAGATATATATATATATACACAGCGCCATCTAGACCAAGTTAAGCTGGCTAAAGCTTTTGTTATGGGTACCCGACAACTGATACATATACATATATTTTTTTTTATAAATATACATACATAATATACATAGAAAACACACAGACCGATACAAACAATCATACTCATGAATACAAATGTTTGTGCCGTGCAAGGAATCGAACCTGCGACCATAGGTCGTAAAGCGGTGTGCTAGACTGCTGGACCTCCGAGGACGTCAAATAAAAAATATATGAAAAAGAATCATAATAATAAGTACAATAGTATAATAATATATACATAATACCATAACACTAAGCCTGGACAATACACACGGTGCCATCTAGTTCCAAGCTAAGCAAAGTTTGTGTTATAGCTACCTACTAGACAACTGATATAAATACTGATGTATATTTTTTAAGTAAATACATACATAATATACATAGAAAACTCCAAGAACAATGCAAACAATGGTACTATTTGAAACAAATGTTTATTTGCGTGAAATGAAACGGAAAGTGAGTGAATGAGAGGTTTTATGTGAAAGTGAGAGAAGACGGATTATGCGTAGCTTATAACTAACAAGTATATTAAGTTGAAATTAAATATTTCATGTGGCATTCTATTCAAATTAAATATAGTTTTTTTTCAAATTTTATATAGGTACATATAATTTTGAAAGGAGAAAAACATAGTCTTCATTTTATCCCGGTCAACCTTGAGTGTATTAAAAAGGTGTGATAGAACCTTGTTTTAAAATGCAATTTTTTTAATTGAACATAAAATTTTATGTCAAAACTAAATTAGTAATTTCGTGTCTAATTACACACATACATAGGTTACGTAGGAAATGATGTCAAGGCATCTGCGGCGCGTCGGATCTCCCAAAATCAGGGTTGCCAAGTTTTATAACTTTCATATGGAGAACCTTAAGAACCAGTCTGGGTATTATCATATAGTTTTATTTTGGCACTGAGATTAAAATATAAAATTTTATACAGATACTGTATTAGAACCGACTGCCCTAAAACATAGACTAAATAGGTAAAACATAGTCTAGCCCCTGCGATATAAATTACGCTTAGTGCAGAGATCGTTGTAAATAATCACAACTGACCACTTTGTTTAATTGTCATAGGTTAAGTTAAGTTAAGATCTATATTTGTAAAGCTGTGTCTCATGTGAAATGTCTTCTCTTGAAATAAATATTATTATTATATTTTGATGACAATAAAGCAAAATATTAATATGGTAAAAAACCTGATGGGCCACCTGATATGTGGCAACAAATCGATTATAAATAGTGATATACTCAAGATATATAATTACAAATAAACACTTTTGCATACATAAATTGCAAGCGAAAAGGTAAACTCACCTTTATAACATATTCTATGTGAAGTGTAAAGACTTTTAGTGGTACTAAAAAAGGAAATGGGAGAGAGAGATGACACTACTTAAAATCTTACTCCTACACATATTCTAGAAGAAGAAAAAAGAAAGAAAAGAATTCTAGTAATATTGCCAACCCTGACCAACTCGGATGGTGGTCAAAACAAGTTGACAGCTCATTGGAGCATTTCCTCAGGCTACCATCAGCCTTGACATTACAACTGGTAATGCCAACCGGTACGGATACGTTATTTAATCCACTTTTACCGATTAGGCTTGGTTTGTGACCGATTCAGGTTATATAGAGTTGTCTTCCTGTTTATTGTTTTTTTGTATCGGGTAATAAACAATCGTATAGTTGTAACAGTTTATTTTAATCTTAAAAGTAAATAATAAGATTAATTGACGAGTTTTATAGGACAACGTGCATGTGGCGGTAGATTCGATTCCTGATAAATCGATCGAATTTAAGAATACTATATTTCGATACTGCTGAAGTATTGCAATATTTTTTTGTTGTTGATAGCGCCATAATTAGTTTGTTTCTATAAAAAAATTAATGAAATGTGATATAATGGTTTTTTGTCAAAACATATATATATTTATATATATACAGGAGTTGCCTATATCCAACAGTGGACGGCAGTGGGCTGATGATGATGGTGTATGCATATAAGTTTGTATGTTTTCGTCTTTTTGGGCGGTTTCTTCATCTAAACCACGCAACGGATTTTGATACGATTCAGTCTAACTCAGGGACTACCTGCTTACTTGTAATATCATAAATGTCTTATTAACAATATTCGACAATATTTGTACATGTTTGCAAGTTTGTATATTCGTTTGTTAAAGGCGTGTAAGGTGTCCCAATAAGTTAATCACCACAATACTGTTGTTCTCACGGTAGTATGTGTATAATTGTGGTTATATAAGAGATTTGCGTGATGCCTGCTGCAAGTAAACCGTGGTGGAATTAAGTTAGTTTGATGTAATAATGAAGATAACACGCTACAGGTCACGGAGAGAAGCGAAATTTCATCTATTCTAGAATCATCTATTTTTAGATTTGTAGAGAATTTTTTGTATCACATTTGTACTCATATGTCACAGTACATCAGTATGTGTTAACATGTTGTAGCGAATCAGGGTGAATTAACTAGTAATATTTAAGTCAACCACGATGAGGACAGTCACGGGAACGTACCACGTGGTAAAACGTTTTAGTTATTTTTTAACACTGCCGAAATATCAGGAACTAGATGTAAATAAACAAAACGTGGCAACATCCCGTGATTTTTCCTAATTGTATGTATTAATAAGGACCGTGTCAAATTTAACAACGGTGGTTTCAGGGCGGTTAAAGTGGAGATTGTTCTGACATGATACTAGCAATGGAGGCACCAGTCCTCTTACTCCTATTTTTGTAGAATGATAATGGAAAGTGAAATTTGGTCTAAACACCTCCTATACAATAAAAAACAATAGTAAGAGCCGAAAACGAGACAAAATTTACACGATCGATTGCAAAAATCATAAACAAAAATTCATTTAGAACATTTGAAGTAACCTTTACATGTAATGAAATATTAAAATCGTGACGAGGCGAAATCGATCCATTTGTAAGTTTGTGTCCTAAGGTTTCACGTAAAAACGGCTGGAAGAATTACGATCAAATTTGCATATGATTCGACATGTAGGCTGAAGAAAGCAGAGCAAAATGGCAGTATTTTATAAATAGAAATAATCTTAATTCAAATAAACTTAATATAAACACATTTAAATGGTTATATTGAATACACTACATATTGGAAACGCAGACTCTTCACATGAAACTTGCGTGTTGCATTTTTAAATAAATGTTAAGAATTTGCCGAATAGCAAAGTTACACACAAAAATAAAAAGACTAACAAACTAAGTTAACATACATAAATAAAAAGAGTTACTTTAGTAACAAAATAAATTGTGCTGGTTATCACTGCAGACAAGTCCCTACAAGTGCAGTGAAAAGTATCTTTAAACAATTGAAACCAGATCTTTGTGATTATTTTCCAATACGCCACCGATCATAACAGATATTATATTGTTGTTGTATCAATATTATGTACCGGTACAAGTCGCAGCCACAGCTAGTCTTGAATAAGATACGAGAAGTAAAGCTTGTCATAATTTTGTGACAAGTTACTAGTTCCGTGTAAATTGTCCACAAAGTATTTGTTAACTTAAAAGATATGATCTGGTGATGCAAGAAAAAACTACGATTGAATCAGCCAGTACATTCCATAACCTTTTTTGTGACGGCCACAAACAATTGTGATTTTAAATCTTGAAGGATCATCGATTCTGTTTATGGGGAGAGAGTGCAACAAATATTAAATCGTATTTGTAATCGATACAGAATAGAAACACAATTCTGTTAACAAAGATATATCTACGTAAATATTGCATTGTACTCGTATAATCTGAACAGTATCAATATATTGTGTAAAAGTATAATATTTTTAAAAATTTACAACATTATTATTAATTCATCATACATAATTGAGGGAACTCAATACTAGTGAATGAGGTGAATGAGGTGAATTAATACTAATATTGCCTTTAACTTCATATTGATTTGGAGGCTGTATTGTCTTGTACTTTTGCCTTTACACTACTACAATTAACATATAAATGACGCTTTTTATTGTATTATTAATAAATAAATTGAATATTTTTTATATATACACACAATTTTATTAAATAATAATATTAATCATTCGCCCTTTATATTACTCTCAGTTCGCTTTATCATATATTGACTTATATATTAACAGTTCAATCTGCGGTAATCACTAAAATAAGCAGTATGATCCTTTGCCCTTTGCACTATAAAAAATACGAAAGATAAAAGAATACAGATTAATAGAGAAGAGTATATAAATTATAATTCTAATCAATCTCTGTGTTACTTACACAATACTCTAAGTAATTGGCTAGTAATCGCAGTCACACGAAAGTATGTATACTATATCGTATAATGTCAACTGGTTCATAAATCAGGATTTAAAAAGTTGCTTGTCATATGACTTTAAACATTTAAATTACAATTGCAAATATCCGGATGAATATTTGGGAAGTTACTGCAATCGCGAAATATAATATAAGATTATTTGGCCTGATATTTTCTTGATTTACTATAGATGTAAATGAATAATACAAGCTTAGTTTCTTGTCAGTTCTTCTCTTCCCGAAATCTTTTTTTTTCCCCATATTCGTCCATCTCCTTTTCAGTGATGGAACAGGCAAAGATCATTAGACCGTACAGCCTAGTCTACTTTTAAATTTCTTCATATTTGAACAAGTGATGAGGCCAAAGGCCAATTCTTATGTATGTTTATTTATTATGTTTTCATTCGTGTTCAAAATTTAAGTCTTATCCGTAGTCCATATCCTTGTATCAATTATTTAAAGTTTTATCGATATCGAGGTAACGTATAAATATATAGGTATATATGTTTCAAATTCCGAATTTACGGTAAATTTCACATATTATGAGAGTCTGTAATAGACCTACATGAATAAAGATATTTTGAATTTTGAATATTATATGTAGGCAGTGTTTTATATAGGCACAGATAACATAATATTACATACTATAGGTATAGAAGATAATCTATGGGTAATCATTATGACTCTCAATTGAAATATATCTTCTAAAACTAATTAATTTTGTATATTTCTAAGATACAAATTTATGCATTATTATTATTAAATATTATTCATAAATGAAAATAATATGCATCTGTTAAATAATGGCTGATCAAAAATGGCGCGAAATGAAAAACGAATTGTCAAATAACCAAAATTAATCACCTCGGATACAGATACATAATTAATTTTGAAGGTTTAATCAGCATATGCAAATCATATTTTTTTAGAATATATTATTCGATATATTATTAGATATATATAAGTAATTAGATGTCGCTAGTGGATAGATTCTAATAAAAAAGTCAATCAAGTTCTTTCTTTGTATGAGGAATTTTTAAAACTTGAACTTAAAATCGAGATCGGATATTTAACAGGGTTGAAACTTATAGCAGTATTCCTTGACACTCATATCAAATATTATACCTAGGCGTACGACAGTGAATGAAAACATTAAGGGAACAAAACAAAGCTATTTTGTAAGTGTTCTCACACTTCGACCTCTACAGGTTGGGGCGCGTCGTAAACATAAAAAATGGCTTTTTTTCACCTACTTAATTAATAGTAAGTATAATAGTTACGTGTTTAGATGATAATATGTCCGATTATAATGATTTATGCGGTCAAAGAGAGTTTTAATGGGCATGAAATTGAGTAGGTGAGAATTTACGCGTGATTTTTCTAAAATGGACTAAATGTAGTAAATATATTGCAATTTATTCAAATATATATTTATATTTCATGATTTGTAAAGTATATGTGCCCACAGATTCAGCCGCGTGTAACTTATAGCGTGTTTTTCTATGTGTTTTTCTAACGTCATAAGCTATATTGTTGTATATCAATAAAATCCATTCAGTAACAAACTTTCGCATTCATAATAAGTATTAGTAAGACTTAGTTACAATAGTAAGTACATATGTACATATAAAGCTTAAATATTTTAATGTGTAAATTCATTATGTGTATTCAGTATCTTTTTAATCTTTTATACTAAGTTCTTTATTATCTTTTATTGTTATTTAATTGAAATTATATTGACTGAATAGAATTTTCGTTATTATATAATTATATAAATATAATGATAAAAATTCTATTCAGTTGCACTTTATTGCAACCATTAAGCGAATGTTATTTTTCTCAGATAATCTACGTTATGAAAACATACTAACAATCTTTTATCGTATCAATCAATAGGTAATATTCAATGTACAGGGATGTACTTCATGCTTGGTAGCTCCCATATTGATTCAATGATTCATTCATCGGCTAATGTGCCGGTTAATATGATAGTATCCTTGACACAATCGATTTGTCTCAGTGCTGTCACACGAATTTGACATTTAAAATGCAGTTAGTACAAACACAGATAACATAATGTACAAACAACCTATTTGCACTAATGGAAATTATACAAAACAGACTAATGACTTCGCTGATTAATTTGTATAGTGTTCTACCGTTTTTATGATTATTTTTTAAACTGTAATATTATTATTGACTACATTACTTATATGCATTACATGAATTCCACTGGAATTGTGGTAGAATGTTCGTGATCCTATGATACAAGCAATGGCGACCAGCAGTAAATGAACCATTTTTTTTGTGAGTAAGAATCCTATATTCCCCGCTCATTCATTTCGGCGGTTGAGAGTCTTTCTTAGTTTTTTCTAAACGAAAAAGACATACATACTCAGTTATCAGTTGCTTTAGTTCATAACATAAATTTTTTTTAATTGATAATTGTAAAGCTTCGTAAATGACCTACGGTTTAGTGATGTGTTTGCCTCTGACCAGAGCCGTGATATAACCCGGCTATAAAAACTCTCTCCTTCTAACTCTAATATCTATGTAATTTATTATAATAGCCAACTAAATTTGGACCGTGTAAAGCTCGTACTGAATGGTTGATGTAAGTAATCTAGACTGAACTATCCAATGGTTTATTCACTCAAAGATCGTGAACTAACGACTGAGTGTTACTATTATTATAATAGCCAATAAAATTTAGATCGTGTAAAGCCCGTACCTAATATTGATGTAAATAATCTAGACTGGACTATTAAGTGATTCTTTCACTCAAAAATCATGAGCTAATGACTCAATGACACGATACGTCAATATGTAAATAATCTAGACTCTAGACGAAACTATCCAAAGATTCAATCACTCAAAGATCGTGAACTAATGACTCAGTGACACGATGCGTCAATTCCGTACCATCCCTAACAAAAGAAACATAACCGAAATTGGATCACGTTCGTTCCGTAACTATTTTGTTGAACATAAATTTTATAATCACAGTTCTCTTTTTGACAACGTCACGTTGCAGTTATGAAAGCTTTGTACTTTCAAAATAGAAAGGATATATAATAACTTGTGTTATCGATTGTGATGACACGACTCGAGTTATGGGTGAAAGCGTGGGTACCAGAAATAAATAAATTATATTTTTAAATAGACAATAATATTGCACATTATCTGATACTTTTAGCAGATGCTTTGCTTGCAGCCTTAGTTCGTTGTCAAAAACACGTATATACAAATCGATCTATTGGAATGTTTTTTTTTCTTTTTAGACTTCTACTTACAGATAAGCTTAGCTGTAACAATAGGTATCAGCAGATTTAAACGCCAGTTTGTATCATATTGATTCATAGTGATCTGATTTAATTTTACGGTGTATTTAATATTTTGACTCTGGTGAATTAGTGCTGGTTTGTAATTTGTATTCACACATTTCAACTTTGTAAAATTACAACAGTTAATTGAAAGAGCAGCACCCATGTTTCTTGCGCATTCTTCTTAGGATGAGACAGCTCTCCGAAAGAGCGGTAGATTAAAAAAAAATAAGTATAACTATTCAAAAGTGCTTAAATTTATTTGAATAAAGAATTTTTATTCTATTCTAATACTATATCAATTGTTGTCTGTTAAATATCAGTAAATTATTCTTTGAATATAATATATTACCGTTAATGCAAATTCAAAATTAGAATTGTACATGCCATTCTAATTTTAAACTTTAAATCTTTACAAATTATAGCGGTTATTTATGAAAACTAAATGAAGATGTGTGAAGCCAATAGAAGAGAAAAAAAGTACTATCAAGTTACTAGTGTAGAATAAGTATAATCTATATTTCCAACTAGTAACATTCATTCTATACCACAACGAATGTCGAAATTTGTTATATACGCACTACGCTTATGACTTATACGATAATTTTACCGGCACGTCGTGATTCTGCGATGTCTCTATATACAAGTAGATTTAGTTAATGAGTTTCGTATATTGTACTTATTAAAACCAGTTAAAATGTTCTATTATCTATGCAAAATGTTTCGACACAAAGGAAATAAAGTAATATAATCAACAAAAACTATTCTTGTATGAAACTTATGACGTATTTTTTTTAAATTGCCACCAGGTTTTTTTTATTTTATAAATTTAATTTAGATGACTAATTGCCTACTTATAATAAAGTTCCTCATAGACTAACAAGCATACGAAATAATAATAAAATATTAATATTAATAAATTTTTTGTCCGCTACCTTCAGTACCTACTATATATAATGTTTAGAGAGTTATTTATTTATTTATTAAAAAACAAACAGGTTAGGTTAAACAATATCCAAATACCTACATAAAAAATAATTTAACAGTTATTATATTTCGATGTAATCTCGCCTATCTAATAAAGAAACTAATAAATTATAAAAACATTATTAAATTCTTATACACATGTAATCTCTAAACAAAGAGATTCTCATGACATTATCAATAGTTTCCGGCTGGGAACCAAACCGGCGACCTTCCTAAGACGTTCCGTTATCGGCGCATCGAATTCGTTATAAACGATGTATACATTACAGTTATTTCACAACAATAAGGTCGAAAACTGCAGATCGAAAGCAAGGTCGCGGTATGGACGCATCTTAACATACTTATACTATTACGTGGTAAAGATGCTATTCAAATTAGACAATTTTATGGTCATTATTGTAACAACCAAGTTGAAAGGAGAAGGTTCTCTATTCGACTATATGTTACGCGATATCTTTACCAATTCTAAACTGACGTGATCATTCTTTTTTTTAAATGAAATTAGAATTTAAATATAGATTTTATAAAAGGAAATTACTTCCGTGTTATATATGACGCTTTCATATAAAACCAAAATAGGTTTCATATGAGATGTATTTTTGTTTTATATGAAATATAAAAATTAATTACGTTGATACAGACCATAGCGAATTGTTCTAAAAGTAATATATAAGACAATATATTTTTTCTTTACTAATAAAATTATTACTTTTTCTAGTGAAGAAACTAAGTTTTTTATCAAGATTTCATCCATTAATATATATTTATTTAATAGTTTTCTTAACCTGTTGCCTTAAAGTTATAAGCAGGTGGTCTAGCGGTTTAGCACACCGCTTTACTTCCGAAGGTCGCAGGTTCAATTTCTCGCACGGTACAAACATTTGTATTCATGAATATGATTGTTAACATTTGTATGAATTGAAAAAATATATCTAAGTATTTATATCACTTGTCTACTGCCCATAACACAAGCTCTGCTTAGCTTGGTACTAGATGGCGCTTTGTGAATTGTCCAGAGATATTGTTATATTATTATCTTCATATCACAATAGCCTACTCTTTATTTTAAAGTATAATAAAAAAAACAATCCAGTGAATAATGTTTCAAACATTAGCATTGCCAAATCAGCACCTTACAAATTGTTACAGTCTATTTCGTTGCTGTAAACAATATCGCTTAAAAGAGGATGCACCGATCGGTTATCTCGGCACGTTAGCACAAACGAGCGTGAAACGAGATGAAAACGAAAACTGAGGCCTTTCATTGTATATGCAGACAAGCGTTCTGTTAAGGTGATGCTCCACTAGCCATACAGCGCGATTTTAATATTATTGACGCGATTTTTAACGCGTCTTTCTAATATACGTTACATTAAACAAAACATGTCTAATATAATGTGTATTACAAAGACGTAAAGTTTATTTTCTAATGGATATTATTGACGCGATTTTTGGCGCGTAAACAAAACATGCCTAATCTAATTTAAATTAAAAAGTCGTAAGGTTTACGTGTATTTTCTAATGAATGAACAAAGGTACTGAACCGATTTCTTTAATTCTTTCATCTATAAAGGGTAGTTATATTACAAAAGTGAAAGTTTTGATATTGACCAATCCCGATTCTTTGGTAAAATGTATATTTAAAGAATATTTTGTTATACTGAAATAGACTATCTATTAATCTAAATTGATGCAAATAAAGTACATATAATTAGTAATCATCATAAGTTGCTTCTTCCTTATCCCATTCACTTGGCGTAATATGTTTTTCTCTTCAGTCATCCCTGCTCGCAGTCATCTCGTTATTTATTCCCTTTCTTACCATATCATCTTTCACACAATCCATCCATCTCTTTTTCGGCCTTCCTATGCAGATGCAGTAACACAGACTAACAGATAATTAGTAATATAACAATAGAACAGATGTAATTATGGGATTAGGTACAATGATAGAAATTATTACAGTTAATGAATGTGTTACAATATTTGATTGTAATTGAGAATTAAGTATACCTAATTATTCAGTAGTGTAACATACTTACTTTTGAATTAGGTATATCTATTATATATCATAAATGTATAGTATAAGATATAGCTAATAATATTATAAGGCATCGGTGTTCTTAGACCTCGATTTAACGCACCGCCTTACTTTCCGGTGGTCGCCGGTGGTGTTCGGTCCATAGTTACATTCTTCACACGGCACAAACTTTTGTATTCATGTGTATAATTTTCCATGTTTAATAGTATATACTTATATATATGATAAGAGAAATATATTAGCTTAAATATATTCGACAACTTTATCATTGACACTAAAACTGCTTACAAAACGTAGCGTCATATTTATAATTTTGTTCATTACAATGTTAATTGCTATTCTGTCCTTTCCCGCCGTTTGATATATTGTATATCATGTTAACTAATCAAATCAACATGTAAATTGCATCAGCTGTCTGTCTAGTGGAGCCCCACCTTAAGTAGGTTGCGCGTCAAATCGACAATGTACGAAGGTCGAAGATAAGTACCGTAATCACGGCCTAATTTATTGCCTGCAAATTGGGTGTTAAATTGGTTTCTTATTATTGTTATATATGTTTTATTTTATTTATTCCTATCACACGGGATATAAGGTATATAGGACATGGTTTTCTTTCAAGCAATTTCCCTGATTTGTAAGGAATAAATAACTCTGGAAAAATAAAACAGCGCCATCTAGTTCCACGGTAACCACAGCTTGTGTTATGTGTACTAGACAGCTGAATAAATACTTAGATATATTTTTTTAATACTATAGTGTATCGGTTATTTCGCCAACTTGCTTTGTAAGAATTCATGTTTGAAATTTGAGTAAGATGGAATGCGGAACGGCACTGGAATTATATGTATGACTAGCTGTACCCGCGATTTCGGCCGCGTGGAATTTAACTTATTTTTCTAAAAGAAAAGAATATTTATAAAATAAAGGTAGCCTAAGTTACTCCTTATTACATCAGCTATCTGCCAATAAAAGTTCCGTCAAAATCGGTCCAGCCATTTCAGAGATTAGCCGGAACAAACAGACAGACAGATAGACAAAAATTGTAAAAAATGTTATTTTGGTGTATGTACCGTATTTATATTCATATGCATGTAATTAAAAACGGTTATTTCAGTATTACCAACAAACGCTTCAATTTTATTTATATGTATAGATTGTATAGATAGGTACCACAGCATTACTAATTTCTATAATGCTTATGGTGCTGTTCACGAACTCATAAACAGGCATTCGTTAACATTTCTTATCAGCTCATATACCTAAGACTACCCCATCTAGAATTATAGTCGTGATGATATGCACATAGTATCAGAACAAATAGTTTCACACGATGAAAAAGGCAGGTAATCATGCATACGTGAATCTACAACTGTATCCGATATTATCAATTATTTATTTGCCGCATACGAGCATACATAATGTCGTCTCAAGTCATAAGAGATTGGTTTTTAATTATAATATTTATTATAAAACATATATATAAGTAAGAAAATATCGAAAAGAAATTTATTCGTTTTTTAGCCTACAGATTACGAGATCCGTATGATTCATCTATGTATCTTGAGTTTTGCAAAAAACACCACCTTCTGCCTCTTGAGAAGCGTACTGAAATCGCGGATATTACATATCTCATGAGAATAGCCTCTGGTGCTGTCGACTGCCCGAAAAAATTTAAATATAATGCCTGGGTAAATTAATCATTTATGTACCACGAGCATCAACAAGGCACAATCCTCTCCTATCTGTTCCCCTAGTGTCATCGAACTATAAGCAGAATTCATTTCTCTGGCGAGCTAGCAACAATTTTAATAAACTATCTAAAACATTTAAAATAGATATATTTTGTAATAATATTAAATCAACGAGACACCAACTGAGTGAAATTTCTTCTTTAAATAATAATTTATTATTATTGAAAATCATGTATATGTATATATTTCTATAAATTTATTATTTGTTACTGTACTCTTGTTAATTAATTTCATATTCTTTGTTAACTTTATAATGCCTTTATACGTAGTGATGTAAATTTTTTAAGAATTAGTCTATTGTTATTAGTAAAAGCCTGTCAGTGGCTTATTATGACGTACATATTGATTTTATTTAAGATGTACTTGAATAGCCTTGGTTTTCCTTTAATAAATAAATAAATAAGTTTTAAGTTACATTTTTGCACACCTCTTATGAGGTTAATGTACGGATCCCGACATATTGTTAACACCTTATTGCTTACCTACATTTGGCAAATAAAGTTCTAAATTGATATTGTTCTCCTTGTTGTCTGATTTTCTCAGCTTTTGCTGTTTTTTTACGCTTGTTATATTTATTATTATTAAATATGTATAAAAATACTTATAAAGACACATAATCAATTTCAATTTATATAACATGGGGAACAATATGATTAACACTATTTCACATCAAGTTAGTGGCTGTTCTAACTGCACCCGGGCTGCAAATTATAAATAAATTGTTGCTAGTAATTACTTGCTTGAGTATATTTTTAACAAAATTGTGTATTATGATTAGTACTATTGAATAAGGAAATAATATTGTAATAGTAAATATATAATAATAAATATATAGGCAATTTAATTTACTATTACTATACCTATACAAAAAAAATGGTTCAATTTATTTTGTATCATATTTTAAATTTATTTATTTTGTAAATGGAGAAGTTTTTTTAGATGATGAATAGATTAAACGGATATTTGTAGACAAAATAGATTATCATTTTTGTTTTCTTTAGTCTTCAAATTTTTCCAACTAGGTAATAATAGTCTCTGCTTTATCCTAGTAGTCTCCACTATTCTATTATGTATAATATCAATATAATTAAAAGATAATAAAGATAATCATTAATATTTCATTAGATATACATTAGTGTGCATTAATTTTAGAGTACTAATTATTATTGGTTATTTATTTGCTTTGATTTAGATTACACAAATCGGATCATTAACAAATATATATATTAAATATGCCTACAACCATTAGCCTCTCGCCTCAGTGTTTACCTTGGACCACAATACATTGAATATCACAATTGAGTTTGTTTCACACGATTTTTATTTGCCTAAGATGTTTAACTCTATGGCTTCCTGTCTAGATATTTATAGGCAATATTCACTTCTTGCGGCAATTATTAATATGTCACTTTTTTAACCCATATCCATAAGTTTTGTTCCGCAATTCTTTCATGACATAGAATATAATTTATGTAACAGCGATAATAATATTAGATACTTTCAAGACAGCATGGGGTTTTAAGAAGGGTATCAGATTGGCCGTATGCTTGTTTGCCACCATCATAGTATAAAAACAAAATATGGTTATCCCAGGTGAGGTAGTCAGATGCATAGTCAAATTGACATCTTAGTAAACGTAACAATTGACATGTACATATTTCTCTATATATATGTAACGCTACTTCGCTGTGGGCGAACCTACAGCAGTCTCTCTGATTAATTTCAGTTTCTTATCAACATATCAATCACCAGTTAAAGAAATACAGATTGTCTAATTTTTGGTCAAGACCAGATTCGAACCCATGACCTTTTGAAGTCTGAGTGGGGACAGTAAATCACTAGGCCAAGCGGCTGTCAACTGAGTATCTATTAGGTAATAGTGTCATCATTTTATACTTTTCACATAAATAATTAGATTTATATCGATAGATGGCCGTGTGGGCATAACGCCTTAGGCGTGGACATGTATCTAATGGTATTATTTGAGGCCGGCCATATCTTCGGAGAATTTTATTATAAATATTATGAAATTTATTTTATTGTTATGTTAATATTTGAAGGAATATGTTGCAATCATTAAAAATCATCATAATATGACATTGACTCATAATTTCTATAATTTAATTTTATTCCATAAAAAACCGGATTTCTTGTATTACAAAATTATTGGGTATGCAGCCAGTCGACAACATAGAAGCAGACTTTATCAATTTCTAAAAAATAATACTTACAACACCATCAAAATTGGCACAGATTCTGTATATTTACAGAAAATAATATAATCTTTTATAGAATAATAAGATATTTGTAGAATTTAATAATTCCTTGGAATAGGATATTTCAAAGCGATCAAAATTACGAGGACCATAGAGAGAAAAGAGAGGAATCTTTCAGGCGGGAGGTGGTCTACAGCCGCTCTATATCGCTCTAAGCCAGCACTCTGAACTCGCTCACATTTTCGTCCCCTAAAGCTATAAAGAGCAGTTTTAGATACTTTGAGTACAATACATATTTAAGTTTTTTATTTTCCAATAGACTGTCTCCATTACTCTTTAATATATGAAAAATTTACGTGTTAGAGTAGGCTGTATGAGACTTGGTTGTGCAGAAGGCAGGCCTGGTTGTGTTGTAAGAATGGAACCGTTCGAATCGGGAAATAATACAAGGTAACGAAAAGCGATAGCACCAGTTCGAGGTTCTGTAGGCTAGTCCTCCCCTCTATCCTTTTCATACTCAATTCTCCTGCAATTCTCCTGGTGCGAGTGATTATAATTACCAGCAGGTGTGCCGCAAGCTGGTTTTTCCCTATGTAATATAAAAATGAAAGTGTCAAAATAGTTACCTGTTAAGGTGAAGCAATATAAGACCATATAGAAATAGATTTTTTAACAAATTATATCATCAATAGGTTTATTAGTCATTTTGTCAACTCACTTAACTTCCTAATATATTAAAATGATATAGAGGTCAGTGGATCAGGTAGATCTCTATTCGCCTAACACCTAACTCCTTATAAACACATTTGAAATAAATTAATAAACATATATATTGCACCAACTATGCAAACGCAAATCTTTCATTTATATCATAATTTAATCGACTTCCAAAATTACTGGTTCTTAATACACGTATTTTTCTTTTGTGGACATGGTGGTAATAATTCAGCAAATAATATCATTTTTTCTATTGAAAATAAATTAGCATTACTATAATATAAGACCACAGATAACATAATATTAAATTTTCAGGTGTGAAGTCCACGGTACCCTATTTTATATTTCAGTGGTTTTTTAATATACCATTTTCGTTGTAGCTGTACATATCTTGTTAGTAAGACTAATAAATAGTACATTACTGAGGCAGATGGTATCTGCGGTTACGTGTATGTCTATGTCGTAATGCTCTCACCTTCTCGCCGGCATGGGAGCCGAGATGAATCTGTTTTGCTCGCAAACCCTAGATATACCTAGGTGAAAGTGGATCTTATTAACTTTGGCTCATTATGTATAAACTTATAACATCTGTGAGTTTCTTTTTTTTAAGTTATGCCCTTCTTGTCTATAGACTGAATGTCTATGCCTTTTTTGCGCTTTATTTATTTAGTCCATTTGTTTTTTTTTCTCTTAACTCAGGCATTCGGATGTATTAAGCTGAAATGGACATATCGTGATGAATAATCGTGCACAACATCTTGTAATGTACGTTTCGCTTAATTTTTTATTGAATACACGCTGACCAGATATGGACACGAGCATAGATTAGGCAGGAGCTGATCTTCAGCCTCTTTATAAGGGATTGGTTTCAATATCGGTTTGGTTTTTACCTTCCTAGTTTTTGATCCGATGAAGCTGTAAAGGACACCTATCAGCCGGCCAGCTTTCATCAAAATACGTTCAGTAGTAGTAGTAGTAGTAGTCCTTAGTAACAAACATCCATCCATCTTTACTCACAAGCTTTCGCGTTTATAATATTAGTAAGAAATTTTCTCGGTATACACAAATTATAACTGAACATTTCTATTGAATTAAAAAGTAACTTTTCTATCTGGCTACTACTAAACAATGTCGTATGGTAAAAAGTTTCAAAAACATTGTGTGTTACTAGGATATTATTTTCGATCAACAGTTTTTGATTTATTATAAAATTCATACGAACATTAGTCACGCAATTAAAAATTTAAATAAAACCTGTATAATTTGTTTTTTACACAACTATCTATATCCATATTATAAAGATAAAACTAAACTAAAATTCGTCATATTTATTTCTTTTTTAGTTTTTGGTTGAACGCGCTAATCTTAGGGACAACTAGTTAACTTGAAAAAAAACAGTGACAGCCGATTTATCGAAGAAGGATATATAACATCACACTACTGTCCACAGGAATGAGGCATGTTGTTTAATGGATGTTAATGAAATGGTGGTCCTGTCTGCGCTAACTGTTTACCCTGACGGGGCACCAGTAAAGAATGATTAAATGATGATGAGCATGATGTCAGGTCAACCTGACATGCCACATTGCTAGCAATGGGATAATTAGTTCACATTACTAACAATTCTCGAAATGTAGCATTAAAAAAACTTACAATAACGCGGTATATTTATCATTTTTGACAGCCTCCTCTCTCTTATTTGACATAGACGAAATTGCGCGGGTCAACTACAATGGTTATGAAATAAAAAGACACGAGTAGACGAGTTCAAACAAACAATATGAAACGGTCATCATTTCACAATGCGAAATATCAGATAATATCAGCTCCCGATCGAGATTCTTCATTGTCTATCGATAATTATCGATCAATCGTAACTTTACCATCGCGATATGACGGTATTGCATAGCGCACATGCCACCGCGTGCGCCAACCCAAGCAGACCAGTTGCGTGCGCCCGCGCACTCTGTCCATCAATAACGTGTGGTCCAAGAACACACTATTCTCCCTAATTTTAATTTAAAAATGAAACCGTATTTTTATAAATATTTACAAGCTCATTTGAAAAGAATAACAGCTAAGTTTCTTGTCAGTGACCAAAAGTGTCTTACATATATTACTAAAATTTTACTATCTACTAGTAAATTACAAATATATATTTATCTCTATTTGTTAGTTTATAATTATTCAAGTATTTTATTATTATTATTATTATTATTTAGCTATAATAATATATAATAAGCAGTCTGGCTGCAGTACGAGTAATGACCTTATGCTATCACAATATGTATATTGTTAAAATTATCTTCTAGTTAAATATGTATTTCGATTGGACAGCAGAATAAAATACGACATCAAATACATTTTATTATAAAAGAAATAGATTATTACTACTTCTATAATCGAATAAATTATCTCTTATAACTTGGACCAAACGTTTACTTTCACTGCTCTTTAGACGGGATGCGTAGGAGCCACCCAAGCGAGAAATCGATTCAGAAATCATTTAATCGATTCTCTTTAAACTGTAATCATAATGTGTGATCTACGTAATCGAATAGAGTATTACGGTAATGTGTCAGTTGTAATTCTGTTAGTTAAAATTTTCATCTACGACTTTATAAACACTTCGCCCAGAGCACAATACATTTCACATTTACAGAAATGTATTGTGCTCGCTCTTTTTCAGAGTTTGCTACCTAAACCCGTCAGAGATAAGAATTAAGAATTAGAATATTCTTATGAGCAATATTTCTTATTGGCTCAAAATCAAATCAAAAATCATTTATTAATGCAGGACATTTTAGCCGCTTATGAAAGTCAATTTTTTTGTATTAATATTGTTTCTCTACAGTATACACATTCAGTTGAGAAGAACTGACAAGAAACTCAACTGATATCTTTTTTTTAAAAGCCACTTTATTTACCTAATGTATATGGCTGTATGTATAGTTCTTCAGGATAGTGTATATGGCTGTATGTCTCTGAGATATTTGCGGTATTGTATTGTGTAGTTTAAGTATTAGATATTTCGATTTATGTGTGGAAAGTGCATATAAACAAAACCAGTCGTCTTTTCCTGCGCCTCCGTTTGACCCTGAGTTCAAGCTTTCATTTAGTACCCACACAGGAATGCAGTTAGTTCTATCTATTCCACTCTCGCTATTTTCTCTAGTTAATGTCACAACTATATTAGGATATCATCTAAACTGAATTATTTATTAAAATTAAGAGCCCCTACAAATTTATCTCTTTAGTGTATTTTCTCACGTTATTTTAAATTTAAAAGTATAGTTAGAAAGATAAGAATAAAATATTTTAGGTTTTTACCTGAAATTCATCATCAACTATTAATTTAAATATGAAATAATAAAAAATATGTCTCCTATTATAATTTTTAATTGTAATTGTATAATTGCCGTCAAGCTTTAATAAACGTTAAGGAACTAAAATGTGTTGAGATTCCTTAATGGCAGACAGAACTATGGGTTGGCTTCTAATGTTACCCACAATTCTATGTTAGCTATTTTTACCAATTAACTTCATAACTACATTAAATAACATCCAAATTGAGTTATTCATTAAATTATTTTACATTGTTCACACTACTGCCCGTCGAACCTTGATGTTTTAACATGATTTTAATAATAATAGATCAGAGCTTGCGAAGAAAGTTACTTAACATTGGAATTGAGTGAAACGTAAGTACCCACTTGGACGCTTTTGTTTAAATCTTAAGTAAGTTGACTGCCTACCTTAAGTAGTTAGATAGATTTGAACAAAAGTGACCTAGTAGACTCTAACAGAACCACAGATAGCCATAAACAAATTATTAAAAAGTGGCATCCGCTTCGGAAATGGCGAACAATAATCTCACGACAGACAAGGCCGCTTCAAAAACAATAAGCAATCAAATTAATAGGTACTTTAAATACGCAGATGTTGAAATTTTTAATATCCTCTCTATTTACTACCACACCACTTCCGAAACGTGTTAAATATTGTTTCTTGTTGATGTATTAACTATTGACCTTTGTGGTTCGCGAGTGAATAGGTTAAGTTTGGACGAGGTCAATTTCGTTTCTCTAGACCCTTCGAAGGTTACATTATCAAATACTTTACTTGAAGTCATAAATATTAATAAAAATGAGAGTTAGCAGTCAAGTATGATAATCCGCCAGACCTCAAAGATGATCATAAATGCATTAATAGCTTCACAAATAGTTTTTTTTTGTATTTATTAGTCTCTAATGCTCCTTAAGTAAAATATAATGTACATCATTTATAAAGTATGTACGTATGGTACCAAAAGTCGGTTTTATCGTTCTCGGTTATGCGTTTTATCGTTGGGGAGAGAAGAAAAGACAGAAGGTGGTAGATGGCATCTTCTGTCTTTGATTGGAATGAAAGAAAATGTTAAAATTATATTTTATTCATTTCATACTAAATATCTCAAATCAAATCAACATATATTTTTTATATAGATCAAATACCCATGAATTAAATGTAAAAACTACATTTCATATTAAGCGATATATATATAATATGAAATTTAATTTCATTTAAAAAATGCATTTGTAATTTTAATTGAGAAGAAGTAACATAAAACTAATTGTTACGGTTCTCAAATAATATCTTAAACAGTTATAAAGATTACACGCAAAATAAATTTTGATGTACTTTAAAATTACTGAACAAACCTATTCAATCACCAGCCATAACCTGTACAATTTAGTCCCGACAAGCACTTGTTCACGAGTGTGACGGATTAGCGAAATATAATAGATTCCCAGTCTTGATTTGATAGCATCTAGCAACTATATCGAATTAGCAAACAAATCTAGTAACATCTGTATAGCTTATTTGTCAGACGCGAACAAAACGAGATTGCCAAGTCTATTATTCATTGTTCGTTTGAATCCATAGAGTTGCGCAGGCGTCGCTCATTTCACGCTGTCTACCACGTTTTGTTAAACCGATCGCATGTGAAGACAACAGTTGATAGATTGCTAAGCAATTCAGTTTATGATAACCGTTTTGAAATTTTAAACATTTGAAGTGTAATTTGATGGTACGATTTACTGGATTGTAATTCTATTAAGATGGACAGTCGACTGCATTTCTTTACTGATGTTTTATTATGTTACTAGCTGACCCACGTCTGCGTTTCATTTCCCCATTTTTTGCAATATTTTTCATTGCAGTTCTGCTCCTATTGATCATAGCCTAATGTTACATAGATTAAAGCCTTCCTCAACAAATGGACTATCCAACACGAGAATATTTTTTTATTCGAACTAGTAGATCCTGAGATTAGAGCGTTCAAACAAAAAAAAAAGAAATTCTTCAGCTATATAATATTACTATAGATTTGTATTATGCGCAGTGGATAGATTATGTTAAACATGTTTTAATTTCACGTATTCTTTTATTTAAACAATTATTACAGGACTTACTTGTTTATTGTCAAAACGATACAGAATATATAATATATATAGACAACAAGTTACAGATTAATAAATCTTTTTGGTTCTCCACAGACTATAATATTTATGTAGCTGGAATGACAAAGTACCTTGTATTGTCCTTTTTTTTTTGCTTTTATCATTAATATGTCTCAGTGTATATGAATAATTATTTTATCTATTTTATGTTGAATAGAATACTGAGAATCTCGCCCAAAGCGGTAAAGTTGTTTCTGAGATTAGCGCGCATAAACGCACTGATTATTAAAAATGCTTAAATTCAGTTTATTTGAATAGATGATTTTCTATTCTATTCAAAATCAGACCAAATTCTAAAAATCATTATAGAATTATACGTAGAATGTCACCTTTGAAACTTTAATACTTCGATGGTGGCAAACAAGCATACGGCCCATCAGATGGTAAATGTTTGCAGTAGCCTATGGACGCCTGAGACACCAAGAGTGTTAATAAAAATGAGTCAGTAAATATGACAGAAACAAAAATATCTCCTATTTCATCACTGCTCATAAAACCTTTCTGTTTTTAACTAAGAATGTAATATGGGTAGCCAATAGTGTCTTGTGTTGTGAGGATGGCCACTTGGGTTTTTTAAGGTTTATAGGTTGGGCATGGGCATGGACACCCGGAAACAGAGAAACCCGGCGGAGTAGAAGCCAGCCACAGGCCGCTCCTCCTTAAAAAACATGCCATTTATTCTAAATAAAGTAATCACAAGTATTGTCAACTGTCGACGTTATGGTGAAAGCATCACTTGACATGTCCATATGTCTCTACATTTATTTGATGACAGGACAGATTATAGTGGGGGAACGTGCTGTAAGTCTATGTAAATAATATCAATGTAAATGACAAATATAAATTCACATACAAAGCCGTTTTTCGTTCGGCTAGACTTGAACTCACGACCTTTGGAAGCTAGTCGAATGGTAAAGCATTGGAACATGGCGCTCTTAAATTTTGTTTACATTTATAATACATTGATTACATAAAGTACTTCATGTTATGCGTAAGACTTACAGTGATGTATAGACAACCTTTTCAGTCAAAAATATCATTGACTGTAATATATAATAATGATAATAATATCCCTGAACAATTCGCAAAGTGCTATCTAGACTCAAGCTTAGCGGTTGTTTTATGGGTACTTCATAAAACAAGCGTTAAACTTATATAAGATAGCTAATAGAAACTGTTAGATATATATTTTTTTAATACATAATATATGTCGGATCGACCGCTCTAGAGACACTGGATATCGCTGCACTGCTGCGGATCCAGTGCTTCTGGACGTGGAAATAGGCATAAATATATGGAATTGAATAAATAAAATTGTAATTTACTAACAGTTTTTAAGTTGTTTACTAACATAATATATCCATATTATTTCGGATATGTATCCACATATCCGAAATAAATAAATAATATACATAGAAAACACCCAGACCAATACAAACAATTATACTCATAAATACAAATGTATATACCACGCGAGGAATCGTTATCATGACCATCGGGAAACTGTACTAACCCGCTAGACCACAAATGGCGTAAATAAACTTTACTTGGCTAATTTAGTATGCCCTAAGATTAATTCACCCTTCTTGATACTCCGATATTACCTCTAGAGACTACAGCATTGGGTTTTTTACAAGATGAATACATAAATTTATGGTGTTTCAGTCCATAGGTCTATGTTTGTTTAATACCATCGTGATATAAAATAATATAAAGCTGACTGTACTACGCTAAGTACATATACATATATGTAGACTTATCAAATAAAAGTTATATAAAGTTCATGCACGCACACGATTTTAATAAATTTATCATTATTATTTACGTAATGAAATAAGTATAATAATGTTATAACGATAATAATCATAATCGTTTGCATTCATATAAAAACACACAACGAAATAATCCAATACTTAATAGCTGGGTACATGAACATACATACATTAAAACGATTTCAATCTCGTATTCATGATGCATGAAGACGTGTTACGGTAATTAATAAAAGCAAACTATGAGTAGCGTATCGATTCGATCGTGACAATCGATAGTGATCGATATCGATTAATAAATCGATTATGTTATTAAACTTATTCAGCAACTGACTTTGAAATGATCGACATTCTATATTGATCTGTATTACTATGTGAGTTATCAATTTATCGATTATTCTGAACTGAAGTAACAAGTAGCAAATTAATTTTAATAGAACAAGAATTTTACAGTATTCGCTTGATTAAAATGACCAGGTGATTGTGAAGATTTTCTCATAAAAGAAAATATCACGATGTTTGTGTCTCATTTTCCTTGAAATACTTTCAGCCAATTAAGCGAGATTTTTTTATGTAAAAATAGAAACAAACAAGTTGAGTCTTAGTCTACCTAACAGAAAATATACTATATCACTAATATTATAAAAACGAAAATCTATATGAGTATGGATTGACGGATGTATAGATGGATGGATGTTTGTTAATCTTGCATGAAAAAACTACTGAACGGATTTTGATGAAATTATGTAGTAATATAACTATCAGTATAACACATAGGCTATAATTTAAAAATATATTATGTAAATTAAGCGAAATATATTGATAAATGACCAGTAAGAGTGATGCAGACGAAGCTTATATATCAGAATAACATATAGGCTATGAATTTCACGCAGGTGAAACCGGGGGCACAGCTATTTGCTATGACGCACGGATACTGCCCTTATTTCATTCCTGAAATCTAAAATGTCATGACTCTGTGCCCTGTAAATATTTATCTTTTTACCTCAAAATATCTTTCTTCATACTGGAACATAGCTTGCGAACTAAGCAGCTTGGTGGCAGAAATGAGCAATACAGCTGAGACTATGCAATCAACTTTGCACTGTCGTTTGGTTATTTTTATGCATAGGTATCTATTTTTATACTTACACAAATAATATTAACACAAAATAAACACGGCACGCCCATAACCGTAAAGTCAGTTAAATGTCTATAATTAAGAAACATTTGTCATTCAATATTTTTATTGCGCAACATGTAAATTTTGTAAATGCAGTTTCAATTGATTCACTACGAATGCCATTATTAGATTGTTTTGTCATGTTTTGCGGTGCGTTTCGTAATCTGAAGTATTTTTACCACGAGATGTCTGCACATCCAACATTCGCTAAACACTACACTACACTACAGCCACGAAAGTATTACAAAAAGGTAATTTGTCATTTCGTAAATATTTAATCATTTGTTACACGTATCATAGTTTTTCTTAATTTAGCCACAAATACTTAGAGACTATTATATTTTGCAAGGTATGTTGTAATCTTACAAATATGCCTAACCACTAAGATGAAAACATACCAATAACAATGTTTTGTTCTTTACTTTTACTGATGACCGCCTTAATTTTAAACGCTGGTGGTCTAGCGGTTTTCCACACCGCTTTATTTCCGATGGTCGTGTGTTCAATGCAAACACTCGTTTATGAGTACGATTGTTTGTATGGTTGTTGTCTATGTATATTATGTATGTGTTTGAAAAAGAAATGTATTTAAAATATTAGTTATCTAGTACCCATACCACAACCTCTGTGTGAATCGACCAGGGTCAGGTTTGAATTTAAACAAATTATTTCGACTTGGCATAATAAAAAAAAGTCTGATTAATAAATAATTAATTTAACGAATTATTTAATTAAAGACACACATATTTCTTTTCAGTTAATGTTTATTGTTATGACAAAGGCAACTGGACTCACCTACAGCCCTGATACGTCAATACCTTCAGTCAATATTCTTAATTAAAAAGATTATCAGTATATCAGTAGGTACCTGCACTACAAACTGCTTAAATATAAAACAAATAGCAAGTTAATTTTGTTCTAAGTATCTACCATTATATTACCTACTTGTATTTTCTGGTCGGAAAGGTAGAAAGTGATTTATATTTCAGGAGGCATTAACGACATCAAACTAAAAATTAATCAGAGCATCGCCCCTTTTTTTTACTGTTATATGTATTATATTCTTATTTATATGTATTATACCAATTGAAATGTGGTCATGTCAGGTGTTGTCTTCACCATAACATCGATAGTTGATACCTGTGACTACCCCATGTGGAATTTAAGTCGTGAAACTATGTTTTTGATTTGGGCATTAACACCTTAGTCAGAATCTAATAATTGCGAAATCATATCCCGTACAAGTAAAAGTTATCCACTAAAACTTCACCTAATACTATGGATCAACAGCAACAATGTAAAAATTACAAGTAATCATGTCGCAATTCTTTTCTAGCAATCTTGCCTATCAAAAACTAACAAATCAAATTATTCCAACTATATAATGATAGAATCATACCCAAATACGGAATGAGATGCCAATTTTATGTACGAATTGAAAAAAACTCATAACAACGAGTAGACCTTTATTAAATCTGATCGCTGCTAACCCGAGATCAGGCTGACCTGCCAATTAGCCAATCACTAGGAAACCTCGCCTACCGCATCACTTATCGCATTGGCGATCGCCATCGCATTCGAATCGCGCTCGTGACGGACGAAAGTCGGTTAATGCATGGGAAAAGCAACGAAAACGATGCGGTTTCGCAAGCGATCGCGGCGATTGATATTGCGATTATTCGTGGTAGGAAGTCACCTGTTAGCTAAAGTACAATGTTACATACACATTCATCTATTTAGCATAATTTTCCTGTTGAATTAGTTATTAATTTTTAGTTAGGAAGTTAGAATTTTTAGTTAGAAAAATATTATAGTAATCTAGGACTTACACTAGTAAGTCCTAGATTACTATAATATTTTTTATTTGATTAGATCGTTTTGTCAATTTCTTTGACATCAATAAAATAGATTGAAGTTGACAGATGTACTTTTAATAATTATTTTTATATTTGATTCATGTTATTAATTATATTTTTATTTTAGCCAGAGTAAACAAACGTAAAAAAATATAACTATCGTCTGTCCAGTATTAGTATACAGTTCGACACAAAATTTAATAAATGAAAATGTATAAAAAAATTAACAATGAGAGATAAACTCCCAAATCTTATAACTTGGACCACATTTCGGCTCTATCTACTCGTATTTACATCTAATTATTCAGTAGTCATTTTAGATCTTCCTGTATCTGCGTTATGTATTCAAATTGCAGCTTCCAAGTTTATCGCTCATAATTAGACAAAGTGGCATCTATGTAAGAAGTAATGGTGCATTGATGTAAGATTGGGTGTGTAGTTATGTAGTAACTGTTACCAAATTAAGTTAAATCTTAACGAGGAGTGTGTATGCGATAAAATTACGATGTAATTATGCTTCAGTATTCGTTTTATCCCTATTCAGAGACTTCCTCTCCCTCCCCTCACCAAGTCTAAGGGGTTTTACGCAGTTGCGAGGATAAAAAAGACTTTTTTTTATGATTTTTTTTTAAATATATAATAAAAAAAATCAATTATTTATTACACCACATCATGAAATCCTACATTAATGTATCCTTTAAAAGAATCCACTATATTTTGTAATATTAGTTGTGATTGATGAATAACTCATAAAATAAACTCTTTTTGCCTTGCAACTTCATATAACCCCGTAATTTGTGTGGGCAATTGTTTAATTGCCTTAATTGTATACTAATAACTATAATATTATTACTTGTATTTTAATTGTCGACGGCATTAACACATTTATGTCCCATTAAATTAAAAATATTTTAAGTACTTAATAATTTTCAATAAATTTTATTTGTAAATTTATTTTTTATTTTTTATGCCTTCTTAATCTGATTAACCTTCTCATATCATTGTAGAACAAACAAAACAAATAAGAAAATTCCATATCCTAATTTGGAGCAACTGGGATTGTATCCGGGATCCAATTTACGTAAAACAACGTGTCGACTGTTACGCTATACAGAACTATGGCATAGGTTCTCAAACTGGGCAATAACGGCCCCCCACATTTTAGACTTCTGAAGTCTCATAAAATAAATAAATTGATTGTTTTTTAGTTAGTATATCTTACTAATATTAGAAGCGCAGAAGTTTGCGGGTATGGATGGATGGATGGACTGATGTTTGTTACTCTTTCACGCAAAAACTACTGAACGGATTTTAATGAAACTTTACATTAATATAGCTTATATATCAGTATAACACATAGGATATAATGATGTTAAAACCAATTTTAGTATTTGGACAGATGGTAAATAATAAATTGATGAACCTTAGCGGCCTTTTTGACAGGACTGCTTGCTAGCCTAGCTTATATGTAAGATATAACTAGAACAGACACAACAGTTAACTACAGATGGATACGACATATACGAAGACGGACGACTAGAAATTTTATGAATATATTTTATCATCAGACAAGATCTTGCTTTTCTTCATTAAAGATCGCGATGTCTAACAGACCGTTAACATAGAAAAATATCAAAGTGGGCGACGAGTAAAATAAGTTTGAGAACCTCTGATCTCAGCTACGGTGGATTACGTTAACAATAACAGTTTCTTTAGAAAGGGAAATAGTACATCCTTATGAATACAAACATTAACTGAAACAATATGGAAGTGCTTTTTGGTGTGAAATACGTGAATACAGTCACGACCGACGCTCATTTGGCGTCGGAATATCTGAATATCCTTCGAGCATAAAGGAGAAAGCGCACGCCTACACTAGTGGTTGCATGTGCTTTTATTTACCACTAGTTATATACCGCAACTCCATCTGCATCTTTCAAATAGAAGGAGCATATGTCCGTCATCTTGTTACGGTATATATAAGTGCCAAATCGTATAATTACTACTGAACCAAATTTGTCATCTCAAATATGTGAAAAGGTAAGGAAAATACACAGGCAGGCAGACGCGGTCATTATTTATACGTATAATTAGTAAAAATCACGGGATCTTACCACGTTTTATATTTATTTGCTGAGTTCCCAATATTTCGGCAGTGTTTCAACCACCATGATCACGGGTAAACTGAAGAGCAGCGGGTAGATGGAAAATGAAATCTTTTTATGGGCAGACATATGCGTCTACCTTCACACATCTTCGTTTGTTGCTATTACTGGACTACTAATAAATATAAAACGTGGTAAGATCCCGTGATTTTTACTAATTATACGTATAGACAATTATAATATTAATAATTAATAATACTATGTAACAACATTATCTTACTTGTCTTACGGATCATCTAGTTTTTTATAAATATATTACTGACTGTATCTGAATCCGTATTACTGATTTACATTCAGTCAGTAATGTATTTATATAAAACAGCCATCCAAACTCGCTTTTGCAACATTTTTTTTACCGAAACATGATTATATATATGAACTATATTGATTAAATTACTAACAGCCATCCAAACTCACAAATTTTACCACATATAGGAACTTTGATTAAATTCTACAATAATCTATTTCAAGCCAAATTCCTATTTCGTATTGCTATCATTACATACGATTCATAATTATTAAAGCAATTTATTATCTGGACATAACTTATAAGACCCATGAAAGACCCAAGAATGGACGGAGATGTTTTTATAAAATTGATACGAGAAATAATCTCGCAATCTACTATCTGAAGGCCACACTTTACAGTCTGAGCATAATATTTCATTTATTTTTATTAACATTGAAACTATATTTTATATTTATAATGTTCTTATTTTGAAGAAACAATGAGACAGGAAATGCGGTCATATTTCACGATTTCCGCAATGCGCATGCGCAGCTCACAGCGAGCAACGGGACTGCGCGTCGCAAGATTTATTAGGCGCCATTTTACGACATTACCATATATGGATAATATGCCGGAACTGTTAAAATTGCGATTAAAGGGCTTGAATATTTCACATAAAGTCCTTTGTTACCTTTGTATGCAAATTCAGGCATTCACAGTCGTATGAAACTAATCCTCACATGTTTCGTATTCGTATACTAACTGTTACTCGGCGACTTCGTCTACATTTTTTAGTAAATAGTAGTATGCCCTTCCGATCGGTTCCCCGACCAATTCAAACGGGGATCGAAATTACGACGGCCTGAGCCGAGGTTCGTAACCCTAGCGGTGACCCCAGACTTGTCGTATCCGTCAGACGGGAGATAGCCTTCAGCCGCTCCATAAGTCCTTCTGAGGGTTTGGAGTGCCATCTGCACTCGCCCGGTGAAGCTGTAAAGGCCAGCTGCGACCATTACAATAATCAGAAAAAAGTAACAGTGGCTCATGCTATAATCCATCTTCACGTCAAATTTCATTAAAACCGGTTCAATGGTTTAGTAAGAAGGTGACAGTTTATGTGTTGTATGTATTCATATGGATATGAGTTTATTGTTGACGACCTCGGTGGTCTAGCGGTTTAGCATACCGCTTTATTTCCAATGATCGCGAGTTCGAGTCCTCATATTCTCCATTCTATTCAGTTTGATTGTTTGTATTGATTTAGGTGTTTTTTATGTATAGTATGTATGTATTAATATATGCACCTATTTTTTTTCTATCAGTTGTCTAATACCCATAACAAAAGCTCTGCTTAGCTGGGGAATAAATGACGATCATGAATTGCCCAAGGTTATTATTATTAAAAAGTATTTGTCTGTTTGTCTTCGAGATTCATATGCAACTTGCGATTTAGATACGAATTAAGTTATTATGAGTATACCCGTGCGTGAAGTGTCATATATACATACATATATCAACATGTATTACGTTAAAACTCTGCTACCATACATCATACTCGGAGTATACTCATTCTATCGACTTGATTGTAGAATTTTAATTTAATAACTGGAAGAGAAGGGCTAAGGACCGTATCAGTGGCGTGCCTTGAGAGAGACCTATGTTCACCAGCGGACTGCGGTGGATTGATGATGAATGATATTTTAATTTTACAATTAGTAATATATATACTTCTTTGTTACAGATAATATAATGCGGTGGAGGATAGAAGCATCAGGGAGCAACATGATACCTCGAATTTTACTGCTTTTTGCAATGTTGTCAATTAGTAAGTATAATATATAAATAAAAATAAACTAAGTAAGAGAAGCAACAAACGGCTTGCAAATATAGGAATATGGCAACGCCTCTTCGTGGGAAAACTCTAATTGACTTCAATTTCACAACACCTATTTATAATATTCGGTTTAACAGAAATGAAGCTTCATGCTATATTTTTGTATAGGACAGGAATGGTAAACGAGCTGAAGGTCAAATAAATAAACGTAACTATTGTATTTATTATACAAAATTAGTAACTTTATTGTGTTAAATATACAGTTTCTCTATATTCTGCGTATGAGTAGGCGTGCAAATTTAAATGTTTAACAATAAATTGTATAAAATAATATTAGTTTTTATTTAAATATTAAATTACCACTTAAATAAGTACTAATATTATAGTAGTTTATACTCGTAGATAGCAAAAATTCTCCTAGTTTATTTTTTAACAATAACTTGTATAAAATAATATTCATATTCTTTTTTAAAACACGAAAATGGAACGGTGAACCCACCTGAGCTAACGCTTTACCAGTGGAGGATGAAAAAATGAAAATGAGGTCAAACCAGTTAGCCCATTATGATAGATTCACCAGGAATTTAATATGACGGGGGAACTGATGTGGTATATTGGTAAGAATGGAGTCAATAGTCCACATTACTAACAATATATATTTATAGTACTCTTCATTTATATGTATAGATGACAAAGACCATCTCCGTATCCCATTAACAGTAGATAAAACCATTCTGTAACTAGTTGCCCAACACAAAAATAGCAAAACCTTGCAAAACAAGATCGAATCCTTGCGATGACAATAATTACCTATGCTCGACCTAATTCCACCAAGGTATAGCATTATGTTACTAGTGTCCAAGCCCAAAGTAATGTAGATGTCTTTCACAACTTGACTGGCGTACAATTTACACTCGTTCACCCATCACTTAAGTATGGAGGTCTTGCCTTACAGATCTTTATCGTTAATTTGATTTCGAGCTAAAATTTGAAATACATTACAAGTTGCTTAAGTGCTATATAATCATTATTCATGTAAACATAAAATAGTAGTTAGTTTTTCAACCTTTTTTTCTATTATTGTACAATATCGCATGTACAAAAAGCAAGCTTAATGCCATATGGTATTCTCTACCGGCTAACCTAAAGGTTTATTTTTATCCTACATTTCATCCTCCACTACCCTGCAACGCTTTCTATTTCTAACGAAATATAGAAATAGGTGGAAGAAGATTGCAGAGCAACGATGGCGAAAAATTGTGACAATAATATGTACAGATCTACTACATTATTTTTTTGTATATATAAATATAAATAAATAATAAATAACTCTGGACAACTAAGACAGCACCATCTAAGCAGAGCTTGTGTTATGGGTACTAGATACTTTTATACTTTAATGTTAAATACTTAGTTTTTTTAAAGTAGATACGGAATATACATAGAAAACACCCAGACCGATACAAACAACCATACTCAAGAATACAAATGTTTGCACCGTCCAAGGAATCGAACCCGCGACCATCGGAAGTAAAGCGGTGTGCTAAACCTCTAGACCACCGAAGCCGTCAATGTATAATATAGTATAACAGCGATGAGTATAATGACATAGTATATAATTAGTAAAATAACATAGTCTTATAAATAATGTGCTTTCACGACTCTTTTCCGATATGGGATAGTCTGAGATTTTATGAATTGTTAATAATGTGATAAAAACACCTTGATTAGTTCACATTTTGCTCCATGGATACATATATATAAACGAACGAAGCCACGGGTTTCAACTAGTAAACTATAATGTCATTATAATAAAGCCTAAGTACATATATTGCTATTTAATTCTAGCCTCTATATCCTAACCATTAAGAATGGAAGGATATATAATGATGTATCTTACATCCGCAGTTGCAACACCGCCGGATCCAAAGATGGTTGCATTGCATTCTTCTTACAGATCTTGAGATACGTTTTATTGAATCGTTGGTTACTAAACGTTTTAATGTTTTTTTTCTTTGTTGATCATTAAAACACCTTAGTCTAATTAGTGTACTAAGTTTAGCCTAAAATATAGTATAGAAAATTATCTGCTTATAAGTTTTTCAAGGGATGATAATGGTATAGTGCACTCGCCTGCGCTAACGGTATACGCTGGCGGGGCACCAGTGGAGCATGATAAGATGCATATGAGGTCAGATCACTTAGCCCATCGTGGCAAATTTACTAAGACCTTATCACGATGGTTTCTAGGGGCAACCGCGTGGAGGTCAACCTTACATGGTACATTACTAGCAATTGAGATATTAATCCACATTACTAACAATACCTTTCTCTTTCCTAAGTTTGTGGGTTAAGATACCACGTAAAAACACCTCGAAGAATTAAGATTAAATTTGCACAGAATATGTTTCTAGATATGGTTCAACATGTAATCTAAAGAAAGCAGAGCAAAAAGGCAGTATTTTAAAAAAAGAAATAATGTTTATTCAAATAAAATTAATATAAGCACTTTTGAATTGTCATATTATTTTGATTCGACCATTCATTTGGAACGCAGACTCATTACAAGAATTAACAAAAAGCGTGTTGTTCTTTTAAATAAATAAAATGTATTAGATATGCGACAATCAACATAGAAACCTCTGCGCACTCAATCTTTGTGCAAACAGACAATATTATCACCTCTATGAATTTTAAGTTAGATTGTACAAAAGTATTACTATCATTTATGATTTATACAGTAAATTTCAAGGGTGCAAAAAGTATGTGTAATTATTTTTAAACCCTTTTCTATGTACATTCACTAATAAAATCCAAATAAACTTTATACGAACTCGCGGGCTAGCTACACTAATTTACGCTACATACTTAATATGGAAAAAAATAACAGTGTGATACACTGTTATTAGTTATACTGTTAGGCGGACGGCAGATAACACCGCAGGATGAACATACTCATTACTAATATTACTAATGATAACAAGGTACGGGATAAGCCCCAAATTTATATTAAAATATACCCCTGTTCGAGCTGTGAACTTTAATTACATTATTAAGAATAACTCAATAACAAAACTACTGGTCAGATCTTGATCAAATATGTATATTAAGTATCGGACCACATAATAATCTCAGATTTCGAATAAAAAAAAAACGGTTCATATAGATAAAGTTCAGAAGTAACACACATAAAAACATACAATACACTTGAGAACCTGTTCCCTTATTTGAAGTCGGTACGAAATCATAGTTTAAAATATTATGTTACATCTATAAAAAATATCATGAAATAAATTTATTGGAGTAATTTTCATATCAATCAACACTAACAATGATGGACAGACAGCCATTGACATTTGACCTATGTTGATCTCCGCGCAAGCGCAACGTCATACTCGGGCATGTCAAACAACACTGTCAACACCTAATCATAACAAGAAAGGTTAATGTTTTGACGTGATTGTAAAATTGGACATCATAATTATATTACACTATGAGATCGGCCCGACTTTACTTTACCGGGTTGAATTTACCTTTTATCATATCTTATTATGATAACATAATAATAGTTATTACTATTAGTCCTAGGTTATTGCCTAGGACAATTCACACAGCGCCATCTAGTCCCACGATAAGTAAAGCTTGTATTATGGATACTGATTTAAATACAAAGATAATTTTTTTTTTAAATACATGTGTAACGCATCGGTGGAGTGTATTGGTGACTAAATGATGAAAACACGTAGATTTCGATTGTAAAATATATTATTACAATGCAACTGTAAACTACAATAAGACAATAATATAATATGTTAAAAATATGAAAGCGCGTGACATATAAAAAACAGTCCTAAAGATAGAAATTTAAATATAATAAAAATATCAAAAGATTTAGCGGCGGTCGGTCCCCAAGAACATGCATACAAAACACCCAGACCGATACAAACAGGAATACAAATCTTCGTACCGTGCGAACAGCTCCCCACCGATCGATCATCCGTCCAATTCAAACGGGGATCGAAATTACGATGGCCTGACCCGAGGTTCGAACCCCTACCGGTGTCCTCAAACTAAAGTCGTATCCGGAGTTTGGCGGGAGGACTTCGGCCGCTCAATAAGTCCTGCCGCGAGTTTGGAGTGCCATCTGACTCGCCCCCTGTCGTCCGGTGAAGCTGTAAAAACCAGCTGCGGCAAACATCATTAGAGTAGTCGCGATATTATTTACAAATATCTATACAATACCACGTCCATTTTAATATCGATATAATACGATAGAAATATTATGCAAAAATTTGATACACTTAATATGTAAATCAGTTATGTAAATATATCTATTTTTCTATTGAATGTATATTTCATATATATGTAATATTTCAACTTTATTCCGTATTAGTTGATACTCGTCGCTTCTCTCGCGTTTATATTGAGTTTATAATTTGTTAATTGTAAATAATAATTGTGCAAAGTTTGTAGTGTACTAATAAGACACGCAATAAAATGTATTTAAAAAAAAAGGTACTATGAAAACAAAAAAGGAATCGAACAGTGACCATCGGAAGTAAAGTAAATCGGTGGTGTGGTAAAAAGCTAAACTCAGCAGTTTAGCTTTTTACCACTTTTTTTTTTTTTTTATCGGCTGTCAATAAACTATGTGTATTTTATCTGTCTATCTAAGACTGGTGCATAACAAATTTCCTTATGAACACTGTGGATTAATATCCACAGTGTTCATAATGTATTCTATAATATTAACATTTCCCACTTTACCACCAACCGTTGTCACCAATATACCGTTAAGTCACTCATAAAATGCAACCACAGACCGACAAACTGTTCCTACATCAGTTATGTAACACTATTGCTATATGAAGTGAAATTACAATGTGTTTTTACTAGGGAATGCAATCCCGACTCGAGATTGCAAATTCGGGATCCCGCGGGATTAGAAATATCAATCCCGCGGGATCCCGGAATTTTCGGGATCCCGTCTAAATTTAAAAAAAATGTTGATATCAGATGACTGAAAAAGCTAATAACTGCTTGTTTGTGATAGTGAGGTTAACTAAAATAACATATTACTCGAAAGAAAATAAAAACCTTTATTCTTTAATCTTACCAACTAAATAATAATCAGGTTGTAAGGAAATTAACGTAGGTAAATTAGGTAATCAAAACAATAAGCTTATTTCAAGGGAATTAGGAAAAAGAGTGATTTTGAAAATGACTCCTTAAAAACAAAGGGTATTAATAGTTTCATCTGCTAAACGGCATCTAATGTCCGTTGCAATGTACCCCGCTGCTGAGAATGCCCTCTCCGACTCAACGCTGGTTGGCAACAGCGTGGCGAAGCAATTATATGCAAACTGCAAAAATCGCCCCCTTGTTCCTCCACACTCAAACAAATCCATTTCTTTTTTAATGGTAGATTCTAATTTGTCTAAGCTCGTGGACGTGGATATACGTGCAAAAGGACTTTTAGAAGCTCGCAGAGTTTCTTCTAATTCCTCTTGAAGCGATTTATTAGTTTGTGCAGCACGTAAATTCAAATCTTCTGCAATCATTGAAAGAGGCAAGTTATCTTCGATTAGTACTGCCGTATTAATATCTGCTTGGTTTGGTTCTTTACGATATAATCGTGTGATTATATTTTTTATTTCTTTTTCACTGCCGCCCAATCCCGTCAATCTCGAACGGGATCTCGTCATATGATGCGTCGGGATTGATCCCGAAAAATTACACGAGATCTCGCGAGATCGGGATCCCGCGGGATCGGGATTGCATTCCCTAGTTTTTACGTTTTAAACGCTATATCGTAGCAGAAACACTTATAATATTTCTAGCTAACCCGACAAACGTTGTGTTGCCATATAAATTAATCAGTTATCGATCACCAAGAGTAGAAAATTATTAAACTACCAATATTTAATAATAGCGCTGGATGGTAGAAGAGGAAAATTTACAGTTGTATGTATTTTTAGCGCCAAATATTTGTGGGGTTGTGTCCTTGACCTTGTCACTTGTGGGGTTAAAAAATACTTTACGTCCAGACTTATGGCAATGATAGTAAGACACATGGAATCAAATATTAGGATCCCTTTAATAATTGCACCTGGACTATGACAAACCTTAAATAATTCTGATCCCCAGAAAATAAATTTCGAAATAGGTATATGTAACTTTACATAGTATAAAATGAAGTCGCCGTCGTCGCTTTCTGCTCGCTTATATCTCTTAAATTATGCAACGGATTTTAATGTAGTTTTCAGCACTAGATAGAGTGATTCAAGAGGAATAATGACACATGCTTGTTATAGTATCGAATCAACCGAGAAATTCTAAGAGTTGTAATGCATCGGGCGCGGGTACGGGCGCTAGTGTTTAAATATATATATATATTGTATGTAAAAATGAAATGACGTTTGTTAATCTCGTTAAAACTCGTTAACGGTTGGTTAATTTTGTTTTGAAATATTTGTAGAATTCCAAGGAAGGTTTAAGTGGTTAGAAAATATATAGAAATTGCATGGAAATTAGTAAAAATAAAAACAATTCTCACAACAATTGTTCGTACCTGTCAAACGGTGCGTACAGAAATTTATTGCGTTACTAAACTTCAAAAAACTATTGACGTATTATTTAATTCTGAGGCGGAACGCAGTTCGTGGGGTCAGATATTTTTTAATAAAAATCAATCTTTAATACAAGTTTAGTCACACTGAATCTCATACCTATCGATCCAAACATATATTTAACTCTACCTCACAGATATACCTACATAATTAAGATATTGGTGTCTAAGACCTAACATAATGGAAGTTTAACCTCAATCTTACTTACAAAGCTAGCGATTTAAATTAAAAGCCCACAGCTAAGTGGTAGATATTTATCGACTAGTACAAACAATCCGACGAGCCCCGCCTGCCCCGAGGCGCTAATTTTATTATTCGCAGACATTATCGGGCTCAGTTCTTCTCACGATTAGCTTTTGTAGTGATGCATGAATATAAATGCACATCCTCCATTTATATCCGTGTAGATATAGTGTCTTAGACGCTAATTAATGTGAATATCACAGTATAACAATTATTAGGCGTTATTTAAGGTTTATTAGAAATAAACAGTGAAAAGTGGTCTGCGTGAGTACCTCATTCTCACCTATTTCAACCGCCAAGCTGTGTTTTTCTACAAGCACAACTTAAATTGTAACAGTTATATTTATAAGTATGATTGCTTTATCGGTTTGGGTGTTTTATTTTATATATTACATATGTATTTACAAAAAATGTATCTATATATTTGTGTCTAGTACCTATAATACAAGCTCTGTTTAGCTTGGGACTAGATGAAGCCGTGTGAACTTCACACGCTTCCTAAGTCATTCCGTTGGTTTGGAGTATGTCCTGCACTTGTTCCCTTTTTCTTCCGTGAAATTGTAAAGGCTAGCTACGGCCAACAGCATTAGAATAGCTCGAAAGAAATGCCTGTCGTTAGCGAGGAGTGCGTTGTTAGAAAATGGTTTTAAAAATATGTTAAACTCTACCTAAAAACACAATCCGTCATACTATGTAGGTATTCTTTATTTCACTTTTAAATACATAATCTAAATATATATTACCAAATAAACGTTATTAGTAAAGAGGACTTCATACATTCTATAGAACACAAAGCGACGCTAAGTCTCGCATCAGATGGAGCTCGATACGACCTGTGATATCGGGATCATCGACAATCTCTTTCCCTTTGTATACTTATTTACCACCTCCGTAGCATAAATATACAACTTATTAACATAGGCATTGAGTACAAACCTCACACTGAACTAACCCGACACCATGACTAGTCCACGAGCCAGCCACAGGTCAATACGACCAATTTCCTCCACGTTGAAAACTTATATAAAGCTTAAGGTACTTCTATTATGAGGCCTAGTGAACGTTTTCTAGCATTTCCACGGGCGAATTGAGAAACAGGAAACTTAAAAGATTTTTGAAAACCTTATATTCTGTAACTTTAAAGATCATTATCAATTCTTATTTAGTAAATTTATTTTGACAGGTATACGCCCTCTATTAAGTAATAAACAAGTTATTAAAATAAATATCCCAAGTAAGAACTGATGAACTTTAAAGTTATAAAACATAAGGTCTATTTTTATATAAAAAAAATGGTTGCGAAGCTCATACACCTCTACCATCTATAAAGCAGTAAACAACGAATTGAAATAAATTACCTAAGTAAAACAGATATGCACTTTCAACATCTAGTACATATGGTCTATTTAAATAAAAAAATTGCGAGGGGTCCTGCTCCTCTACCAACTAACAGAACAGCGACTGACTTTCAATAGGCTTTGTAATACAACTACCTTAAACATTTTAGAAGTTTTCGGCTCTGTGAAATTAATTGACGAAATTGGCCTCTAAAATAAAAAAAAAATAAAAAAAATATGATTGTAGTAAGAATGATATTAGTTTAGAATTACTATTACCATACAATCAAAATATCTTTATTCATGTAGGTCTATTACAGACTCTTATATATCAAAAACTACCGTCAGTTCGTAGAACATTCGAGCTAAGAGGAACTGACAAGAAACTCAGCACTGTCTCGTGAACTAGACGTACATAATACAGATCACGTTTAAGATCACCAGTAGATATGTTCATAGTAGATATGTTCGGATATGGCTTCATCGCGCATGTACCTTCGTAACGCTTTCACGTACTATTGACATGAACTATTGTGCGCTCGAAATTGTAACAATAAGTCCTCATAATGAGACATTGTTGAACTGTTCTCTAATTACACAATACACGAGTGACCGTGCATATTTAAATTATTATTGTATTTACGTATTATGAAATATAATTGTTCAGTGTAGAAATGTACGGCTACGATTATGATTGACCGTCTTATATGTTGAATGTAAAATTAAAACTAATTGTCTTCCAGTGCCATAAACATAAAAAAAGAATTTACTATGCAATTCTGTTTGTTTTTTGTGGTTAAGTGTGATTTACTTTAGTTATACTTCATGAATATTATGTACATTTTCTCAGTTTTGACATGTAAAAATTTAAACCATAAACTATATTTTCTTTGTAGTGACAAACTTTTGGCCTATGTTTTGTATTCCTGGTATTTTTAAGGCAGTAATTATACAAAGAATTACTGGGATAAGGAATAAAAACTCCATCAACTTTCCATTGATACTAAACACCTACAAATACTAATTTAGGCTAATTCAAGTTGACCTCCGCGCGGTTCCACTCGAAACAGTCGTGATAAATTCCTGGTTAAATTGTTATTATGGGCTAACTGACTTGACCTTATGCTCATCTTATCATCCTCGACTGGTGTCCAACCGTTAGCGCAAGCGGGTGCACCATTTCATTATCAACGGTTATAAAATAGATCTATTATACAATATGAAGATTCAAAAATTTAATTGGAGCTCAAATTAATTAAAAGAACTTTGACCTGTGGCAATACAGAAAGCAAACGCCCCCGTACCATTTCCTCATATTTTTGCAAATTGATTGATTACAAACGAGCCGATTGCGTATCGATTACGTCGATACTAGAGATGGGCGATCGATCTAATTAATTATAGGTAATGAAACTATCGAGAGATTTGCCAATCTGTTATAAAATAATCAGTTGCCGTTCACATGAAGTTCCGATAACGAATGAAATCAAACGAAAACATTCGAATACATCATCGAACTGTTTTCATTCATCACTCAGATAGTGAAGATCGATGATAGTAGAACATTTAACAAACAAGTCGGTTTTATACACCGCCTCACTTCCGATGATCGCAGGTTCGATTCTTTGCATGATACAAAAGTGTATATTGATCTCGATGTTTTCTATGTATATTAATAATAATAATATTTATTGTCTCTACAAAACATAGACATGATTTGCAGTATAACAATACCGTTTGGGTATGTAAATTGAATGCTCATGTAAATAAACTTAATATTATATTTACAAATATATATTTATATCTACTCGTAACACAAGCTCTGCATAGCCTGGGACTAGATGGCGCTGTGTGAATTGACCGGGGTTATTATTATTCGAATAATTAATTATTTGAATAGATCATTCTTTGTCATATTCAGTCAACTGCTTGACATAATCGATTCTTATTACTTCTTATTTATATAGCAGTATATTTGAAATAATGAACTGTCCGAATATAATTCCAATGAATGCTTCTCATCCCATATCTTATAGTCAATAGTTCAATACCGCCTCGTATTATCTAATATAATTAATAATAACCGAATGAAATAGAAAGCAGACGGGCACAAAAAATATTCACAGAGGAACAACTGTGCGTCGATCATTTGCGATTTGTTTTATTAGTGATTGTATTGTTCGATTTAGGATACGATTATGTATATGTCGTGAATACGGTGCCTTATTGTTCCGTATCGATATGAATATAGATCGTTAAATAACTCTAAGATAGTAATTATACTAATAATTGTGTGCTCTTTTTGTCTATATTGTGATCGGAAGTGAATGATTCACTGGTGCTTTCTTATTTAATGTATTCTAAAAGATTAATGTTTAAAACTCGTCTGTCAATTTTTGTTCTCAATAATCGATTAGATTTTCGAAGTCTAATGATGTTGGCTACAACTGATAGGCTGTGTAGGGTGTGTGTAGATGGAACTCCATATCTACGGGAAAAATTATGGAGCGGTTGAAGATCAACTCCAAGATGGAATTTAGTCTGTCGGTACCGCTAGGGTTTCGAGATAATTGATATTAAAAGAGGCGTAAACATTACTAAAAGAGTGATATCTTTTTATATTTTTCCCCGTTGGTGATCGATCGAGACCAATGTGTCAAATCATATTTTTGTAGATCGTTGTAATTGGACCCTCCTATTATATTTATGCAAGTTTTTTGCATGATGACAATGATTGTTTTATTACATTTGCAGGCGTTTGCGACGCGGCCCGAAGACCAGCGCAGCGCAGAAAGGTAACAAAAGCTATTCTTTCTTAATTTATTACATTTGAGCTTTTTAAGCTATAACTACTTATATATATTTTTCTAGTATATTCAAATACAGCTAACCCGACAAATGACATTTCGCCCAATTCTTACTTACTGTTCGAAATTAAATATATGGTAAATAAGTATAAATTAATAATATAAGCATTTCTTATCGGGATAAAAACTATCCTATCCTAAGTTGGATGAAAGTACATATAGTGAGCGAAATTAAAAAATGATAATTTCAGAGTTTCCATCCTAGCAAAATATTGTGACCCGAGATTTTATTCCACTCTTAAGGATAAAGACTACTAAACTTTTTTTTTCATAGTTAACACACAACATAACTTAGGACGAGTAGAATGGCGACCTTATAACCGCACATCTTAACTGGATGTAACTCCTTTGGCCATCGGTATACTTTGTACAAAGTGGTCTGATATCTCACCAATTTCATCTTTGTAAGTTGTATTTCGTTTAGAGAGAGATTTATGGCAGCGAAATTACAGGGTATGACGGTTTAACATCTCAGTCCTCAGAAAAGGAACGCGTAATGCGTGTCGCACGATAACATTATATCCGTGGTCCTGTTCCTGTATATAGGCGACGGTTGCCACTAACGACAAAGTAGACTGTCAGTTTATCCATATACTTCCAGGACACGTCTCGATCTGCGGATCTCTACGAACCCGCTCCAAGCGCTGAGAGTCTAACGGCGATAGCACAGGCTATGGGAGCGGCCGGTTTTGAACACTATACGGAGGGGCGCGCTCTGGTCAAACGGTTGATACCACCTGACAGTCAGCCGGACCTCGACGTTGTTGAACATCAAGGTAATTTTTTATAGCATAAGTGAGAAACGACTCACATGATGGTAAGTGATTGCCGCCACTTATGAGCATCCGCAACACCAGGGAATTTGCGTTGCCGACCTTTTAAGAAGGAATAAGCTTTTTTTAAGGTTCCAATATCCTATCAGTTCGGAAATATCATTGCTGGAAGGTAATACCAATGTGCTTCTGCATGGGAAAAAGATCTTAGAGAAATGCATGGTAAATTGGATGTAGTTTGATATAAGATATTTTATCTTTACACTAAATCGCGTGGTAGACAGAGAGATTAGAGTGCCATTGAGTTCTGTCGTTACATACAGTTCTTGCTTCATTCACTTTTAAAGCTCGTCTTATGCTCCGAAGCCTCTTGAATCCTTTATCAAATACAATACTTAACGTATCCTAAACTGACCGTGTCAATTTGATCAAAATATGTCAACTATTAAAAATTCTGTCATCTAGAAATAACTCACTTTTTTCTAAACAGCCCATGTAATAACAGTAATATGAGCTTCATAAAAAAAAAGGAGATGCCTACTAGTAATAGTACACGTGTTAGCAGGAGAGAGTCAGTAATTGATTAATAAATAAATCAATTATGGTTTCAGGTGTGATAGGCAGGGCTGGTATAGACTTCCCGGCGTACCCGAACATCCCAAATACAGGCTTCAACTGCAAGAACGCACCAACAGGATACTACGCTGACTTGGAGACAGAGTGCCAGGTAAACCCAATCACTTCTATATTAAAATTAATCTATATCCACAATCTATATAATCTGATTCATACTGAACAACTATAGAAAATTGATGATTCATAGAGGCGGTTATTATTGGAAAAGAATAACCGTCAGGTTACAGGTTATAGGTCAATATTCATCACTAATAGACCCTTTTATCATAAACATATAAATTAGTCTTTATCAACATGAGCACAAAAAAGCACTTAGTACTCTATTTTACTTTATTATCATTTGAAAGTAGAACTATCATAGTCGCTAGCAGAGACGGCAAAGATATCATATAACAAACTTTAAAATACGTATACAATCGAATTCAAAACGTATTTCCTCATTGTATCCTAGTCTTGGAGTGATAATTCCCATTATCCATGTTATCTGGTTATTCCTTATCTTACCAGACACCTACTTAACATCTCTAACAAAATGCAAAACCACCACCTAAAATGTTATTTTTTTATGTTATATTGTTTCAAAGGAAGAAATTATATATTTTCTTGTTGATTGGTCATAAATCAAATATAAATAGCGTTTCTTTTTATCGTTCCAGGTATTTCACATCTGTGATACATCACGAAAGATTTCGTTCCTGTGTCCAAACGGCACCATCTTCAGCCAGTCCCACCTCATCTGTGACTGGTGGTTCAAGGTGGACTGCGCATCAGCTCCAGCTCTCTATGAGTCCAGTGCTGAGTATTACTCAAATGAGCAAAAGAAGACACAAAAGATAACGCAGGTTCTCAGCAAGAATTCTGATCTCCAACAAATTGGCACCGACAACAATTTCCGAGCAGAATCTAGAAGAACATCGGTTAATATACCTACAGCTACTGAACGACTCCTAAGACACCGACAAAGACTTCGTGCTGACTCCCCGGTATCAAACACGAAATTAACTTCTAGAAGCTACCAAGGGTTATTTGACTCCAATCCAACACAAAGAACACAAACTACAGCTGCTTTTGAGAACAAAAGAAGAAACCTGGTGCAATTGATTACGAATGGTTTCGGCAATACTCCAGTAAAACCTACCTTGCCTACTTATACTGAAGCTCCTTCATTTAGATCAACCTTAGCTGCCGGTGATTACAACAGTATTAAAGAAATGCAAGTCGCTGCTGAATCAGCATCATTTACAAATAACAATAATAGACAATTTTTACAGGATTATAATAGTAAAAACTACCGACCCTATCCAGTTTATACTCCTAATCTCACTCCAAAACCAAGCAAGACCAAGAATAATCCAAATTTAACTACTTTATATGATATTCGTGACAAAAACTTGAATCAGGGGAGACAAGAAACAACTACAAAGCGAACAGTAACTTATGACATAACAACGAAACAGGCTTCAACTCAAGATACGACAACAAAGCGACCTACTTTGATGCCATACACTAAAAGTTACACTACTAGTGTGTACGATAGACGAGACCCCTATACAAGACCTGGAGTATCCTTGCTAAAAAGTTTTTTCGATAAAGAAAAGAATAAGACTTGGGCTATAACTGAGAAAATCACCGAGATTACTCCCAGAGCTTTCCAAACAGAAACTAAACCTATAACTACTACAGAAAATATTAAAATCGATACAAAGAGTGCATTTGAATCGGCAACAAAAATACCTCAAACAACCAGAAGTGAGCATTTACTATCCACCGGAATACCTTCCTCTGATAGGTCAGACATATTTTCTAAATCTACAAATGATTTGATTCAAGTTACAACTGAAGCATATCAAGAACGAAGAGACAGGCTTATCAGGAAACTGAATTTTGAGAACTTTGGATATTCATCACCCACTTCACCTACAACTGTAACTGACAAATACTATGGAGATTTACCTAACCGACCCGGATTAGTAGTTCCGCCATCATTGACTCCAAAAACACTACATAGTTTAGCTATTTATTATGCAACCGCTATAGATAACATATCCACCACTTCATCACCTGAAGAAGAAACAGAAACTACGTCACCTCAATTTGACGAATATGAGCAAGGGTTGCCAGCGCTTTTCAGTATGCAAACTATCAATAAATACAGTAATCTATTTACGAATGGCAAAATGAAAGAGGATTTGCTTGAAGAAATTAAATTAGACACTAATGGGACGTACAATGAACTAGCAGAAGATTTAACTGTTCAACAGAGTCAAAATCCAATTGCCACTTCTCCTCAAATTAGAGAACTAGCTCAAGTATTTACTCATGCTCTATCTGCATACCTGCAAGACCCGGTACAATTCAGAAAAGCTTTATCTGATATTAGACCCACTCATCCATCATTTGCAGACATGATGGCAACTGAAGTATATAATACTGAATCAACAACAACAGTGAATGAAGATGATGATGAAATATTAGGTTTTTCAGATGACAATAAAATTTCCAGGCCTTTGATTTCTTTGAGAGATGCAAAATCTATTAATCTTTCCACTAATTATCCATCGATAACTGAGCAACCAACTACACAACACGTGGCTATTACTGAAACTGTACCAAGCAATTACCAAACAACCACTCCAAGAAGTCCTTTCAGATGTTGTGGCAGAATATCTGCTTCATATACTACTGCGTCCACCCCTATTGTTGTGACAACGCCTAATAGTTTTACTAATACCATTACTGCTAAGATCAGCTCTCTTGTTAATAACAGTGAACCATTCATTACCTCGACCGAAAGCTCTTATGCAACACCTACCTATGTCGGAGTCCGTATAAATACAGCATCTGATTCAGCTTCACCATACGGTCAAGGATTAAATCCTACAGACGCCAAGCCTTTAAATGAATATGTTCAATCTACTAACCTACCAACTGCTTGGGGTATTGATATATCAGATTCGGCGGTACCATTGACAAATGTGAATCAACTTGATGGTTTTGAAAGTAAGAAAATTAAGAATGCCGCCGAAATCGCAACCACGGCACCTGTTTATTTCACTGAAACTGATAGTATTGAATTAGAAAATGAAGAGGAATTACAGAGAGCGCATAGTCAATCATTTGTAAGTCCACAAGATAATATTATAAATAATCGTCATGGAAAACAAGTAAATCTTGAGGACATTAAATCACAGCCAAAGCCCTCTGAAGAATTAGAAGCACCATCAATACCAGACACAGAAGCGACCACCGTATTCACTACAACTCAACAACCGCCGACGACGACAGTAAAAACTGAGGAACTTGATATTACTACGCCTTCGTCGGTTCCTGAAAAAATATTTACTTCCCCCGACGTCGAAAAGACAACAGGTCAATTTCAATGGTCTAGCACTTTTGGTAACTGGCAATCCACGTATATTGATCCTATTACTTTAAATGATGGTTTAAGCCCATCTGGACCTGAAGAAGTATCCCAAGTAGCGAAACAAACAAATAGCTGGGAGACCAACACGGCCACCACAGTTTCGTCATTATATACTGGCTCTAGTGAACAATCTATATCGCCATCTGTAACTATTGAGGTAACAACACCTACAAGCATATCTGATAACCGAATTGGAAGGTATATAAATGATCATACATCAACTGAACCCGCTCAAGATTTATCCACAATCACGGACACTGTTGTAGAAAAAGCAAAGGAAATAATGGGAGGTATGAACGCTACAACTACAGAGAAACTCATGAACGTGATGAAAAAGACTAAATCCAAAAGTGTTAAGAGATTGATACTTCTTTTGGTTCAAACATGCGACGATGACCACAATACAACAGCGGAGGCCTCTAAAAAAGCTTTATTAGAAGCTCTAATGGCAGTTTCTCAAAAAGACATGGATGAAATCGCCAAAGAGGAACTCGAAGAGATTCCATTAACTACGACTGATTATGAATCTGTAGGAACAACAGTGAATAAGAGGAATGAGAGGCGGAGACCTAAAAGTTTAAACTCTGAGTCGCAGGCAATTAACTCTCTATCGAATCCAACAGTGACAGAAGCAGTGCGGACAACTACTGAAGTTGTAACAGAGATTATACCTACCACATTAAGTCCTGTGAAGTCTTCACCAGTCAATAGGAGGGGTCATAAAAAGTTTATTGTCAAAACGACCCCAATTGAAGATAAAACTACGAAATCCCCTGATGTACCTCATGCGGAAGCTAGGATAGCACCGCACGAACCACACCTAAAAGGTGCATCGGACACAAGAGCGTTAGAATTATTAAGGTCTCTTTACACTATTGCGTCACGGTGGGGCTGAAGTTACTAGACTGTATTAAGGTACTGAGCATATACGTTTATATTTAGGGGGTTTGGTTGCATTTTGATAAACTTTTGCATAAAGTGACAAAAATACTCATTTGTTATATCAGTTATGTGTTTCTAAAAAAATGAAACTACTTATTTTCAAATTGGGACTGTATATAAAAACTAAAATTTTACTATCCGAGCAAGGAATTAAATGGAAAATTATTATTATATCTTATAAAATTGTTTGAAAATGGATAATTTAATCTATATTACTAGTTAAGAGATTGTTGAAGTCCCTAAATATAAATAAAATTGTAAATATGTGATTTTTGTAGATAATTATATTGGTATTCAAAATTTTGTTTGTCATGGTTCTCTTTTTTCAATAATTGTGTTATAAATTATAACATGTTATTGAAATAATGATGTATAAAGCTCATGTTACATGCAAATTATTACACATTTTTTCGCATATATTATGTTGAATAAAATATTTAATATTGAAATAAATCTACCATAACGCTATAATAATCAAAATTTTATCAATTAAATTTATTTTTTCTAGAAAACATTTATTAACTAGGCTGCTTTAGGAAAATAAACATAAGAGAAACAGTAATAAATCTTGGATTATTTATATATTCTCATGTAATTATAGTTTTAATAAATAAATTGATTTATTATTTTATTGTTACCTATTATAATGTTTTAATTAAATTTAATGACATAATTGTAATTATGATATCATTTTCAATATTTGATCTACGGGGTGGGTTTACTTATACCGATTATATTGTAAGATCAAAATTACCATGTAGCAGGCAAATAAATAAATTATTATTATTATTATTATTATTATTATTATTATTATATGTTTATAATATCAACATAATACTCTACGGCCTTCTGATCTAGGGTTTACTTCCGAAGAGTGCAGGTTCGGTTCCTCGCACGATCTAACCGTTTATATTCATGGTTGTTTGTTGATATTGTTTTAGGTATTTATTCTATATATTATGTATGTATTTAGAAAAAAATGTATTTAAGCACTTATATTAATTGCCTAGTACTCAGAACACAAAATGCTAATATTTTCTAAGATTATTATTAAAAAATGGTGAATAAACAAGCCTATTTGATTGCATGTAACATCTGCTTTACTGTATAATATGGTTAACTTATTATGTTTTGTTATTGATATATGTTAGAGACTTATTGCTTAGTTGAATATAGTGAAGAGTGTAGAATATGTTATATCATTTCCTATCATTAAGGTCGCCTAAAACTGCTGAGTTACCTACATTAATTGTAGTTTAATATACTGTTACACTGCCACGATATTGTAATATATTTTGTAAGTAATCCTACTTTTTAGATAGTATATCTAGTAGAAGATTGATAGAATAAATATTTTACAAAACTTTTTTTTATTATTTATAAACATCCCCAGCACTAAAAAAGATCGATAATCAACTATTTAAGATAGCATTAAAAAATACATACAACCCTAAATTTTCACCCTTCTACCATCAACCCCTATTTTTTAATAGCGATTTTATTTTATATGGCAAAACCACTTTTGCGAGTCAGCTAGTAATATTATATAATTTAATAATAAGATCATCAAATGTTATATGGTTGATACGAACTTCTTGAATCAATCCAAAAATGTTCTATGCCTTCAGTTTTTCTTCAAAATTACATTCCTTCATAAAAATTCCTATATCATAATATTCCTATACCTAAAAGATATTTAAATTCAAAATAAAATTCAAAATCTGTACCAATATAATTTATTGTAAAAAGTTCTACTTTACAACTTTATATCTTATAAACAAAGTCTATAAGGTCACTTTTTGTCTGATTTACTCAGAATTTTGGATTTATTTATGTACCTCTCGATCTCTTGGTCGGTGACCTTGTGTCCTGGTTTGAAGTACCTTTTCACTTTCCTCTTCTTCTTCATCATAAGTTTGGCTCCAGCGAGGGCACCGCGTCGTTGGAGCGTCTCGTAACGTTCACGTAAGAGGTTTGCTGAAAAATATATTTTTTTAATCTGACTGGAATAATAATAATAACCGAGAACTTCTCACATAGTGCCACAAGGTCTGAATCTAAGAAGAGCTTGTGTTACGAGTATAAGACAACCTTTTTTGTAAATACCTACATAATATACATATAATTGAAAACACTTAGAGATAAGACCAATACAAACAATCATAAACATGTATATGTTTGAATCATGAGAGGAATCGAAACCGCTAACATCGGTAGTTAATTCATGAGTCAAAGGAACTCCTCAAAGTTATACGTTCTGCCACAAGATGGACCGGGCTTTCGCATGATAAATCCATGGAATGCTAAGAATATCATGTCATGTGTCATGAGAGACTGCTCTCTGACACCTTAGTCTTAGGTGCCTTAATATAAGTCATGAAGTTCTTGTATATGGGCAAATGTTATAACTTACATTTCATATCATTCGTCATTACAATTATATATAAAAAAAAACTAGCTGTGACCGACGTACCCATGCATGAAAATTATAACCTATGTGATATTCTGAAGATACTTTAGTGTAAAATATCATCAATCCGTTCAGTAGTTTCGCAAAATTTTCAAAATTCGTATTCATAATATTTTTTTTGGGGATGATTATGGAATGGTGGCCCCAGCCGCACTAATGGTTTACGCTGGCGGGGCACCAGTGGAAGATGATAAGATGAGCATGAGATCAGGTCAGTTGGCCCATCATGACAAATCCACTAGGAATTTATCACTATGGTTTCCAGGAGGAACCTTGTGGAGGTCAACCTAATATGGTACATTGCCAGCAATGGGGGTTACTAGTTCCTATTACTAACAATCCCCTTTCCCCCATATTCATAATATTAGTAAGATCATTTCCACTTTACATATCTCTCTTCTTACCTTTAGCATTGAGTTGCCTCAGGTCCCCTGTAAGTAGTTCAGGATCAACAAAGTCCGGCTCCTTCTTGCTGACTTTGTGTGCATTGAGAGCGGGCACCGCAGTGGCGGCAGCCGCAATACGTTTACTTGAGCGCTTTGAACGTTCCTCTTTTTGGAGTTTTTCTGTTTTCACTATTGAAGATTGTAATTTCCGTAGTCTGAAATATTCAATTTGATACCATTATCTTATATATAAAATTCTCGTGTCACAGTTTTCGTTCCCATACTCCTCCGACACGGCTTGACCGATTTAGGGGTAGTCCACCCCTAATTTTTTTTTTATTTTAAGGCAAAACAACGTTTGCCGGGACAGCTAGTCTTATATATAAAGTTCTCGTGTCACAATGTTAGTTACCATACTCCTCCGAAATGGCTTGACCGATTTTTATGAAATTTTATATGTATATTCAGTAGGTCTGAGAATCGGCTACTATCTATTTTTCTTACCCCTAAGTGATAATTGTGGTATTAAAAATACATATAACCCTAAATTTTCACACCCTACCACCAACCCTTATTTTTTTATAGCAATATTAGTACTTCAATTTATATGGCAAAACAATGTTTGCCGGGACAGCTAGCATCCTATATATTATTTAATGTCATGGGTATAACAAACAAATGGTTTGATCTAAGGGTAAATGGTAATATTTTATTACGAGTATTACCATAATTACTATGTTATTAATGGCAATAAATTGTTCAACTACCTTCACTAGATTGTTCAACGACATCTATCAACACAATATATCCATACATTATAGATAGGCACTACCTACTCACCTATACAAATCAGTGACTTTCTTCTTTTCAATTTTCTCCCTCTTTAACCTTTCCCGTTCCACTATTTGCTCCTTCTGTTTCCTTCTAGCCTTGTGATCCTTTTTCTTGTTCTGAACGGGTGGATTCACTGCTTTATATTCGTTGTCAGTATCAGACTCTTCCGGGTTGTTTGCAGGGTTATGTGGTTGGGGTAAACCTTCACTCATTTCTTCGCGCCATTGATTCTAAAAGTGATAAGAAATAAATACATGTCAAAAATAATTTTAAGGTGCAGTTCAGTCCCAGATAATGTAATGAAATACGATAATGTAATGAAACTTTTTCATATTAGTTTACGCATCCGTTGACATTGATTTAAGTTCAGTGTAAATTTAGTTCACGTTACGACTCCGCGTCAAATATACGCGTTACTAATAAGCCATGTAGCATACTATCCAATAAACTTACTAATGTAGGTAGATCGATAAAAAATTTATTTACGTTAAAGACACACACACATAGCACTATAGTGTTGACAACAAAAATAAAAAAAGTAGATACAGAATTAATTACATTGGTATCTACAGTTATAAAAAATCGGTATGAGTAACGTAGTGTATGTGCATAGCTCATCAGATAAAAGGCAGCACAACAGTGTATTGTTTGCAGGATACTAGCTGCAAAGCACTGATTTTCAGCACTGCCCGGGGACATATGCGAGGACGCATGTAATAAGACCGCCGCATCTAAATTGTTGCACTGTTGTTCACTGTTTTTTATTATTATTATTACTATTAATGATAATGTTTAAGGCAGCCCCCTTAAACATTATCATTAATATTAATATTAATACAAAAAAACAGTGACAGTAACAGAAATAGTATAGGTATAACATAATGTACAATAAATAGAACAAATATTTCACCAGTGTACTCACCACCTAGTGTAATATAACGCTACAATGATGAGATGATACCACCATGCTACAATATTAAGTACCAACCTCTTTCTCTTTAGCAGTGACCTTACTGAACATTTTGTTGGTGACCCTGAGCAAGTGAGCTTCTCGTTTCATCATCTTTTCCTCATGATTCACCACCTCCTGAAGCAACTCCTGATGTTCCTGTAACAACATTCAATATTAAATAAAGATATCAAACTAAAAATTAATCTGTGATACGGCAGTAGACTTAGATTCAAATATACCAATTGAAATTGGAATATCAATATTTGTGTTCAGTATGATTTCCATAATGGACAATATGAATATAAGTAGGAAGGGACAGAGTATTGTTAGTAATGTAGACTGATGACTCTATTGTTGGCAATGTACAATGTCATGTTGACCTCCATGCGGTTCCCCCTTGAGACCATTGCAAGTAAATCCTGGTAAAGTGACAATGAGCTAACTGACATGACCTCGTTGCTTATCCTACCATTATACATTGGTTGCCTGCCAGCGATAACCATTAGCGCAGGTGGGTGCACCATTCTATAATCCATTAGGTAAAAAAAATATCACTTGTAGTGTATGTGAGAAAGAGAAGGAACCATTGTGTCGTCTCTAGCTACACTGCTAGCGTCATGGCGCCATTAAGCTGTGAACGGCGAATGAGAACAGTGAAGGTTCTGAGTACCGTTAATTAGGCAGACAAAACAACTGTTGTGTATGTATATATAGTTGCTTAAATTACTTACTTTGTATGATGGATTATAACTGATGCCAGGGTGTGGGGTCTCCATTGCTGCTCTAGTGACAACTGTCTTAGGCGGAGGTGGTTTTGGTCTGATTCTCTGAACTGGCAATACATTATGTAACTGCGCTTCAGGGGATATAAATTCTTCGCACAGTGTTTCTGGGATTCCCTTAATTTCCGGTACTGAAAAGTAACAAATGTTCATTGTTTATTTGTCAAGTCAGCAATTTCTCTCTAAATTAACTTTGTTGAACAAAATTGACAGTTCATTGAGTAACAAAATAAATCAGTCATAGTGATCAGAGGAGACCAGTCCTTGCAAGCAGCATCCATCCATGAGCATAACAACTGAGTCAGCCATGAATGTGCTGAACTTAAAATATTTTAAATAAAATATATTAAATATTTTAGGGGGCCTGCTGACCGTGCCACTACTAGACTGGACCTTGTAAAAAAAATTTATATTTAATATATAAATACAAAAATAGATGTTTAAGTATTCTATCAGAAGTCTAGTACTCATAAGTAAACTCTACTTGGATTTGGACTAGATGGTGCTGTGTGAATTGTTCAGGGTTATAATTATTATTATTTCAAAATAAAGTCTTAACTTACTATCACCATCCCAAAGATTTAACTTAAAAGTCTCTCTTGCTTTCTTCATTTTCTTCTTCTTTTGCAGTTCCAACTTTCTGTTCCTTTTTGCTTCTTGAACTTTCTTCTGATAAGTGCCTTTAGTCAAGCGACGCTTTTCCGTTATTTTACTTAATGCTGTAGGCTTGAAGCCCACTGGATTTACATGATTACGTTTTTTATTTGGATCTTCAACCTGAAATAATTGAAATTTATATAAGATTAAAATAACTATCAATATAAGAACAAATATTTATATTAGCCTGAATAAATATTTTATATAAGAGGATTAAAATAGCTATCAAAATAAGAACAAATATTTATATAAGCTCTGAATAAATATTTATATATTCAGAGCTTATAGATATAACACAGACAAAAAAAATTTAACTAAAGAAAAACATACTTCCTTATATAGTACAAAATGAAGTTGCTTCCAGTCTGTAGTCTAGATCTTTTAAACTTGGCAACAAATTTTAATGCAGTTTTTAGTAATAGATAGAGTGAGTTGAGAGGAAGATTTATATGTGTAATACATGTACACCCATGTGAAGCTAAGATGCATAGCTTGTTAATAATAAAGCATGAACTCAATTTTATGACAATAATAACCCTTTAAGTGATAGGTTATGGATCGTTATAATTATATTACTTAGGCAAATAACACTATATATATTTTTATTCTCAAATAAAAAACATTTCTTATTCATTAGGACCAAAAATTAAAATATTATAATAGAGTTCATCAATTAAAAATTTTCAGTTTCCTTAGTATCCAATTAACAAACAAATCAACATGTGATTCATTCATTTTTTTGTTAACCTTTCAAATGTTAGCTGTCAAAATGCTATTAAAACCCCATATGTGAGACCAATTACAGGACCTCTACAAATGGGACTATAGTATCAGAGTCCAATAATTTGTCGTTCACAAATGAGTGGTTAATTTCTTTCAACCTTTGTAAGCAAGGTAAACAGAGGGTATTGAGTACTAAATACTTATATCTACTACAAGTTCATCATATTTTATTACCTTAGAAGATGGCAATAATACTTCATAGCATTTGGGTATTTCTGCAAGTTTCTGCCGTTTCCTCTGCTTGGCAGATAAGAAAATTGGTTTCACATCCTCATCTTCTACACTTTTCTTATCCCCTTGTGTGTCTACTACAAACAACTCATTGTCTGGTTTTTCATCAAACTTGCTAAAATATAATGCATATTAATATAAAGTTTCATAAACACATATGTATTTTAATTTAAATATGTGTAAATTAACAATTAATTAAAGAGCAACATCCAAGTTTCTTGCTCACTCTTCTTAGGTGCTATTCAGAACTGCTTACATTGAAGTTTATTTGAATATATAATGTTTCTATTTCTACATGCATTTAACATAAGCAAATCTGATAAATTTAGCCAAAGTGATAAACACTATATGTTTTATTTCTTCAACCTGATGGTCCCACCTAACCCAATATATTCTTTTCTACATAAATGAATAGCACTTCAGCTTGTGATAATGTATGCATGCATTGCTATTCCAGAGAACTTACATGTTATGCCTCTATATGCTGTATTTCACAGCCTTGCAAATTAATTAGATTTTAATGAAGGGTTCTTTTCTGTAATGGCAAAGAAGCTGATGGCCCACCTGGTGTGGTCACCACATGTCCACTATGGACATCACATGATCACACACACACACAGATCCTATGCATCACCCTAGAATGGTGTAGGTAGAGGTCTTGGGATGAACTCTTTTGCATCAACCCTCGGGTAGCTGCCTTTAAGCCTCTTAGGACAGGTTACATAAAAACCAACAGAAATATAAATAAAGTAAACTTAACCTAACTTAAGAAGTCATATAACACCTCTGATACCATTCATGTGTTGCTTATCCTGTAATTTATCTGGCTAACCTTACCTTACTACCGCAATACAGCTTATAAAGCAAGCTGTAGAGCAGCTGTAATATGTGAGACAATGATTTTAACTTTATATATTTTTTAAAATATAGTGAATGTCATTCAGTAAGACCCATCTGCAGTGGAGTGGATTGGTCACAGAGGTTACAATCGGTAATGCTATCTAGTAAATTGAAAAATAATAAAAATGTACCCAAATAGATGTTAAAGTATCAATGTTACTTAAATTAATAAAAACCAGTGCAATATTATTGTTAAATAAGCGTTATATGCATCCTAAATATGATATGAATATAACCTTACCCAAGTCTTTCTTCTAAGCGTTGGTCTTCTAGGAAATCCTCTACATCTTTGATATCACAGTATTTACGCCATGCTTTCTTATTCTTTTTCGATACATGCTTCTTTTTCTTCACCACAGACATTTTTAGAATTTGTTTACAGAAATATGAAAACACATGGGAAATACGTAAAAGATGTCAAATCGAAGAGTACATACAAACGTCAATCAAACTGTCAAAGTCAAAGCAGAATTTTGAAGGCTCGAATGAAATACGTATTCCGTTTTACGCTAAGTATTTACCTTTGTACTTCAATAAGTTGAATTTTCCAATAATATATATCCCTATTTAGTCGATTAATACTTTCTTACAACTTTAATATATAATTTGTATAATTGTTAAATTGATTGAAATATTAAAAGATGAATATTACTAAATAAATGTTCTAATATAGTTTGAAAAGTAAATGGTATTTTAATAATACGGCGGCAATTTTAAAATATCTGTGACTGATAATATTGGTTATTACCGAAAAAACTAATACTATTGAACTGAGACTAATGTTTTTATAGATAGGTTATATGAGAGATTTTAATGTTCTTCATTAAGTGCATAAGCTGACAGCACTACACAATAAGTGCACTTGACTCCATGAACTTGATTGGTTCTGGCAATTATAGTGGGGCAATTATGGTGACTAAATTCTAGTTTAAAAATTCAAAATCTATATAATATTCAAAACGCATTCTATCGATTTATGTGTTCATAAATATAGTGTTATATAGTATAAATACAGTATTTACGACATTCGTAAATATCACAGTAAGGTATAATGTGGAAATAAAATTGATATGAATTAAAAAAAAATACTAAATAAATTAAATATAATTATTCTTAATTTTAATTTAATAAAACTAACGGAAATAGTAGAAGAGAAATAATGGCATTTAACTATCTAATTCTAATAGTAAGTGTTATTATTTTTCCTCTTCGCAATCTTCTTCCTCTTCAGCTTCTTCTGCGGGCTCTTCCTTTGCCGGTTCTGTAAGACATTATGAAAAATATTATAAATGAGTAAGATTACTCACATAATTGATTACTACTTACGTAATTATAGTTTTGTCTGCTCTGTACAGAATAGGTAAAACTACAATTATGTTAATGACGTCCTGCCTTACTGTCGCACGAGCCGCCGATGTTTATAAAAATCCCTTCTAAATTATGTGCAAATTTATAACCTAGTTCTACCTAACACTCTAATGGGCTAACAATAGGGCTTAATATAAGAAAAGGATATTACTGCTCGTAATTGCAGAAGGTTGCGGTGTGTTGGAATTGGTGCAGGTTTACACTAATACTTTTAATATTATAAATTAACGCCATTATTAATCTTATCACACCGTACCTCATCTAAAAATTCTAACAAATGACCAAGACATCGGTAATGTCTTACTTTAATATAGTTCTCAATCAATATTAATGGTTCAATTATATCAAGAAAACGAGAAAGATTAATGCGATAAATCTATTTTTGAACGGAAAAATAATTGATTTATAGTAAATATTTAGAACACAACCATTTATATTTTAATTAAGAGCACTACAAATATAAACCTTATTTGTGGTCTGGCACGTTTATGTTATTGTGCTTACATACTGGGATACCCTAACCATGACATTTAGTCGTATGAATATACCATCATACAAATACATTGCTTTTTCTGAGAATAAAGTTGTGCCTACACTTGTAATATTTCTATCTACAATCGAGACCCATTCATCCATTAGCACCTCTTCAGATAACATAGATCTAAGTTAAGTGTCAAGTGTAAGTATGTGCGGACTAACCGCATTACAACTCCGCGTCGAATGTACGCGTTACTAATAACCCACTACCAAATAAACTTACTAATAAATATTATAATTATTTCACTCACGACCTAGATACTACAATAAACAAATAAATTATGTAGAGACACCTCATCACACCATTTATAACGCTATAGTGAGCTGATACCATCGCACTACAGAGTCGTAGTTTATCTGCTGCTTAGCGATAGACAGCAGTCAAAAAAGTATTTTATTTTTCTATCTACTCTAATGCCATTGAACGCAACTGGCCTTTACAGTTTCACCGAACGAGAACAGATGGCTCTCCAAACCTGCAGAATGAGTTATGGCGCAGCTAAAGGCCAATTCATGCCTGACGGATATGACTTTAATATGAGGGCATAGCTAGAGGTTCCAACCTCGTTTCCGGCCGTAGTAATTTCGATCAGATTTTTTGAGAGGTAAATGATAGAGACCCAATGGTCGACCTTCGATAAAATTTTGATCTCTCGAACGGTCAAGTTTCGGAGCAGTATCCGTTCCAAAGAGTGCGAATCAGATCTCTAAGATCGAATCGCGCTTCGCTCTACAATGCAGTTGCAATTGTAATAGCGTCACATCTTTCTTTTATGCTTCATCTTTATAATCTTCTCATCACTCCTGTCATATATTTGGTTAGCTAGTAGAGAATGCCATATGGCATTAAGCTCGCCATTTGTACGTTTATTTTAAATAATACAATAAACAATAAATAAATAAAATCAATGTTTGTCGTTATGTTTACTACATTACGTATTTTTATGTGGAAAGTAATGTTAGTAACATTACATTTTTATATAAATAAGTTTTAGAGAAATAAGATAATAAAATAATAAATTTTCTTATTGGCTTTAATTTTACCTATTTATTTATTTTTTATTCTTTATTGTACACACATAGGAAAAATTAATAGAAATAAGGTAAAGTACAAGGGCGAGCTTATCTCTAAAAAGAGATTTTCTATTTAACCTAAGCTCTAGTCTAATAATCCGAGTAGTCCACATTCTTACAAACATTGGCTCATTTAAATAAAATTAGTTTGTGTATCTTTATTACCTACCTTTATAATTCGTACCCTGTCACCAGTTGAAAAATCCGGGATGCCACACAGTCTGGCTCTTTGGTTTCTTATTAAAACTGTTTAAATGTATGTGTGTTTCGGGTACAAATTTAAAAAAGGAGTTAGCGTTTACATATTTGAATGGTGCAACTATTTTTTGTGGTCTGTCTTGTACAGGTATGGATGGGATTGGTTTAATCTGGACTGTACCAGTTTCAACCGGCGCATACTGAATTGGCTTCGAAACTGAATCGAGTTCTAATACGAGTGGTTTCAGTGCATCGTTGGGTTGGGTTGGTTTAGTGTGTTCGTGTGTTTTGGTCTCTTCATGATTGGGATCGATTAGGATTTGTTTAACGCTGGATTGTTCTGGAAGTAGCTGGATGGAACCGGACCACTCTGAAAAATGGAAATCTCTTATCGAATCTTCTCGATTCGCATTGACGTCAAAGGGTTCGACGTAAGAAATGGTATTGAGGAGATAACAAGTGGTCCATGCTGTGCGATCATAAGGAAAATTGATTAGAAAGGAAAAGTATAGGATGATACAATAAGCCATTTGAAAATTCATTCCCTATTTTATTGAATAGGTGGGTAGATAATATATAATAGAAAATACACCAATGCGCAAAGTGAAAGTGCGGCATGCTCGTGTGATAATATCTACGATATTATGTTAGGTCCAGGCTTTAATTTTCACAATATATTTCCCATTATATCATAATACATCCCATGTCAACGCCAGGATATTGTATAGGTACTTAGATATTGGTATATTATATTGAAATTACTGGAAATAGTATTTATAAGAAAATTGTTAACTCTTACACAATTATTTTTTTAGAATGACTTTTTCCAGTAAATGAGATAGGACATTACGATTTCAGTAATTTATAATCATTCTGTGCCTAATAGTTAATATAATAAATATTTTATATTTAAAGATATTGACATGGTAGGATAGTAACCAAAGTAATATCTGCCTATATCTTTGTGTAAACATGTTATTAGACAGGAATCCTAGCTAGCACAATTTTAGTGTGAATAAAAAGAAAAGTGCTTATAAATAAAACATACGAATATTAAGTTTAAATTATCCCGATCGGTTATTAAACCTGAGATATCGCTTACGCGTAGCATGAACCACTACTATGCCACACGAGTTATCTTAATAATCACTATTAATAATTACATCAAAAGTACACAGGAAAGTAGTGTCTCTACGTGAAGATACTATTTTTGAGAAGTATAAGTGCATAAGGGTAAGGTTAAGTCAAACACAAGTCATAAAGTAGGCAAGTGATACAATTAAGTGAGATGTCAAGTCACTGTCAAGTCCGCTGGAAAACAAATTGCCATTATTAAAAAATAATGTATATATGTATCTTTATAGCAATCTTTCGTACATCTGACGCAGTTATAGTCATTAAACACAGTCAAAAGTAGTCAAAAAGTCAAATCATTATTGAAATAACAATAATTAACAAAAACATTTTTTATTTTTATACAAATTCATACACGTCGATCGTATTTCTGACGAAACATATTTCGTGACATCGCACTTAATTCTCTCTGGTTAGTGATTTTACTAAATTGGTATCAATATTGTACTTTCTGCCACTTCCACTTTCGCAAATATAACCATGTTGTAGTTGTAATAAAATACAAAATTGAAAGTGAACATTTTCACCTCAAATAAATTAGCTTCACATTTGTATAAAAAGTATAAAAAAGATCTACAGAAAATATCACAAAGACACACAATTTATTTATGTTGAGGTCCCAACTAATCTAGTTTATAAACAAACAATTTATTTACATTTCAGTAGACAATCTACTGAGTGAATTGGATTATTATTAAAATAGATTTTATATTATAAAATAAATAAATACGATTTCACTTTTGTTACTACTTACTTATTCATGTTTCAACGCAAGTTTAAAAACATAGATAAAGACAAGTAGTATTCTATGTTACATTATCTTATCTGTGCCATTCCGATTTGTCACTACTTCTTTTATATTAATTCTTTGAAACCAAGGAATACTCTTAAAATTTCGTAATATGAATTTAGAGCTTTGAGGTAGTTGGTATAAAAATCTATTTTAATAACATCCCAATTAAACATCCGGGGCTTCATTAACTTTCTTTGTTCATTTCAAGTATTGGGAACGCGTTTACCAAATAGGATACAAGGAACAAAATAATATTATCTAATAAATTATTAAATACCTATACGCAATAAATATAATAGTAAACTGTATTTAATGAAATCATAAACATTTTACGTCATGTCGTCATGTACCTAAATGCTTTAATATGAATCTAAGGAGATGAGCCTGGGGATGATGAATCTAAGGAGAAGGTAATGATAATGAACTAAAAAAGATTATAAAACCCCAGAGGGCGGTAAGCACCTAAAACCTTATTGTTACTAGTGTTGGAAATCCGACTGGCGCGAGTAATATTCTTGGCTGTTCTGTTCTGAGGAAGGTGCAACCTTGTACTCTTCGTAAGCCGTACCTTCGTGGGAGGCGTCATGATGCTGTCCAGAGCCAAGACCAGCAGCCGCTGCCTTTGCGGCAGCTGCGGCAGCGTTAGCTTGTGCCTGTTGTGCGGCCGCCTGTTGATGTCAAAGATTTTTTTTTTATTAAAAGTAATATTAAAGAATAACGCAACGAAAGTTGATTTTGGTGCTATCTCGTGATGCTATATGGTAGTTTAACTACTATTATCTATAGGAGTAATTTTTTTTTAACTATTATAATTCTGTCGCATTTTGCATTTATCCGACAAATGCCAGAGGAAAATAAAGGTGTGTACAGTACACTACAAACACGCAAAAGGACTTATGAGGCTGATGAAAACAGACGTAATTACGATCGTCATTGAAATAGGACAGTGGTAAACCAGAGTGATCGGAGGTCAGTCTACGGAACCGATAACATAATTTGACCACCAAAGATCTGGTATGGAAGAAATAATAAAAGAACAGTTTAAGTTGAAGTGTTTATTACAGTTACAATCACTGAGAATATAAACACACATTACGTTTTAAAAGTAGTGCTGTATATATGAGAACGAAGCCTAAATTGAGTTGTCTTGTATATTAAAATGCTAATGTGCCAAAAAAGTGGTTGCACTGTTTCATACAAAAAAAAATTAAATAACTCGAGTCTAGTTACAACAAAACACTTCTGAGATCTAGACTAGGTTACAGACAGTTGCAACTTGCGATCAATGAAGCGAAGAAAGCAAAAAGTAGTGAATCTAGAATAAAGCAATGCAAAGTGGAGCCAGAAATCTTTGGTCTTCTTTTGTTTGCATTCAACTTTTCTTTATGGAAAATTTAAGTTGCATTTGGTCAATATTTTATCAAGATGTTTAAATCTTCAAAGATGTACTTTCGTGCCCTCTTCTTAGATTCCTGTTCGTAAAAATGTTTTGTGATTCGACTCTATATCTCTATAACATATAACGGCCTCGGTGGTCTAGCGATTAAACACACCTTCTTGCATGATCGCGGATTCGATTCATAATCGATTTCTATTGTAAATATGTACATGCAAATAGTCTATTTAAGTATCAGTTGTCTAGTATCCATAATACAAGCTATGCTTAGCTTGAGGCTGGATGGCACTGTGTGAATTGTTCTAGGTAATTAATATTTATTAATGATTTGTTATGCATCCGATCGAAGCCTATATGTAAATGTTCGATCATATAAAGTGTATATTATCGAACATTTACATAATAGGTACTATACCTATTTTACAATAATGATTCGGGAGACCAAAGGAGTAGATATTTTTATTTTATTTCAATCAAAAGTAGTAGAGATTACAATTTACTTTTAAAATATGTGTATTTAGAGGGAAAATATAGAAAATTGAGGGATGACATCTTAGTCCTCCGCAATGATAATGGATATGGCGGATATCGTAAATCACGTGACAACATAATGGCCGTGATGCTGTTCAAGTATACCGATTATGATTACCACTTACCATCAGGTGGACTTTCAGCTTATTCATAAAAAAAAATTAGGTATAAAAAAGTTTTAACACATATGTACTCAATACTATAAAATTGAGTCTTAAATGACGTCTATGGAATGACAATAAGAGCCACATACCTGAGCCTTCCTGGCAGCAGATTGGGTAGCTTCGAAGTCGATTCTGACACCATGCAGCTGTTCCTGGAGAGTCTGCAACCTCTGCCTAGCTGCACCCACCATGGCTGTCTGTGCACCCAACTCACCAGCTGCTTGAGATGCTGCCTCGTTGGCATTCTCGGAGGTAGCTTGTGCAGCGTTCAGTGCAGCTTGAATTACGTTGACCTACAATGTTAGGCACAGAATTATATTATCCATATTTATTTATTTAGATAAAACTTTTATTTGTTTTAAAGGGAATACAAACGAGGTACGATAATTAATATAAAGAAAAAAGTAATGAACACAACTACATTGATCACTTATCAAAACATACATATATACAACACAGATACATAAAACGTGTGAGTAACATAGTGTGTGTGTTTCGTCCATACGCAAAAAGTTTGACCATGGGAATAGAGATTCATATATATAACTAACTATAGATATATAAGTATATATAAAACTTAATGTTAAAGGTATACCAATCAACAATCCAGGTATATAGAATTACTCATGAAATTAAAACATTTTCACCAAGAAACTAATTTTAAAATAATCATACGAAATTGATTACCCATATTTGACAGACAAGTTTGTATGAAAATATTAAAAATGTGTTTCATTTACCCAATTAAACTCAATGGGGCTTGGCATAGGTACCATTACTAATCTAATAACATATATAAATATGCAAAGTGTTAATGTATATATTTACTTTTTTTTAATAAAGTCCAAGTCATTTTTACCTACAGTTATTACTAGTACTCTGTTACACTTTCTCTCCCTGACCACTGTACAGGAAGGAAATTTGCATCTCATGTTATGTATCAAATTGCGTGTAGACTCGCATTTCCACCGCAGTGTTATCTACTTCCAACTGTATTTTCCAAATGACTTCTCCCTTAATTTGTTTAATAAATAATTATTTACATTTTGCATTGTTTGTATAATAAATTATTATTTGAGCACAATCTTTAGAATTACAATAGATTCTACATTTCAATTTGAATTAGTGGATACGCCTTTATAATTGTATATTGGAACTTTTTATTTATAATTAGTAATACTTGTTATATTAAATGATTAAAATAACTAATTAAATAATTGCCGACCTCGGTGGTCTAACAGTTTAGCACACCGTTTTACTTCCGATGGTCGCGGGTTCGATTCTTCGCACGGCGCAAACATTTGTATTCACGAGTATGATTGTTTGTATCGGTCTGGGTATTTTCTATGTATAATATGTATGTATTTACGAAAAAAAATCTATGTATTTGTATCAGTTATCTAGTACCCATAACACAGGCTTTAGTTAGCTTATCTAGGGTCTAGATGACTGTGTGAATTGTCTTGAAATTATTATAAAATTAAATTATTAATTAAGTATTAACTAATTAAACAATATTTAATCCAAAAAAAGGATAAAATTTATTCATTAGATACCTACATTAATTTGCCTGATTAACATTCTTGTCACGCAAAGATATTTCTATATTTTCTATAACTAATTATTTGTAGGTTTAAAAAAAGGATTCCATAAATAAATAGATTCTTTGACATAGATTATAAATTAAATAATTATCTGTGTAATTGGGTAGATAATTGGCGATCTATTTAACTATGTGTTTAAAAAAGACAATACAAAAAGAGCAAGGCTACGCTCCGACAATGAACCAAATCTGTGCAATATTAGTAACAAGTGGCATTTCAAAGCTTTTTATTTAATATCGCAATATACGCTGCAGGGACTGAAAAAAAAACCTTATAAAAAACCCGAGACTAAAAACCCGATAACGCCGGTGGTGTTGCATAAATCAGTGCGAATGGAATTTGCGAAAAATTTGCAAACCGTCAAAACGGTGATGAAAAAATGCAATAATTATATAGTTACGTACTTATTTAGTCGCTCCATTTCGTTCGAACGAATTTGTCTTTAACAAAAAGTACGACTCCGGTGTCATGGTGTGGTTTCATTTTAAAATAAAATGATACATTATATAAATAGATATAATTAAAGTGTCTATATGCAATTACAAATTAATTTTTTTACTACATACATATGAAAATGTATTACTTATATCAATATATTAATTTCTATTTTTATCTGTCTGTACTTACTAATCTCTGATACGGCTGGTTCAATTTTAACTGGACTTTCACTCTCTGATAACTGAAGTGGATAAGGATATAAGGTACTCGCTTAAGTTACTAATTTAAGCCACTTTTATTTTAGAAATATTATTTTTTCAACTCAAGTGATAACAACGCAGACGACAATTTACATTTTCCCTCTAATATGATATTTGTATATAATATTTATTTATTATGTATAGTTTCACATGCATTTATTTCTTTATTTATTATTATTTATTGATTTTAACATCATATATGGGTTCTATAAAAAAGCGCCTCGAAGATCTTAACAAAATTTTGTCATAAAACTAACGACTTCTTTTCTACATCAAAGTCTTGTCAGTATAATTTTTGCTTTAGATATTTAGTGCAACTTTGGAGTCTATATATAAATAATAAAACTGGCGGTACATCCCGACTTAGCTAAGGTAACACAATTAATTATATAGATATTAAAATTTATGTGTACAACAATTTATCACCCCTATTAAATAAAGTAAAAAAGCAAAAAGCAGCCGTTTTTTATATTAGAACGTAGATACTGGGAAAGTAAAAAAGACGAAGAACTTTCGAATTGAAATATATAATGCCATTCTAAACGTAATTTAACTGGACTGAAGAAAAAATGGTATAATTGGATTGCCTACCACTAGCGTTAGATAACTCCCAATATAAAAATGAATAAAAAATATAAATATATTCACGTTTGTAATCATTTCCGAGGTAGACTGGACAAATTAATCTGAGTATCTTTATGTATGTGTATATATGAGTATTTATGTGTCTGTATCTTTATATGGGTATCTTTATATTTTTTTAGCCTCCAATGAGCTGACGTTTTAACTATATTTCGTTTGTAGTTAACATGCTCATTATTGTGATCCTAAACTCCTAAATAAATAAAGATAGAAAAGAACCAAATTGAAGGATGAGATATTTCTCGCAGTTGATTTCTCGCACTGTGCAAACATTTGTATCCATGAGTACAAATTCTTGGGTATTTTCTATGTATATATTTACGAAAAAACATGTATCTAAGTATTTATAACATCTAGTACCCATAGCACATGCTCTGCTTAGTTTGTGACTAGATAGCACTGTGTAAATTGTCCTGAATTATTATTATATATTTAAATTTAGAACTTAGTTCTTTTCAAAGTCAGTTAACAAAAAAAGTGCAATAGATAACCAATCGTACAGAACAATTAATTTAAACGGAACGCTTAACAAATATCCAATTTCATGGAATACAGAGAAATTAAACGGCAAAATATAATTTTCTCGGTAAACAAACAAATTTTATATGTAACGGCACGCCTATAATTGCAATATCTCGTAATCGATTCGCAACCACCGCACCATGCCGTTTAGTAATTGGCTAAGTACTCAGATTGGGGCGCAATCTTGCGACAATTACTTGAGAAATACCGGCGTTACTTTATGAAAAAAAGCAATATTTCAAAACACAAAATACGACCCCGAACTTATTAAACGTTCGTTAATATTAAATAGAATTATTGTAATGATCTGTAGAAAGTTTGACGTAGTTCAGCGACTCGTTCAAATTAAAAAACGCCAAGTGCGAGATGGACTCGAAAACAAAAGGTTCCGTACAATTAAGGTCAACTGGTTTCTGGTTTTCTATAATTGATAATTTTTTTAAGTGAATGTTAAACAATTTATTTCAATATACTTGCAATATAACAAGAATCATGTTTTGTAAGATTTGTGGCGGCTGAATTCTGACATAAGGCAGTGAAATTATAAGGTAAGGAGGTACAATAAATACATAAAAGCTAACCTAACCTGGACATTAATATGGTAACCTTTATACTAATTTGTACGTTAATTTATTTATTCTTTAACATAAATAGTTGTATATATAGCAAACTTAATGCGTGATAGCATTCTCTACCAGAGAGCTGTTCTGCTAGATAGAGATAAGGTAGTAATAAACATAACCATAATATGTTAGACTGATTTTAAAATAGATAAATGCTAATTACATGCAAGTGTTTTAAGCCTTTTCTGACATAAACGTACACAAACCTGTCAACCATTTTTTCGCAAAACATTTAACGCTTTATTCATAAAGACACATTATACATACGATTATATTACACCAGCTGTGCCCGCGGTTTCATCCGCATGAAATTTGTATTATTCTGATGTATAATGTATATTACTGTAAAGTTTCATCAAAATCCGTTCAGTAGTTTTTGATCAAAAAGGTAACAAACATCTATACATACACGCAAATTTTTGCATTTATTATATTAGTAAGAAGAATGTTTATATACTCGTACATACCTGGTGCATAGCTTGTTGGGCGGCTTGTGCTGCAGATTGAGCAGATCTCTTAGCCTGTTGGAGCTGCATTTCTTCTCCCTGGAGAGCGACCTTAGCGTCTCTCACTTGCTGCTCTAATCCAGATAGGATCACTTGTTTACCAGCAAGCGCTGCTTGCGCTGTTGCACTAGCTTGAGCCGCTGACTGCGCCAAAGTATTCTTTGCCATATAAGCTGCTTGATACGCAGCCGCCGCTTGATTCCCAAGCGCTGTCTTCGCTTGATTCGCACTTCCTACTGCAATAGTTCTTAACCCGCTGCCTCTACTGAATCCTTTCTTAGCACCATCTCCGGTAGCGGCGGCCTTGACGTCCTGGATATAAGCATCATAATGGCTTGCAGATTCCTGAGGATCTTGAGCCTGGCCTGCTTGTGCTGAGTTTTCGTAATCGTATTCATATTCTGATGCTTGCGGGGAATTATCACGGGATGCAGCTGGTGCAGAGGTAGCTACGGAGAGTGAGCCTGGAATGAAAAAGATTCATGAGATATTTTAAGGAAGCCCATCTCTATTTAAATAAATATATGTAGTTCACCATTGATAAAAACATTGTTTTACCTGACACAAAAGTAATTATGTTTTTGTGCAAACATATACAGATATATATATATACGTTATTACAAATTTCTGTTAACAGTAACTTGTTTTGCATAAGGAGATCCAATTTTAAGGAAGGATATTTCAGTCGATTTACAGGACAGAGAATGCCAACGTTTAAAGGCGACGATTTTCTTGATGAACGTCATAATGTAATAATGTAACTGTTAAATATATTAAAACATTAAATAATGTATATACATAGATATATATAATATAAAGTTCTAAAATACTTAAATGTTTTATGGTAAATATATATATATAGAAACCACGACCATCTGAAGTAACTTCGTGTTTTTTTTAAACAATTATAATGGAATGGTGCATCCGCCTGCGCTAACTGTTTACGCTGGTGCGGCAAGAGTGAATGATAATAATATGAATATGTGGCTAAATTAACAGTAATTTATTACGAGTTTCCAGAGGGAACCGTGTGAAAGTCAACCTGACATTAATAGCAATTAAGTTACCAGTAAGGCAGTGTTAAGATTCATGTATACATGAACCAGGCATTTTCATGTATATAGAAACAACATTAGGAGGACCAAGATGTTACGACTCCGCATCCAGGAATTTTACTGCCATATCTCAACCTTCAACTAAAACACAGCTTATAAAGCAAGCTGCTTGTTGGCCGAATTAAGTAAGACAAAGGAACACAAGTAGAACATGTGGGCGATAAAGAAATCCAGAGAGTTATCGTAATATATATATTATATAAACTATATACAAAGAAACACTACTAACTAGGGCCAGGAACGGAAACCGAAAAGGACAATAAGTGATAATGAAGAATAGAATATAGTGTCTGAAATATGAAATAAAGTAGACCATAGACTACATAAATGGCCTGTACTCCACAGACCACTTTGTACAAAGTTTGAATAACGTAAAATTATATATATTGAGCTTGAGGTACATCAGGTATGGTTTACGATATTTCAATAGTTAAAATTCCATTCATTCAGAACTAATATAATTACTATATTAATTAGATTTTAGAAATATATTAATTGCAAGTGAACACGCGTAGTGGTCACGCTTGGAGCCATTTGTTTACCTATATTTGTAGTTAATTACATACAATGCGATGCATGATTTACTTACGAACTGTTATTCAATCTCTTATTAAATTTTAAGGAAACGTATTGTTTGTTACATGTGCGTACATAACCATGATACTTCCGATTTTACCAACACTGCAAAATGTTTTATTAAATAACGTTTTTCTTTGCTATTTATATTCCTCAATATCTATGTATGTATATATGTATGACTCAATGGTTTAGCGGTTTAGCACAAGGCTTTACTTCCGATGGTCGCAGGTTCGATTCGTTGCACGGTAGTTCACGGTACAAACATTTGTATTCATGAGTATGATTGTTTGTATCGGTCTGGGTGTTTTCGGTATATTATGTATATATTTACAAAAAATGTATGTATTTATATATACGTTGTCTAGTACCCATAACACAAGCTCTGCTTAAGTTGGAACTAGTTGACGCTGTGTGAATTGTCCAGAGATATTATTATTACATTGGATTATTCCATATTGAGCAAATATCGGATTTTGTTATGAGAAAAATTCCAGATTCACAATCCGATTTAAAAAAAATCTTATGTTCAAAAGGTATTCCATAGTATAGCTATTTTTTTATTGAGATTTAGATCACTGAGAAAATATTGTTGCATCCGTATTCATTATTATTCTAAATCCATACAGGAATACAATCTGTTTTTTCTTTTTTACGTTTTCATATTTCTAATCAAAATCATTTCACACTACAATTTTTTTCAATACTTTAATGTAAAATATTCGTATTTTTTGTAAAAAAACTAAAATAGAATTTTATTATAAGATAATCATTCAAAATTATACAATTTTATATAATTCTGCGTATATTTTTGATGATGAATTTATCAAAAACCTTTTCATAATGTCCTCTTGCCAACTTTTCGAGACAGAAACGACTAACTGGTCTGGTCAGATTTGGTCTGAACATTTGATATATATAAATGGCAAAAAAGTCATACATCTGTGACATACATTCTTTTGCCCTGGACCTTAAAACCATTGACAATAAAAGTTAATTTTCTAAATTTACTTTAGTAATTACTGCATGGAAGTTGACACATTAATTAATTAAGGGTAGGCTTAATTAATTCTTTGTAATATTATATATATTCAAACAAAAATTCAAATTATTGCAGTTATTTAGTAAGATACCACTTGGTAAGTACATTTACTCATTTAATTATTCACGTTTCATTTCTACTAGACAAAATTTAATAGTAATTTTTGTTTAACGTAAGTAAAACAATTTATAAAATGGTAATGTCATGAATAAAGAATATTTATGATATATGATAACAATGTTTGGTTTCAGTTGTAATATCCGCGTATAGACAGGTGTTAATTATCAATAATTACAAAATAACTCACCAATACATAATAACACGATCCTGAAGCTCTTCATTTCGTCAGTCGAACTGAAATCACATTTTATAATTAACCGTTAACACTTTTAATTAAATAAAATCATAAAAATTATAATCAATAAATTTAATAATTAGAAAGATGTCGCAAAAAAATTTTTTTTTTATAGATAATCTAAAATCGCACTGAAAAAATATGATCACTAAAATCTAACCTTCCAAAACTTTCACAAAAGCTTGAGTATTATTGGTTTAGGTGTTGAGGGGTGCGAAGGCCCCTTGTCTCAGTGGTCTGTGAGGCAATGTACAGACTGACAGTAGTTACCTCTATTTATAGTGAATGCGCTCCATCCACAGAAAGCGCCTACCCGAGATTTGTATAGAGCTGTCACAAGACAATAAAAATGCTGAAAGTTTAAAATGAAGATTGTCACGTTCTTTACATAATGGATAAGTTTTAAAATTAAATTACTCTTTTAAATAATGAATTTTGTCATCATTATTTTATAATAGTTTCGCCACTCAATTCATCTTTCCGTGTACAGATATTCTCAAAACACCGACTGTTTCAGACGTTATCGTTATGTCCTACAACTATTTCCATTAAGTAGTGATTTTAAATTCGTAATTCAAAATTCGAATTTCAACTATAATTAATTTAAGTTATAACTTTGACTTTACTTTTAAACAATGGAGTATAGATATATGCATGTGTTTATCAAGTACCTGTTAGTGCGTTATGTTTTTATATTGTTTTAAAATATTGTTATATGCATAATTAAAAAAAATATATATTAGCATTCTGCACTCCTTCTCTATATAAAGTATAAGAGTGAGAAATTTCATACTCCTGCGTCCGTGCAATTCATAAAATGGGGCACGAAGTTTTTACTTAACGTAATATGTAGATTTCATAATAGAGATAAAATAATAATAAAGTAATATATAATTCTTATTTTTGCACACAATACAAAAACGAGATATTTGTCGTGAGAACTTTATTTATACGCTCCCGATATTTCGACACTGTTACAAAATGGCGATTGGTAAATATCCCTTCTATGTATTGTGTCCCATTGTAAAAAAGTTTAAAAAAAATCTTATTTTTATGAATTTATTATTATTAAGAATAAATATTTATTGCATTCCATAATGTTTACAGTTTGTATGTTTAAATCAGTATGGACCCTGTTAGGGCACGCAAACGTTATTTGTTCATGTATTGTATGACATTATATACATGTAATGTCAGTAAATTCTTATACTCCATATCTGAATAGCGTGTGTTGTATGTAGTCACAATATAATTTGTTACCATCAATCCTTTTCAGACCAATAGTATCATTAATTTATACTAGGAACTAAGCACAAGTACTTATATACATATATATTACATAGCGCCATCTAGATCCAAAACAGAACTTGTATTATGGTCATAAAACCAAGACGCTTGGCCAGCATAGTTATATTAATAGTAGCCTAAATCCTCAGCGACAAGTTTCCAGTAGGAACAATTCAAATCAAAAATCATTTATTTACGTAGAACATTTTAGCTGCTTATGAACGTAAATTTTTTTGTATTAATATTTTTTCCCTACCGTCTTTCGGTAAATAAAAAAATCAATATATTATAATATAATATACACATAATAACTAGTAGTACCTAATGTAGTCCTGTAAATATTGTCATTGTATATTTACTGATCAATTATAATTTATTTAGGGCAATAAATTTGCAATTAAAGAAATTATTTTATAAACGGATATGTTAGGAATATAATAAATACAATATGTGTCTACCTGATTAATTAAAACATTGCTATGCAAAGGAATGCAATGGTATTAACAACTCTGAGTAATTACTTATCTAATTTAGGGCCCGCGAACGCGTACGCGCCTTCGATATAATATTATTATTAGGCGTGAGCCTAATAATAAAAAATGAACACAATAAAATATATAACTACTAGCTGACCCCGCGATCTCAGCTCCGCGTTAAAATTAAATAATATGTCAAATGTTTTTTGAAGTTTAGTTACACAATAAATTTCTGAACGCACCCTGTTTGACACGTACGAACAGTTTGTATGGGAAAATAAAATTGTGATTTTTTGCTATTTTCCATGCAATTTCTTCATATTTTCCCACCGCTTAAACATTCATTGGAATTCTACGAGAATTTCAAAAGCAAATTTAGCCAAATAGGTCCAGCCGTTTTCGAATTTTAGCGAGACTAACAAACGTCATATATTTTTATATATAAGAGAAGATATACGACAAATACGAGTATAACATGATTACATTTATTTTATAATTTCGTTATTATATATTGTATAAAACAAAGAATTATTAATATATCAAATTAAGTACTAAGTAAAATAATAATATGATATAAAACAAATAAGATGCATTAAACCTTTCCAGACTATAATAACCCCTTACGGACGAGGGAAGAGGATTGTTAGTAATGTGGACTAATAATCCCGTTTTCAGGTTGACTCCACCTGAAAACCATGATGAGAGAAATTCTTGGTGAATTTGACACGATGTATTTACTGACCTGATGTCATGCTCATTTTATCATTCACCACTTGTGCCACGTCAGCGTAAACTGTTAGCGCAGGTGGATACACTATTCCAATTACCTTACACCTTTAAAAACTAGATGCACCAGTAAAAACCTATTTATACATTAGAATACTAAGCTATTACCCCGACATCTCTACATATCAAAACTAATTAATCTATCTATTAAGACTGCTAAATCTATCATCTTTATTCGAGAAGATGTAAAAATCATCTATACACACTATCGCATATATTTTTTTATGTAATGTGGATGGCAAACTAACTACAGACCCTTCTCATAGTAACTGGTAACTGTCGCTTAAATACATGGACAACCCTACGGATCATATGATTATATCATAGGAGATCCAATTCTCTGTATTTTATCCTGTACTTTACTTATTTCTTTTTCTTTTATTTTAGACAATTCACAGAACGCCATCTAGTCCCAATGCAAGCAGAGCTTATGTTATGGGTACTAGACAACCGATATAAATACTTACATATTTTTTTGTAAATACATACATATTATATATATATAGAAAATACCCAGACAGTCACAAACAATACTCATGGATACAAATGTTTGTACCGTGCCAGGCATCCAACTATTACTATAATTGGAAGTAAAGCGGCGTGCTAAACAGCTAGACCACCGAAGCAGTCGATTTTGAATACCTGCCATTGAATTTGAATACATTATATCACTCTTCAAACCAAAATACAGCTCACAAAGCAAATTACTTGGAGGCTGATATAGACGACTAAAGAAAATACGAGAATGACTTTTTACGAAATATACTTCCGTAAACATATTGTATGATTGTATTTATTTATAGCATAGGGGACAAACGAGCTTGCGGATCATCTGATGATAAATAATTACCACCGCCCATGGGTAGATACCCGTAAAACCAGGGAATTGCCAGTGGGTTGCCGGATTTTTAAATACCGAATGAATAAGCTCTTTTACTACCAGTTTCAATATAGCATAAGTGTGAAGACATCTATGGTATTGTAAATATTTTTTAACGGTTTCAATTTCGTATATCGAATTAATAAATATATCTAATGGCGTAATAAATTAACACCCTGTACACAAGTCTAGATATTACATTACAGTTATACATTTAGGCTAGCAGAAAGAGACCTAAACAATATAAAAAATACAAAACATTACGATCGCTATGCTTGATCAATAGACAGATGTCACGGCTCGGAGAGCAAATGACCAATACTTTCATCTAATACCCAAAACATTTGGTCAGACACGTGTCTTTTATTTTGTATTTATATATCTCTACCTGTGATGTATTAATACTAAGAATAATTCTTATAAAAAAATTATTGTCTTTGGTTTTGGTTGGTATACGTTATATAGAGTTTCAGAGGTCTATGGAAATGGGAATAAAATTTGTGGATTGCGCATATATATTAGTAGTAATAATAACCCTGGACAATAGTCCAATCTCTAATGTCTCCCTAAGCAGAGCTTGTGTTAGTAGAAAACATATAGAAATACTTAAATACATTTTTTGTTAATATAAACATAGAAAACACCCAGACTAATACAAACACCTGAATACAAATGCTTATACCGTGCGTGGAATCAAACCCGCAACTGTAGGAAGTAAGCGTAGTAGCAAAGTGCTCAACCGTTTACTCCCGTCAGACCAATCGTGAACTGTTGTGTCTAACCATTTTTAAGTGGGGGGAAGGGGATTGTTAGTAATGTGGACTCTTGACCCCATTGCTATCAATGTACTATGTCAGGTTGACCTCCACGCGGTTCCCCCTGGAAACCATCGTGATAAATTACATGTGAATTTGTCACGATGGGCTAACTGACCGCCAGCGTAAACCGCTAGCGCAGGCGGGTGCACCATTTCATTATCACATAAAAAAAAAACCATTTTTAAGTGGGGGGGAATGGAATTGTTTGTAATGTGGACTAATGATCCCATTGCTAGCAATGTACCATATCAGATCAACCTCCACGCGGTTCCCCCTGGAAACCATCGTGATACATTCCCTGTGAATTTGTCTCGTTGGGCTAACTGATCTGACTTCATGACATCCTATCATCCTGCACTGGTGCCCCGCCAGCGTAAACCGTTAGAGCAGGTGGGTGCACCATTTAAAAAAAAACATCATCCTTTAAAAAAAACATTTTTAAGTTGGGGGAAGGGGATTGTTAGTAATGTGGACTCATGACCACATTACTAGCAATGTACCATGTCAGGTTGACCTCCACGTGGTTCCCTCTGGAAACCATCATGATAAATTCTTGGTGAATTTGTTACGATAGGCTAACTGACCTGACCTCATGTTCATCTTTTCATCCTCCACTGGTGCCCCGCCAGCGTAAACTGTTAGCGCAGGCGGCGGCTCCATTCCATTATCATCCATAAAAAAAAACACTTTAAAGTAGTAAAATCAGAATAATAAAGACTGACTCTTTTATTATAATATCCAACGCCCATTAGAACATCGCCTTTCTTCCGTTGGTCGCAGATTCGATTCTTTTCCACAATACAAACATTAGTATTCATGAGAATGGATCTGGGTATTTTCTATGTATGCATATATATATACATACATAACATAACATAAAGAAAATCACAGAATCTTACCTTTTGTTGTGTTCATAAATTGGACTGCAGTCGTGGAAAATCACCGAGCAGACAAAAATAATGAATGCCCGTCGCACGGACGAACATGTTCAAGATGGAGGTTGGAGGTCTGAAAATCACTGCGTTAATTCTTAAAGATATCGCCACGATACGCTAGCTGTACTGGGTTAGTGCTCATCCTATCATACTTTACTGAAGCCCCGCTAGCGTGTACCGATAGGACAAATGGATTCGGCCTAATATATGTATTGAGTGCATTACGATTATTTTAAAAAAAAATTGCATGAATGGTGTAAATTAGTTTGCCTTAGGAAGACAAGTTAAAGGGAACCTTACATATAGAGAATAGACAGAGATTGTATGTCGAACAGATAAAATGATTCGTATGACAGCATTTGTTATCGAACTCCTCCGAAACGGTGTAGCCTATTTTGGTGTATTTGGTAAGTCTTAAGAATAGGTTGTAGGCTATTTTTATAATCCTAAGTAATAAGGATGAAAATTTTTTTTTATTTAAAGTTTTGTAGCACTGTGACCTAAGGAGATCTGTTGTGCTCGCCCTTTTTCAAAGTTTGCTACCTAGGCAAGAGTTGCAGGATAGTTATTATCTCCTCAGGATAGAGTGTATACTTTTCAAAGAAGAAATTTCATTTATGCCTAAATGGGCTACAAACACATAAGATGTGTAGTGGCATTTCTTCTTCAGCTTGGCAAATTGTACATTTTGTCAAGCTGATTTGATAACAACATTTTTATTGAGCACAGGCCTAAGAGGGCCCTAGTGCCCATGATACATGTATTGTTTTTACTGAATAGCTATAATCTATTGGATTATTGATTCGAGTTCTAATAGCCCGTTATTAGGGTGTTCAGAAATAATTTTCATAGCAAAAGAACGTTTTCCGGGTTCGTTATAATCTGTAACGATGACAACGAAGCTGGTAATTGATTTCTTAACAGAAGAAAGACAAATAGGTGCTCTGCTTTAATTTTTACAAAACTCTGTGAATTTTTTCTGCACAAAAAATTAATTTCTCCATAGTTTAATAGATAGTGGATCATTTTACGCTACAAATACATAACTAAAAAGTTATGCAATTAACTTTAGAAGTCTATTTACACTTTTTTTAAATATAAACTAACTCGGGGAAAGTTAAGCAAATACTAAATTAACCATGTTTTTGCGTATCAGGTCAAAAAGGCCGGATCAACTGAAAGCCTCGTAAAAACAAACTGTGATGACTTTATAGTTAGGAAAATCCAAATCAAAGTAAACGAACCGTGGAATGGCTGTTAAATATTACTCTTTGATAGGGCTGCCAATTTGCATGAATTTTTACTTTTGTAGTGCACCATATATGTGATGGAGTGTATATACAGCAGTAAATATAATTTAATCTGGTTTTCAGTCGCTATTAGACATAATCATTACTTAGCAAACAGAACACTATTTTCTTAATCTAAAAAAAAATATTGACATCATCATCTGCTTCTTCCTTATCCCATTTATTTGGGGTCGGCGTAATATGTTTTTCTCTTCCATTCATCTCTGTTCGCAGTCATTCCGTTATTTACTCACTTTCACACAGTCCATCCATCTCTTTTTCGGTCTTCCTCTACCCTTATAACCATCCACATTCATATGTAACACCGTCCTTAGGATATGATCTTCATTCCTACGCATTACATGCCCATACCACGATAGACGATTACTCTTTAACCTCTCTGACTAAAAAAAAATATTGACCTGTTCTAAAATATGAACCACCGGTTTTTATAAAAGAACCCTTTTTTTCTGGACTGTTCCAAGCTAAGTTATAGGTTTAATACATATGTATGTATTAATATTAAAGTATTTCTATCAGAGATCTAGTATCTTTAACATAGCTTGGAAGTAGATGACGATATATTATGTAATCCACATATATACGTAGAATATCGAGAGTAATAAAAACAAATGCTAGTACTGTGCAAGAAATCGAACCCGCGACCATCGGAAGTAAGGGTATGAGCTAATCCACTACACCACTTAGGCTGTCAATTCACATACTAAGTCAACGGTCAGACTATACCATACATATTCAGACGCTTCCAATAAGATAACGTTATATTTAGGCATTCTATGTATCACTTCATGAAAAGTTATTCATTGTCAAAGAGAATTAAACCAGAGGAAAAATTAATCAGACATGTATATTAAATTAAATTTAAGTATACTTTTAATAGTTTTCTAAATAATCTTGAAATGTATACGAAACACATAAAGTTCCATACTGCGTTCACTTTTTAGAAATTCATACAAAGTGCGTATACTTTTTTTATTACTAGCTGCGCCGGCGGTTTCACCCGCATAATTTCCGAACCATAAAGTAAATGCGCTATACATGGACTATAAGGACTATCTCGAACAAATACTCCGAATTTTAAAGTGCAATCAGTTTTATTTTTTATGCAATTCTAATAAGCACTTGGCAACAATAACGATTAATAAAATTGTTAAATAATAATAATAATCTCAGGACAATTCACACAGCGCCATCTAGACCCAAGTTAAGCTAGCTAAAGCTGGGTACTAGATAACTGATACATATACATATATATATATATATATTTTTTTTAAATACATACATATTATACATATAAAACACCCAGACCGATACAAACAATCATACTCATGAATGCAAAAGTTTGTGTCGTGCGAAGAATCGAACCCGCGACCATCGGTCATAAAGCGGTGTGCTAGACCACCGAGGTCGTCAATAAGTTTAATAATTAAAATATTTTAGAAATCTTATTAATTTTATAAACGCGAAACTTTGTGAATATGGATGGGCAGATAGAGGATGAAATACGCAAAAACTACTGAACTGAATAGAATAGAATAGAAAGAATAGAAAATCATTTATTCAAATAAACTTACATTGAAGCACTTTTGAATAGTCATAACAATTTTTTTTTTTAATCTACCGCTCATTCGGAATGCTGTCTCATCACAAGAAGAACAAGCAAGAAACTTGTGTGTTGCTCTTTTAAATAATTTATTCTTACTTACAATTTACTGATTCTGATGATTACAATAATATAGCTTATACATGTGAATAATATACAAGATATAATTTTTTTGCAGGCGAAACCGCGGGTACAGCCAGTATATAAAAAAATTAATACCCAGGTTGGCACGTTGGTTTGTGAATACAAACAGTGGACTGGTTGGCAATGTTCTACAAAAATTGGAATATTGTGTAATATAATATCTACATAAAGTAAATGTGTCGCGGCTGAATAGCTTTCTTTTTTAATGCTATTTACTTTGCATGACAATAGAAAGGTCGACAAAACCGTAACTTGGTGTCTGCATATAATATATATATATTATAATACCTAATAATATATACTTAATATAAATTTAGAATATTGTGCGGATGAATTAAAGTAGTATAATTGATTGATAATAAATTCTTTATTTTTTCACAAACATGGCTTTGCGATGGTTCAGTAGGTAGGTTAGTAGATGCTTTAGTAGGTAGTACCCTTTTTAATAGTGGCGGGTTAGTTAGTGTTGTTCTTAGTGTTATCTATGCATAATATATGTATATGTACACAATTAAATGTGTTTAAGTAATTATATATATGTATATTAAATATATATATAAAATTTTACTTGCCTACAGATGCAAAACATAATATCCACAAGACATTTATATTCTACTAACTTTTGCCCGCGGCTTCACTCACGTTAATTTATCCCCTTAGGCGTGGAATTTATCAAAATCCTTTCTTAGGGGATGCCTACGTCATAGTAGCTTTATGCATGCAAATATCTCAGCCCGATCGGTTTAAAATTGATAAAGTTTCATCTCCTATTTTATCCCCTTGGGGGTAGAATTAATCAAAATCCTTTCTTAGTGGATGCGTACGTCATAACATCTACCTGGATGCCAAATTTCAGTCCGATCCGTCCAGTGGTTGGGGCTGTGCGTTGCTAGATCACTACGTCAGTCACCTTTGAGTTATATATATATATATATATATAGATGTTGATCGCAAATAAATTTTATTTCATATACTATAGTTGTTTATTTTATAGTAGATCATTTTGGGGCTAGATTGTGCTGTATGATATATAGGAGTCATTTACTTGTTATGTCTATACATTACTATACGTATACCTACATATAAAATATAATAACAATATCCATTGACAAATCACACAGCGCCATCTAATCCGAAGCTAAGTAGAGCTCATAATATGGTAGTATGGCTCGTAGTATATTATGTATTGTATTTACAAAATATATATAAATACTTAGATATTTTTTGTAAATACAGTACATAGTATACATTCAAAATTTTCAGACAGATATAAACTCGCGACCATCGGAAGTAAAGCGGTATGCTAAACTTCTAGACCTCAAGGCCGTAATTTCCTTTATTATAGTCGCGCTCTAAATGAAAATATAAATTTATCTAAACGTAAAATGTTTTTACTTGGTTATAATTTACTCCAGGAAACCATGTCTCCCTCGCCACTGGGATGGCGGACGGGTCTTGACTCCTACTTTATAACAACTCTAAGGATATCCCTCCGTGGCGCCATTTGCGTTACCTTATTATATTTTTATTAATATAATTCTATCAAATACGTTTCAGTACTCGTTGTATATACATATATTTACATGTAATTATAACTATAATGACTGTTTGTACCAATTAAAAAAATAAAAATTACCCTACATCCAGTTCAGTACACATATAATTCTCTCTCCTTCACTCCTTCCTCAAGATATGCAAAGTTTTACGACCTATCAGTCTATTCGCCATTTCAAAATGCGATCTGTGCCGTTAAAGTAGACGAAAACAATTCAGTAACTTAAAAGGTGCGTGACCATATATTGCCAACGTCACAACAAAAGACCGATTGGAAAGCGAAGACGTACAAAGATGAATCGAACCTTATTTATTAAAAAAAAAAGAAAATATTTGTTAACGGTAATTAATTTCCTATATGATTTACATAAAATATAGTTTAAAAAATTGTTTCTAATAGATAAACTCAAAATATAGACGGTCTAGGTGGCGGTCTTATTTCCGATATTCATGGGTTCGTGTCTCACAGGATGCAAATATTTGTATTCAAGAGTTTAATTATATGTACGGGTCTGAGGGTCTTATATGTATATTAAGTACTTATATATTCATAAAAAATGCGTTTAAATATTTTAATCTGTTGTTTAGTATTTACTAGCTCTTCTCTGCTTGGTTTGGGACTAGAGTCTGTATGATTGACTTATATAAAGCTACATTTTTGAGCAATTAACCTTAAGCTTAAATTTTATTTTCTAAAACCTTAGAACTTTAATTAGTAGTGGTCTATGGTAGTTATTTGAATATGAGAGTGTTTTGCATGGGACTGGACATCTATCGTATCGGTATATTTATATCGATACGATAGATGTCCAGTCAAATGTGTCCATCATCAGTGAGTTAGAAATACAACTTGACATACAATTTTTTTTATTGCCTCCCAGATCTAACTCACGACCTTTTATAATAAGTCCGCATAGTAACCCACTAATCCGCGACACTCTCGCTATCATACAATTTTTATTAAAACCCACTTCTATTTGAAATATGCACAGTGTTGCTCAAAGTTTCACAAGTCAAGAGCGAGCCTGAATCAGCAGCAATTTTATTCGGCGGCAAAAAGCCTAAATAGTGACATTCAACTTTAAAAGCAAACAGACGTGCGTCAGCACAATTCAACCAAAAAACGATTATAGTACGTAACGTGCGTAGCGAAAGTGATATAAACAGTTCTTGTGACAAATCAGTGACTTCGGAGGTCTTTAAAAAACATAGAAAACATCTTAGGTTCGTTAGGTATAGTTTTGTTTTTCCAGGGAACCCGTAACATATTGTTTTACGCCATAAGGTTGCCTTTTGTTAAGCACATTTATGCAAAGTGTTTTATTTGTACTTATCTATGTGCAATAAAAAGTTATTTTTTACTATTCTTTTAATAAAACCATTTTTATACAAAGTAAGTGTATAATAGTTTATATTAGTAAAATATACGGCATATGTAATATAACTTTACCCTCATTTGTAATTTCATAATGATAATGTACGTATGTAAATTTATAATTCGCATTTGAATTTGCTGGCTAAACCTAATGTCTATTCTTGTAATAATATTTTAAACTGAGATAGTTTTTTTGTGATAAAATAAGTAATTTTGTTAGAAAAATAGTTACCTAACATAACAGAAGAGCAACAAAGAACTTTATTATTAATAATATTTTTCAGGATAAGAAACAGAAGAACAATTGTGTATATTTTATCGTATGAAGTGCTGTTTTGCAGAAGTCCATTTCATAACTTAATGTATTTATATTATTTTGTTTAATTCCGCTATCATTAGTATGTGGTGATGGTCAGGTTTCCATTTAAAACACGTGTGGTGCAATGGTATAAAAATTGTAGAGGAATTAAACCAAATAATAAAAAATTACCTTCCACGCCAGATACTATCGGCTACTTTATGATTTCGGTAGTACTTATCTATACGGAACCATGTAAATAATATACAATATTTACTTGACTAATCAAGTGCAGTGTATGACCGGTGCCTAAATAAGGGAAAGTAAAGCACGTTTTTATATAGACCTTGACCCACACAGTTACGCACCGTGTAGGTACTTGCATATTTTGTTGTTGTCAATGCGACAAATGTAATTAGGTACAAACAATTTATATATTGTGTGGTGACAGCTTGACCACAATTTTGCTAATATCATAAAGTAAGGATGGATAAATGGATGGACAGATGTTTGTTTCTACTTCACGCAAAATCCACTGCATGGATTTTAATGAAACTTTACAATAATATAGATTAAACAACAGAATAACATGACGGCCTCGGTGGTCTAGCGGTTGCTACGCTTTACTTCTGATTGTCGCAGGTTCGATTCCTCGCACGGTGCAAACATTTGTATTCATACTTAGACATTTTGTTTAAATACATACACCGCTACCAACAGTCATGGTAGTGGTAGTGAGTATTCTCTATGTATATTATGTATGTATTTAAACAAAATGTCTAAGTATGTATTTATATCAGTTGTCTAGTACCCATAACACAAGCTCTGCTTACCATAGGACTAGATGGAACTGCGCTATTTGTCCAGCTATTTATTTAAAATAACACGTGCTAAAATGACATAGGACCCGCGACCCATGACTTGCTAAACCTTTGTGCCACTAAAACTGTTTGTCACCCCCTTCAGAACGGATATCGAAATTACTACGGCCTGAGCAGAGGTTTGAACCCCTAGCAGTGCACACAAACTATAGTCGTATCCGTCAGGCGGGAGTTGGCCTTTATAAGGCCAATCTCTATAGTCCTTCTGCGGGTTTGGAGAGCCATCTGCACTCGCCCCCTATCGTCCGGTGAAGCTGTAAAGACCAGCTGCGGCCAACAGCATTAGAGTAATACGAAAAAAGAATTAACAATCAATTGGATATCAATTTAAAAATCACTCGCGCTATTATGAAAGGTTTCGACCGTGCAATATCATCGTACAAATTGTAATCCCAGCTGGATATCATTCGGCTTGACCAACTTTATAATGTGTAAAATGTTTATTAAAATTTTCACTTTAATCATGTCGAGGTGAAATCATAAAAGGATTTTGATATGCAGAAAAACTAGACTTGGCAACTAGGTTTTCTGTACGCCATCGTCTGATCTAATTATTTTTATCAAGATCCAACGAAAAATACAAATAAAAACTACTCAGCAACCTCTAATAACTTGTCAGTGGTTCCTAAAGTTGCATATACCTGTACAAAATTAATAAAAGCTCCTAAGGTCTAGACAAGTCTGCAAGCTTGTGAAAATAGGGATATATACATGAACTTAGAGCCTCCTAGCCTAGTGGCTGAACTCTGAATTACGCACATAAAGGTCAAGAAAAAATAAAAGTTATATTTTAACTGACTTTCCGTTGAAGGAAACACTGATATCAACCCATAAATTAATCCGAAAGACGGCGGTAGGCTCGTCTCCTGTCATGTTATATTCAACATATACAAAGCCAAATGTTGACATGTCAAGCATCAAACTCACCACAACAATCGACGTTTGACAATACCTCTGTCTTCCCCATCTGGGGTGACAGTCGTGACGATATGTTTTGTGTCACAAATAAGAAAATACGATACAGATCGTATTTTCATAATATTTCCACTCGAGTCTATTTTAAGCCGTCGTTGAATTGATGTTTCTTTATTTTACGTTTCTATCTGATTTATTTCTGTAAAAATGACAATGATGGCGCACTTTCAGAAACGTGATCTCGAAACAAGGGCATCGTAATCTTCACAATAAAAGCCAGAAAAAGTGTTTACAACGGCTGCCTGTTGCGTTTTAATTTGATCTTTTGTTGTAAGTGTATTACCGCTGTGACAGACTGAAATATCTATAGATACAACGTTTATAATCCATATTGTGCCTACACTTGTAATATTTCTGTCAACACTCGGCACTCTTCCATTAGTTTACATCTCCACATAATAAAGATTTAAGGTATGTATAAAGTCAGTCCACGTTACGACTACGCGTTGAATGTACTCGTCACTACACAGTATAAAACAAAGTCGCGGTCGCCGTCTGTCTGTCCCATCTATAAAACTACGCAACGGATTTTGAAACGGTTTTTTTAATAGATAGAGTGATTCTAGAGGAAGGTTTATATGTATAATACATGTACACCTGGGCGAGTAGCTAGTTATTAATAAGGCGTGTAGTATGAAATAAACTTATTATTGTAGTTCAATTATTACACATATATACTCACTACCTGTATACTACAGATAAAATGAGGTGAGAACATCGCGCTACAATCTTAATATTATACCTAAACGAGAAATTCTGTCCGTATGCCACGAATAAATTTCTTAATATATCTTTATGAAATCTTGCGTGAAAATTGATTATAAGAAGGATGAGTTTTGTCTAACTTATATCTCAAAAAAGCAGACGGAGTCGCGCGTATTAACTATCTATAATAATAATAATAATCTCATGACAATTCACACAGCGCCATCTAGTCCCAAGTTAAGCTAGCTAAAGCTTGTTTTATGGGTACTGATGACGACTGGTACACAACTGATATAAATACATAGATTTTTTTTTCGTAAATACATACATATTATACATAGAAAACACCCAGATCGATACAAACAACTATATTTATGAATTCAAATGTTTGTGCCGTGCGAGGAATCGAACCCGCGACCATCGGACGTAAAGCGGTGTGCTAGACCGCTAAACCACCGAGGTCGTCAAATCTGGTATCTGTTTGTACCGTTACTATTATTACCGATTTACATTATTTTGTTTAATTCCGCAACCATAATAAAATATTTATATCGTTGTCAATAATTAGACTGTAACATAAAAAAGATTCAAACAGAAACATCAGCTTTATATCATAATTGCCTTGCCTTGTCTTCATCCCATTACTTGAGGCGGCGCAGAATGCCATCTTTTTCCATTTATTTGCTATTATTCACAGTCTCGATGGTCTAGCGGTTAAGCACACCGCTTTACTTCCGAAGATCGCGGGTACGTTTCCTCGCACGGTGCAAACATTTGTATTCAAGAGTATGATGGTTTGTATTGGTCTGGGTGTTTCTGTGTATATATTTACAGAAAAAAACAAAATATCTAAGTATTTATATCAGTTGTCTAGTCCCCATGACGCATGCTCTGCTTGCCTTGGGACTAGATGGCGCTGTGTTAATTGTCCAGGGTTATTTATTTCTATAACAATATTGGCCCATAATACCTTTGTACTTTACGTACCAACATATATACTACATACATACTAATTAGTGCACTTCTGGTAATTCAAAATTACGACGGCCTGAGCCGACGTTCGCACCCTCAGACTAAAGTCCATTAGGAGGGAGTTGGCCTTCAGCCGCATGTAGTGATGCCATCTGCACTCACCCTCTATGGTCCGGTAAAACAGTAACGGCCAGCTGCGGCCAACAGCATTAGAGTAATACGAAAAAAAGTAGTACACTGCGACTTGTGAGATATGTGTAATGGAGATATGACGCTAAAATTACGCTATTAAATTTTGTTTTAACATCTAACATACTATCTGTGCCCGCGGTTTCAGCTGTATGAAATTTAGAGCCTATATGTTATTCTAATATATAAGCCAAAGATCCATCCATCCATCAAAACATCCACACTCAAAAACTTATAATGTTAATAAAATTGACAAGTTAAATAAAACTTAGGCTAAATATTTCCTAAAGTTTTGTTTAATACATAAATAGGCTATTTTGTTAGCCAAAACCACAAGTCTACAAAAACGGACGGCTCCCGTACTTTTCCTGGCAATTGATCGTTATTAGATAACATTTTAGTGCAATAAACTGTTTTGTGGCCGCAAAAATAGCGGGCGGAATAGATATTTTTGTTTAGAATGATAAACAAGCAAGGGTCATCTAACAGAAAATAATAACCATCTTTTCAAAACAGCCTCGATGACTTAGCGGTTTAGTGAAGGTACTGCCTTACTCCCGAAGGCCGCGGATACGATTCCTCACACGAGGCAAATATTCATGAGTATGATTATTCGTATGGGTCTGGTTATTTATAACATAATGGTGAGATAGTCTGCCGAAGAACGGGGATTAATATACAGAATATATTAAGATCCCCGTTCTTCGGTTGACCATCTCATTCCAGAAGTATCCTATGAACATTATAACTAATTACCTACATTGCTATATTTCAACCTTAACAGAAATTACAGTGCAAGCTACGCAGCCGCAGTATTAGGCAGAAAAAAGCAATCCACGCAGACGATTTTAAAAAAAAATACTATATGTATTTTAAAAAACGCTTTATGTTGTTTAATTAATAGTAAGTTAAAAAGAAAATGTACTTCTGATATAGGTATATTAATGCATTTTATACTTATTTTATACTTTTATTTTTGTCATGCTCATTTTAGATAGCTCCAAGCTCCAGTAACTTTATCTTGTGGCGATTTAGAAGACATAGTTATTTATGTTTTATCTACTAAATTAGCAGGTATAATATTTGCTACGATAAAAACTTGTCTTTCATTTCATAAATTAGGTATTTATACTTGATATTACGCAGCTGGCATGTCCGCCATTTCTATAGCCACAAAGCGAGTGCATATTTCTTATGATGGAATCTCGTAATCGTCAATAAAAAGAGTATTTTAATAGTTACATTATCAGTTTGTAATTAACGCTAGTATTTAGGTAATAAACTATAATTCTGCGATGTTCATTTTGATGTATACATGGTGTTTAAAAATTAATTTTATTTTATTCAAATTTTGAAGTTGTATAGGAATCAAAATTGTAAGAAATAACTGTGAACCAAACGTAAGTATCGAAAAAAGGGGTCACTTCTTTGCATACTAATAAAAATTATTCAAACTACCATCAAGCCATCTTTTAGATTAGCGTACACACAATTTAAAATCTAATTTATGACATCGGTAACATACATATACCTTGTATGTATATTTGTTATAATGTGGTAATAAACCCATTCCAAGCAATAAACCTTGGCAGGTTAACCTCCACGCGGTTCCCTCTAGAAATCATCGTCATAAATTTCTGCTGAATTTATGATTTGCCACAATGTGCTAACTGACCTAACCTAATGCTCATCTTAAAATCCAGCACTGGTTCTCGTTAGCGTAGGCAGGTGTACAATTCCATTGTCATCAATTAAAATGTATATCTTTTTAATTCTTAATATACAGACACGGCCCATTACAAATGTTTCTATAATATTGTTTTTTTTTTATGTAATTAACATATACCATCCAGGTGAGCAATCAGCTTAAGCTGATGGCCCACCTGGATTATAAGCGGTAAACGTCACCGCAACCATAGCAAAACCATGCGAGAACTCTAAACTAGCTCGAAACTATATTGTCGAAATAAAAAAAATGCATTCGTGAATCACATTTATTGACAGTATTAATATTGACATTGATAGTAATTACTAAGTCTATTAACAGAATAATACGAAACATTAACAAAATTTATCGTTACCAAAATTGACAAAATATGAATCAAAAATAATATGACCTATACAAGTAAAATTCGTTGTTGAAGAACTCAAAGATACAATAACACTTGGTTATATGACAAAAAAGTTATTGTTAACGCAGGGATAAAAAACCAAAAATAATGTTGCTTAGAATCTATATTTGCTCATTTGTGCAAATCTCGTCATTTCATCTGAGTTTCTCAGAAGAAAGAAGAACTTACTCTACTTGAACGTGGTTTTCATTCATTTATTATAGTAAGACTGACTTTATATTTAGTGTTTATATTAATCCTGTATAATCTATACCCTGGTAACAAGGTGCGGGCTCAGTTAGTTTAGAAACCGTTTACATGTGAATCAATAATTGGTAAGAATAAATTATGTATATATCTACTAAACAATGTTCTTTTTATTGAAACAATAAAAGAAGAAATATACTTTAAGATGAAAACAATAGTAATCTGTCAATCGTTTACCAAAATCTAGGACTAGGCATAACTAGATTTAGGCACTTGTATTCTTCCAACAAAAATAAATCAATAAACTAACAAACAAATTCAAAACGGTCACACACAAAACGAAACTAAATTGAGACCAACTAAATAATACTAAACATTTTAAAAAATTGGTATTAAAAGTCATGATCATGATTAACACTAAAAGACTGTAGAAAAACAGAGTTCCAAACATTATGTACAATAGAATTGACACTTATTATTTATGCACTAGTTGTTTCTGTTGCAATCGATTTAATTTCAGAAATTGGTGAAATTTCATCAATGGTATTAGTTTCAATGGCAACTGTATCTTGTGTTTTTTCATTGGATACATTTAATTTGACTTCATTTGTACTGGGAACTTCATTTATCTTTTCTTCAAATTCGTTTGAAAGTTTTAAGTCATTTGGAACTTCAATATTTAATACTTCATCTACACCATTAGCCATATTGTCATCATCATGTATCACTTCTAAATCACACAAGTTAATATTAGCACTATTTATGGCCTGTATTAATGTTTCTAATGTTTTATCATCTATTTTATCATCTGCTTTGTCTTTGCCATCATCTTGAGCTTCATTTGCAATGGCACTAACTTCATTAACATTTATATTCTCTTTAGCATTTGACTCGTCACTTTCTGGTTCTTTGGTCACATCTGTTTTCTCTTGAGCAACTTTTTGTGCCTGTTTTTCAGCCTTGTTCTTTTTCGATTTTGATTTTTTCTGTTTCTCTGGTTTAGGTGGTTCTTCTGCAGTGTTATTTTTGTTGTTTGTTAATACATTCAACTGGCTTTGGAGATGAGCGAGACTTTGACGTAGTTGTGCGCAGTTAGCTGCCATTGCGTCAACCTGAGGTTTAAATAATGGAGTATATAGTCAATATTAAGGTTTACATTAACATTATAATAACTTAAAAATAATTTTACAAAACTTTGAGACTTGTTTTCTTGGTAATCGCATAAGGTTACAAAAACTTGAAGACACTTTAGAGTTTTTTCATGTCAACCGAATTTAAGAAATATCTCAAAGTAATCAAACAGAAATAATTCCTGCTCTCAAGATCACATTGAACAGAGTATAAGACTCTCCTGGTTAATCACATCCATCCCCTTTCACATCGTTTCCTTATTTGCGTATTCATTACCATTCCATAATGTCACAATAAAGGTTAATATAATATTATTATATACATATATAAGAGCACTATGGACCCTGATAGGCGCAGAAAGATAAAGGCCATGAAAGACAGTGGCTTCAACAGACTTTCATTATTTTGTATAGTATTTATCTGATTTATGTGTATATATATATTGATTTTATTATATATTATATACAAGTTATCTGACTATATCCACTGACATAATAAAAAACAAAATTATAAGTAGTTTTTAAAGTTATATATAAATGTTTTCTTTCTTATATTTTTGAAATATTCTGATAGTTTATTATATATTTTTATCTACATTACCAGAGGAGTGGGTGAGTGCAAAGTAAGTTTTGAAGCATTCATCGGTTTTTTAATCATACAGATTATTTAAGTTTATAAAACCTAAATAATCTGTATGATTAAAAAACCTCTCTCTTCTCTTTTTTGTAGCAATCAGGATATTTGCGAACGAATTTACACACTTCCAATATATAAATTCATGGAAGATTTAGTATTTAATTATTGCTAAAATGATTTTTCTAGCTATCTACTGTTTTATATTGACAATTCTTATTAGTTTTTTCCTTATGTTTTTCATTATTGAACATTAAAATAACCTTGCTGTTATTAGCGGGTGCGGGCGCGGGAGCGGGTGCTGGCGCTGGAGCGGGAGCTGGTGGCGGTAACGGAGGACGCTCGATATTGTTCTCCTTAAGTGTATTCAATAGCACTGTACGCTCACCCTGCAAGAGAACTATATTTCAACAAGGCATTTTAAAATATATATAAATATTTAAATTAAATTAAATGGCCAATCGGAACCAGTGGCAGGGGGAGGAGATTGATATTAATGTGGACTAATAACCCCATTGCTAGCAATATACCTCAGGTCAGGTTGACCTCCACTATAGTAAGAATTTTTACATACAAAATTTTAACACCAAAATATCTCTAACGTCCATTGAAACTGTAAAGGCCAGCTGCAGCCAATTGCATTATAGACCGAAAAAAAAATTGTATGGTATGTAAAAGGTTATAGTCAATTTCTTAATGGACTCGATTAATCAATGTATTTCTTCTATGATTCCCAACACAAATACATGCATAAAGTAGAACCTTCTTAAAAGTTAATTGCATCAAAAAAGGCTGTATGGTCATAGAAATTATTTAAAAGAGCAGAGAAAATAAGTATTCAATTATTTATTTAATCTACATATACTTATAAATTAATATATGTCCAAACAGTAAGTAACCTCAAGTATAATATTATTTGTTTCTATCGTTCTACCATTTGTTCTACATACAAACTTAACTTTATATCAATAACTTTTGATATTGACGACCTCGGTGGTCAAGCGGTTTAGCATACCATTTTACGTCCGATGGTCGCGAGTTCGATTCCTTGCACGGCACAAACATTTGTATTTATTTATGAGTATGATTGTTTGTATTGCTGTAGGTGATATATAGATTTTTTTTTTGTAAATACATGCACATAGAACATGTGTATGTATTTACGAAAAAAAATCTATTTATTTTTATCAGTTATGCAGTACCCATAACACAAGTTTTAGCTAGCCTAGCTTGGGTCTAGATGGCGTCGTGTGAATCGTCCTGAGATGATTATTATTATGTTACCTGTAGCGTGCGACACAAGCTCTGCATGTGGTGCAATTGACGAGCGCTGGCGGCGGCGCGTTCTTCACTCGCTTGCCGCTCACCGCACATGTCCAACAGAGCCGTCTGCGATGTCTCCCATCGACTCTTCCATGATAACGACTCCTTTTCCAGCTTCTTAATTTTCTTTGACATCTGAAAAAAGAAGATACATTTAACTTTAATTTGATTTATAGCTAACAAACCGTTGCATCTTCGTATGGGAAGGCGTATTGCGCAACTACGAATTTACAAGATTAGAGATTTAATTTTAGGATAAAAGGTGGGCCGTCAGCATCTTACAGACGATTTTTATAGTCTACATCCGGTACACAATTAAACAATCTACTTACCTTTTCCATTTGTTCTTTGAAACCTCCAAACACTTGGTTACTTTTCACCAATGCATTCTGGAACTCATCATATTTGTCAGTATACACAGAGAGCTGACCCCGTAAGGCCGTCTCTGTACCCTGGAGCTCCATAACCTTAGCCCGGTACTGTGCCAGTGTGACTTTAAGCTGTTCCATCTCGGCCACTAGTTTTTCCCTTTCAGCTTGATGTTCAAGACTCGCCTTTTGGAGTTTCGCGTCAGATAGTTGAGATTCTAATGCCATTTGGTTGGACATTTTTTCTACCTATTGAAAAAAAAGATGTGTTCAATAGAGCGTGTGATTTTTAGTTTTTTTTTTCTTTAAGGGGTTTGGGCAATACCCGGTGCTAAAGTGACCTGTAGCACTGCAACCTGCATAGATCTATTGTGCTGGCCCTTTTTAGAGTTTGGTGCCTAAGGAGAAGAATTTAAGGATATTCTTAGATGCATTTTTTTTATACTATGATGGTGACAAACAATTATTTTGCCAAACAAAAGCATCTACTGCCATAGTCATTCCCTAATAAAACTGCTATAACAAACCTGTTGTTCCCTCAACTGATACTGTTGCACCACACTCTTAAATTTCTCACTCATGCTGATGTTGTCATCCCTGAGTTTGGCATTCTTCTCATTATTCTGTTGCAGGAGTGTGGTAATCTCAGACAGTGTGTTCTGAAATTTGCCTTGAGTTTCTTTCCGACGCTCCTCCTCTTCACGAATCTTGAGAAGAGATTCTTCCTAAAATTTGTTTCACATATGAATATGGAATAGTGGATCAACCTGCATTTACCGTTTTCCACTGATATCCCATCCATGAAGGATGACAGAATGAAGATCATTTATATCATGAGCATATTATGGCAAATTTATTAGGAACAACATTCATCCGAAAGGGTACATTGTACTGGTACATAATAGTATATATTGAGGACATATTACAAGTAATAGGAACTCTTCCATTACTAAATGTTGTTAAATGGTAAGAGGAATTTTAAAAAATACTACATTTTAATCATCATCTGCTTCTTCCTTATTCCATTTATTTTGGGTCGGCGTAATATGTTTTTCTCATCCATACAAATAGATGCTAAATTTATTTAAAACAGGAAATATGACATTAGGCAAAATGGTAGCTGACAAAATATGATATTGTATATATATATACAAAAGTTGTTGAAGGAATCACAAACTTTGTGTAAAAAATAGATGAAATATATTGCACAGAAGGGAGGGTTCCTATAACCCTCTCCGCTATGCAATATATTTTGACATATATTTCAATTTTAACATTAAAACAGGACTTTTTTCTATTAAAGTATTAGCAGCTATGACAGGGAGTGGGGGTATAGGGTAGAACAAATAATACACACACTAAGTAACATAATTTATATTCTCTCTCTAATGAAAGACATACCTTTATAGCCTTATTCTGTTTCTGAAGTTCACGGCAGAGATTCTCCAATTTCGACTTGACGAGTATGGTTTTATTGAACTCATGTTGCAACTGCTCCTTCTCTTTTAAAAGCAGAGCATATCGTTTGTCTGATTGTTTTATATAAAACTGCATTTTCTTATTATCGTCAGCAGTTTGGACATACTTTTTACACACAAGTGACAACTTCTCCTCGAGTGTTGGCACAGAGTTAAGTGATTTCATAAACTGTTCCACATTCTTATCATCTTTCTTACTGAGACGGTCCTCTTTTTTCGATTTCTTTGGCAGATCCTGAGTAGGTGGAGAGGGTGATTTTTCCTATATATTTTTTTCACAAACAATCAATTAGTAATGAAAGACAGTATACACACATATAAATTAGTTATTTTTAATTGTTGTGATTACATCAATTACTAAAACTAACAACTGTTTTTGATTGACTATAAGAGACCTTAGTAAAAAGTCTATTTCATAGTTATTGGTTTAATTCTCCCATAATACAAATGTTTGTAACCATTAATAAGTATATTTAGTTGGATTGGTCTGGGTATTTTCAATATATATTATTTATGAGAATAAGTATGTGTATTACTTATTTGTACTCATTGTACAAGCTCTGCTTAGTTGGGAATTAGAAGAAGTTGTGAGGATTGTCCTGGTTTACTATTATTATCAAACACCTACATTTTTTTTAAATTAAAACATTTAAAGTATACAATTTTTACAGTTGATAGGTTCCACAGTAATTTAGTCTTATAGTTATTTTTTCAAGTGATGAGTATGTCAATATTTCATTGCCATATACCATATAAGAAGAAAGTATTGAAAACGTGTTAAGATATGGCACAAAAATATCATAAACATTTAGATTTCTGGCATTTCGCCAAATCTTTTTCAGGTTAAATATCTCATCTGTTTAACTTGACTGAGGATCAAGTAACTTAAATAATAATATACTAAGAAATAATGCCTGAACTGAATGTACTTAATAATTATCAGAAATAGACTATTTTTAACAAAATACAGGTTATTTACAGAAATTCGATAGCATTCTATTTCTAGAACTAGGGAAATTACACATAATGTGCACTCACATTTGTGTTATTACTTGAGACTACATTTTCTGTATTTTCTTTAGGTGCTTCTTCCGCTGTTGATTCCATTTTATCACAAATTTATTTTAATTCTTTTTTTTAAAGAATTCAAGTTATAAAAATATACGAAAATATAGTTGTTTAGTTAAAAACCATAGATCTCACAACCATAAACAATACTAAATTTTGACAGATGTAGCAGTATTTATGGTATGATTTTTATTGCTAATTTGTAGCATTTTGTTAAGATAAGAAATCTACTATTTACCTAATAAAAATACCAATAACAAACTTACATTATCCCCCTTTACTTACGTATCAACTACCACATTTTTCTACGAATTAATGTGGCATATTTCAATACAAATACATTTTTGGAATATAGCAACACTTAAAAAGAATTTATTGATTGTGTGTCTCTTTCTGTAGTATCTCAATATAATTTGTGGTCCCTTTCTTTCAATCATTTTTATCAAAAATAGAGGCGATATTAAACGATAAGCATATTTAAAAAGCTTTGTTTGTCATAAAAATTAAAATTACAGTTATATACTCCTTTTGGTAAAAAAATCGTTTCATGTAAACATATATGCGCCACTTAAACGACGTCTTTTTATCGGCTAATATATTACACTTAATAATAATACTCATAGATAAAAATGGTTTATAACAATATTATAAATTATTCATTATGTTTTTAATTATCATCTGATTAATTAAGTCTGATTATCAACCATTTCTAATAATAAATTGTTACCATCCCCAAGCTATGTATACTATCTGACGGCCAATTCTACCACTGTATCCACTTATTGTTAACTTTAAATAGCGCGCTTTTCTACGCTTTCTATTACACACTTCTGTTGTCTTTCTCAAAAATCACCTTCACACCTACTTATTACATGAAAACGTGAAGAAATATGATACACAAGCATATATTAAAATATAACACATTTACTAATTTATTCTTTCCTTTACATACATACACGTAAAAAGCGTGTAAAATAACAAAAAACTGAAATATTAATGCTTTTGTCGATACGTTTAGCGTTTGAATGTCATAAATTTAAAGCTATTTCTTCCAACTCTAATCAAAATTAAAGAAAGAAGAACGCACCGCGACCAACTCACATTCTTGTGTCGCTGCTGAGTAATCTTTTCTTTGAAAAAATATATTGCTATATATATTTACGCTTTGCTGTGCCGTTAAATAGTCTAATAAATAGACTAGCATATTTTAGTGTTACAATTATATATAGGTAAGTGTTTTGCCTCCTATTATTTTTTAATTATCGCAATTTTTTTCTTTACATGAATACGAACCGTTATTGTTTAAGATTTACAAAGGTCAATGTTCCCTAATATCGTAGGACGAATGTTATAACGATTTTATGTACTTATTTAACTTATGGCTGTATTAGCAAAGTTTTTTTTATTTCCATATTTAATTTTTTGCATATTTGGATTAACCACTACTTTTCACCTCACTATGTGCGAACAAAGCGACCGTTATTGTTCCCGCATGAATGACTTGACCGCACTTTGTGATAGATTCATTACAGTTATTCAACTAAAATTATTTCTAAGTATACCTACTTAATTGCTAGTCTACGCCGCATTGTCATGTTCTCTTAATACTATTTTCGTCCACTCAACCGGTTTTCGGTTCTGATGGCGTATGGCCTCATTTTCATCACAAGTTTATGGTTTGGTTAAAAATAACACGGATTAACGAAACATCGTGTTTGAATACACCTTCATATCTGAATGTTTTTCCTTAAATCTGAGGATAAATTTAAATTTAATTGTTTATACCTTAATAAATCAATATAAAACAACAGAAAACAATATTATGGATATAGATAAATCATATTTTCAATAACACTTCTGTAGTATTTACAACTAATCTTGATTAATTAATTAAAGGCTTATTAAATAATTTTGTTATTAATTGAAATAAATAACCTATGATTATTTAGACTTGAAATCAATTAAATAGATTAGTTATAAACTAATTAGCAAATGAATGGCTAGTTGTAATAATTACCAATAAATTTGTGTGCATTCAGCTTCTGACCTAAGTCTAAGTAGTTTTTATGTTCAGAATTTTTGCCTAGACTGGTTTTTTAAATGTCAATGTATAAAAGATTTCAATTATTACCAACATAGGCTTTGTACAAACTCATTTATGTACTTCTGTCTCTTTTATTTCTTCTGCAAAACTATGTACTCCTGTCAGGTGAGATGGGATGGATTTCTGCTGCAAATTTTAAAGATATGGCATATAGAGTATGGGAACAGAGGCAGACACCTTAGTCTTCCAGATTGTTTGTGTGAAATATTTAACACTTTTTTACATGAAAATGTTATGATATTTCTTCCTCTTTTAATTTGAATGACTTCCTCCAAATAAGGTTAGGTGATTTAGCCAATGGTAATGATATTTATATATTGGAAATTCTAAGTAAGCAGGGTTAAGTATATATATTAGATAAATGGTGATAACTATCAGCTGATAAGAACATACTATCACACCCATTCTATTAACTACATGAATAATACCTAATAGGACTTGTAGTTTTAATGATAAAATGATTACCTTCATAAAGATATAATTTAATGCCGTGGATATGACTAGCAGAGCAACAGATATTACTATTTTTTAATGGACCGGCCTGTACTAAAGGTTTGGCGGGATGATTGATGCGCATGAGGTCAGCTCAGTTAGGTCATGACAAATTCACAATGGTTTCCAGAGGGAACCTTGTGGAGGTTTACCTAAACATTGCTAGCTTTGGGGTCATCAGTCTACATTACTAACAGTCCCCTCCTCTAAGATTTTACAATTTATTAATATAATTTGGCTATTCCTGATCCATATTATGTCTATAATTTATGAACTATGTTAGTGAAATATAAACACAAGATAACTTAATTCATATCTATATCCAATCCATCTACTAAACTGTAATATGTAAATACATATATTTGCATATTGTATACCTTATATACAGCACTCTCTCTCTCAGCATAAAGTAGTCCACTGCTGTATGGTATGCCTCTTGCATAATTTTCCACTCTATACCTTACCTTATATAGGAAATAAAAATAAATATTTATAAACAAGCATTTGCTACAGAAAAAACGAATAATATCTTATTAGAAGCTGATCATAAATAAACAAGGACAGATAAATTAATATATACAAGCTGTAATATATAAATATGTATATTTGCTTATTGTATATAGGATTTTTTTGATATGGCTAATTGGCTGTTTTTTTTATACAATAGTCCAATCTGAAGGCTCTGTTTCTTAAATTGTTTGTATTCTTTAATTATTGTAAGTTCATGATGCTGCTCTAATGAGTCAGCTCTCAGGCTCTGTCTGCAATCTCAATCAAATCTTTCCCTTTAGTCCCCGGATGTTATGTCAACTTTTAAGTTGAGAGAATCTTAGACTCTGATTCTGTGTTCATTTAATCTAAACTGATAGCTTCTACTGTGGGATTGTATTTCCTGTTTTAGTGTTTAATTTTATGTCCACATACATAAGCTTGTTACTTATGTATTGTGGAATGTAGGAAATAAAAATAAATATTTATCTACAAGCATTTATAGCAGAAAAAAACAGTCAAATCCGATGACAAGACTGAGTGCCGATAAAAAAGGACAGAAAAGTATATGTATCTTTTTTTGTGTATGATAATGGAATGGTGCACCCGCCTGCGCTAACGGTGTACGCTGGTGGGGCACCAGTGGAGGATGATAAGATGGACATGAGGTCAGGTCATTTAGCTCAACGTGACAAATTCACTAGGAATTTATCATCATGGTTTCTAGGAGGAATCACATGTAGGTCAATCTAAGATATGGTTTATTGCTAGCATGGGAGTTACTAATTCCCATTACTAACAATCCCGTTCCCCCAGAAAAATATATACAAGCATCATACTTCATGAATGGTATGTGTTTCATTCCACTTTCGAATTGACCACACATCTTGATCCACATGTGTTAGCAGGGTATGCATTAGAAAGAACATTTCTTTCAAGTCATTTAAAGCATAAAAAAACGGAATCATTATAATTAAAAATTTGGACATTTCTGATATGTTATGGATGACCACAGAACAAAGAGGTAGATAGAAATATATTGATAAGAAATTACTTAGAATACCACCATAGCCACACTTCTCATGTCATCTTTTTAAACACATAAATGTAATTAATCTTATTGTGTTTTTATATTTGAGCCTAAATAAATTAGTGCTGGTTGGTAGTTTGTATTCACACGTTTCGACTTATAAAATGTGAACTTGCAAGGATTGTTTAAAAGAGCAACATACAAGTTTCTTGCTTATTCTTCTTGTGATGAGAAAGCTTTCCAAATAAGCGGTAGATTTAAAAAAAAATGTTGATTAACAAAAGTGCTTAAATTAAGTTTATTTGAATAAATGATTTTCTATTCTATTCTAATCTAATTAATTGGTACCAAATAAAAATAATTCTCATGTAACGAAACAGTTGTGTTTTGAGTATTTTATTTCGTAAAATGAAAATATAACGCAGACCGAAGATTTGTTATAACGCATAGTATAGGCGTGTGGATTACGCCCCCATACTATTTCTGTCTAATTTTTTTTTCTTCTGTATATATCATAATATTATTATTAGATACCTGTCATAAACTTTAATTTTACATTTATATCTATAATAATAATATTTCAGGACAATTCGCACAGCGCCATCTAGTCACAAGCTAAGCAGAGCTTGTGTTTTGATTACTAGACAATTTATATGTACATTTTTTTTATTTTAAATTCATACCTACACTCATAACTATACAAACAATCATACTCATGAATACAAATATTTGTACCGTGCGAGGAATCGAACCCGGGACCATAACCCGGACGTAAAGCGGTGTGCTAAACCGCTAGAGCACCGTCGTCGTCGTATATTCTGAACAGCTTAATAACATGTCATAAGTTTATTGTGTTTGTGTCATAGGTCTTAATAAATTTATAACTTAAAGTCATAAATTTATTTGACATGGTATGTTTATTTAGTTGCCCCAAATTGATACATTGTATTTATCTCGTTAGTTCTAAATTAATAATTGCCTATACCATGTTATGAAGTAATTAACACAGTTGTGACTAGAAATAATTAAAACACAGTTATTCAGTATCAATAATAATAACCCAGGACGGTAAACACAGCTCGTGTTATGAGTATGATGTTATACAACTGATAGAAATACGTTTCTTTTTTATAAATACATACATAGGAAACACTCAGACTAAAACAAACAATCATACTTATGAATACACGTGTTTGTATCGTGCGAGGAATCAAATCCGCGATCATAACCTTCATAGTGGGATTAGTGTTACAATGAACTCTTATGATCTTTTTAACAGCTAAACATGATTCTTTCTCTGAGTGTAGAAAAATGTGCTAAATATTAACTGAACTCGTTTGCAGGTGCAAAATTCATTATCCCACAAATAGGACTTTATGTTATATTCAAAGAAAATTTAAATCGTTGGGTTTTTGTTTTATTTATTTATTTATTAAAACTTTAATGCACAAATACATAAATAAAGGTACACATTGCGGACTTAACACCTCGAGGCATTTTCTCCCAGTCAACCATTGGGCAAACAGAGATCCATGTTGGCGGTGCATTAACAAATTGAAATTCAAATCTAAAAAAAATAAAATAATAAGAAGATCACTTTAATATGATTAAATATAAATACATATGCGAATATACTTATAAACTATAATACATAATATGAATAAATAATTATACATATATAAATATAACTACATACACGTACGTACCTACATACATACATACAAATACACATACAATTATAAATTTATACAAATCAACAGGGAAATTCAGATACATAGAGGTGGTTGGGTGGAGGAATAATACAAATGTTTTAGTTGTAGTTTACCTACGTACCTATGGTATTTAACTTATAGTTTATGAGTTAACCCGCGCAACTTCGCCTGCATCACACTTACAGACTTACTTGACATTTATATTTCGCACAATTTACATAATATCTTATTTAATTATAGCCTATGTGTTATTATGATTTATAAGCTATATTGCTGTAAAGTTTCTTCAAAATTCGTTAAACAGTTTTTCTATACATTCATACTTTAAACTTTCACGTTTATAATATTAGAAAGATGTACTCTATCTCCAAATAGCAGTCTTTCATTCGGTTTAAAAAAAGGTGAAGTTTGAAGCACAGTCGCCCAGGTATTATATAGAGTAACATGCGTATTCAATAAAACTATCCAACCATAAACAATACCTTATACGCAGCTAGGAGATCAAGAACGATTGCTTACCTTCAAATAGTCTATGTTTGCACATAGATTGATTATTATTTCAACGCATTTCCGTACATTGTGGTCTCTGACACGTGCTTCGCACATCGTGAACGCGATATAGGTAATCATAATACAACCAGTAACTTATTTATAGCTATGGTAAACTTAATACCTGCGGCTTTGTCCGTGTAATTTAAGGCTAATGTATCGGTATTAATCGACTGCATTTCTGTTTATCAATCTGCTTCTTATGAGGTTCGGGTTTTTCCTTTATCGTGTTCTTCAACTCTAATGTTATTTCTTTGACGAATCACATAGGTTTGTGTGTAATTATTTCCAATTGGCTATTACGCGATTTTGTATAGTTATCAAGTTTTGGTTTTTTTATATCATTGTTGGTGAAATAGGTATTTCAAGTAAGGGATAGTGTAAAAAAACACAATTTAACACGTTAAAGACCGCATGCCTACCGGTCGGTCACTCCACAACCAAAGTAAATTTACACGTTGAGACCGTAGGTCGTAGGTATTTTCACACATTCGCTAGATCACCCGTGGGCACTTTAATTTAAATAAATCTAGTTAAATAATGTCTACCTCAAATTATTGTACACTAAAAACATATTTAAGAAATAATATATGTAATTAACAATAAGAAAATTGCGGGTCTCTATTTTCCAAAGCGGTATTCAACGTGTTAAGTGTTTATTTTAATAAAGATAGTTTGTTGTAATATAGAATTCTCTTCTTTATAATATTAGTATAGACAAAAATATACTGATATTCTCATGTATCTATTATGCCACATATATATCAGACGGTAAAAAATGTGATCCCATTTAGATATAGTATCGTATGACATTTTTTACCGTCGGAAAAAATTCCGCCTAGTAATACATATAGAATGTCTAGTACAGGAAGGAAGGCAATAAAATAGGACCAGACTGTGACTGATTCACTTTGACGTTTTTAGTGTTCCATTATGACTCAACCGTGCTATCTTATTCAGAGCAGATATCTTTAAATTACATGACTAAGGTTCACACAAGTAGGACAATGTAGCTGTGGCGGTTTGTATACATCAAACTTGAAGTTTTATACTTCGGTCGAGAATGTTTTTTTTTTAATTATATTTGAATCTCTCTTGTTTTGTTTAATTTCTCAGTGGAGTATTCTTCTAAATGGACTTCATTTTACATCTGGTTTTAGTATATAATTAAAACTTCTGCACCCAACAAAAGATCTCTTTTATTAGGAGTTGTGAATTGAGCGTCTGCTAAAGTTAAATCTTGAACGTTTATCCATTCTAACATGTCAACTTCTCTTTCAGGTAGATACGACGTAATATTATCCAAAACATAAGCTTATTTCCAATTTAAAGTTATGGTCAATGCTTGACTGTATAGTAGATTTCACCATATGAGTAGCCCTTAACGTATTATAGTTACCTAAACCTGAAATAGGATTCGAATTAGAATTTCATGTAGTTTCAATGATTGAACAGCTTCCTCTGTGACGAAGCAAGCTTGTGAGCCTTGATCTAGTAAAGCGCGGTATGGCTTGAATTCACTTGAGTTGGACTCTAAATATATTGTTAAATATATGTTTATTAACCAATTCAGTAGCGTTTTGATAGTATTATTTTATGTTGGTATTATTGTTTGTTCGTTATTATTTTTTAATCATCCCTAACCTAAAGCCATGGCCAAAAGCTAGTAGTGGAATCATAAAACTACAACTTTCCTTAAAGCAGATATTGAACTGAATTTTTTTACAGATAATTTAGATTGAAAACCTCAAAATTGAAATAAATCTGATTTCTTTGTTTCTGAATGACATTAATCTTATTTCTTGCTTGGTAATAAATGTACTCTTTATTAAACATTTTCCAAAACAGAAACAGTAGCCCGCAAATCATATATTGTTAATTAATGCTTATCACGACCAGTTAACAACTAGTTTGCGTAAACAAGCGTTACCTATCCTGTTAAAAGATTCCGTAATGAGATGAAAATTAGAAAGCTAGTTACAACATTGTTTTAGTACACACTATCGACCCGTCCTGGCTGCGCATGGATGCATTACAAGTCTTTGAAATTCTTCACTTGGTTTTATAGTTTATATGTATTATACATATAAACCTTCCCCTTGAATTCCTCTATCTTTTGATAAAAACTGCATTACCATCCCTTGCGTAATCTTAATCTTAATAATAAGATAAACGCGAAAGTTTGTGACTATGGATGTATGTTACTCTTTCACACAAAAACTACTGAACGGATTTTGATGAAACTTTACAGTAATATAGCTTATGAATCACAATAACATATAGACTATATTTTATATTGAAATTTAACGCGGATGAAACCGCGGGCACAGCTAGTTTAAAATGTATGAGCAAATGAAGTCGATTTCATTTTGTACTATGTAAACATTTTGTACGTTTAACTCCTCTTTTTTTAACTATTATAATGCTATTGACCTGGTGTTTACAACTTCACCTAATGATAAAGGGGGCGAGTGGAGAGGGCATTCCAAACCCGTGGAATGAGTTATAGAGTCCCTAAATGCAAATTCTCGACTGATAAATAGACACGATTGTAGATAAAGCGCCTTGAAAATTTATTTTCCTTCATGACATAGTGACGCTATGGGTTGGTGTGGCCCCTTATGCATGCAGAGGACTAAGGTATCACCCTCCATATCATATCTCGGTTGCTCAAGTTGCTAGGCTGAATATAATAAATAGGCGAGACAGAGGTGCCCACGCAGTTGACTGTACAAAGACCTCGATAAAAAAGTACAGTCAAAGTCTAGTTTGAACTACAAGAAATTAGAATAGCAATTGGTATATAATAGAAATCGTTTATTCAAATAAACTTAAATTTTTAATGGTTGCAGTTAATTTTTTTTAATCTACCGCTCATTCTGAACGTGTCTCATCACAAAAGAAACTTGCGTGACACTCTTTTGAATAATTGTCTTTCTATATTACTTTTTACTAAATAGATATACTTAACTCACAAGTTGCGTTAATATAAATGCGAATCACGTCAGTTTATAGGATTGTTTATTGAATATGAATGACGAGTTTATTGAATACTGTTTGATGTGGCGGACCATTGTTTGTTAACCACTTTATAGACTTTCCGCTATAGAAAATAACGTTTAGAAATTAATCACCCACGCTTCATTGTATTCCATTACGATTCAATACTAATTAAGTTCAACTGAACAGGAAACTCATCCGCATCGAATTGTTAAGATACAGTGAGTGATATTGTAACTAGTTGTTACCGCGACTTGGACCGCGTGGTCCATTTTCTTATTGTAATAAATAAAATTTCTAAAGTAGTCGTAAGTTATTCCTTATAACATTAGCTATCTGCGAATGAAAGTCCTGTCGAAATCGGTCCAGCTGTTTCAGAGATTAGCAAGAACAAACAGACAGACAATTTTTTTATTGCAAGTACCGTATATACTTTCATGTAGCTTTAGTGTGAAGGATGGAGATCAAGACAACGAGCAAAAGAAAACAGCACCAGTATGGTCGTAAAATACTGTAATGGCTTATGTCATATATAAACAATATAATATTATAAAAAATATACATATAATATATAATATAATATTATAAAAAATAGCTCACAACATTTAGTAAAATGCTAATTTTAAAATACAAACTTCAATTTTATTTATTTGTATACATCTGTATTATTATAACAGCATTATGGACCCTGATGGCCATAGTAAGTTACGATGAAATGCGTTAAGAGACTAATTACTCTACGTATAATGTTTTTTTCCCATTTTATTTGTACAGGCTCGAAAATCATACACTCATGTAGGACATATAATTTTTAACCTTGTATGCAGGTATTTTTTTTTCACTATCAACTCGTTCAAGTTGGAAAATGTAATGAGAAAAGCATAATACTGTGTGTGAAGTGTATTTTTTAAATGTGTACCGACGATATCACATAATGTGTGACTTTCTGCACTATCAGTATACGCTAACGAGGTACCCGTGCAGGATTATAGGATGAGTATCAAGTCAGCCCCTTGAGGGAATTTTATCAGGAAATACCTGTGAGTGTGTTGATATCGACCGGACGTGACACATTGCTAGCAATGGGGTCAGTACTCGTTCAAAGCACCCCACTGTTGGGTAGGTATTTTATATATTACTAGCTGTCCCGGCAAACGTTGTTTTGCCATATAAATTAATAACTCTATAAAAAATAGGGGTTGATGACAGAAGGGTGAAAATTTAGGATTGTATGTATTTTTGTATGTGGTATCATAAAAAAATAGAAACTAAAAAATTTGTCTAACATTTAGGGGGATGAAAAATAGATGTTGGCCGATTCTCAGACCTACTCAATACGCTTACAAAATTTCGGAATCAAAAAAAGAATCGGTCAAGCCGTTTCGGCGGAGTATGGGAACGAAAACTGTGACAGGAGAATTTTATATATAAGATAATTTGTAGGTATACAAACATAAAAATTGTTCTGTAGTGAAAACAATGCACTGTACATTTATTATTCCATATCAGACGGAGGATGTGCGCACAATATTATTATAATTAGTTTTCTTGTATGCCATTTAATATTAGTCTTTATACCATAGTTCATTAGGTTTGTTTAAATATGCCAGTTTGTATATAACTGTTGTGGAAGTACATACACACTTGACCGATAATGGCTAAGTTCGACGTTTATATATAGGCCAATTTATGTATAGTATTCTAGAAAATAGTATCGTCTATTGTCCTGAGATTGAATTGCTTAATTAAAAAAATATCATTAATTCACCCAAATCTTAAGTACGGAAAATTGAGCATATATGTATATGTCGATCTCCCGTCCAAATGATACGGGGATCGAAAAGCGGTGCCCTCAGACAAATGTATCCGTCAGGCGGGAGTTGGCGTTCAGCCGATCCTGACCTAAGCCCTTCCACGGGTTTTGAGTGCTATTTGCACTCGCTCTCTATCATCCGGTGAAGCTGTGAAGTCCAGTTGCATTGCATCCATTACAGTCGCCTACGTGCATACTTTCATCACTTTCTTTGACTTTTTTTTACTTTAATTTTATACGTGTCATGTCGGTGTTTGGCCCTATACGGTCTTAAGTTGAAGTCCAAATCCCAAGTTACTATTCGGTGTGAGTGATATAACAGTGTAATTACTGGGTACAATGGCATGACATTAGTTCTTAGGACTCGCAAGGCATGACGGTACCACAGTCATCACATGGTGAAGTGATGTGATTTGTGCTATTCATGTAAAACTTGACGATTTCCATAAAGGGCCAACAAACTAATTGTCATTTGAGTCATATTAAAAAAGAAGAACCTATTGATCTCCAATAAGCGCGTATAATAGCTATACCGATTGGAAATATAATTACTGCAAGTTATATATAGTATATACATATATAGGTATAGTATAAATTTACTTAATGATGAAAAATAAAACTGAAATTAGGAAACTTTTTGAGGCGGGCCCGACGGACCAAAAAACTCAATATGTTTCAAGTCACAACGATATAGTAATTATTTTCACCGATACAACCGACCAAATTACATTTATCACAACCTGAATCGGTGGCCTTATAACGAATTGTAATGTGGCATTAAATTATAGTTAATTGTTTGAAAGTTGGAGAAGTTTTTGTTATTTTTTATGACTGGACTAAGAATGGTAATAGTTTAGAATTACTATTATTAAATCAATCAAATTATCTTTATTCATGTATGTCTATTACAGACTATTATGATATATCAAAAAGTACCGTCAGTTCCGAGAGCATTCGAGCTAAAAAAACTGGCAAGAAACTCAGCTCAGAATTATTATTAAATCAATTATATATTTATTCATATCGGTCTATAACCTTATGATATGTCAAAAACTCGAGCGCGAGCATTCGAACTAAGAACTCGGCTCTTATTCTTGTGCTTTATATATTTTTACAATATTACAGATTCATTATTAAATTAAAAATTAGGGAGAAAAGAGTGACCACCACCATATGCTATTGCAATTTTGTTAAAAGGAAATAGTCTTATCAATGGCCGTAACCAGAATAGACCACTCGCCACAAGCAGCACCCGTTCACGAGTATGACGGATACGGACGTATATATTCATAATTAGTTACGAAAGAGCGACTTGGTATTTGAAGTAAATTCCTGAACTTCCTAACAGATAATTAGATTTTAAGTTAAGTTTTTATCATTAATAATTTCCAGATCTACACAGAATGACTTCAACACCTTTCAACGTCGGTCTGACTGAGGGCACGCGATCATCAAGCAGGGTGCTTCGCCCTCCTGGTGGCGGACACACCGATATCTTCGGTGGAGACCCGGAGCCCCCACGCGGCCGTCGTCTGGCGTCTGCCATTGCTATTGCAAATGCCAATTCAAATGCTAATATAAATGCTGGTAATTATATATCCTCACGCTTGTAATATCTAATGGGGTAGACAGGGAATTTTAATTGTCAGCGTTGTTCTAAATATTTGAAGAGTCTCATTGAGGTTTTTGAATACCACATATAGAGGGTGAGCTTGCCACAATGTCTGAGATTGATAATAATAGAAAAAGTAGAAAGAATCTATAAGTCTAAGTATAAACTTAATATGAACACTTTTACATATATATTATTTATATTGTTAATCGTTCCTGGACATGAATAATTGTATGTCAAAGAAAAAAGTTTCATCGTTCTAGCTTTAAAAATTACTAATTTCCATACAAACCTTTATCCCCTATTTTTTTTACAAACTGAATATCATATTTATTTATATTTAATCAAGAGCATAAACAATAAGTTTCATCTTCTAGGTTTAAAAATTACGTATAGAAATACAACCTTGTTATCTGTTATCTGCCCTTTTTGAACCCCCTTACAATCATTTTTCGCATGAAAAAGTAGCCTATTTTATTTCTCATGGTTTAGACTATCTTTGTACCAAATTTGATTTAAATATGTTCAGTAGTTTTGGCGTGAAAGCGCAACAGGCAGACAGACAGAGTTACTATCGCGTTAATAATATTAATAATGTTGTTGTAAATGTGTAATTACTTGAAGAAAAGCGTATGAAATGCAAGCACTTCGCAGAATCTGTGAATTGTGGCTGGCAGACTGTATTCGTAATACAGTAATATGAAAAAGGGTATGCTACATTGCTTCAGGCATACGGAAAGTAAAGAATGTTAAGTTATTCATTCCTTATATGCAATATACACCATTATATAGGTGTGTAAATAGTTCGTTTGCACGAGAAATCGTTTTGCAGTCTTTATGTACGCGATTGCGCGACGCACAGAATTGTATTGTCTTTATTGTATTGTCTATATTATGTTATATATAATGTTTAAAAATAATAATATTATTAAAAATTTAAAAGAAACACATTTCAGATCTTACCAATAATGGTACCCGGCTGTTAATTTTGCATTCTAATTTATTATTTGTTTTAACATAATTCTAGACTGCCCTACATGTATTTTCGCTTTTTATTTCTTTATAACATATTATTGCATCAACATTGATAGGACTTGTACAATATTTAAAGATTCATAATAAAAAGGTGGTCTTGGAGGGCTAATATTATAAACGCGAAAGTTTGTTAGTATAAATGGATGGATGTTTGTTAGTCTTTCACGCAAAAACTATTGAACGGATTTTGATGAAACTTTACAATAGCTTATACGGAAAGATATTATGTAGATTGGGCGAAATATAATGATAAATGTCAAGTAAGTTTGATACAGACGAAGTTGCAGGGGTCGCTAGTTATCGATAAAAACGCTGTACTAAATAGAAATATCCATTTATTTAAAACATAATTATGATTAAAACTGAGTAAAAATACAACGATAACAAACGGCATATAGAAATAGTTCCAATTGGCCAAGCTTATGTTCATGTATAACCTTAAAATTGCAACACAAAGTTGCAAAACAACACCCACGCCACGCCTGAAATCGATGCGTTCGTTATAAATGCAAGCGGGGTGTCGGGTTATCAGATTTACCATACTATAAATTTACTGTCTATAGCAGTGTTTCCCAAACTTCTCTATACACACAAAAGAAATATACATATATTAAATCAAAGCCTTAATAAAATAATTACAGTTCCAGTCGACGAGCCAGCCAAGCCAACGAATGGCACAGTTTCACCGCCCCGCAACGGTCAAAACACTCCTGAGTCACCTAAAGAAGAAAGAGTGGAGTCTATTCCGGAAGTTCAACTGGAGGCGCCAATTGTTGAAATACCCACCAAGACTGAGAGCAAGCCGGAACCGGCAATATTTAATGAGCCAGCCAAGGCTGAGGCCCCGAAACGCGTACGCGTTCCACCTGGTGGGTTCTCATCAGGGCTCTGGTAAGACTGGATATTGCTATAAAGCTTAGTTTCGTGGCATAATTAAGATTCTCGCTGGGACCAGTTGAAATTAGGCTAGTGTTTTGTTATGAATGTGCAAAGATTGTAATTTGTATTAGAATTGGCCAGTAACAAATAGGTGTTTAATTATCAATTAATAATTATAAATTCTTCCTCAAAAAGACTTGTGCATTCAGAATGAAGTCGAAATAATTGTCTCAAATCGCTTTGTCATAAAATATAATTATGAAAATAATAAATACAGACATTAATTTAAAATAAAACCTATAAATTTTATTGACTGTGCATGCAACTTTAAAACTTAAATGCATATACATGTGATTTTAACCATTTCTAAACACATATACCTTAAAAAATTTTTTAAACGCGATCTATTCCGTTTATACTGGAGTTCCAAATTGAGTTTTAATTTATGTATAATATGAATCACAATCATTTGCACACAAGAGTTCGTATCGTAATCTACATGGTGACGAAATATCTGTAGTTCAGAGGGTTCCTCTGGCCCATGAGACTGAACCATCAAATTTGTCACAAAATTATTGGGGATCGTGAGGTATTTTGTGCGGGAATGACTAAAGATCATATTTAATACAGTTTAGTTAGCTCGGGTAAGGAAGGAAGCTCTCATTATCTTGAAATTACACATCACATCATCTAATCATATCATATAACATAGCGTAGGTTACATAAAACGTGAACATAAACGATATTCGTCACAAAAGGGATTCGTCACAAACCCAGTTTGTCACTATGCAGTTCTGTAATGTGCGAAATTATAATGATACTTATGTACGTAATAGCGAAACAACATGACATCCAAATTCGAATTATGTCAAAATCTAATGTTTGAATATTTTTTTTTATAAAATTGCGTTATGACAAACTGCTTTTGTGACAAACTAAGAACATGTATAAATTTTCTTGCTACCTACGTACTGTAACATAAAACGTGCATGTATTATTATATAACGGTATTTCATACATGTAAGGATTTCGTCACCAATACGATCTTCGTCTTTATTGTTGAATGCTAGATGTTTATTGAATGTAGATAATGATGTTTAGTTTATGCCATCGGACTTTGCTGGTCCCAAGCCCTTTCTCGCAGTGATTTCGCTTAAGCCCTTAATGACAAGTTGTCAACTATTCCTCGCAGAATGCAATTCTTTATTTACTGAACAAATGTATCTTTTTAACTAGGTTTTATTTACTTTATAGGGTAACACTATTATTTTTAACTCGGTATTATACCACCACAATTTAAGTAGTATTTTTTTTTTATTTTAACCCTACTTTATTCTAGATTCTGGCAAATTGCCAACAACTAATTATAGATATATCGTCACAATTTTATTGGTATACTACCTTTTAATATCTGCCAAAAATGTCTTAATTTTTTTTATATATAAATTATGTACTTTCTTATATTTAGTATGTTGAAATGTGAGTTCATAGCATTTTTTATATTAGTAACTTAAATATAGGAATGCTTTACAAGTAAGAGTGTTGGTAACACTAGAAATGAATTTATTTACTTGTACTGTTTGGACTGAGATGTGCCTGTTGGGATTGAATGTTGTACTTAATGTTTCTCTATTAGCATTTGATGTTTTGCCGTCTGTTTTTATTATCGATAATATTTGTATGCCTACGCTGGCAATTATGCGATTATGTATATTGATAATTGTATTTTTATATAAATTAAATACATTACATTTTATTATATTGTTTTATTTCTTACTAGTTGTGCCTGCAACTTCATCCGCGTGGACGGACGTGGATGTAATGTAATGATGTAATCACGTTAAATTTCATAAGATCCGTTTAGTTATTAATGGGTAATAAGGTCTGACAATTTCGTATTTGTGGTATTAACAATATTAGTATGGATTGTAATGTGTAAATATAAAGAAAATATGACTATTCCTACTTGTGTCGTAGTGGCTTTTTATTTAGATTCTAAGCTAGATATGCAAGTATATTTCATACGCTGTCAATGCAACTGAATCATGAGATTCATGCAGAATTATTCTAAATGAGTTCTATAATTCGTATTAGTGGATATCATATACTTGTAACTTAAGATCGGTCGGTTGCGTTGCATTTTTCATAAACTTTGCTTGAAATAAATGCAGCATTTATTTTCAAGTCAATAGTACCCAATAAAAAAAGAATTGTCATAATCAGCACACGTATGGTTAAGCATTAATTTTTTTATATAAATCTTGTACTTTCTTATATTTTAAAATATGAGTTCTTAGCATTTATATTATCAGTGCATTAGGTCTCATTTTTGCAAATTCACGAATTAGACTAAGTAAGCGTATTAATAAACTTTTTTTTTGATATGACGTTATTTTTATCGATCAATCAAAATGAAGTACAACAGACATTGTTGTCAAAATTTTTGTACAATCACAATGGCCATAAAACATTTGTACATTTTCATAAACGGTTCCTAGGTTTCTACTATAAAAATGGCATTTCATATATCTGATCCACAGTTCTTAGCAATTATTTCTAATTAATTACATTCACAATAATAATACTTACATATTAAAACGATCAATTTGTTTTATATGTATATTGTATGTAGGGTTAATAAATAGTGCATATAATAGAGAGACTAGAATGGAGGGTGGAGGGCGACAGTCGCGCTTGCTCGGACGACTGCTCGGCAAGCTTCGCGGCGAGCATCATCGTTACTCAGCGCTAGATAAAAATATCTCGTTTACTTCCTCTGGGTAAGTAAAACAGTTAGGTATTACTGTAGTTAATGCTTATACAGAAATTATATGTCACCTAATACCTATAATTGAAGTAGAATATAGTACATAGATAACATAGGAAACAAAGCACATATATATATTAAAAATCACAACGGAAATTAAAGATAACTATAATTATATTATAAATAGGTAGTTCGTATATTTTTTTGTTGGTGGTAATTTCCGGTTCTCCTGTTGGGAGTTTTTTGTATCTATGGTGATGAGCGAGCATACGGCCTATCTCATAAACAATCTGGTCTGGTAAACGGTTACTGTAGCCTATGAACGACTGAAACACCAGGGGCGTCAAATGCTCGTTGCCGACCCACTGTTGCTTTCCCGTCATTTTCTTTTTTAAAGATTTTGAGAGAAATTTTGTGAGTATGGAAGGATGTATGTTTGATATATGATGGATGTTTGGAATATCTGATACCTCCTTCTACCTCGTGTTTTATAACCATCATAATGCATTTAATATAGTAATATACTAAAAAAGGTTAGTATTCTACAAGTTTAAATACACATTGAGAAATTTAATATAACCCACAGCATGAGCGAAAGTACCGAATGTGGTAGCACGACTAATGTGGATGAGGATATGGAGCCGGGTACTGCAAGCGTTTCAAACGGACCCGTCGACGATGACCAATTTGCTGCCAACATTGATCAAAGGTTCTAGCCTTGATTCAGAATAATAACTAGTGGTCGAAATTCGACCATAATGAATTTAACATTCAGTAGTATATTGTCTATGATAAGACTGAAGACTAACAACATTAATTTATTCTAAATTTCACGAAAGAGTGTAACAATAAATAAAAGAGTATATTGGCGTGTGTATTTATACACATATATGTATATATGTGTATATGTGGCGAGTATATCAAATACATTGTAGTAGGTGTGATGTTTTTATGCATAATTAAAAAATATAGGTAAGTATATGCATTTTCCACTCCTCTATATATGTATATGTATAAGCTAATAGTGTGTATAAATGATTTCATTTATATACGCCTTCTAAAAAGAATAAGTAAACAAAAATATAGCCTAGCCCATACCTTGGCCGTAGTCGATATTTATAAGCATTTTTAATCTGTTTTCAAAGGTACAGCGGGCAATATTTAACACCGGAACAGTTGCCTGTGTTTTGTGATCAGCTGCACCATCTCGTTGAAGTAATAAGGAATATACAGTCTTATGCCAAGATCACAGGAGAGTATCCCAGGTTCGATTTCTTACTTTGGTTATAATTTTTATTTCACTGAAAAGTTAACGGCCACCCTTTGTTGTAATTCCTTTGGACTAAAGTGACATGCCAGAAAGATTACAGCTTACTAAATATTGTAACAGCTTTATTAATAAATATATATTATTGTAAATTTGTAATATTTCTAGTGCCTTTTGTCTATGGTAGGTTAACCATAAACAAAACACTTCTTTCGGAAACACATTATAACACACCCCCTCCGATCAAATCCCCGTCCAGGGAAATTACGACGAGGTTCGAACCCCTAGCTGTGCCCTCAGTTGGCCTTCAGCTGCTCCATAAGTCCGCATTGTTTTGCGGCACAAATAGGTGAGACAGTAGTAACTGTATAAATAATTTCGTACAATACATTGAATATCTATGGATCAGCGAGTTGGAGCGTCGTTTAGAACAAGAAGCTCGTGAGGTGGCCGCGCTAGCAGCTGAAGCGCGCAATGCACGTGATGTTGTAGCAAGAACTCGCGTGCAACATCGTGCAGTGCACGCGCAGAAAAAGCACCTCACCACGCATTTAGCACATTTGAGAGAGACAGGTAGGTTTGATTTATTTGCACTTGTGATTTGGGCCTATGAGTTTTTCGGCTTCTCTACACTATAATATATAATATGTATATTATCTACATATGAACCTTCCGCTTGCATCAATATATTGCTGAAAACTGTGCTACGGTCTGATGCGGATCTAATTGTAATTTAACATCATATTTTATGTACCTACCAGCTGATTCCGCGGTTTCACTTGCGTAATTTTTATAGTGTTATTCTAATGTATATTCTATACCTATTATTATAAATATCTTAAAGTTTATATTATATTAAAATCCATTAAGTAGTTATTGCGTGAAATAGTATAAAATATCATCTTTCCATCCAAAATTACAAACTTTCTCGTTTATAATATTAATAAGATTGCCACAAAACAAAAATATTGATTGATTGCGTAATTTAGAAGATCTAAGACAGTAGTGGTGACTTATTTTATATATCGCCTTATTTGGCGTCTTATTTATTTATATATCAGGAGTTATTTTATACTATGTATATAGTATATAGTAGATAGTATGGTATTTTTGTATGTGTGTATGTATTATATGTACATATGTCATAGAGTGGTAAACCTTTTGACACGGCCAATTATGACCAAGGCGATTCCTGAGCTTGAAGGGTCAGGCGTCCGTAATTATGTATATTTTCTTGAAATTCAACTACACGTTCTTGTGGAACAAAAATGTAATAATATATACACACTCAACAGAAATACGCGAGCTAGAGAGTACTGTCCGTGCCTCTGACCGCAAACTATTCAAGAGCTGGGAAGCGCTCAAAGATTCCTCTGATCCTGCAGCGTTTGATCCCCTGTTGGATGAAATCAGGGTACTTACTATAATTACTAATTAATGTAAATATGATCGCTGATCTAGCGGTTTTGCACACTGTCTTACTTCCAATGGTTTGGGATTCTATTCCACATACGACACAATTATTAGGAAATCAGTTCCAAGATTTAATTGAGGGTAGCATAACAATGCATTATTATACATGGATGATAATAGAATTTGCATCCTTCTGCGCTAACGGTGGACGCAGGCAGAGCATCAGCATCAGGAAGATGATGAGCATGAGGTCAAGTCTGCTAGCCCACTGTGACAAATTCACCTGTAGCTAATCACGATGGTTTCCAGGGGAGACCACATGGAGGTCGACCTGACATGGTACCAACATTATTATCAATGTAACTTGTAATAAAGTAGATGTCGAAGACGTCGGAAGTTTTGGTTATACTATTGCTGGAATAGGTTCCAGAATATTGTCGTACATAAACGTTACATCTGCAGCCATCGAAAGTAAAGATAGCTTTATTTTTTAATTAATACACGAACTGAAAGATAAACAGTATTTATTTAGTCACGATTATACGATTTTGTTATATTTAAAGTGAATATAAAATTTCTTATTTCAGAATAAACAAACAGCGCTGGAATGTCTGGTAAGATTGATAGAGGGTCGGCGGTCCGCGTTTTCACGAATTCCATTGCAACCTCGCCCACTACCACCTCCACTGCCACAGGAGGAGACAGAAGGTAGTAGTTTATAGCATTAGTATGTAATATTATGTTATCTGTGGCATTAGTAAAAATAATAGTTTTTTTGTATGTACTTGCAATGATAAATAAACTGATAACCACTTAATGGTAAGAAGTAAGTAGTTGTAGCCCACTCATGCATAAACGAAATGGCACACCGCCTTACTTCTGAACTTCCGACGGTCGCGGGTTCGATTCCTCGCACAGCACAAACATTTGTATTCATGAGTATGATTTTTTGTATCGGTGTGGGTGTTTTCTATGTATAGTATATATGTATTTACGAAAAAATAAGTCTATTTATTTGTGTTCGTTACCTAGTACCCATAACACATAATAGCTTAACTTGGATCTAGATGGCGCTGTGTGAATTGTCCTGAGATTATTGTTATTTAAGTACAGAGCAATATTTATAAAATGTTTCTCGATACTATAATCATGTAATTAAGGTTATCTATTTAATTCTTTATGTATGTAGTCAATAGTTTTGTTATAGAATCGTGTGCTGGCCGTAAACGACATGAAGGCAGGCGCTCCAACTGCAAGAGGAGACGTAAGGAAGCTAGATCAGCGCCGCTGTCTAACGAGCCAAGTCGACATGGTCCTTTGCCGCAGGTATATTTTACTTATTCAGGCTTTATTTTTTTTATTCAGTCCGTTTTTCTTTGCTCGAAAGCACTCTGAACTGACGGTTATAATAATAATAATAAATGGACAATTAACACAGAGCCATCTAGACCCACGGTTAGCAGAGCTTGTGTTATGCGTACTAGACAACATGACTACTTAGATATATTTTTTTGGAAATGCATACATAATATAGAAAACACCCAGACCGATGCCAACAATCATACTCATGAATACAAAGGTCTGTACCGTGCGAGGAATGAACCCCTTAGACGATCGAGGCCGTTAATATAGAATGTTTTAGCAGAGCTTATTCTTTCAGGTGACATTATATATACAAGGGTCGGAGTGTACCTCGAGGTACCGCGTCGGCAGTGCAGGCGCAGTAACGCTCACACCACTGGAGCTTCCGTCAAGAGCAAGTGTCAGAGACATACTGTTCTTTACTGCACAATAACTGTTAAAACGTGGAAATAAATTGATTGAATTAATTCATGTGTTACATATTTAATAGAAGATATAAAACTAATATTATAACGTGAAAGCGACTGAATCTTGATGTCGCTGGTTCATATCCGGCTCAAAGGACCACGTTGGGACTCGAGGCCAAGAAATTACTGATTTGGATAGTTGATAAAATCTTTATTTAAACTCCTACATTACACCTGATGAACTTAAGCGATAGAATATTTTCAAAAACACTAGGGACTAAAAGTTCGATAATGTAAACCCAACGTATGAAAATACTAGGAGCGATGGTTTTTATATCCTCAGGATAAAGTGCGCAATTTCCAAAGGAGATATTTCGTTTATGCATGGACGACAACCACATAGGATGTGTAACAGCGTTTCCTCTTCAACTCTTCAATCTGTCTTTCTCTTCAATCTTATATTGGATATATGGCAGTTAAATTACAGTGTACGCAGGTAACATCTTAGTCCTCCTTAAAGCTATCACTACCATCATATGATATTCTCAAGACGACGATAACGGGTTGCCACTATTAGATGGGCCTGTAGGTTTGTTTGCCTTTCTTTATACATAAAACAATATAAATTCTGATACATACAAAGTAGTATGTACAAATGTGAAGAGGATCTTAGAAAAAAACTAAACATTTTGTTATAAATTTATTTTACTAATGACACATAATCCGAGATTTACATATTTATCGTTAATTGGTTAAGTGTCTTATATTGGATACATATATATTTTTATACGATCACATAGTTTATAATACTAGGCTTTCTTTTCTTCTGGTGCGGCCGGCGGGACGGTACTGACCACGGCTGCTGTATTATCTCTCGAAGCTTCTTTTACCTGGAATTTTAAGATCACATCAAGAATATTTTTATTATGTACCTGATATACTGATGGTCCATGTAATAATCTGTGGTACTGTCGTATAAAAGCATGAAGATCACGGATAAACTACTTATTACTAACTAGCTGTGCCGGCGGTTTCACCTGCGTCAAACTTATAGCTTGTGTTGACACAAACAATCATACTCATGAATGTGCGAGGAATCGAACCCAAGACCATCGGAAGTAAGGCAGTGTGCTAAACCGCTAAACTACCGAGGCCAATGTACATCTATAAATATAAATAAAATTGGAGTGTCTGTTTGTAATAATGAAATAACCGTTTTTTAATACATGCATATGAATATAAATACAGTACATACACCAAAATAACAGTTTTTACAATTTCTGTCTGTCTGTCTGTTTGTTCCGGCTAATCTCTGAAATGGCTGGACCGATTTTGAAGGGAATTTTTTTAGCAGGTAGTGATTTAGGCAACTTATATTTTAGAAAAATAAAGTTAAATTCTACGCGGAGAAAGTCGCGGGTCCAGCTAGTTATAAATAAAACTGACCTCTCCAACTGTGGTAGACAATGTTTGCTGAACTACAGCAACAGATGACTGCGCTGGTTCTTCTTTCTTCTCTTCATCCGGCACCGGTGCTGAGTGTGTAAGCTGTAGACATCAATAAACGACAATAAATAACCCACGGGGTTTAAAGCGTCCATCGTATTTCAGTAGAAGTCATCATAGCTCTGTTCTCGAAAGTTCTTACCCATTCTAATTCCTAACATCTTGACCTAAAATTGGCCATGATACAAAAACCATCGCTTCTAAAAATATTCTCAAGTTCTTGTCCCTGGCGGACCTAGGTAGCAAACTTTGTAAAAAGGGTCGAGCACAATAGATCTCTGCAGGTTGCAGTGCTACAGGTCGTACAATAGCCCAAACCCGCAATCAAAAAAAATATTTGATCTACATACTAGTACGTTTCTTTGTTCGAGAATCAAACCCGCGACCTTTAAAAGTATAGTAGGCGTGAGGCCATCATGTCAATACCTGTAAAGCCACGAAGGCAATCAGTCCGATGATCACAAGAACTTTCATCACGCTCGTCACAAGAAGTCACAGTTAAATCAGTCACCCACGCAGTTACATTTATAACCTGTGTGGATCTAAAATAACTATTGTTTTTCGTTGAGTAACGACCCATGTTTATAAAACATGATGGAACAATTAACATCTTATCGCATGTTTCTGATTTGTGAGTAGGATGTGACGTCATGGAATTTGTTTATGGTAGATGAAGGTGGAATTGTGAAACTGCGCAAGTGCTATACGCTGGCAGGGCGCCAAATGAATGGCAAACATGCAGACGGCCTGCCTGATTGTAAGCGGTAACCGTCTCCTCTATACATGAACAGCACTACGGACATCACTTTATTATGTGACACCACTCTTACGTTTCCATTCCGTAGACTAAGACGTCATGCCTCTTATACTGTATTTTCACCAGATATTCTGCCAAATACAACCGAAAGACGATTTACAAAGCAAGCTGCTTGGCGGCTGAAATAGGCAAGACTGAGACTTTACTAATCAATAGTCTACCTTTAGTAAGTAATGTAAATTCATATATACGTACAATTAGACATGTTTATTAAAACTAATGTTTGTAATGCATTGATTTACTAATCATTCAGACGCTTTATTATCGCAAAATACAATATATAAAATCTATTATCTCCTATGATTTTAAAGGAATTAGTAAATATATTTATACCATAAATGTAGAGCACGCTGTATGCTCAGAACGAATGGGCTCAAACGGGGAAATACCACACGTCATGGACGTCTTCTATCTGTGTTATGTGATTCGTATGGTGACTCGACGTTCTAGATCTCCATCGCCCCTCCTCCACCATCCTGTCCCTGGCCAAATTCCTTCCCTTTCTTAAAAGGCCGGTAACTCATTTGCGTAATTACCCTAGTGTTACCGCAAACTAGCCCCTATGCCATAAAAAACTAAAAAATATACATAAGTAGTTACTAAAATATTTCATATTACTACTACTACATATACTGGGGGTCGTCCTACATTGCATTTGCACGATCAGTCAGTAGAGTAGATTTGCAAGCTGCTCAGTTAAATATTCGAAAATTGTTGTATTTTTCAATTACAACAATTTTCAGGTTGACTATATTTATCAGTTAATTATCAGATCTTAAAAATATTTTCGTTAGAAAATGAAAATGTTTGAATTTATTCCGTAAAATTGGTATTTTAATGGTAATGCGTATCCGAACTTGAATTGGAATGTCAATTTTATGTTTCGTTTTAGGTGCAGTGTTATTGATACTGTCAAATATTTTTATTCATAAAATTGTTTTTAAATCTAATAGAGGTAATCTATAGAACTAAAATAAAACGGATTAAATAAAGTGTAGCACAATGTTTAATTAATTTATATTGTAATACACCACTGTTCATTTTTTCTTTTTAACCTGTTTGTGTTGTAATGCGTGTAATGGAACGAACACAGATAGACCTTGAAACGTTGGCATATTTGGCATTTCTATCTTTCGTTTTGGCATATCTATTGAAAATGAAATTAAAATAATATACAAAATTTAAACACGAATTATCTGAAAAATGGTCTTATTGTGATCTTTTGAAGTTGAGAAGTATATTTTCTGTTAATTGGTTGTAGAATTAAGTTATAAAATGGCTTCACGCGGTGGTATTATGGTGACAGGGACGAATGGAGCTGATTTCGAACACAGAGAAAAAGTTGCTGCACAATATCAATTAAGGTAAATATTCTATTAATTATGTTAATTTCTGTAAGCTAACAATACCTTAATGGCTACTATAATTAATTGTTTTACGACAATGTGACAAATGACATTTATTTTACTGGTTCCGTCAAATTATTTTTAGACAACAGCAATCCATGGTGTAAATGTTTCGCGCCTTTAGTCATAGAACAGATTGTCTTCCGTATAATACAGACAGTTAATTACAAATACTATTCAAACAAGTAGCCTTTTTTGCTTACGTTGTCTTGGTCGCGGGTTCAATCCCTGCTGTATAAGCTTTTTTATTTGTAATTATATCTATTTGTATTGGTCTGGGTATTGTATTGTTATGTATATCTTGTACGAACCTAGGACATATATTGTCTATTATCTCATAAATAGCAGTTGAAGTTACAGCTATATTGTTAAAAAATTATCAATTAACTAGTACTCTACTAATAACAGCTTTACATAATTTGAAACTAGATGGTGCTGTGTGTAGTTTTTAAAGATAATATTTAAGAAAGTTTACACTACTTGTTAAAATTGTTTACACAACTATATTTATTTTGCAGTGCTTTAAATAAATCCCGACTGAAATACTGTGTATTCTTCCATCATATGCTGTTCCTGGTGATGCTGGCCAAGTTATCTGCTGATATACTGGACAAACTTGATATTTTTATATTAGAAATTGAAGAATTACAAATACCACAGGTAATATATTTAACAATCCTTAATATTATAATACTTAAACATAGTTTCTTAGTTACATTCTTACCTTGGAACAGCATTTAGTGCATGATTATGTCCATTGTATGTCAGAGAAGGAATACAATTACTTTGATATTTGACCTGGGTATAGGTTTCAGGGTTTTTTGCCGATGTACATTAACACCCACCTTCACCACTTGTGTTAAAAAAAATACTTTAAATAATAGGACCTTCATAACATAACAATGTTATTTGTTGCAGATGCATGTTACAATGCAACATAAATGGTCCATATATAATTGCTATATTGTAAATTATAATCTGTTTTAAATTAAAATTGATAGTAACATAATTAAGGCACGAACACAGTCAATAACTGAAATAATAAGTTATATGACTTTTCATTGTAGTTATTATGTACTGTAGATTTATAACAATAGTGTTAACAATATCCTTATTATTATTATATTACTATCTCAACTACCCCTACCTGAGGTAAGGGGTGAGCCCAACAAGTCCTTTTTTATGTAATTGTAATGGCAAACAAACTTGTGTTCCACCTGATGGTAAATGGTTATTGCCACATGTACAGAGAGACAAACTACTTAGCATTCCGTGGATTCACTATGCGGGAGACAGCATTTTGTGGCAGAGAAGGAAACTGAGCCGTTTCTATAGACTCAGGAACTAGTCACAGCAGCAACAATAACGATGTAACAAAGAGTACTACTAAGTATTGCTCACTTTGATCATATTCCTTATAGATAAAAATTGATGTTACTTAATTCATCTATAAATTATGTAACATCAATTTTTATCTATATAGAAATTTTATTCTCTTTTTATATAGAAATTTAATTTTTATTCCCTTATTATATAGAATTTTTTATATATAAATTTTAACGACTTTAATTTATAATTTCCAGCCAGTTTGGTGGGAGTATGTTTGGTGCCTGTCACTTCTCCTCTCGTTCCTAGGTCTCTCTGCTATAAAACGGAACAATATAAAACAATTAAGACGTTATATGTATGGCATCTGTATTCTCGGATTTGGACCGTTACTGTACTGTGTCTTGTATTATTGTGGAGATGTTTGGAGATACTTGTCAAGAGACGACGAAGAAGATGACAGCTCTGAAGTAGAGATTGAGTTATGGCAGGTTAGTTTAAATTTTTTATATTCTTATTCTATAATTACAGTGTAATCATAAAATAGTATAAAATGCCAATGTCAATCTGTAGCCTGTAATTGTTTACTTTTCTTTATTTGTTTATTGCTACTAGCATTACAGTTTTATAAGTAATAGCAGTACCCGCGACTTCGTCGGCATGTAATTCAACAAAAAAGTAAATTAGAAAATTTTTCTAAAATAAAAGTAGCCTAAGTTACTCCTCATTTCAGAGATTAGGCGGAACAAACAGACAAACAGACAAACAGACAAACAGACAAACAGACAAAAATTGTAAAAAATGATATTTTGGTGTATTTACCGTATTTATATTCATATGCATATAATAAAAAACGGTTATTTCAATATTACAAATGGACACTCCAATTTTATTTATATCTATAGATAAACTCACCAAACACCATGTTCAAAGTAATAGGTATAATATAAAACAAAATTGATGACAATTCCACTATATGCTAGTGACAGCACCTCAGGGAGAACAATGGAATGTACAATGGGGTTTTACGAAATAGTGTCTCTTGAATTCTCTTTATTTTATGTACAATATAAAAAACTTGCTAATTAATATATAGTTACAATTAAGTAAAACTTTTTAACATTATTATTATTTAAAATGCCACATAATTTATTACAGTTATGTATTACCGTTACTGTGTGAGTTATTAACATTATTGTTATCTGTATTAACAGCCTTGATTTAATTTTTTTCAGGATTACCCATACGGCTTGCTGTGGTATGCGTTCGTACTACTTGGATCGCAAATTCATTTCTTTCAATTGTACTTCTCGTACAATCTACTTAAAGCGTGGCGCGCCAGAGGAGCATTGAGGAAAGCAGAATGAACCAGAACTGTTAAGTTTAATTGTACCTTTTGAAACATAGTAACTATTAAAAGATGCCTTTGACAATATTTTATCATATAATTTAATAACAATACTAGTTAAATTACAATGTTTTTACTATAATTCTGCCAAGTTTAATAGGCCTCTTTCGATGAGAGTGTGATGGTAATGAAATTGTACGATTTTATTGACGGATTATAGCAAATCCTGTTATGGTAATAATATTTCTTGCAGTTTTTTTTCTAATTTGTTGATGTTTTGTTATCCAAATATATGTTGTGACAACCAAGACTTATCAATTTTGTGTGATAAATTGGTAAAGGCATCTTCAATCATTCACTGCCGTAAAAAATACTACAATTGACACATTACTATTAAAAATAAATAAATATAGATACCAAATTAAAAAACTAAATGCAAATCAAGTAGTTTAAACGAAAAGCGCATAACATTCACATCGACAAAATTATAACATGAGTGACATGTATACAGTAAATTTTAGACAATAAAACTAGCTTTTTTCAAGTACAAATGCTTTTTGTTTATTTTGTGTGCAAATTCAAAATGACATGGATTCAAAAAAATATATTTCAATAGAATTATCCATGCACCATAATGTGTTATTAAATTTATGCTCAGTTATTAATGTAAACGCTACGACAAATTTCAAACCAGAAAAGAATATATTTTGTAACAATCATGAGGTAATAATAAAAAGTATAAGTGATTTAAAATAGCAGTCAGTTCAGTCTGTGAAAGTGTTTGCTTTCAACCAATAACTGCTATTCTATTATTCTAGTAAGTAGAAGAATAATATCAATTTTGAGGTACTAGCGGCAATATTCAAATATCATTTATATAATGTGTCAATTTATGTATCCAAATCCGTAAAAATCAATTAAATTAAAAAGACAAAAGTTTAAACTGTGTAACTCAATGTAATGTGTTGTAAATATACTGTAACATGGTTCAACAAATATATATTTTTACTTATAAAATGTTATTTCATATATGTTTTAGATATATATTTTAGAAAATTATATAAAATTGTTTACAGCACCATAAAAGCACAAATGACATTGACTATTTATATACCACGTGAAATTAGATAACACTTTGTTGAATGAATATTCAATCGAGTAAAATGATATTACGGCGTTGAAATGTATTATTTATATCAATTATTTATAACTCGTTTACAGAATAATCATTTCAATGCATTATATCGTTTTTTTATTGGTATGATTGATTATCTTATTTAATGAGATATTGAGATACTTTATACAAGTGACACTGCGTATAAATATGAATCTCCGTAATCGGAGAAAAGTATAAAGTGCTGTGCCATTGCAACTTGAATTTTTTTATTTATATAATAACTTATGCGTCAATTCTTATTTTATGCAGATAAATATTTTTGTATAATAAAATACGTGACTACACTAATGCGTATAGTGACTCAGCACTTTGTGGCGACAGAACCGCAATTAATTGGAACAATGAGAACAAGTGCGGTATCTTTAGTATAAATAGTACGTAATAAAGCCATGATCATGAAATAATACAAATATTTAAAGATATAAAAGCCACCAGGGGTATGAATATGTAACGCTTTGTAATTATTTCTTATTTTTTGAAAATCGATTGATGATGGGTAGGTTGCAAGCCATACAAACTTGTTAGTAACTGTCTTTGTCAATTGGGTCATATACATGTATGTATATTTTATACCACAATAGTGATACACAAGCATACGGGGTAATTTTATGGTAAACTCTTAGCATATATTACAGGCATTAGAAAAAACAGACATATTATGTGCTCGTTGTCAACCCTTGAAAACATTAATATAATAATTTGTAAGATGATTTGATGATTGTATGCTCTAGAGAAAAGTTCAGCTGGTAGTTCATTCTGTAATATGAGTGTTCGCGGGAAGAAATTTCTCTGAAACTACACTGTCCGTGACCACTTAGGTTCCAGGATTTAAGTCTATAATCACAAGGCTTCAAATTTCAATCTGTTTAAGATGAACTATTGCGACAGCGTTATAAGATAATGCCCCTATTTGAAAATCATTGGAGTTAATGGTTCACATAACACATCTGTGTGTAAAATAATTACACGAGGGTATAGCTGTATAATTGTATGTTGTTGATATAATGCTCAAACAACTACAATAATTGTTGGGATATCTATTCAAGACAAAAAATGTTTACTAGTCAGACAGGATCTTAAATGTTTCTTGTCAATGGACAAAATCGATAAAATTACTGTTATTCGACAGTCTATATGTGACACTACAACGAGGGGCAATACCAGAGCAGTGGTGGTGCGATAAACGCCAATCTGTGAGCACACCAAGAAATCGGTTATTTCGATCCATATATGATCGGTCCCCGACGCTCAAGTTCGAACCCTAGCGGTGTTCTCTTTAGGCGAGCCATAAGGCCTTCCTCGGGTTTGGAGTGCCATCTGCACTCGCCCCCCATAGTTCGGTGAAGCTATAAAGGCTGGCTGCGGCGAACAGTTTTAGAATAGTTCCAAAAGCTCTGATGTTACCCCTATTTTTAGTGCTCTGTATCTGTGTATTAATGTGATCTGTCGTTTTAACTGAAAGGCCTAAAAAAATTAAATTTGCTCCTAGTTTTTGGGTGTATAGGCCTAAGAATGTAAATATGTTACGTTTGGTCCTGCAATTTATAATGGTGTTAAAAGTTTGTTTTCATTTTGAGGTTTTCCCTTGAACACTGTTTTCTATTAATAAAATTATTTTTTAAATTATCTTTATTATTATTG